>NC_137191.1:11662564-11907564 GCF_960531495.2 Zeus faber
CACGCATACCCACACACCCACACCCACACACACACACACACACACACACACACACACACACACACATTTATTCACCACTGCTTACACTCCAGGTACAAGAGATGTGTAAACATCCATTACATTCCATAAGTTGAATTCAGTCAAAGTGTCAACTACAAAGGTTTAAGCTGCTGTTTGTGGATGTTTCGAGCTCTGCTTTGGAATACAAAAATCTTTTCTATGAAAAATTCATACCTTAAACTATTTCTGTTCTCCCTCATTACAGCCTGGTGGAAGCCACAGCCAGAAATAGGACTTTATCAGAGCTCCGGCTCTGGCTGCTGTACGGGATTGGGGTGCAAAACAACGGGGCACCCATTTCTAAAATAATAAGCCGGCATCCAATAATTACAATGGCACACCCCTGCATGTGTTCAGTGTCCATTTAAGTGATCACCATCACAACAGAGATTATACATCCTTGAACTTAGCAACGCAGACACAACCACGCCCCCCGCCCCCCCAACACACTCACACACATACAGACACACACACCCATTCACACACAAAACCTGGAGAAACAGACATCAATACCAAGCAATCATTTATCCTCCACCATGTCACACATACTAGCTCATCCCCACTGCCTACCATTCAAGTTCTACATGACAGACACTGTGTGTGTGTGTGAGTGTGTGTGTGAGTGTGTGTGTAGTGTGTGTGTGTGTGTGTGTGTGTGCGTGTGTGTGAGGAGGGGGACCGGTGGTTTGGAGAAAGGTGGCACAGTGCCAACATAGCGCCTGCTAAATACCTTTGTCTCCACGACAGACAGAGACAAGCGGGCAAGCTGCTGCAGGAAAACACAGGGAACTGCCCGTCTCTCTCTAGGTGTTAGCGAGAATAAGGCTCTGTTGTTAGAATGTGTTTTCTCTCCTCATCGAGGAGAAAATGGGGGAGGCTGGCCGCCATAATTAACTCACTATTGATTTGCAGGGCTGGCTACAACGGAGGTGGAGCCCTGGAAGGAGCCGGCGTGTGATACCATGCTCGATTTAAACGGCTACAATGGCCTCATTAACACACATGCCCACACTAGCCGCCGTGCGGAACACGCAGAGGTGGGACAAAAAAAATAATCGATCCAAGAACTATATGAGCATGTATTAGTCCAAACGTGAGATCTATCCAAAAGGAAAATAATTGAAGGTAAAATAATTGGTTGTTTTAAAAATAGGCGGTTATTCATACTGAATAATGAAACATGAAAACCGCGTTTACTCAATGTAAGCGCAGCATTCAGCTCCCCAAGTAATCATGCGTAGTTTATGTAATAATGTCCCGCGATATAACAACCATGAAAACTATTTAAATGACATGAGTACGTCTTTGTCGTAGTTAATAGATACGGTGCAAGCCATGCAGCCTCAGACTACAGTCCAGACATGCAGTTTGTGTGAGAAATCATCATCTGTTGTGTTTCTAGGCCATCCATAATCTGGAGACAAGCGATGGTGTCTCTGTGCATATCTTAAATTGTTTATCATGCAAATGATGGCACGCAGGCTGCTCTGTCCTCCTCTAACGGCCCACGGCTCTTGCCCCGGCCCCAGCTGCACCCCTGAAAACCCCCAGACAGCCTCAGCTGTCCTTGAGACCAGACCCAGAGACAGCGCCAGACCCGGCTCGGGACGTTTCAGCACAGGACTCCGTGTCCGAGGTGTCCGGGAAAAATTTACGTGCTGGAAATGGCTCCTTCTGCATTTCCATTAACAAAGGTTACCCACACAAATAGGTTTGTGGGCTACAGAGACAGGTATCAATATTTAAGGGAGTTGAGATGGGATTATATTTAAATTTAAGGGATTAGAACATTAGGCTGAGAATCAGTGGAGGGGCTGGTGGGGGGATGCCCTGCCTTAGTGTCGGCTTCACTGCGCAGGGTGAGGGAACATGGCAGCCAGCATATGGGGCATGGGGTGGCACACTGGCACTGCCAGTCCGGATCCATCAATCTAGTTCACAGAGGGCTGGGCTGGTGGGGAGGGGCATGGTGGGCTGTCTTCATTTTCACGCTGTTTCAGTCAATTTGTCTCTACCTGGGTCTCCTCCTTTATTCTTTCAATTTTTTTAACCTTCGTAACAGACATTGGCAATATGTATATTTTTTATCTCATGCAAAACATGGAGCATGAAGTGAAGAACAGTACACCTAAATAAGCTGGACCTTGTAAGCGCGGTGTACACGTCTGTTATAAAACAGTCACAAAGAGGCACCCATGTCATTATTTACAATGAGATTCTATGCAAAGTTGCTGATTCTGACGTGTCCAGGGCCATTAAAATAAAGTTTTCTGCACAACGCTAGTGACCATATGATATCATGTGAACTGTACTGCATAATGATCTCAATGAGCAAAGAGAAGCATGGTCGAACAGCTGACACGGCCAAGAGGCATGTCAAATGTGTTTGTCTGTGTGTGTGTGTGTGCGTGTGTGTGTGTGTGTCGGTGCATGCGTGCGTGCGTATGTGTCTGTGTGTGATTGTGTGTGTGTGTCTGTGTGTGCGTGTGTGTGTGTGTCTGTGTGTGTGTGTGTGTGCACGTGTGTGGGTCTGTGTGTGTGGGTGTGTTTGTGTGTGTGTGTATGAGGGCATGTGTTCGCGAGTCCGCGTGTGTGTGTGTGCATGTGCAAGCGCGCAGCTTTACATTCACAAACAGGGTGTTTAACAAACTGCATACTAATGAGCACTCAGAGCAGCGGGTTTCCTCCTCGGAAAACCCAGATACAGTAGCCATTCGAAACACGAGCCTGCAAAGCTACAAAAATAGTCCAAAATATTAAGCAACGCTTCCCTCTATTTAAAATAAAGTAGCTGTATCTAAGCGGACACAGCTACAACCACATCAGCTTTTGAATAGGTGACATGAAGGAAACTCTGTGGCCCCAATCACAGCAGGCACATGCTTGTTTGCACAGCAAGTATGTTTCCACTACAGTCTCATTTGGCCACGGTGGACAACCAATAAACCGCCCGGCCGACAAACCACCTGAAGTCCTTAATTAAGCAAATCACGAAAAACACTGACAATTAGTGGCCGTGGGGTTCCTCAAATAAACGCTTCTTCCTCGACAGTCGGGCGTAATTACATTCCTCCATATCTCCTTTTAAGTTTAAGCGTCAAAGGAAAAGCCCCGGTCGGCGTGTATTCGAGCGGGGTCTGGTAGTGTGAAACGCCGCGGAGGGAGAGAGACACAGCTGTCACCACCACATGAGAGAGCGCGTGGAAGCCAGAGGATCTGCACACATCTGCCATGCAGCAATGAACCAAATCCACTGCTTTTTTTTTTTCCTTTTTTTCCCCCACCTTTCTGTTTTCTAGCCTCCTTTGTCTCGTTCTCCCTACGACTCCAAATGTTCATGTTCGGTCTTCATGGTCACCGTTTTTTTTTTTTTTGGCGTAAGGGGGCTAACGTTATTGGGGTTTTTTTTGCACGACAGAACACCAATCGATTTCGCAAGAGAAAACCTCCACGCAGGTCGGGGTCATATCGACTTGGAGAAAATACATGAGGAAAGAGGAACTTCGCTGCCCCTTTCGCTGTGGCCGCTCGCCTGCTTATGGTGCGTGGGGGCCATTTCGTGCTCCCAGTGTGTTTACCTGATATATTTTCCTGCTTGGGGATTATTCCGTGTGTGGGAGCGGATAAACAATCCTCGTCGTGCGGCGACACCTGAACGGCCACTTCCACGGGGTGGCACACCCGCCGCGGGTGCGAGTGCTGATGCTGATGCTGATGCTGATGCTGAGGCTGGGTCCGCGTGGGCGGGGACGAGGTGGAGAGCGGGGGGGCGAGGGGGGAGGGGGGGGGGGCGGTCGAGCGGCTTGTCCCCACAGAGGCTGCCGTGGCACTGCCTCCGCTTGTGCTCGATGAACAGCAGGATGTCGGCCAGGGGGAAGCGGGAGTGGCACTGGCCGCAGGTCAGCAGGTCCTGGTCCCCTTTCAGGGGCTCGCCCTGGCACACTCCCAGCCTGGGGGAGTCCTGAGAGGCGTCTTCCGGTAAAACGCCTGACACCGGCTCGGCTGCACGGGGTGAGAACGGGGGGAAGATATGAGATTTCAGCGAGGCCATTTCACATACAGTAATCATACAGTACGACGCCATTTTCAATGTCGTAAAAATTCTCGGTTTTATTGGAGGGGGAACTATAGAATTGTAGAATGCATGTTAATGATTAGATATGGTTTATGGGCGCGAGGGGCGGAGGGTAAGAGAAGCCACACATACATACACACACACACACACACTATATGTATATAGGCACACAGTATATATACACAGTAGATATACACATGGTGAAGTGCCTTCTATTTTGAGTTCTCATGAATAAAGTTCCAGCTCGACCAATTTTGGTTAATATTTTTGTTATTCTTTACGTTGTTTGAATGGAGAGAAAGAAAGAAAGAAAGAAAGAAAGAAAGAAAGAAAGAAAGAAAGAAAGAAAGAAAGAAAGAAAGGGGAATGCTGTTTCGATAGTGACACCGTTCAGCTTGCAGGGAGCTGAACGATTAAGTTGCATGACCCTCTTTATTGTGCTGCCAATCTCGCTTTTTAATGAACCTAACACCTCCGAGAATCAAAAAATAGATTCTAATTTGAGTTCAAGATGATTGGACCCCATTTCGTTAAAAGTGCTGGGATCTCGTGAACCGAGGTTAGACATTGAGGGGCGAATGTGGAGTAGGTCCCTGATGTACCAGGGAGAAAAGCATTTAAAAGAAGTAATCTGGACACGGTAAACGACATCCAGCACCCCGACTGCATGTTGAGATAAGATGTGATGAATTCCCGCTGCCGATTCCACCTTTAATTCCGTGTCGGGTCATACAAGGGAAGGAGGCAGAGAGGGACCACGGGAGATAGCCCTGCTACCTGTTCAAATGCATTACCGACGTGGGAATTCTCTCCTACACTGCCGGGGCTTATCTGGCCAGGCTTGTGAGCGGTGTGAGACGAGGCTACATGAGGATCTTTTTTTTTTTTCCCTCTCCCACAACCAAGTTATATTGATGCAGTTCGGTGGGAAGTGGATGAATATATATATATATATATATATATATATATATATATATATATATATATATATATATATTTCTTCTTTGCTGTAAAGAATTGGTTGGTCAGATTCAGCGTAGTAGGAGACTGTGGGATAATAAACAGGGGAATTATTTGTGTGACTGATCTGTTATCACTCTCACAATTTCCTCATGTTGTGGATCAATAATGATTCTCCCTTGTTATTAAGCCTCATATTATCTAAAATTGATATTTGACTCTTTTTAAACTGATTTTTGTTTTATTTTCAAGTTCATATGTTATGAATGGATGGCTTGGTCCTTACTTTCTGTGTCCTACCAATGTGTTACTGCCCAACTGCTGTTTTCTAAAATGACTCTAATATGAATCTTTGTCAGACATCAATACAGGTATGAAATCTTCATTTGTCCGCCCTTTCCTTTATGTTTGTATATGAATGGCATTGTTTCGCAAACAAGTATAATTTATTTTACAACGCAAATAAGCCGAGGCAGTGCCTGAAAAAAAAAAACAAGATTAAAATACACTTTTTTTTTTTAATTCAAGAAACTATGTTTACACTCCATCAGCCTCTCTTAATGAAAGGCAGCTCTCTTAATTATGTTTATTATATCTAGATCTACGGGGAGAGGGGGGTTCAGAACATCTCATCTATTTATCATGTCGATCTATTTTTTTTTTTTTTTCAGGAAAAAAAACTTAGAATTAATGAAAAACATATTCACGGATAAGATCAAGTAAAGCCATCGCGTATTCCTAATAATAATAATGTTTTAAAAAAAAAAAAAAAAACGAAACAAAAAACCCCCCAAACACTCGCCGGCAGCCCAACGCGCCGCCAAAGTAGAACCAAGTTCAAGTTCAGACGCGAGGGAGCGACAATCATAGTGCGCCCCCTACCGGCCGACCTGGGAACGACTCCCCGCCGAACGGACGCCTCCGTTCGGAGAGCGTCGCTGCTCCGCGGCCAAGACCGACCGACAGAACGTTCCGCAAATAAGAAAACGACGCTTTTCTTTTTCTTTTTCTTTTTCGTTTTCTTTTTCTATTTCCTTTCTTTTTTTTTTTTTGAGGCGACCACGCGTCCGCCGTGAGGACCCACGCGTCCGAGGACGTCTTGTCTTTCGCGTTCCCTTTCGGAAAGCGCAAAGACATTTGCGGCGATCGATGTTATTTGCGTCTGTTGGTTGTCGCGGGGGGGGGGGGGGGGGGGGGGGTGTAAAACGGCCATTACCTTGTGAACGTGAACGTCAATTTAACGGAAAAGTCCCTCGCTCCGGGGGTCAGGTCACTTCCGCGTTTTAATTCCGCAGCGCGCGCGCGCCGCGTCGCCAATATAAAAGAGTTTTGATTAAAAAAAAAAACCCCAGCGCGACACGCGGAGAAGCGTCGACGCGGGATAAATAATAAGAGAATTCATCCGAATTGACGTGAATGAAAATATAAATAAAAACAAACAAACAAACCCCACCACGTTGTTTACAGACATAACTGTATAAACGCTGTCGGCACGTTTTTGTGTTTTTAACATTGACGTGTTTGTCCGTGGGGGGCTGTTCCCTGTGGGCTCCGCGCACGAGGTGTGTGTGCTGTGTGTACAAACACCTCCCGAGCCTCCGGAGGGATCACCGGATTGGATTGGAAAAAAAAAAAAAACAACAACAACAACAACAACAACAACAACAACAAAAAAGCCCCGTTTTGCGTTCGGTCAAACGGGTCCGTCCGCGACGCAGCGATCTCGCCCCGGCGCGGAGGGAACTTCCACGGGGGCACACGCGCCCGGGCGCCACGGTGCGGCGCCCGGGCGACGGTCCCCTCGCCCCCACCCCACCGCCCCGCGTGTGCCCTTTAACGGCGAGAGGGGAGCCTCGGGCGGTCGCGGGCAAGTGCGGTCTAACGACGCCGCGCGGAAGCGGGTCGACTCGCCGCCCGCGACCGCCGCCGAGCGCTCACCGGGGAGACGGCGTTTTTAAACTCTGGATCGGCAGCCGCGCTCCGCCGCAGAAGTTGGGCTCGATTCAAAGGTGAACAAAACGGAACGCGGTGCCCTCCGGCTCCCCTCCCCCCCCCCCCCCCCCCCCCCGCCCAGCGCCCACGGACACTTACGCGAAAAGTCCCGTTTGCTCAAGTGCTGGGGTTTGCCTTGCTTGCGGCGAGACATGTCGGTCAGCGGCGGCTCTCGGGCTCGGCGGGGTTCACATTGGGAAATCCGTCCCTGCGAGGTAAGACTCCGGAGGAAACGTCTTCATTGATGCCGCTGGACATCCGAGAAAGGAGAAGGGGAAGGAGAAAATAAGAAGGAGGAGGAGGAGGAGGAGGAGGAGAAGGAGAAGAAGAAAAAGAAGAAGAAGGAGAAGAGGAGGAGGAGGAGGAGGAGGAGGGGGGAAAAAAAAGAAAAAGAAAAGAAAAAAGTGAAGGAGCGCTCATGCAGCGGAGGGTCGGTGCTGTGCGGAGCAGCTCTTCATGACTTTCTCTGGAAGAGAGAGAGAGAGAATGAGAGAGGGAGAGAGGGAGAGAGAGAGAGAGAGAGAGAGAGAGGGACGGGGCCACGGCGGAGCCCCCCCCCCCACCCCCACCCTCACCCCCACCCCCTCCGGACCCGGAGCTGCAAGTTCAAGTGCGGACGTGACGCGTTCCTGCGAACTTGAACGTCAGGAGACGGACGCACACGGGGAGACGGAGCGTGGGCAGGGGGAGGGGAGGGGGGGGGGGGGGTGGTGTGGTGTGGGTGGGGAGGTGGGCCGTCATAAAAGAAATAGACGGTCATTATGGGGGGGGGGGGGGGAGGGAGGGAGAGAGAGACCCCGAAGACAGCGGTGGACAGAGGGGATCAGAGGGAGGCTGGGCCGAGAGAGGCGGAGAGAGCGACGGACAGACAAGATTATTTTAAAATATATATATCAGTTTTTTCATCCATATCCAGAGAGTAGTAGTATTTCTAGTAGTAGACGTATTACTAGTATTAGTATAAGTAGTAGTAGTAGTAATATTTCTACTGGTAGTAGTATTGCTAGTATTTGTAGTAGTAGTTGTATTACTAGTAGTGTTTGTATTACTAGAAGTAGTAATATTTCCACTAGTAGTAGTGTTACTAATATTGTTAGTCTTAATTGTAGTAGTAGTATTTCTAGTAGTAGTAGTATTACTAGTAGTACTAGTATTACCAGTAGTGGTATTATAACTAATAGTAGTAGAATTACTAGTAGTAGTATTAGTATTTATTGTATAGAAGTAGTAGTAGTAGTAGTATTTCTACTAGTAGTAATAATAGTAGTATTACCAGCAGTAGTACTACTAGTAGTATTGGTAGTACTAGTAGTAGTAGTAGTAGTAGTATTAGTATTAATAGTAATCGTATTACCAGTAGTAGTATAACTAGTAGTAGTAGTATAACTCCTACGAGTAGTAGTAGTTATTACTCTCTGTATTTGTTTCCGGCTTCTTTGAGCAAACGCGCCTAAATTATGATTAAATCCATCATATCGCACTCAAATATATAAGTATATATAAACAATTAGTGATAATCTACTTGCAATCGACTGTGACCATTTGATTACACTAAACTAAAACAAACACACAGACAAAATCCATTCAAAATGTCCATCTGCATTGTTGGAATGGTAACGATTCATAAACATCTGAATAAATTGAGGAACCAACAGTTCTGATGTGGCCAACAACGGAAACAACTTTTGGAAACAACCTGAACAAAACCATAACAGAGTATTGATTGGTATCATAACCAGTTGCTAATCAAGTCGGACAGAGCAGATAAGCACAATTTATATCGGACTATCTATCCAATTGGGAGAGACATTTATGGATTATGTCATTAACAATTAATAGAGTATATCCAATCTGTCTATCTGTCTTGGAAAGGGACAATAAAACATGAAGCACATTTCTAATGCATATCAACTTCTTCAAACAAAGTTTTATCTTAACAAGGTAGATCAAGCAATAAAGATGTAATAATCGACATCACCTGCAACTTCATAAATGGCTCTATGTTTATTTTTTGGCCTATATTTGAATCACCTTAATATTTCACTTTTTAAAAGACTAAGACTCGAAAGAAAACAAGAAAACTCTTTTGTATTCGTTGTATTATTGTTGCTGGGATTTGTTCTATGTGTGTTTAAAATATAACCACGGTTTTTTTTTGTGTAAGAGTGACGCTGTTCATACATTACAAGCCATGTATCGACAGTCCATTCGCAGCCTCTCACACAGGTCAGTGCATTCGCGCCATCTAGTGGTTAATTGTTAGAATACCACGGGTATATGCGTGTGCGTGTGCAATTTCCTTGTTCAGGTAAGTTCCATGATGACAAGGTATTGCACGCAAGTGATATCCGTATCAGTTTAATCGTGAAGCATGTTTCACATAAAAATAATTAAATGTGACCTATTGCTCCCTTATTTATACATTAAAAAAAATAGATAAAGATACACGACATAGAAAAAAATGATGAAGATGATACGTAGTAAAGATGTTACATCAGATTGAATTTGAGGAATATGTAGGCTATACATAAGAAAATCTGGTGAAAAAATAAAGTACGTACATACATTTTTATTTGGGCAACAATTGCACAGGATTTACCCGTGCAGCCGCCTAATCAAATGGATGCTATTTTTCAATCTGGAACATAAGTACACATAAATGCAGTCTTACAAATTAGGCCTACTTGTGTAAATAAGTGTATTATGTCTACTGTACAAAATACATAAACAGTAAGTCTGCCATTTCATTAGTCATCTTTGTCTGCCAACTAGACAAAAACAAAAAGTATGAATTCAAGCCTGAAGCCTGAAACAATTTTGTGTAATGAGTTGGTATCAACTATGGGTCATAGCTGAGAGTTAAGGCGGTAGGATGTAGAAATTAAGTTGGACATGTGGTCTGGTCTATATCATGTAATGAAATGTATGATGCACTCACTCCTATTCAATACAAATAATGATAAACAACGGACAGACAGAAAGGTGTGGATAATAACCTAGAAGTGTCTATTGACACTCGGCCATGCAGATAGAGAGAACAGGTTTTTTGGCAAGTGCCTCTGAAATGATGGAGCGATGACAGGAAAAAGTCTGTTCCCTCTATGTGCATGATCCAGTGTCAATTTATCTTCAAACAAAACCAAAGCAGACCAACATATTAACGGCGATGCTGCAAAATACATGATTAGAAGACATTTGTCGTGTCAGAGCTTGTTGAACCAACTATTTCCATGTGCCATGTGATCTAGTCAACCAATAAGAAGACGGAAAGGAAAACAGCTCAACTAAATATGATGTATAAAGGTCATTTACAGTATGACATATATATATATGACATATCATTGTTTTCTGACGGTTTTATTCTAGAATTTTTGTGTGTATATTATGTAAATATCGACATAGTTAACTATCAATTTGCACATGAAACTTTAAACACAATCATTACATTAGGTATAGGCCTGGTTTTCTGGTTGTGCATGTAAAAAAACAAAAAACGAATAAATAAACAAAGCGTGTGTGTGTGTGTGTGTGTGTGTGTGTGTGTGTAAAAAAAAATAAAAAATAAACCCATAGAACGTGCGCGTGTAAAATATCTAAAATAAATAAATAACCCAGACAGCGTTAGGTGGTCGCGTAGCGTCACCCCGAGGCCGCGACCGGTACTGCACCAGGGAGGGACGCTGGCAGCGCCGGGGCTACACATAAAGACAACCGGAGGCCGATCTTCCACGAATAAACACCGGTGAGCGGAACGCATGTTTGTCTTAATCCGCGGAACTGCCCGCAACACCTGTCCCCGCGCGGCGCGGGGTCAGGTCCTCGGCCTCGGACGCATCGACGGAGAAACGAGCGCCGCTGGGTTTTTTTTGGATCCGTCCCGGACGTCGTCCATGACGGTAGAGGCTCGGCTGCACCACCGGGGAGGATGGAGGAGCCAGAATAAGGACCAGATGCTTATTATGGCGATTATTGCTGAATTAAGACGGATTTTTTTTTAAACGGCGACGGGCTTGGGTGCCCGGTGATATCTCAAATGCTTCCATTCCCATCCCACAGCCTGCATGTATGAACCAGACTGCACGGCTTATTATATGGATGTGTCCATTATATCCCATTTATAATCTCATATTTATATCAAACAGGCAGATCCTCCGGGTGGTCAGATTTTTTGGAAGAATGCGATGCTCCTCAATACCAGGCTTTAAAATGGCCTAAATGGGCCAATTGTCTCACAGGCGAGCTAGGCAGTCCACTCAAACGAAGGCCCGCGGGCCAAATGTGGCCCTCGAATGACTCTGGACTGGCCCGCTGAATACACGCGATTAGAGATCGTGTTAATGTTATCAAATGCGCAATGCTCTTACTACACAGAAGCGGCATGTACACAAGAATTTAAAATATGAGAGAACGATTTAAAAAAAAAATGTATTGTCGATGTGTTCTTATTTTTAGCATTTTGAAAAACTTAATGAAGATATTTTGAGGACAAGGTGGTGTGCGTTTTCTTTGAGCCATGGGCTAAAGGCACGCTGTGGTGTCACTCCCTGTCCTGACTGCAGGGAGAAATGGGGCCCTGTGGTTTAGATGAGAATCTGTGAGAGGAGAGGAACCGTGGGGTCTCAGTGCCGAAATCCAAAGCAAGGCCAGTCAAGAGCGAGGGCAGCCAGGAGGTCCATCAACCTGGCCGTGCAGCCCTGTTCGGGTTGGGGTGCGTCTATGCACCTCTCCAAGAGTCACAGACATGACAGCAACGGGCCTCATTTAATAGCATGTATTCACCAAAAGCTCCCTTTTGCAGAGTGAGTCAGCAACAATGCTCACTGGCTGATGCCCTCGCAGAAAATAGGAACGGCTGTTTCGAACAAAAGAGCTGTTGTGCCGGTTATTTATGCCCCATCATCATATGAATTTAGAAAAGTGAGAGAAAATCATGAGAGCGTCATAAGGAGCAGATGGATGTGGCTTTTCATCCGGAAAAACCTGTGGTTATCACCCCCCTCCATATCTCTCTCCCCCTCTCCCTCTCTCTCTCTCTCTCTCTCCAGTATCACATGCTCTACCTCTCTCCTTCTCCAGGCTTTGTGTGTGTTTATATGGGGTCTGCTCTTCCCTTGTCCAGTGCGTGGCTTTGTGCACCGAATCCAATTACATTTCCGGACCTAATGATGAACATGTCTGGCCATCTCCGGCTTTCCAGATGTCCATCTCATTGTTTACCCCAATTTCCTTCCTTCCTTCCTTCCATCCTTCCTTCCTTCCTTTCTCCCTCCCTTCCCTCCATCTTCCCCCGTGTTCTGGTTCTGTCTCTCTTCTCAGTGTCATGCCGCTGGATGCGGTGACCCGGCGACGCGGCTGAGACACTGTGAATGATCGCAGAATGCCAGGAATAATGTGAGCGAGCCAATATTCAATTTGAGTGGGAAGGGATCGATCTATTTAAAATTTTTAGTTTGTGTGCAAGCGCGCTATAAGCCGGTAAAATACCCGGAGAAGCTTGCATGTGGAAGATGTAGCATGTCTACTGTATGCGCCAGTAGGCAGAGTGACAGACAGGAGATGACCCAGTGCACCGCTGTCTTCGGCAGAACGCGCTGAGGCTCCGGCGTCGGGCTCGCGAGGCCAAAATGAGTCTGACTTCCTGGTTCCTGGTGAGCGGCGGCGGGACCCGCCATCGCCTCCCCCGGGAGATGATCTTCGTCGGACGTGACGACTGCGAGCTCATGCTGCAGGTACGGTGCCTTTTGCCACCTCTTATCCGTAACCTGCCAGGACCGTTATCACCCCGGAGCGGCCGATAATTTGGCTCCGTGTGGTTTCAGTCCCGCAGCGTGGACAAACAGCACGCCGTCATCAACTATGAGACGACCACGGACGAACATAAAGTGAAGGACCTGGGCAGCTTGAACGGGGTGCGTGCACTACGTTTGAATTAAAGCTGAATTCATATACAATGCCTTTCTGCATTTTCGCTCACTAAAAGCACTTTATGAAGTCAAATGTATGATTCGATACCTTGGCTTATATATATGTATTTTTTTGTTGCGATCCTTATCTGCTTATGCTTGCAGACGTTTGTCAACGACGTGAGGATACAGGAGCAAATGTACGTCACACTGAAAATTGATGACAAATTACGCTTCGGATATGATATCCTTCAGATTTGTCGTCCATGTCTGTCAATGCTGTTACTGGATGTTGTTTTTTAAAAGGCTTCAAAACCTCCCTGTCACCTGTCTCGTAATATATCGGTGTGTGTGTGTGTGTGTGTATGTGTGTGTGTGTGTGTGTGTGAGCTTCCCGACGTTTAACCTTAACCTTCCTCACATACCAACCTGTTCACTGTGGTGCGGGCGGAGCTCCATGTTCCCGAGGAGGCTCTGAAGGTGAGACAGCGCATCGAGCATCCGGTGAAAAGCAAGGTCAGGACGTGGCGCCGAGCACGCTGCGTACCTGCACCAGTAGGGCGCAGCCGAAAGCCACTGCGATGGTTTGGGTTTGGTTGGGTTGGTCGGTAAATTATGAGCTTTCAAAAATGATGAATATCTATGGTGAATATGGTGAATATCTGAACAGCCATGGTCACTTTATAGCATGAATATGCATCTTTATGTGCTTGGGGCCATTTCCACTTCTTAACTGTTACTTTCTGATTTCAACCTTGAAGCCTTAAACAGAGCCAGGCAGCACAACCTGCACCACAACTTTTAACAAACTTGTCGCCGTCCCCTACTCTCGTCCTCGTCAGCATGAGAAGTTCAGCAGCCAGCTCCAGCTCAGCCAGAAGAAAGTTCCAGAACGGGAAACCTCCAGGAAAGTGGAGGTCAGGCAGTCGGAGGCAGCGGCACCGACATCTGAGGTGCCGAACGCGTCCAAACCCCCCGAGGCCGGCAAGGGAGAGGACAAGACGACAGGTGAGGGCGCCACCCGATGCGCATAAGGTTTTGGTTGTAGAACCAAAAAGATCTTAAATAGCTCCAGATCTTTTTTTAACAGAACAGGATTCAGTTTTTTTTGTTGTTGTTTTTTTCAAGCTGTGGCTTTTGTCCGATATGAAAACAAATATGGGTTTTGGGTTTGTTTGTTTGTTCTTGTTATTTATGCGAAACAATGTGGGATTTATTTTTATTTTTTTTCAGGGGACGCGGTGCACAGGGGAACGCCTCTGTACGGACAGCCCGCCTGGTGGGGAGACGGAGAGATGGACCAGCAGCACCCAGGGAGGCAAGACGCGAGGAGACAAGAGAAGGCCGAAATAGGTGCCCGAGCTCAAGGCCGTGCACTGAATTGTGTTTATAAACTGTTTGTAAATTGACCACTGATACATGACATCATCATCCATAGCTTGTCTGACGAGAGCTCCTTCATTTCCTGTTTGTAACATGCACAGATGGCAAAGAACCCAAAAAGATTGCAGAAGCACCAAAGCATGGCACCGTGGGTCAGGACCCGAGCTACTTTGAGATCCCCACTAAAGGGGAAAAGGCGAAAGCCGCCGGGGACGGCCCGTCCCGAGACGCAGAACCTGACGCCGGCGCTGAGCCTGCCCACGGCCACGCCTCCTTCACCATTGAGTTTGATCCCGGGGCGCTGGGCAAAGTGACCGTGAAGGATCACGTGGTGAAGGTGGCGCCCGAGACAAGGCCGCGACCAAAGCGGGGCGTCGGCGAGGAGCTGAGTCCCCTCCAGACCGCCATGGTGGCGGCGGAGGTCAAAGTGGCCGACTGGCTGGCCCAGAACGAGCTGCCGCTGGCTCTGAAAGAGGCCGTGGCGGACGAGGACGGGGAAAGTGTCAAGAGCGATGTGCCCGTCCATCTGAGGAGCCTCAAAGGTAAGAGCCTGCGTCGTGTGGCGTAGGTGAAAAGAAAGACGGTGTGGGTTATTTTGTATTTGGGAAAACAATTAGAATCATTTGCCGAGAACGTACCCCTCAATTTCTCTAAACATATTCTGTGAATACTTTTTTGAAAAGAAAAGCACTTCTCAAAGAACAGTAAGTTATGTCATTTTAGTCAGACTGCTCTAAAATAAGCTACATATGTAGTGTAGTCACCAAATACAATCCAGCTCCAATCTATTCGGTTCTGTTTGGTCAAAGTGACACCATCCATGATCCAAATGACCTGGGCCATACTGTAGGACCGCAGACGACAGATCAATGCTACTTTCAATATTGCTGACATTCTATAACCACTAATTTACATTTACACAACATTGAGATCCATTTTTCAAACTTCAAGATAAAATATATACTGTATAATTACGTTTGTGTGGTTAAATTTAACCATCATTTAATGTGTAGCCTTTAATTTTCATAAACATCATTTGAAAGTGGAGAATCAGAGCTTCAAAACAAGGTGTCACTTGTGCAAATCAAGCAAATATTTTTAAAGCTATGACTTGTTGATGACGTGGGTGCGGCAAACTGTGTTTCTGAGATAGTCACCCTCAAAGTTTTTGGAAGGCCCCGGCGTCTTGTTTACGGAAGTGATGTCAGCTTTTCTTCTTCGCGTGTTATGCCGCCTACACAACAATGTATCCAGGTGTGTGGATAAAACACGTACGATTTAAAGGTTGAACTCTTATCAAAACGGTTTTACATCACATGGAATATGGAGGAATGATCTTCACCTGGACGCTCGCTTTAAAGGAAGCCATCCATCAGCGTTCACAATTTTAGTTAGAGTCTCTGCCTTCTGAATCTTTTCCCCTGCCTCCTCCAGGAAGTAAACATGAGGATGGGACGCAAAGCGACTCGGAGAACGCCCTCGGCGAGCAGCGCCGGGCCGCCGTGCACGAGGAGCGGGCACGGGGCTTGTGGGGCGGGTCGGGGATGAAGATCAGGGAGGGCCGCGCCAACGTCCCGGAGGGCCTCTTTGTAGAGGAGGACAGCCCCGCCCGCCGCCAGAGGTTTCCAGCCTCCCGGGTGGCGACGTTCGAGGGCGAAGTCGGCGGACGGCGGCGGAGCTCGGCACCGTACCAACACGCCGCCCGCGACGAGGGTTATCACCATGGAGACGATCACAGCGACAGGGTCACTTACACAATCGAAATAGAGAACGGAGATCACGAGGAGGAGGAGGCTCGGAGAATGATTGACAGGGTGGGGAAGTGTTCTAATCATTTCAGGGCAATGTGGGTGTACCTGTGATTGCTCTTTACATTGGATGCACTTGTGCGTGTGTGTGTGTGTGTGTGTGTGTGTGTGTGTGTGTGTGTCTGTGTGTGTGTGCGTGCGTGCGTGTGTGTGTTTGTGTGTGTACACCAGGTGTTTGGTGTGGAAGAGCAGCACTCCGCCTCTGTGTCGAGGCTGGGTGGAGATGATCTACCTAGGGACAGACTCACTTATCAGAGGTCTGGCCCAGGGGACAGGGGGAAGCCTGGACGCATGGAGACAGAGGTGCAAATAACAATAATAAGTGTTTTAATTCAACATTCTCTACACAATCAGACTCACTGATTCAGACCCTCTTGCTTGACCCCTTTTCTGGCAGTGAGATTTCACGTAAATTGACAATGCCGTCTCTTTCACAAGTGACTTATGACAAGTGATGTATAAAGTCCCTCTATGCCCTTTGCGGTCTCACGCAGGTCCTGTCCGAGGAGCTGGTTGTGGGGGGTCCACGCTGGGTGTCCCAGTGGGCGACACTAGCTGCCAGCCACATCAGGACAGACCCGGAGGGATCAGGGGGAGAGACTCACACCTTTGTCACGGAAGACAGGGGTACTTCTGTGAAATCAATCTAGATACAGTACAATAGAAATAACAATAATGATTCATTACTTTTGATTACTACATATATTTTCTCAAAGGATGAAATTCTACCAGAGTTTTTTCTCCCTTGTTTCCTTGACTTTTCCTTTCTACATTCACACTATATGAATAGAGAATAGAAATTCCACAGCAACAGAGATTCACTTGACCAATAAACACTCTGTCTTCCTCCAGCTGAAGTCAGCGAGTCCAGCCACTCAGCCTCCCTGGCTTCTTCTGGCTACACAGAGCGAAAGAGAAGGACCCTTCCACAGCTCCCATGTGACGACTTTGCCTTGGGGAGGAGGGCTCCGGGCTCAGGACTGCGTACTGACATGGGGGAGAAGCAGGACACAGAGCTCCAAGAGAAAGAGAACCACAAGGCCAGGGGAAAGGGTAGAGCCATCCAAGGCAGCCAGGGGGAAAGCCCCAAACGTTGCTCCCCAGCCAAGTCACTGGACAGTGGTGGAGGGAAGGGAGGCCACGTGGGTGTGATGGCTAAACCCCCACCTCGTCCACTGAGCAGCAGCGAGAAGAGACTAGAGGAGGCACGGAGGAGAAAACGGGAGGAGGAGAAGGCCAAGGAAAACAGCGGAAAACCATTACTGAGGCAAGAGAGTTTTACGGTGGAAAGGCCCAGCTCCAATGTGCCCATTGAGCTCATCCCGCGCATTGACAGACACACAGAATACAGAATACAGGCGTTGGACAGCACCACTCTGCAGAAAGACTCTGAGGCTGTCGCTGCCTTCCTAGAGACAACCGTGTCAGACCAAGGAGATCCACCAAGTCAGTCCTTAGAAGGCTCCATGTCACCAGAGTCAGATGTAGACACCACCAGCACAGTGAGCCAGGCGGATGGTGGCAGGAAAGTTGTCCAGAAACGGCAGACCTTCGTTTCACAGCAGAAGGAAAGGGCAGCGGCGGGTTCATCCGGCAAAGGTCCTTCAGCAGCTCGAGAGACCCACGACAAACGGGTCAGAACCAGGGCACCTGCTCCTCAGAAGCCTAGCCAGCCCTGGACATCCCTGGATCTCACTGATGATGATGTGAATTCCAATTCTCTCCTGTCTGACTTCCAACCCACTTCCATCAGGGCATCCAAAGGCTCTAGAGCCCAGCCAGTAACAGTTGCAGCAAGCACCAAGTCTAGCCGGGCAAAGGTAGCCCAGGCTGCTGCTTCCTCTGCCACCACTGCGAGTAAAAACACTGCAGTCCCAAGGACCAGTGGGCCCAGGCCCACTCGTGCATCCCTGCTGAGGCGTGCCCGTATGGGGGACTCCTCAGACACAGAGCCGGCTGATTTTGACCGCATGTCAGTTGCCTCTGAGGCCTCCACTGCTAGCTCTGCGTCCAGGACCGGCATGGTTCGAAGGGGGATGTCCAGAATAGAAGCCCTGGCACAGCCCAGGAGACCAAGAGTGGGCTCTCCTTCAGCTCAGAGCGACTCGGAGGCTGTGACCAGGAGTCGAGGTGCGGGAGCCCGGAGTGTGGCAGGGGACTATGCTGTTAGACAGGGGCTCAGAGGTTCCAGTGTGACCTCAGGGGTTGGACCTAGAGCCAGGGCCAACAGTGCTTCCAAGTTGTCGGATAAAAGTAAAGGCACCACGCCCTATGGGCAAGTCACGCCTGCATGTAAGTTCTTCCTCTATTCCCACATCTAAACATTTTCTGTGACATTGATAGCTTAATAGCTTCAACTGCCGCTCTTTTCTAGCAAACACGCGTTGGCGCCGTGTGCCAGTGGAATACGCCTCCACATCGGAAGACGAGTACGGCTCAAACCGCCACACATCCAGACACCCAAGCCACACAAGGCCTTTCCCATCTACCCGTGTGGCCCAGCTGGGAGGGTCGGCCCCAGTTACCCCGAGTCCAGGCGGCCCGGGGTCCCTACGGCAGAACTCCAGAGAGCAGGATGAGTACATGAAAGACTGGACCGCACACAGTGAGGAGATAGCGAGGTAAGTCTACAAACCCACTGCCCAGGGCTGCGGTCAATTCAAAGACTGTTTCCCAGCCAATCACAAGGGTTATCACATTTTCAGGTCAGAGACTTTGGAAGGACGATTTCAACAATAACATATGGAGAAATGGTGATGCCATGTTTTTTTTCTCTATTTGTGTATTAGGATTAGTCAGGATCTGGCCAAAGACCTCGCCATGTTGGCCAGGGAGATCCACGATGTCGCTGGAGAGATTGACTCCGTCAGCCCTGCAGCTTCCGACCCTGCAGTGCTGGTACTGTAAAGACGCAGTGTTATATTAAATACGCAGGATACAACCATCCAAATAAAAAAGGGCAACCGCAACAGAATGACTTAATCTACCGACTCACCATACTGTACACACGGGTGGTGTTTTCTTTGTGTCCCAGTTGGAGGAGCACGTCTTAGATGACAGCCGCTCCATGGAGCACAGCAGCACGTTGGAAAGCAACGGCCGTCAGGTGGAGCTGCGGTCCCGCGGCTCCACCGAACAGGGCTCCCGCTCCATACGGAGGCAGACCTGGAACAGGGATGATGTGAGTCACAGATCCACTGAGGCTGTGGTCGACCCAATAAAGTACCTTTTTTTGGACCACAGTCTACGGTTTCTACAACTTCATGGGTTTTTTTCCCACTACAGGGCGCTCCGTTAGTGCTTATAATAAGTTAAATTTAAAATGTGTACGTGTATGAAAAATAAATTATATTCATCATTTATACAAAATGGTTGAGAGTCGGGCTCTGACACGTCAATTTCAAGTTATTTCTCGTCCTTTCTCACCAGTAACGGGCATTTTGTTTGTGTCTCCGCATCTCCTCTCAGGTGGTGCTGGACAGTTTAATCTTTGCTTCAGTTACTCAGCTCTCGGCGAGGATACGCCAGTCTGTGGACAAAACGGCAAACAAAATCAGGCGAGTGTTGCACGGAAAGACGTGGAAGATACAGCGGGACGGGGTGGGGCGTGTCGGCGCACTCTCCAAACGGCGCTCCGGAAAAAGGCCTCCGTGACGGGAGACTTGGTTGTTTTTTTTTTCCGAACAGGAACACCGAGTCTGTCAGGACTCTTCTCGTCTTAACTCAGCGCAGGTTTGAGTGACACATCACAAAAGTTGCGCTGACAATGCGCCGCGTCGCTTCAGTTTCACCCGGAGATGACGGTTGCTGAAAAAACCTCTTTCTTCTCCGCTGCTCGCTTCCAAGATGAGATCGCTTTTGTGTGTCACCTTTCCAGACTTCTATCCAGGGGGTGTTGTAAGTCTATTTAAATTTTTTTTTTTTTTGTCTTCAGGATCCTTTTTAAGGATAAAGAACGGAGATGGGACGAGGTGGAAACCAAACTGCAGGCGGAGCACGACTCCTTACTTCTGAAAAGCTCCAACAAGGTCAGAACCTCAAACCCCTGGCACGCATCCCAAAGTACCGAAATGCTCTCAGCGTGACGTCATATGAAAAGCCACGGCCTCCGGTCTGAAAGGTGGATGGTCCCCGGCCATGAACTAGCGTCCCCGCGGCCTCTGCCCACACACCGCGTCTCAGGCACAAACACAGCGTGAACGTCACGCACGACTCCAGCGCGAGATGCGGCGCAGAGCCTCAGTCACCGCGCCGATCGAAGCCGGAGCCGACATCCCGACGCTGTGGACCCTCGGAGGGTCACCCCACCCCCGCCCGCGCCGGCTCCCGTGCAGGAGCGTAGAGAGCGCCCCGGCGCGTTTGATTTGTCGCAGGCCGAAGACGTTACGGGCGGCTGCCGGCGCGAAGATGAAGTTAAAAGGAAAACGCTGCTTCACTCAGGGACAGGGCCGTAAATTTAGCGTTTAGCTCGGGGTCTGGCCTCAAGCCCCCGGGAAGGAGAGACGTCTCCATTTATCCCATAGTGTCTGGACTCGTAAACTATTCCCACGTGGATTACACACATCTGCTCCAAACCATTTTTTTTCCTGCGAGAAGAGGAGGATAATAGAAGTGAATTGAATGTTTCATGAAGTGAATGATCCGTGTTTCATGCTCTCATCCTCATTTTCTATATATCAACAGGAAATGTCCACCATCCTCCATGACCTGAAAGGGGTCGAGCGGCAACTGCTTGGTATGAAATCTATATGTCCCAAGCGTGTCCGTTTAAGTGTCCGAAAAACTAAGTTAAGATACGACAAGATATAGAAGTTGAGATAAGATATGATAAGTTTAGTTTAGATAAGTTAAGATACGATAAGGTGAGATAAATAAGATAAGTCAAGATAAGATAACATATGATAAGTTAAGATACGTCAAAATAGGATAAGCTAAAATCTGAACTTAACCAGACCTGCCAACATTTTGTGTACAAACCATGCAATTCTTGGTTAAAATATGCAGGTACCAAATGCCAGCTGAAACTGCACGAACAAAAAAAAAAAATGTGTATATATATATCTAATATAATTGTAATTTTATAACGGAAAACAATCAATGAATACAAAAAAATACCGTACATTTATTGGGTATTTCAACTACATCCATTGACACGCAGTGGTACTTTATTATCCACCGAGGCGTAACGCTGCATTTCTGATGTAAAATGGGAAGTGGAGAAGTAATAATCAGCACAAAAGCACAAAAATGTGACCATATTATTAACATGTAAAACATGAGATGCACCGATCGACCGGCCGGGTTTCAGCTTGATCGTCCATGACCGGTGACGGGCCGATCAGTGTCAGATATATTTCCTGTTTTGGTGTTGTTTCAAACATGTTCGGTGACTTCACAAGATGATGCATTTCATTTATATCCTCATGATATGAATGGAGTAATTAAGCTGCAGAAACTCAAACGCCACGGAGACTCCCTGTTACACTATTGTGGTACTCAAAATATTTTCCCAAGGTTGGCAGGTCTGTTTGTCTTACCTATAAGATAAATAAAATGTCACAAATCAAAAATTGTATTTCTTAACAAGAATAGTCTGACTGGTTTTTTGGTTATTTTTCCGCTTTGGACAGCCATCGACATCATGCTGGATCCGGACGGTACCCTGGATGCTCTGTCCGACCTGGGCCTCACCAGCCCCCTGGTGTCGGAGCAGGGGGTCGGCCCCGGGGCACTGCAGGGGGCCGCGGGGCTCCTCCGCGCCTCGCCGGGTCTCTCCCACGCCAACGGAGCCTCTGCGGAACCGCGCGCCGCTCTGGAGGCGGCGGAGCGAGACCCCGGGCTCCACGCCGACCTCGGCTCGGCCTCCGGTGAGGGGCAACGCGCGGGGCCGCGCAACTGATGCGAGGAGTCCTGGACGGGGAAGTCGTGGATCTCCAGTCCCCGGGATCGTCCGCGGGGGCCAATTTGGGCTTTCGGAATCGCCGGCGATGCCTGGATTTTGATTTTTTCTTTGGAGGAGGCGATCGATCTAAGACGCCGCAGACTTCAAGAAAGAGCATGCGTTATGCCTCATCCTAAAAACAAGACTCACCTCAAGACAAATATATCTAAACAATAGGTCAACCCTTTGCGGCCGTTTCCTTCGTCGTATAGATGGGATGTAACATCCAACACACCACGGAGAATCGCTTTGTCGGCTTCGGAAACCGCAACAACAATATAATACAGTAAACCTGTATGTGTTTCTGTGTTTTAATATATATTGTCGTCATTCGTTTTCTTGTACATTTAAAAAAATATTAAGAAATATCTACAAGAGAGATAATCATATCCCAGGTCCTTATTATTGAGATCACCTTGTTTTTCTTTCATATTTAATCAGCATTCTTTTAATTATTTATCGCAAGTCTCTAGCAGACGGGTAAGCTTGCCGTCCGTCTCACTGACCCCTCCAGAAGCAGAATCCCAAAGTATAACTATTTAGGGTGCTGCGGTATCAGAGAAAAGAAAGTATCAGTGAAGATTTTTGTCGTTGTTGTTTTTTTGGGTCTCCCTACTCTCTGCTCTACCCGCACACCCGTTGTCAAAGAGAGGAACTATTACGTTGGCCTGTGGTAATTGCACTTCCTGAGCTTGTTAAATATTTTTATTTTTCCATTGAAAATGCTATATACTTTATTAATGTCTGAAATGGATAGGTATGCATATTTAAATGTGAATCGTACTTAAATAGAAAGATCCTTCCCCTCGCCTTTTTCGTGGGAGGTCGGAATTATATCGACGACGGCTGAAGAATCGAAGTGAGACTGAGACGTCGCTCCCCCCGTGTTCCAAGTGTTTTATGTCACAAGTGCCCAGGACCAAACCATCTTAGGATTTGTGAAGCAAGGCTTTTATAGGCTGTGGGTGGTCACAAATAATTGTTTTATTACAAATTTTCTCAAGGGAGAGGGATACGATCCCCCCCCCCCCTTGAATCACTGGATCTGAGCGACTTCACCATCAACGAGTTGAATTCCTCGACCCAGACAAAAAAAAAAACATAGATTCGGACCAAGTTGCCGGCCGTCGATGAGTTTGTTCGAAACCAGAAGACGCCGGAAACCTGCCGGCGCCTCGCCTCATTACAATGTTTACATATGAATGTACGTTTAATCAGAAAATTGTGGAACTACTTCAGCCAAATAAACTTTAATAAATATCACTTAACGCATTTTTTTGTGCTTGGCATCGAGTGTAATTTGTCTTTTAATCGTGATCATTTGGACATGTTTTTATTTTATTTGAATGTTTTGTATGAGGGTTTTCCTTTGTAATGAAATTCGGTACGTTGATTTTTTTGCTAATATCTATGTACTGTTTGTCTCCTTTCCAATAAAATGCATGATAATCATCAACGAACGTGTGGGTGTCTGTTATATTCACTTCACAACTGTGGTTCTAAACCGTCGGGAGAGAAATCGGTTTGAATGATCGTCAACTGTGTGTCCGCACTGAAGGATGATTTTTAGGATCCTACCTGCTCCTCTATTGACAGCCCTGGATCCCAGCGGACCCCTCCCCTCTCTCTCGCTCTCGCTCTCTCTCTCTCTCTCTCTCTCTCTCTCTCGCCTCCTCCTCCATCTCACCCGCACACCGGCCTCTTTCAATCGCCGCCGAGGTCAAAACGTCGGACGGGTTGGGGTTTAGAGGCCACAGCCACTCCGCTGCTAATGGCGACTCTTTCCATATTCTGCTCCACTTCCCTAATCCTTCAAGCTGCGTCAGGGTTTCCCTGCGCCACGACCTGTTTCTGTTTCCGCACGTCAGGATTTCAAACTCGGCCTTTCGGAATTGAGTTCCGGTCCCGGGCGGGGTTTCTGTCACACCACGGAAACCTGTGGACACTTAATTATGAAAATCAAAAATTTAAAACTTGATATTTTAGACTTTCAACCTGTTTTCAGCGTAAAACTTGACTTAAGTTCCTACTAAGTTACCTGCTTAAAATCAAATTAAATACAGATTCTCACCACACTCAATGCCCTGTTGAGTGTAATTCAACCTGTCGTTGGTGATTAAGCACCTAATTGGCCTCGCATTGAAAATGATATACACTGGTTAATAACAGTATGTGTGCAGGAGCCTGCAGCCTGCATTTCCTCTTCTGTCCTGTGCTGATAGGCCATCCACATTTCTGGGCGGCGGGAGGGAATGAAAGAACAGAAGAAGAAAAATGCATTGTCAGCAGAAGCAGAAGTCCAGCAAAAGCTTATTTTGCACAAAATTTACATAAACTATGCACTCGATTGTATATACCTAGTATTTCTCACAATAATCATCGTCTAATTCAGAGATGTCACACTGTATAAGGGCTGCTTGTGATAATGTAAAGAATAGAGCGGAAATCTGGTAATCTGGTAATTTAAAAATTATTATTTTCTTTTTTTTTTATTTCTCTTAAGGTGCTTCTTTTTCCAACACATACTAAAATCTGTTTCAGGGCAAAGTCACCTCTCACTCCATGGGCTCCAGTCGTACAACCTTAAAGTAAAGATTATACAGGACTACTGCACTAATGTCTTTCCTGTAGTATGTTATCTCTCATGCAAGCCAGTACAATTACATTTTATATTCATGCATGTGTGTGTGTGTGTGTGTGTGTGTGTGTCTGTGTGTGTGTGTGTGTGTGTGTGTGTGTGTGTGTGTGTGTGCGTGCGTGAGTGTGTGCGTGCACGCTTCACCATATCAGAAAGCATCCTATTTCTGCTCCCCTACTTTTCTCATCTGATTATAACAAATCACTCTCCATCCATTCTACAGTCCGCAGAAGCTCCTATTGCACCTCCACCCCTTTCACAAACCCCACCACCTATAGCCTCCATCCCACCCCACCCACCCGTCCACTGTGGCAGCGTGAGTGGACGCTCAAGCAGCAGCTCAGGCATTTAGGAGCAGAGGCTCATCAGAGCGGTCACTCTCGTGCTCTCATACCCAGATTCAGGACTCCACTTTAAAAATATTGTATTTAAGAGTGTTTCCAGAAGGATCGGCTCCCCCAGCAGCCATTTCCACACTCACACACACACACACACACACACACACACGCACGCACGCACGCACACACACACACATACACACACACAATTGTTTTTGTTTTAATGTTTAGTTCCATACTTTTATTACCTACTCATTCCCCTTTGCCCCTTTTATGAAGCTAAATCTTTGTGTTATTAAGTATATTTTCGTATTAATTGTCTGTATTAATAGTAGTAGTAGTAGTACTCTAACTGTAATATTAATAATAATAATTATTATTATTATTATAATAAGATCCAGTAGGGGGCTCTCCCAAGTTTTCCATGCACTCGCTCTACTCTCTCAAAAGTGAGGATATGAAAGCAAGAAGCTGCAGCAGTCCTTATGAACAGACAGCGTCGTTATTCAAAAACAACTGCTTGCTAATCACGGCTATTAATCAGACTGGAGTATAACACAGAGTCCTGAAATAAAGTTGGATAAATGTGCATTTAAACCAGTTACTGGTTTAAATGCACATGAACCTTGCTACGTGTGCTGATAACTCAGGTATTATGGGGTAATTGTGTCCATTGGGCGTAAATATGTTTTGCCTCGGTGCATATTAGAGCTTATTCATGCTGACTGTTGATGCTACAGCACTTATTGTTATTTTATGGGATGCACACGTAACGTAACAGCCGGACAATCTGAACATTGACGTTGAACGTACTTACCTGGAACGTTGCACACCAACGCTGACTCTAGACAAACCACACTGATCTGACTTTCAACCATTTGTTTCAGTCGCACCTGTTTATTGTTTCTGTTTGTTATTTTGCTTTATTATTTGTCATATACTGTGAATCTGGTGAATGAATTCACCAGTGGTTAAATTATTTCACTTCAAAAGTAGCCGCGGCCTTTTATGTTCCTTGAGCAAATGTATCTTATGTATGAAAACCTAAGTTAAAATACTCAGACAATAGAGCAAAACATGAGGGAAATCGAATCAAAATGAACGCTTACAGAAAAGGAAACATAGCTGTGAAATATTCTCGTAGAACTTGATAACTCCCTATTAGTATGAGTGATTATCAAAGAGGTTTCTACATAATATTTCCCATTAAAGCAGCACGAGGAGGTGCCATTCTCCGTATATCATCAAAATGATTCTGAAGCTGTTATCTTAGGGTTAAAAAAAGTAACATAGTGCCGCCTTAAGAAATGACTCTGGCGATGTGTGCACCTGTAGTTGTTGTGATACAAGTAGATGTAAACTGCAACACGAGAAACACATTCTGCTTTTTCCCCAAAGTTCTCTAGTTACTGATCCTTCATCTTTGACTCCCAAGATTCTTGAAAGGCAAACAGATCCAAACGCTTTAGCGGCCATTTTCAGTGTACAGTACAACGTGAGGACAGTCCTCTTCAGATTGCCCTGCCAATGTAACTCTTTTAGCCAGAGGATTGAATTTGCTCAATTGGAAACATGACGCCCCCGACCCCGCCTTCTTCTAAACATTGGATCAGAGTTTACCATTTAGAAAAAAAATTATTATTTGCACGACGAGGTTCCAAGGACAATTTTGTTAATGTATGGCAACCTTTCATCACGTATCTGCTGGATCAGCTGTAAAACTGCAATGAGTTCAATTTGTTTTACTGTTTATTTTTTCTACCTTTTTAGTTCATGTACAGTATGAATTGTTGTTTTAAAACTGTGATTTCAGGACATTGTCTCTTGTTTAGGTTTTTTTTTTTCTATTTGTACTTATGTTTCCTTGAAAAAGAAAAACCCCCAAACTCTTTTTTCCAGTATTTGTCGTTGAGTTTACCGGGTGTTTGTTATAAATTTATTTTGTTCCTTGTTGTCATCCTTTTCTCCAGAGTAGTGTATGTAGTATTCCAGTGTTTCTCTCTCTCTCTGTCTCTCTCTCTCTCTCTCTGACTCTCTCTCTTTCCCGGGTCCTGTGTTACCTTGTATCCTGCAGTTGTCTCCCCAGTGTATTTAGTTTCTTTAAGTTTTAAGTTCTTGAGTAAAAAACACCTTGTTTGAGCATTTCCTGCCTGAGTCTCCGCGTGTCCCGGATTTGGGTTCACCAGACGGCGGCGTCACAGTCGTAAGACATATCTTAAAACTGTGAAAACGAAAAAACGAAGTTTAAAAAAAGAAAAGAAGAAATAACTCCAGCCATAAGTTATTCAGATCGATTAAAGAAATTAAATCTTCTGTTGCCGTGCACTCTTCATTTCGTCGATTGCTCTTGGCAGTCGAGGCAAAGACTCTGGCTATGGAGCAGCGGCTCCAGCCTCTGCTTCTGCACGGAGATTCATTGACGGAGCTCTGTGAACCAGGCAGCCTGGCAGGGTCATTTTTCACTGTCTGTGCCCGCTCCGCTCCCCATCCGCTGTTCCCTCGCCCCCTGCAAGTTGGCTCGGGTCCCTGCGCATCTCCCACCGTGTCCTGTCAGGCTCCCCCGCCCCCCGCCCTCCGCCTGTGTACACCTGAGGGTGTGAAGGTGAAGCAAACACCTGAAATGGGTGTCACCTGCGTCGCCTGCTGAGGCATTTTACCAACATGTGAGCGAGGCGCTGACGCACGCATACGTGGCTTTACGGGAACATTGGCAATGAATAATAAAAGTACTCAGTATAAGACACACCCCGTGCAGGAGCGATTATAAAATGCAAGTGTGAGTTTCAACGTAGTTTAGGGATCAGACTTTTGAAAGTCCTCTCCCTCTCTCTTTTTCTCTCCCCGTCTCTCTCTCTCTCTCTCCCTCTATCTCTTTCCGTCTGAAGCTTCCTCCCTCCCCGTCCGGGTGACGTGCAGAGGGCACTCGGCCCTGACAAACAGAATGCACCGTTGGCGGCGATGGTGACTTTGTCCCATCGAAAAACCCTTCCCTCGCTGGAGCGAGAGAAGCTGCGGTAGACAGGCGGGCGGGGTGGCAACGTTTGCAAAGTTTGTTTTTTAAATCATTCACTTTTCAGCATATAGACATTATGTTATGTTCACTGGCTGCTCAATCATTTCCAACACTTGGATTGACGGGAAACTACCAGTTAAATAATGAGCAGAATCAGCAATTTCTAGTTAATAAATGATTGTACCGTTGACCTTTTTCTCAGCTGACCAGAATTAACAACACAGTCGTCCACTTCTCCACTCTATTACTTTACGACCGTATGACCTCTGCTTATGGAAACGCACATTTTTGTTAACAAGGACTAGTCACAAGTCATCAGCTGCATTGAAATGTCTTCGAATTTACAGTCCCGTTGACATGTTTTTACACTCGTTGTCACGCTGACATCATTGGTATTTGAAGGTGTTCTGAAACTGGCAACCCGTCTATCCCATTTCTCATTTATTTTCTGCCGCTGCCTTCATTTAGGAAACACCATACATGCACAACCTCTTTCTTCCCCTCCATGTGTTTCTCTCTTTGCTCTACGTGTTTTCCATCGGATCACCAGTTCGTCTTTTACACAACGCACAATTGCCTGAGGTCTATAGTGGTGCGTTGAGAAATAGGCAATACAGCATTTCACGAAGAAGGGAAGGCGAGTGAATTGAAGCGTATCCTCCGCTAGGGTTCTCCTAAAATACTTGATGTTCATGTTCGCAACAAGAAGAAGCAAAGGGTTTTGTGCCGGCTATTAAGAGGTGAAAGATAAGGGGTTGCACTCAATCCCATTGTGTCAGTGAACTGGCACATTCATTAAAATGATTTAAACATGGAAGGGATTAAGGTGCACAACGTAGCAAAGCGTGATGTCATCAGTGGGGGCTATTAATGGGAGATATAGAGCTATTTTGGACAGCCTTGTAGTCTGTACAGAAGCGTGTGTGTGTGTGTGTTCAAGTGTAAACACAGCATTATTGTCTGGTTCTACAGTAAACACAGCGTTATTGTCTGGTTCTACAGCACGTTGAGAGAGAGAGAGAGAGAGAGAGAGAGAGAGAGAGAGAGAGTGTCTGAGCTAGAACATAGAACATTTTGGGCGTTGTGCTACAGCCGCTGAGTGTTAATCATGTTCCAGTGTCCACCCCCACTCTACTTCTATTAGGGCAAGGTAATTTGTTTTGTGCCAGATTCGTTTGTTCACAGCTGAATAGGTGAATAGTGTGTGCGGAGCCTGAGAGAGAGAGAGAGAGAGAGATGATTATGAGGGGGATCGTGAAAGTGTTTGGTCCTGCCCCGTTGCTCCCACTGGCTCTCTGAGAGCGGAGGGATGGAGTGTGAGAAGCATTCACTGACACACTCTCTCTCACACACACATACACAGACACACACACACACACACACACAACACTAGCACTAGTGCCTGGTGCTCGCTCAGGATCGGGAGGGATTTATGTCAGGACATGGACACGGGACAGCAGCACACGGTGCGAGCTCCATCCAGGAGAGTGGAGCGGCAGCAACATGAAGACAGAAGTGGACTGTAAGCCGCCATCAGGACGGGCGGACAGACAGACGGGAGAGACAGACAGACGGGTAGACGGGACAGACAGACAGACAGACGGACTGACGGACGGACGGACAGAAGGCGATAACTGAGCTGCAGTGAAGAGTTTTTCAAAATGAGCGCCACCCTCATGACCGGGCCCCCCACACAGGAGCCTCTGAAGGTAAATTCATCATGTTATTAAATCGCTAAATCTCTTGTCATCCCCGATTATCTTTCTAATCGGTGTGCGACGTAATAATCAGTAATGTCCGTTGTCCAATTTTGTATCGTTGGATATATTTTATATTTGTTTAAGTCCCTGATATGAGTTTTCCAGCCCGCCCAATTCAAACGCATAAATGTGTTCAAAGAAATCCACCGTACAGTGCATATAAATACATTCATTACATTTAAATTAAGTGTGAAAATAAAATTGCCGTCATATAACCTCAGTTTATCCGACTTAATTTGACAGACTTGTAACACAGCAGGGGTTTTTGTTATTCCAGCAGTAATATGTGCACACGCACGTCAGTAAACAAGGTTCCTGCCGCTGTTTTTTGTCCTGGCGAGGGCGGGAATGCCATCGGCAAAACTGAGGAGAGCAAAGCGCTGACTCTGCTTTTTTTTCGGCCAGACCGCAGGAGATAGACAGCAAAAGTACTGAGGGAAAAGTTGACAATACAATTCTCTGGGGAAAGAAGCCCACCCCCAAACCGCCCCATTGCTGAATGACTGTTTTTTAGCAATTTGGCAGTGTCTACTGGACTGACTTGAGAGGAAATAGGGCTCGTCTTCCTGCGCTTGTCGGCGGGGCAGCAGCTGTTTGATGGATCTACTAAACAGATGAAAGGGGGAATATGTAATGCGATGTTGACGGCTCAACACGGAGCAATCCGACAGAGGCGGTGACGGAGAACTGTGGTCGTAAGCAAAACAGAAGTGCCCGACTGCACTTTCAGAACAGGGAAGAAGTCGAGGCCCTGAGGACAGATTAGCATTATGACCATTGACAACATCATCGACTGCTTCGGAGGGTTATCGACCGTCGATGCATCGCTTGTTGCAACCGCACACGCCTGACGACCAACTCCACAAAAATCTGTGCTTTTTTCCCGCGTCCTGATTAATTAATCAAATTTGCAAGAATGCCCCTAAAAGTGACGGATCCAGTTTTTTAGAAAAGCCTTTTTCATTACCGAGGGATGCGAAAATGAGCGGGCTTTGCAGAGAGACATAAAATACGACGGTTTACCAGAATGCTCCGCTGCTGCATGTAAGGTCGGGCTTTACAGTGACACCAATTTGCTCTCTGTTGGTTGGAAAGCGTTCCACCTCGCTCGTCCGGCGTTTCGTTGCATAAAGCAGGATTTGTGGATCCTTCCAGTGAGAGATCGGGACCACTGAGCCGGAATCCCTAACAGCCTGCTTGTCAAACTGTAGGTTTTTTTTTGTTGTTGTTGTTTTTAGCGATGATTAACCTCTAATCAATGCTATCGATGGAGAACATCAGCATTAATGAGTGCATAAGCCCAAACTAATGGGGTTGTTAACATCCCTCACGTGTATTTCCTTTACCCTGTTGTAAAAGCCGATGTAAGGAAAGCTGAGCGGGGTTCAATGGTGGAATTGGTTTTCGATAAAACCAAATCAATAATATAAAATAAAACCAAAGTCAAACAGCATGATCATCGTCTGTTCGGACGGAACAGGTTTGCACGTCGGGGGTCGAGTGTTGATCTGGTGTCATTTTGTGGGGAAGGTTGTGTAACTTCCTCGGTTGCGTCATTGTGTGTTTGCGTGTTTGGTCTCCCAGTCGCAGCAGAAGTGCGTCGCCATCTTTGCTCTGGTTTGCTGCTTTGCGGTGCTGGTGGCGCTGATCTTCTCAGCCGTGGACGTGTGGGGGGACGAAGAGGACGCCATTACGGAGGAGAACTGCAGTAGAAACTGCAGGTAAGAGAGGAGCAAACATATAAAGCCACGGTAAATTCCTATTGGGAACAATTACAAACAAAGTACTCTGTGATACTTATTGAGCTGTCCAATGTGATATCTTACCTGTAAGTCATACAAAGGTTTGACGTCATTCATCCAGGCCCACCCACAGAGTTGGCTGGGGCCCTGAAAAGTGTCCAGTGAGGGCCCCCTCCTTTTTCATAGAGTCATTTGTCAAAGTTTAGTCATCAAAACAAACCCACATTGCTTTCAGCGTTGTGCTCGTGGAGAACATCCCAGACGACTTGGCTCTTGCTGAAGGCGGTCCCTCCCGCCTCCCTCTCGCCGTGGGCTTCCACGCCCTGCTGGACCAAGCAAAGCACTCAGTAGAGGTTGTGTCTCCTGTCTGGAACCTGAACGCCTGGGACCTGAAAACATGGCCCGACACTGCCCAAAAGGTACAAAGTTATAATAGGCAATCTTGAAACAAGGTCACCTTTCTAGTGGCGCAGAAACTTTAAATTGGATTTTTACCAGGTAACAATAGAACATAGGTTTATTTTATTATGGGGGCTCGCAAAACAAATTACACGTTTGTCTCTAGATGGATTAGGTAAGATTAAATGTACTAATCTCCTTGCAAGTCACATATGGAAATAATTATTAAAGTGCACTTCCCTCTGTGTTTCAGGGTCAGCTCCTGTTTCAGAAGCTGCTCAGCTTGAAATCTCGCGGGGTGAAGCTGAAGATCTCCAGCAGCTTGATTAACTCTGCGGAACTGAAGACTTTGGCGGACCACGGTGATAGCATAGCGAATTATTTTGTGTCGCCCGGCTAGGGCGACAAAGACAGAGTTTTTCTGTTAGCTCCCGCTGCATTGGATTTCTTTTCGCCTCACATGAACGAACCAAAACTGACCCAGGTCTCCTTCTCGTGAGGGATTTCATCCGCCGTAGGCTGGCGGCGAGAGCTGTGTCTTGTTACACGTTCTGTAAACAGTGTGTGTGGTTCATGTCGAGGCCCCATCCATCCCTCAGCACGGCTCCCACAATCGCCCTCTCAGCCAAACTCCAGCACCAAGGTCAAGCGTCATGAATGTGCAAATCTCTGACTCTCTCCTCCTTTTGACTTTTTGCCTCTAAGGCTGCCGATCCACTTTGCCCTTCCAGACCGTCCAAGGCCCACTGGGAATCTTCCCTGATTCTTGCCTTCTTTTTCCTCTCTCTCTCTCTCTCTCTCTCTCTCTCTCTCTCTCTCTCTCTCTCTCTCTCTCTCTCTCTCTCTCTCTCTCTCAGATGCCAAAGTTAATTTTGTTAACATGACAGCCCTGACCAGAGGAGGATTGCATTCCTCCTTTTGGATTGTGGATCGGAAACATATTTACATAGGGAGTGCGGATATGGACTGGAGGGCGCTGTCCAAGGTACCTGTCTATTTCAACATCTGCGGTCCGTTTTGCAGTCAGGGTTTCAGTACTCATTGTGACAAAACTATTTCAGCAATATGTGCTTTTCAACATTAGTACATATTGCCATTGTGTACCAGAGAAGAAAAGAAGCATCGCATCCAGTATTTGTAATTCAATATAGATTGGATGTGCGCTGTACCAGGTACCACAGAGCTTCGGCATACTGTCGCCTAAAGTGATTACCTGGCACTTCCTATGCGTCAGGGCTGCTAGAGGTAGAAAAAAAGTTATATGTAATTATATTAAAAAATTAACACACACAAACACATACCAGACTGAGAGACAGAATCTGTACAAAAATCGAATACACTGTACATGGGCGGATTTAAGAAAGAAATACTTCAAATCTTTCATTTCACAAGGTCAATTTTTGTTTCACAGTCTGTTCTGAAACAAAAGAGAATAAACACTCAAATTAATTTGTGCTGAGTAGGCAATGCCCTGAAAGGAACAACAAGCGTTGTTCTTTTGGATTGTTCTGCAAGTAATTGGGCTTGCTAAAGATAAAACAGTAAACAAGCAAAACACCCAAATCCCACTCCTCCACTTTTCCAAAAATGTATTTTTCTAACTTAAAACCCGTCTGTTATTTGTTCTTATCGTTCTAAACCGAGAGCTGGGAAAACGACGTCCATGTCAAGGGAATTTCTGTATTTTCTTAAACTGTATTCTCTGGCTCACGTCTTCTTGTTTGTTTCGCTCCCGTCCGGCAGAGGAAGGAACTGGGCGTGATGGTGCTGAACTGCAGCTGTCTGGCCCTGGACCTGCACCGGGTCTTCTCCTTCTACTGGCAGCTCCAGGACCGAGACTACATCCCCTCCATCTGGTCCAAGAGGATCACGGCGCTCTACGGGAGACACGACCCTCTGGACCTGCAGATCAACACCACCCGGGCCTCCGCTTACGTGTCTGTGAGCAGCTTCCCTCTTCTGTTTGCACGGTATAGGAGGAGTGTTATTTCATGATTTGACTCATAGCCAGGGGAAGCGGTTATACCAAGGTACAACTCCCTCGTGTCGTGGGGGTAAAGTGACGGAAAGCAGGCTGCAAATGTAAAATGTCTGTAATTTATGTATTTTTCATGCAAACAGATCAATGTAAACTCTGATATAATCAAATATTTCTGCCCCACCTGCGGCTGACCACACAACCACCTCCCACCAACACAAAAATGAATAATCTTTATCATGAATACAAAAAAATCACTGCAATGAATGATGAATCGTTTTTTTCTTAATTATCAGACAGAAAGAATGGATATATTACTAAACTGCGCATTTAGACTTGCACTAAAATGATACGTGTACTATTAAGAAAGATTTCACATTCATTACAACAGGCACAATGCTGCATGTTTGATATTGGACACTCACCCGGTGTGATTTATCAGGTGAATATCATGAGGAATATACTTGTGTGTCTGACAAGCTCAGTATAATTTGGCAGCTTTATATCTTGCCGCCCACTAAGTGACAAGATGTTTATCAGCTGCATAGCAAACATCCATCATCCCAGAGGAAGCCGCAGACCCACGCTGTGAAACAACGCTGGCAGCCCCGACGTGCTCATTTGCCTTCTGAAAGCTCCGAAAACATGATATATGCACTTAAATATTCAAATTGCTGTTTTCTAAGGCCATCCCCCCACCCCCTTTAATGTACTTCTTTTTTTGTTAAGTTTGGAAAGTTGGTTACCAAAATCCAGATTTTCACTATTGTCCTAGAAAGATCCACAGGAAAAGTATGCAACATTTCAAAGCCTCGAAGGCCAGTTGTGTCTTGTGCAAACCGGAAGGGGACGCAGCTGCAGGGGATTGTTATTTAGTCTGTTTTTATTTTAAGATTTTGGCCTTTACTTTTCAATTATGCCACATGAACCTTGGAATATTTGTCAAAGTGATGACTCCTCTGTGCAGAGCTCTCCTGAGCTTTTCTGCCCTAAAGATCGAACTCGAGATGTAGACGCCATCCATCACATCATCCAGGGCGCCAAGACATTTATCTACATATCCGTGACCGACTACCTGCCGCTCGTCAACAGGAGCCTACAAGGGACCTTCGTCCTGAGGTACAACATCCCAGACGTCATACTCGAACTTCTGAGGTGCAGCCGTGGATGCGATCGTCTCGGCCCATTTTTTTTGTATTAATGTTTTATTATGGTGTATTATCCACACAATAATACTGTGCTGTATTATCCCAAACACTACCTCACTCTATTCACATTCACATGCCACTTTAATTCACATGCCACTTTAAATGCACATATCTGTATATACATAGGCATATTCCTTCTATCTATTCCATTTTATTTCAATTTATTTTTATTGTATTTTATTCTATATATTTTTATCTTATTCTATAAGTATTCCACTTACTGTATTACGTTTTAGGAGTCAGTTAGTCGGTCTATGAAAGGAATTTTCTACTTTTTATTTTATTTTTTATTTTTTCCTAGGACATATTGTGTGCTATCACCGGGTGCGTTGCATTACATTTCACTGCATATATGTATGAAAGTATGTATATGTATGTGACAAATAAAAAATCTTGAATCTTGAATCTTGAATCTTGAACACAATACGTAACGATTCCGTCAACTTCGGTTTTATCCAATCTTTCTTACTCCTTTTGCCATTTTCATTTAGCGTCGTGTTTTAGGGTGTGGCCCACCAGACTCCAACTCACCACTAATGTCCCGATCCACAGGTACTGGTCCGCCATCGACGAGGTGATCAGAGAAGCCGCGGTGGTCAGAGGAGTCAGAGTCCGCCTGTTGATTAGCTTTTGGAAGAAAACTCATCCGCTGACCTTTAACTTCATCACCTCGCTGCAGTCTCTTTGCATACACCTACACAACTGTTCTGTGGAGGCGGTGAGTGTCAGAATGTCTCATAATTCAATTATCTTTTTTTACGCCACATTATTCGGTGAATACACTCCTGTATTTATTAAATATATTTTGAATTTTTATCATTTTTATTTAATTTTTTTTTAATTGGAATTTTCTGGTTATATTCAAGTTAAGTGTTTTTTTACAGAAGTTCTTCGGTCAAAAGGAACAGAAGGATGACATTCAATACAGACTCAACCACAACAAGTACATTGTGACCGACAATGCTGTATACATTGGTATGTTATTTTTAATGTTTTTTTACAAGAATTTAGTTGTAAATATTGTTTGTCTAGTATTCATTTTAGAGACAACATGACAGAATGACACACACCATAAAAACAGATGACCTATCAATCAATTTGTGACATGCAGAATTGAATTATTGATACCACCATGATGACCTATTGGAAGCATTATATTTCTACGTCATGATAAGCAAAGCTTTATGTACAGTGTTTGATGTTTGCCTGTCCACAGGAAACCATGACTGGGTTGGGAGTGATTTTGCGGTCAACGCCGGGGTTGGGCTGGTGATCCAAATGAAACCGGGTTTGGAAGACAGGGGTGGCACTATACTGGAGCCCATCAAGGCTGCTTTTGAGAGGGACTGGAGGTCACGTTACGCCAAGTTCCTGCGAGGAAGCAAAGGCGAAAACAGCAAATACCAACACGCGCAACCAGCAGAGCACAAAGGTCATTATGGATACTGAGGTGGCGAGAAGAAGCAAGAAAAAAAAAAACAAGTTCAAATGCACAGAATGTTCTTCTGCTATCAAGTAACACTAAGCCTAACTACTCTGGGGTTCACTTGGTGCAGAATATCAGAATAACGCTCAAATCGATTACTCTATTAACAATGTTACGCTGGAATGTTATGCTCTCTCTGCCTTTACCTGATCTCCCTGTTTACATGTACTTGAAATCATGTCTCAATATATATAACTAACAGCAACCATGATGGTGTATTGGAACCAATAACAATCCATAAGTCTTTAATCCATAGATGGCAATTACACTGGCATGGGTGGCATGTTTACTTTTTAATCAATACATGAATTCAATGTTTAGAGGGTAGACGAGATATAATGGTGAAATTTGCAATTCACGTTTACATATGATATAAAAACATATTCTTTAAGAATGGCACAAGTTGAGGGCTTGCAATGCAAATTCATCCATTATGATTTTTATATGCCTGACCTGTGCATTTGCACGTTGTAGTTTACATGTTTCCTGCAATTAAAACAAACATAATCCTTCTCATAGACAATGTTTAATGTCGTTAATACAGATTTATTTAAAACGCTAATACTCCAGCTGCAGCACGATTGTGCAGGGATCAACCAATTCTGGGTAAATGGTGGAAATATGAGTTATTCATCAGTTGTTTACATATTAACACTGGTATGTGAGAGACAATGACCACCACCAATCCCCTGAATTAATTTTGCTATGATCAAGCACATTTCCTTCTTTACACGCAAAATGTAGTTGTAAACCAGACTTTTTTCCAAAACACTACAGGCAATTGTCTACATTTGGCACAATCTTCATGAATAAAATCTCTTGTGTTCACATGGAGCACACTGAAATTCAAAACTCTCATTTCCTTCTATCCACACTGACTCCGCCCATGGGCAAACACATGTTGCACAATAGTTTAATTAGCAATTAGAGGTTTACTGTAACAAGAGGGTCACAGGCGAGCTCTTCTGTTTTGGAGCAATGGATGCCAACATGGGAGAGAAGGACACAGCAAGAGGAGTGACCATAAGAGGAGGATGATGAGTAAGAGGAAGGCCAAGGAGAGCCATAATCTCTGATAAGATCAGGGCCACTTTAATCGACCATGTGGTCAACCACGGTCCAGCAATGAGGGCGGCTGGGCAGAGAGTACAACCAAACTTGAGCAGGTTCGCAGTAGCGTCCATTGTCCAGACTTTACGAAATGAGAATAGGTCAGAAATGTACCTTCATTACAGTATTGTAGTACTGTATATATATACAGTACTCAAAGATCACTGTATACAATACATTGTTCTATTATTTGTTCTGTATGTGGAACACTTTACACATCCAACTTTGTATTTGCTGGGGACGTAGAGTATTTTCGGGAAACATAAAAACATATTTTTGTTTATATTACAGTATATTTGTGTGTTTTATATTATAAACATTGAACAAAAACATTTTACAACAGTCCTGTACGTAGCAAGCACAACTAAAAATTTGCGAAAGGAATAAGTCTCTTGATAAGATACCGGCACTACTGTTTTCAATTCATAGTAGTGTTTTCCACTGAGCACATCAGTGTTCAATTGGTTCTTAGAAATGTATTTTTATATGATGCTGTGGTGTGTCATTTTAACACACACACACACACACACAAAAAAAACCATTTTGAGAAACCGAACATTGTTTTGAATGCAGGGCTCCATTACGCGGGATACTTGCGGAGTTTTGCCTTCTCTGTGTGTGTTCCTGGATTTGTGTGTAGAGTTCTGACAATATGTGGTATGTATTCAGAAAATATGTGTCGACAATTGAGGAAAAACCGTAAACAACATTTCCCCATGAGCAAAGTGCTCCGCCAACACGACACGCAAAGGCAGCTTTATATAGAAATACCACAACTGACTTGGTTTTTGTGTCTGAGGAGTTGAAGCACATCGGTGCCTATATATCACATACAGTGGATTTGGGCAATTTGTAAGTTATAACAATTATAATAATAATAATAATCAGAACTACAGCGCCATCTAGTGGAGCTACACTGCCACTTCAACATTCAACACATTCAGCGTGTTATTAGATGTCACTGGTTGCTTTTAATTGAATACTAAAAGATGGTCCGAATGTTGAATTTCCTGATTGGGAAATATTAACCACTCTTTTTTTAATTGATCCTAAACCCAGTTTGTGACAATTTGATGCTCTGCCTTTTACCATCCTCAACATTCACATTTAGAAAATCACTTAGATGTTGGCGACCTGATTTGATGACTTCGGGATATTTAATGCCACGACGCGGGCACGACGAGACATTAACTTGGGTCATTTATTCCCCTTCTCTCGGCGGTTCCCAAAAAAACTCAAAGAGTCTTCGCGGCCCCCGACACGACCGGAGGTGAAACGGGAGCCAAACGGCGCGTTCTCCGTGTGCATTCTCATAGACACCGCGCAGTGGTGGTAAACCCCCCCCCCCCAGAAAAAAAGGTGGGTTAAAACTCACGACTCACGCCAGCGCTGATTTAAAAAGAAAAAGAAAAATGCGAACAATTACAGGAGCACGTTCGTATGACCTCACTTGTCCTCCTGCCCCGATGCTCCTCGAGTTGATCATCGAACAACTCGAGCGGCTTTTGGACGTGTCCCGCTGCTGTTTCGTCTCGCGGTGACGGTGCAGTTTAAATGGCTTCGGAGCTTCGTTTGGTGACGGTTCGTCTTCCGTGGCCGTCCAAAAAAACAAAAACAAACAAAAAAAAAACAACCCAAAACGATAAATATTCAGCGCTGTTCTTTCTCCGAACCTTTCTTCTTTTTTTTTAGTTTGACAGGCGGGGACTGTCCCGCCGGGACTTCGCTTGTGGACGATGAACCGATGGCTTCTCTCCTTCTCTGGTCTTTTGGTCATGAAATTATTAAAAAAAAAAAATAATGATAATACATTTGAAAACGTTTTTGTCATTGATATGTTTTTCATTTATTTCTGTTTCAATTAAATCTACGCGTTTTGCGTATGATTTGGCGGGCCTCTTGCAAATACCCTCGCAGCCCCCCAGTGGGCCGCGGCCCATGGGTTGGGAATCGCCGCCATAACCCCTGAAGTGTGTTATGGCGTCGATCTGTGCAGCGTTGTGCATGATACCGTTTGCATTTTGAGCAGTTACACAAATGTCTGTTGTCGATTCTGTCTTCTTTAAGAAAAAAAAACCAAAACATCCTTCGTTATTACATTCATTCATTCAAAATGTTGGCAGTGCACAGCTCAGGCAGGAATAGTATCATGATGTGAAAATGGGATGTGAATTGTGGATAGCCGAATTTTTTAGTCAAATTCAATTAAATTCGAATTGATTTTTTTTTTTAGCATGGGAAACGTGTTAAAATTGGAGAAAAAAAAACAAATGGAAAAAGTGGGGGGAGGGGGGAGGAATATAACCTAAGGAAAAATAAAAGTTAAAAAAATAAATAAATGTTATACAGGTATATATATATTATCCCCAACAGGTGGTGGCGCTGTTGTCCAACCCAATAACACATAGGTTTGGTCCTGATTTGCATTGCGCAGACGCTTTTATCCAAAGCGACTTACAATTGTTCAAACACCGACGGACGCAGCCATCAGGAGCAATGAGGGGTTACGTGTCTTGCTCAAGGACACTACAGCATGCTAGCAGGAGGAGCCTGGGATCGAACCAGCAACCTTTAGATCACTAGACGACCAGCCCTCCTCCTGGGCGACCAATCCCCCCAATTCTGATTCTACGTGGCATTTGAAATAATTATCAAAACAATAGTTTTATTCGTAGTCTTGATAAATATTGATTTATAACTGGTATATATTTACCATGGTTTTTTCAAAGTGAGATTCTATAAAATAAAGATACTTTAAAAAAAAGCGTGGTGAAGTGTGTGTGTGTGTGTGTGTGTGTGTGTGTGTGTGCGTGTGTGCGTGTGTGTGTGGGTGTGTGGGTGGGTGGGGGGGGGTGCGTTGTCGTTGTCATGGTAACAGATTAAGGGCAGAGACGTTTCGGAGCTCCCCTGTCAGCGCTGCCGCAGTGCATTTCAACTGGAGCTCCCGGCGCGTCCCATACTTTAAGGTTTAAAATAAGATCATTTGCCGCAAGATAAAGTTCAATCGATATGAGATGACTTCCCATAAAAAAAATAAGATAAGAAGAAAGTACTATACTAACTTAAATATTGTTTAAAGTAGCACATGCTTAGTCCGCGCGCGCGTGTGTGTGTGTGTGTGTGTGTGTGTGTGTGTGTGTGTGTGTGTGTGTGTGTGTGTGTGTGTGTGTACGTGCGTCCGTCCGTGAGAGAGAGAGGGAGGGGTGGGGGCATGGGGATTTGCGGCGGATGCCTTTGCAGCAGATCACTACGGGATGGATGTTCAGTAGCGGGACACTGCGGGGCGGAACACGCGGGGATCGCGTATCCAGCGCATCGCCGGTTCGCTGCGGCCGCAGCGGTTTGTTCCGGGACGGCAGCAGCGGCTCTGCGGTGAAACCGACAGCGGCGGGCGCTGCTCCAGGTGGGACGGGACGTCCCTCCTGCAACAGCGGAACGGATGGATCCCTGTTATTACTATGTCACCCCGCGCTGCTGGGACTGACTGACGCCGCCACCGGGGAACGGTTGGATGAGGACCGCGGCTCACATCCCGCTGAAGATGGAGAGCGGAGTTTTCCTGCCCCGCGTGGAACACTTCATGCTCAGCCCGCTCGTCACTTGGGTGAGGGACGCGCACACTGCGTGACTCGCCGTCGCTGTGCGTGTGTCGATTGCGCAACGGTCATATTTCCTCTAATATTGTTTTTTTGGTTTTGGTTGTTTTTTTTTTTTAGGTGAAGACATTCACGCAAGAGGAGGGGGACCTGCAGCTGGGGTTTTCCGAATTACTGGATGGAGTCTTCCTGAATGAAATCATGACCCAAATGTGAGACATTCTGTCACATAGCATTGTCTGGATCTATTAATACACTGATTATTCCTGGGGGGACAGCCCAATGCCATCGAACTGATCTTTAGATGATGGATCAATAGTCAATTTATTACACTGTAATCCAATAGCAGGTCTGCTGGTCTTTTCTTAAGATGATGTTACTGTCACTGATTTACTCACCTTGTGCTAAATCAGTGACCTATGCCACAAGTCAATGACTGACTACAGTAACATCCTTTCTGGTCACGTGGCAGTTCTGCAGTAGTTTATTTGTATGAGTATTTAAAGTATTAGAGCCTGCATCTTTGCAACACAAACACCCTGTTTTGAACCATACACGATGGTCTGAACAGCCAAAAAGCAAATAAAGTATAGTATATTAGGTGGTATTACAGGTGTCGTGCCTTGGTAGCTCCGGGCCAGGCCCTGTCAGAGACATCATTAAAAAGTCTTTGAGCTTCTACTTAAAGGATTATGATTTGGGAGCCTTATGTTCCAAATTATCATCACCCGTACCAAACAAACTGCTGCTCCTTTGCAGTCTGGAATATGGTGGGAGCACTTTGGGGAAGGTGGTGGTGGTGGTGGTGGTGGTGGTGGTGGTGGTTAGATGTAGGCAATTCACCGAACGTCAAAGGCTTCATGCTGTGATGGCAATAGAGACAGTAGACAAAGAAAAAGAATGAAGGAAGAGGAACCAGTCCTCTGGAGGATCACACTGTCTGTCCCTCCCTCCAATCCTCACAATAACCAGCTCTGCATGAAAAACAGTGCTGTGCCACGGGGAGGGGCATAATCTCACAGATTGGGAGACCCCTCCGGGATTACGGCGCTGTTGCTGCTGCTGCTGCTGGTGGTGGTGGTGTTTAGTGGCAGTGGGACACAGATGGCGGGGGAAGGAGCGGGGGGGCGGGGGGGGGGGGGGGGGGGGGGGGGGCGACAAAAAACAACAACACAGGACAAACAAAGATAAACGGACGTTTCAGGAAAACAGGCAGCTCGAGCGAGGCCGTCGTGTCTCTCTATCGCTCTCGCTCTCTTTCTCTCTCTCTCGCTCTCTCTCCCTCTCTCTCTCTCTCTCTCTCTCTCTCTCTCTCTCTCTCTCTCTCTAACTCGCCCCCAGTGTGTCTGGAGATGGAAGGGGGTCGATCAAAACATGACAACGGCAAGCAAGCTGACGGATCTAAATGAACTCGAAGCTTTCCACTCGGCGGGTTGGTCGCCCACTCGGTCCTCAAAATCGAACGCTACCCCGGTCGATATCTTCCATCATTGTCCCTTGATGTCCCCCCTTTGAATCCCGGTGATGATTTCCAGTGGAAATTAAGTTGGGAGGATATTGTCATAAGGATATTCAGATATTCAGACAAGGATATTCAAAGATATGCTACAGTCTGTTTTAGAACGTGGACGTCCACGTTCTAAAACAGACTGTAGCATATCTTTGAATATCCTTTGGTTGTTGTGCATTCGGGTCTTTTGGAAGTGGTTTTCCCATGCCGCTGCGTTCAGTTGCGATCACTCACCCCAACGGATGGTAACATACCAGATGCTCTCGCGGCGATTTTTTTTTTTTTAAGGAAATGACCTGTAGCCGGTCGTAGCGCTTCCAAAAAAAAAACAAAAACACACACACGCACACACACACAAAGAGTGAAATACGTGTTTTTGTGTCTGTGTTCAGAGATCGCTCGGTTGCACTTCAGGGGGTCAACAAGGTGAACGGCGACCCCAATCAGAGGATCCAGAACCTGAGCCTCCTCGTCCGACAAATCAAGACATATTATCTGGTGAGTGGAAACTCTCCCTCCGTTATGTCTCCACAACTCAACGTTTATCCAACTAACAGATTATTGCTCTCTCTCTCTCTCTCTCTCTCTCTCTCTCTCTCTCTCTCGCTCTCTCTCTCCAATCAGATGAAACACTCAATTTCTTATTCAAACTCCCATATTGGCCACTGATATTAGGTGGCACCTACGGTACATGTGCGCACGCAGACACACACACGCGCACACGTGCACACACACGCACGCACGGATGCGTGCACACACACACGCACCCGACATGGTACAGGACACATCTGTCCCAGCTGGTCCAGTGCGCTACCAGATCATCAGCTTCTTAAGATGTTTGCCCTAAATATCAGCCATGTCAACATCTGTGCCGTGAGCAACCGGAGCGAGCTGAGCCGATGCTGTGGTCACACTCTGGCCGGAGCTTTACAGCGACCTATTTGTAGGCATGAAATTCTCTGGCGCAAAAGTATCGATTATTATTATTTTCTTCTCTCCCCTGGTAATAAGTTAGAATGTGGGCTAAGTATTTTTTTCTTGCAAAGATCAAAACGTGTTCGAAATCTTGGGAATAGCAGATTGACCGCGGGACGTAAAAATAGAGACGTTCAGAATTGGGGAGCGATGTGTTTTCATGAAGATTAGACGTCACTTATGTTATCCCAGATGAGCACAAGAGTATATTTTATGCTGTACATTATATTAGTTATTTTCCCTAATCCACAGTTTATCCTTGTGTTACAAAGTTTGATGTAGAGAAGTTGAGCAAGCTCTACTTGAGCACATTTCACTCTCATCTCAGCCAAAAAAAACCTTAAGCAACTGTAAAAAAAAAAAAAAAAAAGGAGACAAGATCCAATAACACAGAGCTATTGATTATTTTTTGTTGTATTTCAAAATCAATCGTGAAGATTCAAGTTCAATAGTGATTTGAGTAGACATCCGCATCTACAAAACGATATTTCAGTATAAAAGGCATTTCAAAGTGTGCCGTCTATATTAAGACGGGAATGAAGAAGAAGCTTGTTTTTGAAACCGGTTTTAAAAGCTTCCCCCGGTTTTCCTTTTCCACCGCGTTCCGTCCGGGAAACAAGATTCCTGAACGAAATTCTAATCGGACTAAAGCGGAGATGGGAGAGGAAGGGAAGTCGGTGGAGTCATTCCTCCACTTTCTCTGCTGGTAATCGGGAGGCGGTCACTGGAAAATGAGTCTGTTGGTGCAGACGGTCAAAGCGAAACAGTCCCCAGTTAAACGCTTCCTTCTCCTCTCTCTCGGGATTTGCTAATAGTTTCCTGAACATAAGAGGGGCGTTATTTCTCACGGGCAACTATTAGTAGTCGCTTTTTACACGCTGACTAAAGCAGACACACACACACACACATTCACACACACACAAACACACACACAGACACAAACACACAACAAACACACAAACTACACGCTCATGGGTGCCAGACACTGCAGCCAGAGAAGGGCAGAATGGTAATGGATTTGGGTTTTTTTGGCCAAAGCGCCGGGGGTACCATCCCTTTTTCAGTTTAGCCATTCAGATCACCTTCCATCTGTTGGCTCCCTTTCCACGCTTATTGTGCTGAACATACACACCAATCCCATTCAGATGGCGTTGGCGGCGCCCCAAGAGGTGTTTTTTGTTCCCTAATCGTCCATCTCTTTGTGTCTTTGTGCAGGATCATTTGAGACAGTTGATCATGATTCCCCTGCCCAACGTGTTGCTGCTCGGCAAGACTCCGTATTGTGGTAATATTTTTGAGATAATTTCGCGCAGAATTCCCCATTCTCTCCTCAAAATGTTCCAAACTTAAGCAACTGCAACTGCTTACGGTTTGAATACGGTGTGTGCTGATCACAAATCATGATATGGGATTTCTCTTTTTCGGGAACAGGCTGATATCTTTAAATGAAGACCCTTGACAATTTCAGTCAATTGCGCACTATCGACCTGATAACTACTGTAGCGGTTGATAATTTAGCCCCTCTGTTCAGGAGAATTCCATCACAGAAGCCCTCCTTTAATGTGTCTCATGGAGTAAAACTTTTTTATGTCCTTTCACTCAGAGCAAAGTCTGGAGGAGATGAACAAGGTCCTGCTGCTGCTGTTGGGATGTGCTGTCCAGGTACACTGAACCAATAATTAACAGGATCGCCTGTGTGTGTGTGTGTGTGTGTGTGTGTGTGTGTGTGTGTGTGTGTGTGTGTGTGTGTGCGCGCGCGCGCGCGTGTGTGTGTGTGTGTGTGTGCGCGCGCGTGCGTGCACGTGTCAATGACAAAGAAGGAGAGAGAGTCCATGTGTGTGCCTTCATGTACTGTAACATGCGCCTGTTTCCTTTGTGTTTTTTTGGTGTTTTTCTTTGTGCATGTTTGCCTGTAGCAGCTACGTCAGGTTTAAGTGCAGAACGACCTCTGCTTCACCCTCGCAGCAGGACATCCGCACCCCCGGGCTGCACCAGCTATTTTAGCACAGATGCAAATCTGCTTTAATTTCTGTTTTCAGTGCGAGCAAAAAGAGGAATACATCGAAAGGATCCAGGCGCTCGACTTTGACACCAAAGCAGCCATAGCAGCACATATCCAAGAGGTATTTGATATGATGATATGATCTACAGTATATTCTTGCATTACATCGTCCTCTGTCCTAAAGATAGTCTTCTGGGGTGTTCCAGGTCACCCACAGCCAGGACAGTGTGATGGACCTGCAGTGGTTGGAGGCCAGCCAGATGCACCCAGACGAGCTGGAGACCGCGGCTCGCAGCATGGCCCTGCACCTCAGACACTTGTTAGACCAGAGAGACACTCAGATGGAGGTGAGTTTCAGGGTGCTTGTTTTCTTCAACCTGCCAATCAAAAAAAAAAAAAGATTGAGCATATACTTATCTGATAGAGATACTCAGATTTACACCATTAAGTTGACTTCCTCTTTGACCCTTCTTTCTGCAGACCATAGCAGAGCTGATGCAGGAACGGGAGAGTCTGGTTGGTAGCCCCCTCAGTAGTCCGCCCAGCCCCCAGTCTCCCAGCTCCCATCCCAGCATGCAGCAGCAGCAGGCAGGGGCCAAGCAGCACCTTGCGGTGGAGCTGGCCGACGCCAAAGCCAAGATCCGACGTCTCCGACAGGAGCTGTAAGTGACGGCTGGGCAGAGAATCACAAAATACAAAAGTTCTCACACACTTCTGAAAGCTCTCTGATCTACTTGCTACTTGCTTGACTCAATTCATGTTCCATTTGTACCAGGCATCGGTCAACGGTTTGAATTGGTCTTCATGAGTCAGTTTAAAAATATACTCCGATCAGCCACAACATTAAAACCACTGACAGGTGAAGTGAATATCATTGCTCATCTCGTTACAATGACATCTGTCAAGGGGTGGGATATATTAGGCAGCAAGTGAACAGTCAGTTCTTGAAGTTGATGTGTTGGAAGCAGGAAAAATGGGCAAGCGTAAGGATCTGAGCCACTTTGACAAGGCCCAAATTGTGATGGCTAGACGACTGGGTCAGAGCATCTCCTAAACGGCAGGTCTTGTGGGGTGTTCCCAGTATGCAGTGGTTAGTACCTACCAATAGTGGTCCAAGGAAGGACAACCGATGAACAGGGTCATGGGCGCCCATGGGCTCATTGATGCGCATGGGGAGTGAAGTGTAGCCCGTCTGGTCCGATCCCACAGAAGAGCTACTGTAGCACAAAATTCTGAAAAAATTTATGCTGCTATGATCGAAAGGAGTCAGAACACACAGTGCATCACAGCTTGCTGCGTATGGGGCTGCCTAGACCGGACTGGTCAGAGTGCCCATGCTGACCCCTGTGCACCACCAAAAGCACCTCGGTGGGCACGTGAGCATCAGAACTGGACCATGGAGCAATGGAAGAAGGTGGCCTGGTCTGATGAATCATGTTTTCTTCTACATCATGTGGATGGCCGGGCGGGTTAGGGTCCGATCCCATTGAGCATCTGTGGGTGCGCTGGAACAAGCCCGATCCATGGGGGCACCAGCTCGCAACTTACAGGACTTGAAGGATCTGGTGTTGACGTCTTGGTGCCAGACACCACAGGACACCTTCAGAGGTCTTGTGGAGTGCCTGCCTCGACGGGTCAGAGCTGTTTTGGCGGCACGAGTCGGTTTTAATGTTGTGATTGATCGGTGTAAATATATATAGCCGAGATACTAAATTAAATGTGAGACGGAGTAGACAAACTTATATTGTGCCCTACTCAAGAAAATGTTTCTTGAGGTCAAGTTTGTCTTGTTGAATGAAGAGCATTTAGATTGCTGGTGGTTGTTGTTGAGATAGTTTAGGTGAGAAATTGCTGGTTGAAAAGCGGTGGAAAGCAAGAGGGAGTAGGGGAGAAAGGGACTAAGCCTGATTCTACAGGATAAGAGAAGCCCGGAGGGAGTTTGGCCCACATTACCACTGCCTTGGCAATACCACTGGCTCTGGTTTGCCATTGACCCACATTGGCCTCGCAGTTCCATGCATTCAACATGCCCATTCACTTGCACACACATTTAAAAATGTGTGCATGTGCATGCACACCCATGGGCTTATACAAATTCACACACGCACAGACACACACACACACACACACACACACACACACACACACAGACACACATCCAGTCTGTATCAGTCAAGGATTGCTGGGCCTGCCCCCCTCGCCTTCTGCCTGATAAAAGCATTTTGTGTGGCCCGCTATGAATTCAAAATCAGAAAAGACCCCTCATCTGATTTCTCAGAAATAGGATTCAACCAAAGAGATTGCATCCATAGGGCCCATTTCACCAGGACATTGTAGCGTTTTATATGCTGTTTATTGGCTTAACATTAGGAATACTGAGCAGCCTGCCCTCCTCTCTCTCCTCACCCTCCAACCCGTCTTCCACCAGAGAAGAGAAGAGTGAGCAGGTTCTGGACAGCAGACACGAACTGGAGAACATGGAAGTGGAGCAGAAGAGGATCCATCAGGAGGTCTGAACCGAATGAAGCCCAGCTCCCCCTCACACCGACACACGCTGTAACCCCTGATCGCTGTGGATCAGAGATTATACGGATTAATGCACGCTTTTCCAAAGCAGGGTTTAGTAACAGCAAATTCAAACCTCTGTCCACTGAACCTATCTCACTTATACTACTAAAGCTTTTTATGGATCTTTTCCAATACTGTGTTGTATGTTTACATGTCCTGCCTGTGGGGGATTCACCTTTTCAATTCTGAGAACATCATGTGCACATAACAGGCTCAGTTGTAAACAATGTCTCATGTGCTGCACCCGTCTTAGAACGCCCAGTTGCTGGTGGACGCCCGTGCAGCCCGGACGTACCGCGATGAGCTGGACGCCCTGAGAGAGAGGGCCATCAGGGCCGACAAGCTGGAGAGCGAAGTGGGACGCTACAGGGAGAAACTGCACAACATGGAGTTCTACAAGGCCAAAGTGGAGGTCAATGCACAATTATATCACTTCAAGATTTTAAAGAATCAATTTGATGACTGATATTATCATTGGCAGTTGACGTGGCGGTGGAAGTCAAGTAATGCGCTCATATTCATCAGTCCAAGGTGTGTCTGTGCATCTCAGGAGCTGAAGGAGGACAGTCGGGTGCTGCAGGAGACCAAGGAGGTGCTGGAAGATCAGCTAGCAGGCTGGAGGGCACGCTCCGATAAACTCCACCAGCTGGAGAAGCACAATCTGATGCTTAACGCCCAGGTCCACGACATGGAACAGGTCAGACCATTGGAAAATAATGGTCTTCTGCTATTACCAGTGATATCGAGGAATATGAAATTGCTTGAGGGGATTTGAGCTAACACATATTTTCTGACTCCCCGGGTTCCTAAATGTGTGTCTTGTCTGTAGGAGAAGGAGGTAGATCGTAAGCGCATTGATGACCTGCAGGAGGAAAACCTAGCTTTGTGTCTGGCTCAAAGGAGGAGCATGGAGGAGTCCCAGCACCTGGGCTGGGAGCTAGAGCAACTATCCAAGACCACAGAGAACTCCCAGGGTAAGATCCAGGACTCGGATAGATAGGTAGCGGTTGGACGGATAAAGGGATGGATGGATGAAAATAGTGCAGATATTGAATATCGTCATATGTCTGCTCACAGGCCAACAGTCCCTGAGTGAAGAGGTGAGTGAGCGGACCAGGAGCCGGCTGCTGAGGCTGGAGAAAGAGAACCAAAGGCTGATGAGCACCATCGAGGAGCTGCAGGTCGCCTCCATAATCTACAGCCCACAACACAACCATTGCCAGGACCATGTCCATGTCTTCCCGGAGGTTTTAGACGACTCTTCGTCATCAGCAGAACAACCCTTTGTGGCCCAAACCCCTTTCCAAGATTTGAAGAATGGCACCAATGAGCTCATCTCTCGCAGAGCGACGGAGCAAATGTTGATGAGAGATTCAAAATGTCATCGGGTGCACAATGCAGAGGACGTGGAACAAGTCCACGGTCAAACTCTCCACGCGGAGTTTCAGGACCTCGAGGATCATGAGAAAGGGCAGATTGAGGAGTGGAAGAGCAGGGAACACGTGAAAGAACTAGCCTCTGATCGGGTGGCCTTCGAAAACAACCAAAATGGCCTCCATCATGTTGCTGGATCTTCTCACGGCTCAAAGACAAGTAGCCCTTACCACGACAGCATCCTCACGGGTCAGTCCGCCCGCTCCTGGTACGCCATCAAGCACACGGAACATCTTGAGGCAAAGTGCCTGGCGCTGGACACAGAGAACCAACGCCTCCAGGCTTCCCTCGACAACACCGGTGGGTTTAAAAAATCCAATCACTAAATGGTGATTTAAAACCCTCCAAATCACTCACACACTCTCGTCCTCTGCCCTTACACCGCTGTAGGCCGGAAGCTCCAGCGTTTGGAGGCCGAGGTCCAGGAGCTTGAGGCTGAGAATCAAAGTCTGCAAGCGGCCCTGGAGGAAATGCGCATCTCCTCGCGCCGCCTGGAGCAGCTGGAGAAGGAGAAGCAGAGCCTTGAACAGGAGAGCTCGACCCTGGAGAGAGACAGGCGACGGCTGGAGAAAGAGAACCGCAGACTCCGCCAGCAGGTAGAACAGCCGACCAATCGTTTTTAGGTGTGAGGTAGTATACCGCAATGTGGCAGCGTCACTAGGGAATTCTTGTTTATACTTACTGTACTCATCTCTCCTAGGTGGAAATCCAGGAGGCCACCTTGGACGGCAGTAATGTCCAAGTGGCCGGTCTGGAGAGAGAGACGCGCTCTCTGGGGAAGGAGGTGGAGGGGCTGAGGGAGACCGCCGAGAGGGTCAAGGGCCTGGAGAGAGACAACAGGGAAATGGTGAAACAAGCTGCTATCGACAAGAGGACCCTGGCCGCCCTCAGAGAGGTGAGACAACAGCATTATCCAAAAATGTGTAGTATTCCATGTACAGAACTATATAGAGACATACACACAAAATACATGTTCATTTAACCACCCCACTGTAGGAGCTGGTGAATGAGAAGCTGAGGACGCAGCAGAGGGACAATGAGCTTGAGAAGCTGGCCCATGAGCTGGAGATGAGGGTTCTGAACCAGGACTGTGCACAGCAGACGGAGCAAGAGGCACCGGGCAGGTACTAATATACAACTTGCACCGAACGTAGGTTTAATAACGGTGTAAAAAAAAGGCAGTAAACCTGAATCCATAATCCAAACTGAAGTACATTATTTCGGCACGTTTCCCAAAAATAAAATGTGCAATGTTTCTGAGTATTGAAATTGGCCGTGGTGATAATTCTGCAGCTGGCTTACAGTAAAATATTTGCTCTTCACTGTAGCAGGTTCAAGATGTTGGAGTCAGAGTTTGAGTTGTCCCTGAAGAGATCCCTCCAGATAAAAGAGGACAAGATGACCGCCCTGGAGCTCCGGCTGCAGGAATCCTCTGCCCTCAACCAGCAGCTTCGCCAGGAGATCAAGAGCGTGAGTTAGATCACAAAGATCAGGCTTGTGGGTATATTTGTCAGTCAACTAATTGTTCTTAGGGACATAAGGATATAATAATATAATAATTCTGCCATTGCATACCGTGCTAACGGGTTTCTGTTCATTAACAAAAATAATTATTCAACACCATATCAAAGACAGCTAGTTGAAGTTTGCTGAGAATTTCCATTAAAGTAAAAAAAATAAAAAATAAAAAAATAAGTAAAAGACAGACTAATATAAACATAAAATGACTGAATAAATTGAGCTATTTATTTTATTATAATTGTTTGTGTGTGTTGCAACGGCCGGGCTGGCACACTGAAAGCATAAAGTTACGCCTCGTGTACGGGCCCCAAAATGATCAGATCCGTCCCTGGGCTTGTAAGTTCTGCCCAACCTTGAAGTGTCATAGGTTTTAGGTTTAGGTTTTGACGTCAGAACAGTGTGAGTACAAAGTGTCATTGAAATAGTTGGGCATTAGCCTCAGCTAATATTTGCGATTTTGCTCCTGGTTATTGTTTATCACATAGGTAAGGCTGAACTATGAGGCCTTGCAGCAAAGGGAGGAGGAGGAGAGGAGGGCTTCAGTCGGTGCCGCCCCAAAGGAAGCTGGGAAGGAGGTGAACGAATGGCAGCGCGAAAGCCAGGAAGCTACCAAAGAGCTGCTGAAGGTCAAAGACCGCCTCATCGAAGTGGAGCGAAATGTAAGAGGCGGTTCCAAGGATTGGAACATGAAAAAAATTATTCATGTTTTCTCAGATGAATAACTGCTAATGAACTACGAAATAAAGTGTCCATAGGCGAGGTTTCTCTGCTCTGCTATACAGTACATATCCCTCCATTTCTGTCCACATTTACTTTCATCCTTTTCTCCACTGTCCTCTCTTGTCCTGCATCGTATTACCACAGAATGCAACCTTGGAGGCCGAGCGTCTGGCGGTGCAGGCCCAGTTGAAGCAGCTGGAGAGTCAGTGTGAGAGCCAGCAGGCCCAGGTCCTGGCCCTGCAGAGGCAGACCGCCTCGCTGCAGGAGAACAGCACCACCCTGCAGACTCATAATGCCAACCTGCAGGTACATCTATGGTGCCCTCTGACCTTAGGCACACAAAGGGCTCTTTTGCTTTTCAAATTGTGGCGTATTCCCAAAGATATCTTACTTATCCATTTTTTTTTTCTCCACAGGTGGAGAAGTCCACTCTGAATTCCCAGAGCGCTTCCCTCATGGCCCAGAACGCCCAACTCCAGCACCAGCAGTCCGGGGTGGAGAGCGAGCGGGACGGCGCCTTACGGGAACGCGACGAGCTGCGCGGCGTCCACGAGCAGCTTTTGCGAGACCACGAGCGCCTGGCAGCGCTGCACGAGAGGCAGGCCATGGAGTGCGAGGCCTTGATGGGGAAACATGGCTGCCTGAAGAACGTCCACCGCACGCTGGAGCTGGAGCACCGCACACTGCAGGACCGGTGAGTGGTAGTGAGGTAAACAATATACATACAAGTATAGTATACACAATAATTACCAACGTTGATGGTTCGGCTTCCATCCCGTTATACACAGGTACAACGGTCTTCTGAAGCAGCGGACCAAGCTGGAGGACCTGGAGAGAGCCCTGAAGGAGGAGCAGGAGAAGATGGCCCTAGAGAAGGAGCAGCACAGGACCACCGCTGCCGAATGCCGCAGGCTCTGTGATGAGAAGGACTGGTGAGGAAGCACAGAGGCGCGCACCCGCACACACACACACACGCACGCGGGCACACACACACACACACAGACACACACACACACACACACACACGCTGGAGCATCAGGGTCTGGATCTGGCTGAGTAGATGCCGGTTTTCCTCTTCTAAGTTGCCTTTCAACTGAGTCAGCAGCTAGGTCACACACACACACACACACACACACACACGCCCAAACAAAATAATACACCTACTGTACAAAAAAGCATATGCACCCATAAAAATGGCACAGATGTGGAGTCATAGATAGATAATATTATCTAACACATGTTCATATATCTGCATGACACAGAGGCTGTCCTCCTCACTTAAGATATCGCACCCTTTGATTCATGTCACCGCTTGCATTCATATGGTTTTGTTTCTCGTGTTCAGTCGACGGTGCCTCTCTCCCACAGGCTGAACCAGACGTACCGTCAGCTTGTCAGGGACAATGAGGAGCTGTCGGTGGATCACAAGCAGCTGAAGAGCCAGCTGAACGGGGCCAGGCTGGAGCACACCCGGCTGGAAGGCGACTTCGCCAAGCTCAGGGAGCAGTTTCAGAAGCTGGACATCACCTCCACCAAGCTCACCAACCAGTGTGAGGTAGAGAAATATGTCAGCTTGCACTGGTTCAGTGTAGCCGGTCTTCATAACCTTCATATTTATGGATAAACAGTTGCGCGGACGGGTTCCCTGGGTGGCTCTTCTGGAAGTTTTATCTTGCCTTTTTATCCCTTTGATACTCTACCGTGAATAAGGGCTGTATAAACAAACCTGACTTGACTTGTCAACGTGTGACATTGATCATTTACCTTGATAACAACATTACCGGCTCCAGCTGGCCTATTACAACTGGCATTTATGAAGTTAGAAAATGAATGAGTTATAAAACTCTGAAAAAGTCGGAGGTGAGTAGAGCGTCACACTAATTAGAATATGATGAATGACTGGAAGATTTTGAAAAAAAGAAGATTGATCTGATAAAAAAATCTGGTGTGTGTGTGTGTGTGTGTGTGTGTGTGTGTGTGTGTGTGTGTGTGTGTGTGTGTGTGTGTGTGTGTGTGTGTGTGTGTGTGTGTGTGTGTGTGACCTAGCTGCTGAGCCAGTTGAAAGGTAACTTAGAAGAGGAAAACCGACATCTACTCAGCCAGATCCAGACCCTGATGCTCCAGAACCGCACCTTGCTGGAGCAGACAATGGAGAGCAAGGACCTGTTCCATGTCGAGCAGAGGCAGTACATGTAAATGAAAACTACCACTTACATAACTATTATGTTAACTATAGGCTCATAGTTGCAAGTAACCTGCTAAGCAAAAGCATATTATAAATATGATCATCAAACACTAAAATAAATCAGATGGCATGACATAATAATAAGAATAAGAATTATTATTATTATTATTATTATTATTATTATTATTATTATTATTATTATTATTATTATTAAAAATTTAACTGGGATTTATATAGCGTCTTTCACAACCCAAGGACACTTTACAATGTAAAAAACAAAGAACAAGACAGGGTAGATAAATCATAATAAAAAAAATAAAAATATATATTTTTTTTGCAATCAATTCTCATGTTAGCTATTTAAAAATAGAGTGCATTGAGAATGCCTTTTTTTTTTTTTAATAAATGAATAAATAAATAAAAAATTCTGACAAAACTTCTCATGCTACCTATTTTACTGAGAAACCACTGAGAAAGCCATGTAAAAAAATTGAAACCTCACAAAATTGGAATTAAAAAAAAAAACACCAAATGCATAAAATAGATACTAATGACTGTCATGGATGAGCAGCATCACTGTGCCAAAACACTGTGTGTCACATCTATTTAGGGCACCCAGAGTACCAGGATGCAGAGCAAAACCGCTTTGGGATGAAGCTGGCCATGGATTATTGATGCTGTCTGTAGTACGAACAAGGGCAGCTGCAAAAAAAAAAGTTTAATGACCTAAAATTCCTGCGCAACATTCGTTCGCAACTACACTGGCCTATATTGACCAAAATAATCCATCATTATCCGCAGGAGGGTGTTGACACTGAGTTATGTAAGCCAATTGACCCATGATAACGTTTTTCCAATACGCTATTCAACAAGGCAGTTAATTTTCTCAGCTGTCGCTCTCTAACTAACAACTGAAATATTTTCCTGTTCGAAAAGGAATTTAGATCACTGTGGTGTAGGGATGAACCTCGAGGGATGAACCCGGCAAATCGTTCACTCTCATTCTCTCCCTCTGTTCAGTGACAAGCTCAATGAGCTGAGGAGGCAGAAGGAGAAGCTGGAGGAGAAGATCATGGACCAGTACAAGTTCTATGACCCGTCGCCTACTCGGAGGTGAACTGCTTGTTGTCGTTATGGGGTTGTTTACCTGACAGTTTTAATTCAACACACATACAATGGAGGCTCGTTGGTTAAAAAAGCAACTCGGGAAGCACGGAGGCAACTTTTTTCCCAGTCCAGAACTATTACTGGAGTATAGCCTGATACCAAGAGCATTTATTCTCCTATGATATTGTATGTAAAAAAAAAAAAAGTATGAAATCAAGTATTTTTTAAATCTGACATGTGTGATATGACTCATGGTATCATATTTTTTTCATTCATATCATAATATTTCTCTTCTCTTTTTACTATTTCTCTCTTTTCCCTCTTTCTCTATTATTGTCATCTCACCTCTCTGTCGCGTATATTCATCCATGCGCAGACGGGGAAATTGGATCGCGCTGAAAATGAAGAAGCTGATGAAATCCCGGAGCAGGGAGCGCGGAACCGACGGCTCCCTGCACCCCGTGACACCCCCGCACTGCGGCTCCAGCGAGGGCCTCGAGGGGCCGCACCTCCCCTGCCAGGACGACGGCTCCGACGGCTCCGGAGCCCCGGGTTCCACTCTGGTGGCCGACGCGCTCTCCCCCGAGAGGAGCAGCAGTGAGTATGGCCTCCCTGGCCTCCCTAGACCACCGCGCCCCGCCCAGGTTCCCTGCAGGTCCCCTGGAACAGGAACACAGGAAAGCTCGGAGCGCCTGTTGCACAGCCCTCTCACCCTTGTTTGAATCGGAATCTCACCTCGACGCTCCGAAAGATATCCCTGAAACAGAATAAATGTGTGTAGAAGCATCTAGGATGACATATCGCCTCTCATTGCACGTTCTGAACAGGCATATGGCGTGTCACGTCTAAAGGTTCCCCGATGCATTGTGTGTGTAAATACACTTTCCTCAACGGTCCGTAGTGGGTCTTCCCTGAGTCCCGTGTGTTAATATCTTCTCTTAATTCCCCCCTTTTTGTGCATCCCTTCTTCCGCCCTTCCACCTTCCCCAACGTCCCACCTTCCCGACCCCCCTGCCTCCCTCATGTCTCCTCGCCCCTTGTTTCTCTCCCTGACTTACGCCCCTCCCCCCTGCATGTCTCTTTAACCTCCCCCGATGTCACCCCCGAATAGCTGGACTGAGACTCTTTCCACGTATGAGGACTAGGCTGAAGAACAGAGACAAAGTCAAATCTCTCCTCCGTCGTTCTATGTGTAAGAAAAAAGCTCTGTGCCATGGCTCTAGCAGCTTTGCCTGTTCTTTTCACCAACTCATCGGTATTTATGCTTTATGCTTTTTCTTTTTTAACCCCATCTTCTACCGCTGTCATGATGCAACATCAACCCTAGCCGAAAGTGTGGTTTTATTTATCGCACTTGTGATAAATAAATAAGAAATAAATAACTTAAAATAACTGAAACAGTGTAATGGTGATGTGCACATGCCTATTACTGTACATGTCTTAAGGTGAAGTAATGATGGTTTTTGAGCATCTAAAAGCGCCTTGAAACATACCAGCCAGAATCAGCGAGGCAAATTTATTTTCTGCAACTGGCATCACTCAAACTCATCATGAAATACTTATAATGCCGTGCCACGCTCTTCAATGGTGTTTGGCTGAAACTGCACATCATAACTGCATCTCCATGCTATTGAGTCTTCAGATATAAGAACGCATTATATCCACGAGCAATTCATCTCTCCACACCTTCCACAGTAAACTTCCAAATCTCTTCCATGTCGTCACGCCTCCTTTGTGCTTCCATCTATTCATCCGCCCATCCCTCCACCCATCCCTCCATCCCAGCCCTGAGCGACCTGGCATGCCGCTTGGCCGAGGAGGCCGAGTGGGCAGACTGCTTGGAGGCGATGGAGCCATCGGAGGTCGATGCGGAGGACGGGAAGGATGCGTTGACCTCATCCCTTCCCTCCTCCATCATGTCCATGCTCCACCACCATCACTCCACCGCCATGTTGCCTGGTCATCCCCACAACCCGAACGCCAACACCGCCATCCATGTGCCGTGCATTTCAGAGCTGTCGATTACAGGTAGAGAATTTCACCTCCCCCTCTTTTGTTAAACGCCATCTTCACTAACGAGCGCTTGTCTTTCTGTGGAGTAGTGGAGTAGAGTGGAGCGCAGAACGCACCCGTCCGCATTTCTTTTTCGCTGCGTGTCGTGTCAAAATGAGTAACAGTTTGAAAGTGTGTGTGTGTGTGTGTGTGTGTGTGTGTGTGTTCTCGTTGTATGTTACATGACATCATATCTCCCACAGACAAAGATTCGAGTGATAGCGCTGTGCCATCTGGGTTTGAGGAGAACGACGAGCTACAGCACCACGGTAAAGCCCCCCGGGTGCTTGTTTCCATGTAAAAACTATCCCGGGCATTAGGAGTAAATCCATCTAAATTGTAAACATGGCCTTGATTTGTGATAATCTCTCCGCTCACCGCAGAGGTTCCCGACTGCCAAGGAAGCTTAGCTCTGCTGCCCCCTGTTGGTCATTTAAAACACAGTGGATATACGTATGGCAAAGAGACTGAGTCATCCTGTGGGTTCAAAAACAAGAGATACATTTTTAAAGTGTATTGGATTTTTAGGAGGTGACATATGGAGCGGCATTTAAGTGAAAAAACAGTTTACAAATACTTATAATAATGCTGTAGTATCTAAACACGTACCTTTGATGTATGTACGGTACGCTCAGCCTCTCGTGTCGTTGATTCTCCAGGATCGAACGGCATCCAGAGTCGGGCACAGAGTGAAAGTAGTGGTGAATTCAGCATGAGCCTGGACAACGAGGCCTGGTCAAATGGCAGCAGCCCCGTTCAGCAGCCCCCATCACGCCGCTCCTCCTCACCTTACCAGCCGCCCAACGATACCTCCAGCCCCCGGCACACGCAGCAGCAGCCCGCCACCAGGGCCTCCAACGGTTCGGCCGTCCTCATCGCAAACGTCCAGAATTCTGAACTCCAAACCCCAGCAAAAGACGCCGGGACCACTCAGGAACTCTGGCCCACACGCGGCAGTAAGACTATCAGGAGGGGTTCGAAGGACAAAGCCGCTCGGGGCTCGTTAGATTCCGGGGGCTCCCTCAAATTGACCCAGGTGCTCAACGGGAAGAATTCGAAATCCAGCTCCACCAAAGTGGAGACCAGCCGTGCCGCGGCTTATTCCCCGATCACGGTGCTCTACGTTCAGGGCAAGTCCTCCTCTGTGTCCGGCTGCCTCAACTGCTTCTCCACCGCTCTGGGGAAGGAGGGCCGCCTCAAGGGATCCAGGTCCCCCACGAGTCTCCCCCGAGCAAGCAGTGTCATCTCTACAGCTGAGGGCTCTTCCCGGCGCTCCAGTGTCAACAGTGACTGCCGGGGGGCGGCTAAGGTGGACCCACCGCCCCCTCAGGTTTCGCATGAGGTCCACAGCCCCAAGTGTCAGGGAGTAGCCACGCAGAAGCAGCAGCCGGGCACGGACAGCAACTCCGACGATCCTGACCCGGCTCCACCCCTCAAACCCCCCAGAGACCGGCCAGTTCTCGGCGCGGCGGACAGTCGCCCCGAATCCCCCGTCAGGGAAACTGTGTTTGGCTCCCCGTTCACTTTAAACTCTGTGTTCTCTAATACGATCTTTAGCGATTCTGTGGTGATGACCACAATCGTTTCGGATGGGAGGGAAAAAAACGAAACCGCTTGTTGTTTGAGTCCTCCCGTGCAGGACAGTCCCCCCTTGACGCAGGAGTCTCCACAGGATAAAGCACACACTCTCCTCCAAGTGGGAACCGAGCAGATTGAAGGCGAAGGAAACGGCTGTGAAGTCAGCAAACCAGTCACTGGGCCGGGAGAGAAGGACACAGTTGCATGAGTGCACTCATTGTTATGTTGTGTTATGCAAAATATTAGGGATAGCTGCTAACCTCATTGTTCCATCCCTCCAAGACAAGCACATTCCAAAGTTTGTGTTACTGTATTTATTTGTAATGAAGACAAACACCCAGACATACCATCGCCCGGTTTGAACAAAACGGGGGCGATTGATGAAATTAGTTGTCTATGCATTTTCGCCGTCAACATTCTGCCTGTGCAGCGTCTTTCACAATACACTTGAAATAACCGCCGTCAGTACTGTATATATTGGTTTTGTATGATATTCACTACTCAACCATGTTAACAACAGCATAACAATCTGTACTATGTAGGACTTTAGATTTATTTATCCACAACTACCACTTTATTTTGCACAGGACCTGTAAAGTGTAATGAATGAACCATAACTACACACCTAAACCTCTTCTCCTATTTCTTCAACACATGAAAATAAGGTATTGTGATCTACGTCAGCGCATTTACCTAGCGACAGACCTTTGTTGGTTTTCTTCTGTTTCTCTTTGGGTTAAGGCTAACCCCAAAAAATACTTTGTTGAATCACTTATTATTTAAATGATTTGCTAAGAGATGGCTTTTTACCCTCTTGATTGTTGTGGACCTAAGACAAATGCAGTGAGCTAGAAATGTGTGTAAATCTTGTCAAAAAATAAAAATAAAATCATGTTTTTTTCCCTCAAATAAAAACCCTTTATCACACGTGATTGTTGTAAAATATTAAATAAAATATATAAGATTGTTATAAAAAGTATTTTTATTGAGCAAGATCATACAAATGATGTGAAAGAATCCACATATCTTGAGATAATATATTGTTATTAAAATTACATATAGCAGGTGTATTCAACAGGCGGCCCCCGGGGCAAACATGGCCAAAGTATAAAGCAATGAGCAGTTGTTACATCAAGAGAATTCTTCATTTATCACACGGCACACACACCACAACACAATGGTGGTGTGGGGTGTGGGGTGTGTGCCATGTGATAAATAAAGAATCTTCTTCTTCTTCTTCTCATTAATTCAGAATTATGTGTCGTAGAGTTATGACAAAACCCATCACCAAACATGCATTTCAAAAGGCCAGTGAGGCCAAAACCCCTCACTTTACTAAAGGTAGGAAATAAAATCACCAACAACCATAAGACTATGCATAGCCAGTTAAGTTAGTTATTAAACCAGTTATTAAAGAATATACAACTTGAGAAATTATCATCCAGAAATGTATTAGATGGTTGTAATGTTTTTTTTGTTTGTTTTTTTTGTGCATTTGGAGAAAGATAACTCTGAAAAATATGAAGATGGTCTTGCACTCAATTTTCCCTTATCGTTTCTTTGATTTACAGCCATCACAATGTGCTTGTTGACCCCCGAAAGAAAAGCCTGCGCGACAAATGGCAGCGCCGGACGGTGAGGCTGTCGAGGCTTCTGGTTGGTTCCCCCGCCTGTCACGTGACACGACGCGGAAGTGAACGGCTGTTATTTGATCCAAACAGTCTCGTACGTGCGCATCTCGTCCGTTCGACTGGAGCGGGTCCGCGAGTTCTACCGCAGAGTCCGGCGAGTTTACCCCGGGTTCGCGAGGATGCTGAACGCCGCCGCCGCTGAGAGGAACAAGGAGCCCATCGTCGCGGTTCTCCGGCAGTGCGTGGACCGCAGCAGACCCTTGCAGGCGCTGGAGGTTTCGTCGGGCACCGGGCAACACGTCGCGCACTTCGCCCAGTCCCTGAGCAACATCACCTGGCAGCCCTCCGAGTGGGACCGGCAGGCCTTGCTCAGGTGCGTTTTACTGAAAAATATTATATATATATATATATATATATTTAATATCATACATTAATATCACACTAGATAATGTGTGTGGTCATGCATATGTAAATATTGTGTAAATATTTATATATTTATTTATTTATTTAAATATACACAAACATATATATATATATATATATATATATATATATATATTATTTTTTTTTTTTTATATGTATATTCTTTATTTTATTATAAATCATACATATGCTTTTATTATAATATATATTTTATATATTTTATTATTACCGTATTCTAATGATATAATATTAGTATATTATATGATGATATATTTAAAAATATAATATTTGAAAAATATACTTGAATATATGGATATATGAATATATGAGAAGATGTTTTGTAAAAAAATAAATAAACACTATTTTGCAAAATATATGGTTGTAGCTTTTACAATATGTGTGTTGTATATTCTCTAATAAATGACAGCTATATTATTTGCTATATTTTTTTTTGATTCACGTCAAGATTGTACTGGTTGGTTTGTGTCATGTCACTATATCGGTGTGATATGTCATTACATGCTGGAAATATTGTGAGAACATTGTTACGGTGACGTACTATAAGTCATGACAAACCTGCATTGTAATATGTACGGTAAGATCTCCATGTATGTGGAAATACACTGTAATCCCATTGCATGATGACGTGGAGCTGATATTTTTATTTATTTAATTGCCTCGGGTTTTTTTTTTCACTGAATGATGATGTGCCATAAAGATTATATAAGAACCAAGTCATTGGTTAAAAAAAAAAAAAAAAAAAGGACTTTGTTGCAGATGGTTAGTTAACAAAGCCAAGCACTGCTGATCATGCGTTCTTCTTTTAAATTGTGTATTTTTAGCCCTACCCCATACTGGTATTCATTGGAAATATTGCTCTAGTATGTTTTTTCACGATTTAATTTTTTCACTGAATCATCCCAACACGGTGTAATATCATAATAGCATGTGAGTTACGTGCAAGCTCAATTCAGAGGAAATGTGGAGGGAGTGCTGCGTTGGTGGACGGCCTTTCTACATTGAGAATAATCTCTTTTGTTCCCCTTTTCCAGCATAGAAGCATACAGAACCCACTACAACCTGGGCAACGTGAAACCTGCCATCCACCTGGATGCCTCACTGCCGCACGAGAGCTGGGGAACCATCCAGCCGGAGAGCCTGGACCTGGTCGTCAACATTAACATGATCCATATTTCCCCCATGAATTGCACAGAGGTAAGAAAAAACTCTGCTCCGCGGGACGCGTGGATAATTCATGTCAACACTGTTGCCGTTGTCCAGTTCACAATCAAATGTTGTTGTTGTGTTTTCTTCGCAGGGTTTATTTAAAGGGACGGGTGTAGTTCTCAAACCGCAAGGAATCCTCATGACTTACGGGGTGAGACGAAAATAAGCGTGCCGTTTAAAAATAAATAAATACAATTGAAAAAAATAAATAAAAATGAATGGGATGCTGTTACTTCACCACATCCATGACCATTGTGGACAGCACTCCATAGAATTATAGGGTTTATTTGTAACCGAATGTAACACTTGCTTTCCTTTTCCAGCCGTATGCCATGAATGGTCAGATCACCCCGCAAAGCAACGTTGACTTTGATCACAGTCTACGGCAGAGGTACAGGGGTGTATGCGTATTCATGGTTTTAATGTTTATCCGCAAACAAGGGTTGCACGTAGTTGTAATTTACCTGAAAAGATGAATTGTATTGAAATGAGCGATGAGACTTTTTTTTTTTTTTCCTCAGGACTTTCCTTAAAAAAAAATTGAATTGTGAATTCAGTTATATCATCCCATATTTCATCAAATTCAATATGTATTTACGTGCAAAGTAAACAGAAATTAATCTTGGCTGATTGAAGGAGGGGGAACTTTCTTATTGTCTTTTTTTTTTTTTTTTTCTCTCAAGGAGCTGGCTTTTTAAGTGAAATACAGTGTTCACCACTAGTCTTTGAACATACAATACATGGGCGCAATGCATGCACTGAATATTCTGTTCACAGGAATCCAATTAATAATTAATTTCATCTGCAGAAAAAATGAAGCCTTTGCCGATGAATACCGATGTACATTCCGTCCGGCTGCTAGGGTCGAAAGTCGCTTTGTGGGGGGGGGGTGGTGTCTGCTGAATGTGCTAATGTAATTCAATGTAATTCAGTGTGACATGAACTCAACTCGCCGTGTCCCTGCATGCTGCCGTGCTGCAGGAACCCGGAGTGGGGACTCAGAGACATCAGCCTCCTTAGCTCCATCGCACAGAAGAGCGGTTTGTTCCTGGAGAAAGTAGTAAGCAGCTTCCAACAGATCTGATAACTGCAATCCAAACAAACGGAGCCATGCCAGGAAAAGTATTGTGCACAAACTCCGAATTTGTTTGATCGATATGTTGTTTTCCATCGCAGGTGGACATGCCAGCCAACAACAAGTGTCTTCTATTCAGGAAGGAGAGTTTGGTGTAAAAGTTGCCGGTATTTCCGCGTGGATGTGGAAGTGGGAAGCATCGCCGTCATTACCGAAACAAAATCGCCAGTTCACAAGACCTGAGATTATACACATTGCTTAATATTCCATTTCATATGAGTTGTATTTTCCTACATGCTGTCACTCTGAGAGATTAAATTTTATTTTTACTTTTGTCTCATCAAAAACAAATGCTTTGCACTTGAGTGATTTTAAATGAACAATAAACTTCCACTACCACACTTGAAGGAAGGCTAGAATTGTTTTATTTCCGCATTTTAAGATAGCAACATACAACTAAAACAAACACTGAAGAGGAATGGAAAATCTAACGGAGAGCAGGTGAAAGACATTATGATCAGAAAGATACTGAAAAACACAAAACAATGAAACAAGGATCTCAAGTTTTAAATAGGAATAGCGCAATAAACGGATTCATATGGAAAAAGATCATGTACAAGAACGAGAAATATAAAAAGCATCTATTCATTTAGCTTCACTAAATCTCTACTCTGTCATAGAAGGCTTCTTTCTCTGTTATACTACAGCACAGCAGCCATTACAAATATTTGTTTTTGGAAACATTTAAGGGCAGCACATCGAGGAAACTGATCAATTGATCTGAGATGTATGGAAACCTCAGGCACACAAATGGTCCTTAACCTCAATATACTTGGTTCTTATTTTTAATTCATTAAATATCGGTCGATCATAGTGTGATAAACACAGTTCAGTTTATAAAGTACAGAAAACAATCTGATTTCCAAAAAACTGTTTGAAACCATCCTAGTCCTGGAGACGCAGCAAAATGTCACAAGTCTTTTTGCCCAGCGCCTCGCGTATTTTCTTGAGCCTGCGCTCAGTGACGGTCCTGACGTAGCTGTCTGGCTGGATGATGGCCATGCCGTCCTGCACTACACCCATCACCAGCAAGGGGCTATCCTCCACGGTGATGTTGGGGCAGGGACAGCCCCAGTCTATCTTGGCGAGAGTCACTTCCAAGTGCTTGGTGTTGAAGAAAGTCAAGCCCATCTTTTCGTCCCTGAGAACCTCCTCCAGGCTGAAGCGGGCGATGCCAGAGTCCAGGTCTTCGATGAGCTCCGTCAGGCGGCCTACGATGGCAAAGTCGCTCCGGCACAAACTAGGCACCATTTTTCCCTTCATCCTGCATGTCTTACACGGCTTGTTCTTGGGCTGTGGGCAGTTTGCCTCGCACTCCTTCTTGCTCCGGAAGTTGTTGGGGTTCCCGTGGCAGCCGCCATATGCAAAGGCTTGGCACTGCTTCATGAAAGAATTCCAGGCCCATCGGGCCTCCCAGGTTTTGCAGGGACCCTGGACGGCCGGCAGCGAGCACATCCCCATCCCCTCCCGTTGGCAGGATACCTGGCACTCCTCATATGTCTCGAAGCGGTTGCGGCTGTCCTCGCAGCCGCCGTTGTTGAAGGCCACACAGGCTTCCTGCTTGCTGTCGTAGTACCAGTCCACGTGGCGCTCTCCGCTGCACTCCCTCTTGTCCATCTCTTCCAGGCAGTCCGCCGGAGAGAAAGGCCGCCCCATGGGCATCTCAGGGTCTTCGGAGAAGTCGTCTTCCGCTCGGCGGATGACCGACAGTGGGAAGTCTGCACGGAGGGCCCCTGCGGTGTTCCGTGCGATGCAGGTGTAGATGCCGGTGTCCCAGATCTGGGCATTGTAAATGACCAGCTGGCCGATGTTGGTGATGACCACATTGCCGTACATTTGGTCGGGCCTCATAATAAGCCGCTCGCGACGCTCACTCTGCTTCTCCCAAGTGACGTCGGGTCTGGGGACGCCAATCACGTCGCAGTGGAAGCTGACGGTGCCACCCACATATATGGACTGGTGGCTTGGATTTGAGAACAGCGTGGGGGGCATGGGGTCCTCCAGGGAGGAAGTGGGCGTCGGGTGGGCCGTGGTGTCCTGAGGCAACGGGCTGGTGTGTGGTCCGGCGAGGTAAAAACGACAGGTCACCACAGTCAGAGTTACGCCACGGATGCAGGCCTCCGCATCCATGAAGCAGCGGTTGAAGTACGTGAGGCCGTCAGAGGCACAGGTGAAGTTGGGCTCCTTTTCACAGCGGTCCTGACACTTGCAGATGGGCTGGCCCTCCCAGATGTCGCAGGTCGCTCCCTGTTGGCTGCAGAGGAATCCTTGGCAGGTCGCTGTCGACCCGGGGCTCCCGTCTCCTTTGCCCCCGCCTGGCTCTGCAGAGGAACCGTCAGAGAAGCGTGCGGCCACACAGCTGTTCAGGCCGCAAACATTGGTGCAGCACTTCTCAAACTCTGCACAGTCCTGCACAAAATGTGGCAAAGAGGGTTCATTGAAGCAAATATCGACATATAAAAGAATACACTGTTGGTCAATACAATCAATGCAACTCTCACACACACAAATTGCTTTGTTGTTTCAACCGGGCTCCTTTCTTTCATTGTCTCGAACTAGAAGCAGTGGTGTGCAACAACTTTGTTCCTGTACTTAAGAATATTTTTCAAGTATAGGTAGTTATTTCAGTTTCACTTCAGACTTTTGGCTTTTATTCCCATTATATTTTTAAGCAAATAGCTGTATATTCTACTACATTTCTAATAGAGTTGCATTACTTAGATGTTTTATTCATCTGAATTTATATTCATATATATGATATATACTGTGTATATATATAGTACGTATAGATATGTACATGTATATACACACACAAATACGTATATATATATTCACAATTCATTCATATATATTTTCATTCATTTATTCATGTATATTCATATATATCAAAAGAAAGCCAAAGCAGAAAAAAAACAACCAAAAAACGCGATCAAACTGCTGATTTAGAATCAGTTATGCATTATGTCCATTTCCTTCCTTATTCCTATAGTACCTGTCATGAACAGTCAACTGTAGAAAAACACATTAGTATGCAGTATTATTGGCAAGGACTTTTACTTTTCAAAAACTTTAATTACATTTAAGAGTAAGTAACTATATACTTAAATATCATTTTTACTTCGGTAGAAATGTCCGTAGGTACTTTGACTGTTTACTGGTGTGACTTTGCGTCAGGTATTTACTTCTATCTCTGAGTACTTCTTCCAGTCACCTCGTCCGTGTTGCACTCCCTCTCGCAGGTGCTCTGAGCATCGACCCACAGGTTCGCGTTCAGCTTGTTGGGACAGAAGCCAACGTGTTCTGCGTGGGGTCCCGCCACGGAGGCGCTCCTGGAAGACCCGAGCCAGGCGCAAAACCACGCCGCCGTGAAGAGGACACGGATCCATCCCAAAAACGGTTTATTTGCGGAGAGATCATTTTGCCAGGGAATAAATCCATCTTTCCAGAGTCGTGTAAAATAATGCATTGCTGCTCTTGTACACATGCGTTGCTATTATTATTATAATAATAATTATAATTATGATTATTATTATCATCCCCCAAATAATTCCATAACTCCGCCAGGTCCTCCAATGCTGCCGAGGACCAATAATCCCAAAAGAGAGGAACAATTTGCCCAAAATCCTCGCTCAGAGTGTCCAATTATCATAAAGTGGACTACATGGTTCCAGAGGAGCGGCACAATGGGAGCAGGGCGAGGGGGGACCGGGCTGGGAGGGCAGCCCCCTCTGACCGCCCCCACGGCCCCACCACTGTCGGGCTTCATGCGGGCAGCTCCGTGGGCTGCAACTGGACAAACATTGTAAAAAAGAAGAAAAAAAAAAAAAAAGTTCAAAGCAGAGCTGCTGCCAGGTGACAAACACAATGTTTCATGGGGCCAGACAGGATTTATGGAGGTTCCGTCTATAAATACGGTAATAACCGCTCCCTCTCCCATTAACAGTGGAGGGAGAAGTGGGCCTACTCACTCAGACCCTTTTACTTCAGTACGAAAAAAGTACAGAAGTGGACGAACCCTGGCACAAAAGGACTCTAGTAAAAAGTGAAAGTACCACTCGCTGTTGAATGTACTTAAAGTATTCAACGTAAAAGTATTTGTCGCATGCAGTGCCCCTAATATAATAGAACCTATAAACAATATTACAATGAAATAAGTCTCTACTGCATCTTTTTTTTTCTGCAGATGACTGTGAATGTATCTAAAATAACATAGTATGAGATTATTTCAAATAGAATAAGATAACAATAAAATAGTATTGGGTAAACGTGATATATATATATATATATATATATATATATATAAACACATAAATCCAGATTTGTTTGAGTAACTTGAGAAATAAATAGTTATAAACTGAGTAACAAAGTACAGATATGGGCTTTGAAATGTAATGGAGTAAAAGTCCAAAGTTTCCCAAACTGAACATACATGTAAGTTTGTACAGGTGCTCGAAAAAAAACAACTACTTAAGTACAGTAACAAAGTATTTGTACTTTGTTACTATCCAACAAAATAAGCAGTGCTGGGGATTGCGTGCAACCAATGAAATCAGTTGTAACTGACTGAATTCTGAGTTGGTTGTTTAAAAGAGATATATTACACGGCAGCAGGATATTGTGGGAATTAAACATGTCTGAACTAGGTGACACAAAAGAACAATTCATGTGAAGTAGGAGTAAACACCAGTCACGGGTGTAAAAAAAACTGGTTGTTTACGTTTATCTTGTCTAGGCCGGTAGTCCTCAATGTGGGGTCCGGAGACCCCCAGGGGGTCATTTACAAGACGTTAGCACCATTAGAGAATGTGCAATGACGACTGTTTTGTTCATAAGTTTCACTGTTGTCTCCCTGAATATAGTAGACAGGTGTGGAACAATAAAAACCCCTGGTCTAGACGTGGGTCAACCCGCCATCATCCCTCATTCACACACAGCTCAGAGATGCCACGGTCAGGTGGGAAACCGTGAGGCGTCACATGTTCAATACCGTGTGACTCGGTTTTGTCCCTGCGCTGCTGCAGGGCTCTGAGAAGGAACTCCCCAGTTCTTTTCATTGGAAATGACCCCTTGACCTCTCGGTGGCTTTTGACCGCACGGCATTCAAGCACTGCCACGGTGTCCCGGTGATCCGCAACTGGCCAATAACGCGAGAGCAACTAATCAATTCAGAACCCCCCACACACATTTAATGCACTTGAGCATGATACCGAGGGGCAAGGAATGGACAAAGGAGACAAAAATTCCCACAATTCACGCTGACCTCGAAAGAAAACCTTTGAATGACAATCATGCCGTTTTTAATTAAGTTGACAGTTTAATGCGAATGCAAAACAAGCTTGTGCTCTGACCCTTTATTCAGCTGGATGATACATTGCTTTAAATATAATTTATATATATATATATATATATATATATATATATATATATATATATATATATATATATATATATATATATATATATTTAGATAGATGTCTCTTAATACAATCAACCATCGCCAGACATTGGACATATATTGCTTTAAACCTAACTTGTCAAATTGTGTTGACCCCTCTCACTTGTTTCTGCAACACACCGTATATATTGGCAGAGCAATAGAAAACATGCGCACCCCCCCCCCCCCCCCCAAAAAAATCGTCCTTACAACTTGTTGTAAACATGACCTTGACACTCGGAATGTTTGACTGGAAATAGATAACATTCTAAACAGACGTGGAAGGAACTGTGAAACTGTCAACAATCAAGACAACCCTCCTGCTCCTCAAGACGGACCACTTCATCGAGGGGTTGAAGTACTTTAAAATATTCCCAAAACTGGCCATATAAAATACTTTTATACTGTGACATTTACTTCTCAGTTAACATCAAAGACATTGTGCAGGTTCTAAATTTGATCCTTCCAGAAATTAACATGTAATTTCGTGTTCCTAGAAATAATTTAATTTATCATTAGGCTGGTTCCATCATAACTGATATCGGCAACACTATCAGCAACTGCAAAAGACAGTTCCACTTCGAATCATAAACAACCATATCAATGAAGACAATTTGAAAAAGTTATAAACAGTTTAAAAGTAACAGAAGCCAAAACAGTAGTGTTAACAGGACAGCAACAATCCTCAACTTGACTCACATCTGTGAGAGGCCTCCAAAGACATCTGCTTTTGCTTCATCACAGTGAGCAGCTGTGGGCGTAGGAGGACGAAACGCAAACGGGAATTCCACAAGATGGCATCAGTTACTTAAAAAAAAACAACAACAACTCACTCAGTCCCGTTGCTTGGTCACTGTGAACCCAGAGCTGTATCGCTCATAAAGGCGGCAGCTCCGGCTGTTCCACTCCGCTTTAATAAACCTTCGGGGACCAACGGTGAAATCAATACCCGCGCCGTGGAAGGAACCCACTGTCCGTTCCTCTACACTACGATATCTTACAATTCCCCTTGGAGGACGATGAGTTCTTTGGGGGGCTCTGAGGAGGCCTGAAGGATTTTGAGCGTTTGAGGCTGTTGCCCTTGCTACCGCTGCCACCAGCGCCTCCCGAGGCCACGTTGTTAGCTACAGAGTAGGAGCGTCCGTGCATCATGACGGCATTCATGCCGTTAGCCATGGAGAAGGACTTGAGGTGGGACTTGATGGCCACCGGAAGCGGCAGCTTGTCAATGAGGTGCACCGGCGTACACGACACGATGGAACGACAGCAGAGGTCCTGGAGGCTGAAGACTGAAGAAAGGGAGGGCACATATATTATTTAGACATAAAGCCGGATAGAAAGTTCAACCTTTATAAGAGGAAATGCAATGAAGGCAAATCTGTTCAGCTAAGTTTCAGGAGATGTTTTTTGATACAATCGTACTAGTATGTGAACATTTTACTGTGCCCAAAACCATAGTATGCACAAAAAAGCATGCAAAAAATGTCAATCTGATATATTACATCTGGTGAAGTCTCGTAGTGCCTGTATAAATCAAACAGATCCAATATGGTTGTGAGCCACACCTGAGTGTAGCCTCCTGTATTGCCTTAATAATTAAAATTCAAACAAAAGTAAAGGAATGTCATTGGCCTTGCTTTCCATACCTCTGTTGGGCCTCCAAAATTTCTCCATACCATGCCTCATCAGCACAATGCGCGACAGCTCCGTGAACGACTCAATGACATTGAAGTTGCAAAGAGGGCTGACCTCAAAGAAAGTCATGCTGTTTTTCTCAGCATAGGCCCTCGCCTGCTCTGTTGGCACCTGCCGTTTGAAGGCCAGGTGAAGCCGGTTTCCAACCAGGATCCTCGGCACACCTGGAGCATGCTGCAGAAACAGAATAAGGAGTTGTTTCCTCAGCATCTTGTGGCATTTCCATAATCAAGTGCAGGCATTATAGTGGCATTTATAATGATTTACATAGTCTTGATGGAGAGACATGCTCTTTCCGGTATATAAATCCTATAAAATTAATTCTGAAGGCAGTCAAAATGATCATAGATGACTTGGTTTGGTTTACCTCATCTATCTCACGGATCCAGCGATCAATGCCATCAAAAGACCAGCCATTAGTGATATCGTAAACTAACAGGATGCCCTGTGGGATAGTAAGCAAAAACAAAAATCAAATTTTTACAAGCAATATCATAAAAACAAGATTTTAAATATGCCAAATGGGAAATTGATAATGGCAACAACAATCACAAATATTTTAATAAAAGATCGGGTTACCTGTGCTCCCCGAGAATAAGACCTAAAGATGGTGCAGAATCTGCCCTGGCCTGAGGTGTCCCTGTTTTGGACACACAAAACATGTTACTGGGACGATTTGTTTTTTATTCCTTCTCTCACCCACTATAAATAATCAATGTTTGTTTTTATATATATATATATATATATGTATATATAGTATTTAAATAGATATAATATTTATTATATATTTATCATTAACAATTAAGACACTCCACCTCTTTGAATAAGACGCCTGGACGTTGCTCACATTGGAAATGTGTTGTAAACAAATCCTAGCGTGTGTACACATTTCTCTTAAATTTGCCTTACCACAGCTCCAATTTCACTCTTCTCCCGTCCAGCAGTATTGTGGTAGTTTTGTAGTCAATCCCTGAGGAATAACAAAACGATCAATGGACCGTTTCTCAAGCAGAAACGTAACTAATAGCTAGTCTTACAAAATAAAGAGATCGCAAGTCCATACCACTGCTATAGGCGTACGGTGACTCCACGGACCCGTCTTGCAGACTTTCCAGGATCTCCCCTTTACCCACATCGCTGTCTCCGACCAGCAGGAACTTTAGCAGGTAGTCGTAGCTCTTGACAGGGCTGCCCTGGTTCCCCATCATCCCACGCATTGGCTTCGGTTTACCCAGAGCCTTAAGCCCGTTCCCGACGTCAGCTGTTCGTGGTCGAGAACACGTGTCGCTGAAGTACGGTGTGAAGTGTGTTTAAACTCAAAACAATGTTGACGCTAGCTGGCTAGCGACAAGCCAGCTAGCATCAAGCCAGCTAGCATGCATGACAGCGATGCATTCTGCCACCGAAAATGCCAACAAGTAACCTTGGTCCGACAAAACAAAAGAACCCACAATTTTTATTTTTTTTTAATCACCGAATATGATATAATATCATGAAAATAAAAATAAAAAAGGTCAGTACAGACTGTCGATGATCATCATTTCGCTCGGCCAGTGTAGCGTCCTGGTCCTGATAACTTCCGCTACGCAACTTCCGGTTTATTTATATATATATATATATATATATATATATATATATATATATATATATATATATATATATATATATATATATATATATATAAACAAAATATATATAAAATATATATAAAATATATAGTTTTATTTACGTTTAAAAATGTTAACTCTTGATTATAAAATCATATGATAAAAAAAACATACATTTTGCACAATCTCCAACACATTTGTTTCTACATTTTACAAACACAAAGGGGTATGTCAGAGATGAACATATGTTTAACCATTAGTTCATCCTCATTGGCTGTCTGTAATTACGATTATCAGCAGCTGGGATCATTAGTACCAAGCAGGCAGATATAAAGGCCAGTGCACGGGCCCCCCGCCTCCTCCCAGCTCCCTAAAGCCAGTGTCAACGTTCCGGGGTCAGGTAACGCTGCTGCTGGTGCCCGGCACGATGGGGACGTCGGTAGCGCCGGTCTTTTTGTTGGTTTGCGCTTCTGTGTCCCTGCATCAGTTTGACTCTGTAAGGGGACAGGGCCTGTTTGTGGACGATCCCATCGCGGCGTGGGACGCCATGGCGACGGTGCTGGCAAAGGAGAGGGCTCAAGTGCTGGAGCCGAGGGCCCCGTCCTCCGGGGGCGGTGCAAGGAGGGCTTCGCAGCCGGCGCCCTTGAACGTCCCTCGAGCTGTCCGTGTCCCGACTAGTACTGCCTGGAAGGATCCCATGAGGCCCGGAACGGTTGGGATGGCGATGCCCCCTTTTGTGAAGGAGGTGCTGAGTGTAACCGCTGCTCCTGCAGTTTCTCACAAAGCTCCTTTTGCAGTGGTTCAAATCTTGTGCAACCTTGATAGAATATATACACGGGTCGTGAGGCAGCTGTTTGGCTCCAAATCTGCTTACAAATACTTGAAACTGGGCAACTGTTCTGTTAACCAAGCCACCCCGATGCACTACTACTTCCTGTACCTGCTCGACACTGACTGCGGGTTCCATAAGCAGGTTGGTGATGCATGGAATGTACCTGGAAGAAGCTGGAATTGAGCCTTGAAAGTATCCCGCAGAAGATGAACCTATTCACGCGTCAGGTTTCTGTTTTAGAGCAATGTGGACGATCTGTCCATCTCCACGGTGCTCCACTTCACCCCGGATCCCACCAGTCCTGTTGTGAGGGAGCTTTCATTTGAGGTTCCCATAGAATGTAAATACCACAGGTGAGACGTCTCCGTCCCGTCTCCCTTTTCCTCGAGTCTATTGTACTGTACCTAACTGGCAATGCTTTATAAACTGTCTGCACTTTGCAGACTCATTGTTTTGCACCGTCTGTATGGGGCCATGGAACTTGGCCATGGAGAGGAAATGGTGTCTAGGGTTGCCGTATTTCGGTGAAGCGTTTGTTTACCAGTTAAGCTACTGAAACTCGATGATCTGTGCATGGCACTGCTATGGGCATGTGCCAGTTGCAGCAGTGCTCCACTATTCCTTCTAACTTAGTTTCTAGATACATAATTTTTTTTAACCTCTACTTTAATTGTTTTTTCAACGCCTGCTGCGGACCTTCTGCACCTGAATTTCCAGTGTGAAATATCTAGTTTAAGTGCTGGTGTGCTACTTCTGTAGCCCTCACGTCAACCCTGACAAAATGTTCCTCCCACATTTTGGCTGCTTTAAAACTCTTTTTTTGTGTCTTTCAGGACATTTCACTCGTATCAGGTTGGCTTCAAGCCCAAAATAGAAGGCGGCACAATTTTCAAAAGCCTCAGATCACAAACTAGTGGAATGATCATTGCTCAAGATGGTACGGTGCAACTCAAACTACATGTTTTATACGCCAGGACTAGCTCTGGTGGACAAGCTGCATATTAAATGACGTGACTAATACGCTTCCATCTAACATGTACTAAACCTCACTGCCTTCAGCATCCGGGGATGAAATAACTGGTCCCAAAGTCTACATCTTGGGACGACCGATGTACTTTGAGGTGACCCTTTCAGCGGTCACTGCCGAGAGGGTGTACGTCAACGAGTGCTTCATGACTCACTCCCGAGACCCCAAATCCACTCCAAAATATGCGGTGATCGAGAACTACGGGTAATGCGATGATGACCTTCATATCGAGAGTTGTGCTTTGCAATGGGGCAGGGGCTTGATCTAGTTTCTCTAAATGACAGATGTATGATAGACTCTGTAAAGAGTGACCGGTCAAAATTCATCGCGTCCACATCACCGCTGTCTGTCAAGTTTTCCGTCAGCGCCTTCATTTTCAAGGCAATGGCTTCGAGTTCAGCCACACGACAGGTATCAATGCCACTTTGCTTTCTACAGTCTTATACAATTGTCTTGGTGAACTTCTGATTTATAGAATTAATTCCCCCCCAGCAACTTTACATGCATTGTGAAATCACTAGTGGCTCTTCTACTCCAACTGAACTTGCAAAGGCCTGCAATTATGAGGCCCAACAAGGAAGGTAGGTTTGCTGTCGTTAACCTCATCTGTGACTCTTTACACGGCACCTACTGAGACTCTCCCTTTTCCCTAAGCTGGAGGGAGCTGTACAGTGACTCGAATGTCTGCGCTTGCTGCCACGACTCCTCCTGCGGCTCGGCAATGCCGAAGAGTAAGTTTGCGACTAGATTTCCAGTCGGAGGTGTAGTAGGCCTACGCTACGGCTGCTTGAGTAAAATGTCTCAGCTTCATACATGACGCAACTGAAATAATTTCACCCTGGGCTTTAATTTCCAGAAGTGGCTCTGACTTCCTGTATTTCTCTCAGGTGCCAAGACCATCACCTCAAGTCAACCCTGGGAGGTAGACTTCAGCAGTAGTGACGAGGATGTTTCTGAAGCGGAGCCTCTCTTCAACTTATTTGAGGCTGAATTTCCTGACAGCGAAGACCAAAATCTTGACTACTGGGATGCCAACTACTAAATTTGTTGCCGCCAAGCAAATCAAATTGTACAGTCCTCTTGATAAACTCTTAAATGCTGTAAAGTTCAGTCTCATTACTGACCCACCCGAATAATACACCTTGAATTCAGGGCATTACAGCAAATGCTTAATTTGAACATGTGAACTTTATTAAACAGAAGACCAGTGTTGGTAAAATGTCTTTTACTTGGTGAGATAATCGTGAATCAGTAAATGCACATTTTTGAGAATTTCCTGAAAATGCTGGATCGACTTGGTGTAGCTGTGGCCGTCTGCCACGAGGGGGCGTAACACATTAACTCTGTCACTGTGCAGGAGCTCCCCTGGGACGTGACAGCTTTTTGCCAGCGGGTTCCCGATGAGGACGTGATGCAGTGAGCCCCGGCAGAGGCTCTCCTCCATGAACGTCATCAGGTCCCGCAGTCTGCAAGCGATGTGGTCGGGCTGCCACTGATGCGGCTGCTTGGTCAAAAGCAGATGCATCAGCGCAGTCTTGAAATGGAAGCCTGTGAGGGTGCTCCTCCCTGTCAGCGAGGTCTGCCTCTGATGCAGGAAGAGTGCAGTTTCAAGAACTTGCATGTGACATGCGTTGCCAGGCAGGCCATTGGAGAGACTCTTCAATAAACGATCCTCACATACCTTTAAAGAAAGTTTCCACAGGGCGTCCGACGGGTCCCCGGAACAGGAAGCAATGACAAAATAAGCATCTGTTTCGGGGAGTTTGACAACAGGGTTCAGGACGAAGTTGACTTTCTTCCCCGACTTGAATCGTACCGACAAAGCACCCGGAGGATGTTTAACGCCACTCAAGCCAAACTCATATTTGTGGGATATCTGTGCCCACGCCTGTCTTGTTGCGCTCCGAAACCATTTAGCAACTTGGCTTTTCGAGAGAAAGGAAGTGTTCTTCATGCAGAGAAAGCTGCCGTGAACGTCCGTGCGTTCTGTGGTTTTCTCATTCTGACAATGCAGCAGGCATAGCATATCGTCTCCCTCATTGGAGGATTTACAGTGGCATTCGTTCGGGCTTTCTATATTCACCATTGTTATTTTTCCATAACCTTGCATGTTTTTTAGCGTGCCACTGGCTGGAGAGCTCCACAGCTCGCACTGGAAACTACTTGGCTCCAGAGGGCGAAAGGGGACGATGACGTTACGACCATCCTCCTCTATCTGAAAATCCCCTATTACAATACCATGGCTTTGTTCACTTATGACTCTCATTACTTCCACGAGGTCATCCACAAATCCATCCAAAAACCCTCCGATTTTCAGTCGTTCATTGTGAGAGCCTTGGATAAATCTAGCGTGGAAGCGATGTAGCATGCCGCTATCTGGCAGCGGCACTCTACCAGATAACTTGTCCACCGGGTTTGCGTTGTGTTCGAAAGCACAGTCCTCCACTCGTCTCTTAGGGGTCTCGCATCTCAAGTGTTTCCAGAAGAAGCGCACCAAGGAGATGATGGAGAACGTGTTCCATATGAACCACAGGTAATCCTTCTCCCAGTCAGCGGCGGTGCTGGTCGTCTCCGTCCAGGTCAAAACATCCTCCTCAAAGCTTTCTCCTTGACCCGGTGATATGCTTTGGTGCTTTAGTTGAATGTCTCCTGTCATTTTAACGGCCGTAGGGGGACTTCGACTGTCCGGTGGGTCCATTACCTGTGGCACAGTGGGTTCATCTACCAGCGAGGTTTTCTGCTCAGTATTTGCGCCAACCTCATGTTCTTGTTGTAGGCTTGTGCTCGGTTCAGCTCTATGAGCAACTTGCTGTTTAGACACCTCCAAGACGGTAGAATCGCTTAATTTCTCATCTATCACTTTTAAATCAACGCCAGGCCCTCCAGCGTCGCCTTCTGTGAGTTTTTGACCGTCAGGTATTTCTTGTTGTGGTCTCTCGGCCTCTTTTTGCAAACTCTCTCCGTGCTCTTGCATGTTGAGTGTGGGTATATCGTCCCATTTATTAACCCTGGAGTCGTCCTTTGGATATAAGATCAGGCCCAGCGCCACGAGGAACACTCGAAGGAGGGGACCTTGCATCTCGGCAAAATGACCTGCGAATTAATCACACAGCATGAATAATGCATAGACACACACTCACAGTATTTGTACAATAGACAGGTTGTCAGTCTATTGTACAAAATACTGTGTGTGTGTGTGTGTGTGTTGGGCAACTTTAGTCATAAGCATAATGAGGACACAAAGCATGAGAGGAGCCACCCAGTTCCATGATGGTTTGAAAAGCCTCCTTTAACCCATTTCAATGCTTCTAATGAAAAATAAATGCGGATAATATTTCACGTCAAGGACATAACGCTCACCCACGAAAAAAAACCAAACAAACAAAAATGTCGTTGGCAGTCACAACGATCTTCGCGCGGGAGAGGAAGTTTAAAACGAACCTTGCTCAGTTATCTCTTCCTATTGTCGATGTGGGCGTAGGTTGTCCTTTGCGACACATTTCCTGTCTCTCCAGCTCAGCACACTGGTGGGGCTGGTGTGCTATGCTGTCGTTTCTCAGCAGTTTTAACCATTTTATCATTTTGTTCTCTCCTGTCACGGCCTGTGGTTAAAGCAGATTAATAGTAATACTGTTCTCATGCATTATTTTGGGGTTACTCCGAGGGGGACGCAAGCATTTCGGTCACGTAGTGATGCATAAAAAAATAACGATGTGTGGTAAAGAGTCTGTGTGGGTCAGATGTGTAGGAAGCCCCTGACTTCCATCAACAACTGGTTTGTCTGACTTTGATGGGCGCGGTTGGGGTGTCCTGTAAAAGAGGACACAGTTACGAAAAGGCTGCCTAATTTTAATACAATTATGTAAATCATCATTGGTATATGCTGAGCAAAAGCAAATGAAAGGTGAATTACAACATTCAAAAAGAGTTGATTATTGATGATTTTGCTGCTTTTTGCCTCAATTGCTGAAGTGTAAGTTTGTATAATATATATCAACGCGTTGATTGAACATTTGAAACACATTCCTGTCACCTCATAAACAAATACCAAACTGACCAAATTTCCAAGCCCAAAGCCCATTTGAATGGGCTGAATTATTTTTGCATGTCTCGCGTGTCCTCCAGTCGAGCACTCTTGTCTTTTCTCAGACGTTGTTAACTCAGAATAACTCCTTTGTCCTTTTTCTCGACGGCGTGTTGATCACTTTGACTGGTCCTTTTCAAGGTTTGTCGCCCGTTTAGTCGTGGGACGGAAGCGGTGTGCTCCATCACAACACGGAGAGCAGGTGCCAGCCGAGGGCGTGGCGCGATGACGACAGACAGACGACGTTGGCTCTTTTTCGAGAAACATCCCCAGAGAGAGATTTCCAGAACAGGCTTTTGGTTCGATAAGTATACGAGAGACAGGGTGTGATTTGTGGTTCAGTTACATATCTACACGAGGTTTGTTTTATATTGTATTACCCTCTGTTCCTTACACTCCCAAAGCATATAAGGTAAGTTGTTTTTGGTGTTTTCGAATAATTTGTATGCACTTTTGTGTACAAATCCACATTCCTCTCTGGATTGTGTTGTTGTTTATTAAGGTACAACAAGGTTTAAATCTGTGCCCACAGGAGCTGCTGACGTTAAATGAAGTGGTCATTTTGTGATCGTATCATTCTGTGGTTTTGACGTGCACAGAAGCGGTCAACCCAACCCCCACCCATTTCCAAGATGGACAAGCTCCGCATGATGTTCCAGTTCCTCCAGTCCAACCAGGAGTCCTTTATGAACGGCATCTGCGGGATAATGGCTTTGGCCAGCGCACAGATGTATTCTGCCTTTGAGTTCAGATGCCCCTGCATGCCGCAGTACAACTACCCCTATGGGATGGGCCTGCTCATCGTTCCGCCTCTCTGGTTCTTTCTGTTGGGGTTTGTGCTGAACAACAACGTCTCCATGCTGGCGGAGGAGTGGAGGAGACCCACGGGAAGGCGGAGGAAGGATCCCGCCATCCTTCGCTACATGCTCTGTTCCATAGCCCAGCGCTCCCTGATAGCGCCTGCCGTTTGGGTGGCCGTCACCCTCATGGACGGGAAGAGCTTCTTCTGTGCTTTTTGTACCACCCTGGACCTCCGGCGCTTTGGGAACGCCAGTTTCACCGAGGGCTTGACCGAAGAGGAGATGGTCAAACTGCTCGCAAAAATCCCCTGCAAAGACTTATTTGAGCGGCACGAAATCAGAGACGCAGCCTCCCGGTACATAAAATGCATATCCCAGGTAGGTTTTCCCGTTTCCTCAACTAAGAAGTGACGTACGTTGATCAAATGGGCTGAAGTGCGCCGACGCCAGTGTCCTCGCTCACACGGATTACAAACAGCATTTGCCCATCGTGCTTTTTAAACCCACCGGTCATGTGTTCTGCAGCTTAGCAGCAAACATTGAAGCTTAGCCGCGGGTTAGACAGTGTTTAGCCATAATGCTGATAATAGAAGTATCCTCCAGAAGATCTCGCCTCGCTTTGGACCTAGTATGTCTGAACCGGAGGACGGAAAGTTTTAGATACTTACTTACTTTGCAAAATGAATGTATGAGCGGTGCCAGGGGACATCTATCAGGGTGAAACCAAGAAAACAAGGCGGCAAACCGATCCAGCGCATGGGCAATTATTTTCTAGCAGAAGTGGAAAAGTGTGATTGATAGGGGAGGAATCTGACAATTTGGCATGTCTAAAAACATATTTTTAAAGTACGACCGCAGTGGTGTGCTGTGATTGGATGTTCCTAAAGTGGCGTAGCTAAACTTGCAGAATGTAATGCAAGACGTTACAATTGACTCCTTTCTGGATTGAAATTGTTTTTCCGAATCCATTTCATTTTACGTTTGGGTTTTGACCGCGTTTTAAAGTACACGATGTGCATGTCGGCCCCCCCGGGGGGAATCAAGCTCCCGTGTGCATGACTTTTTTTTCGCAGGCCTGCGGATGGATGTTCTTGCTCGCGATGACCTCGGTGGCCTTCGCCATCCGCGCCGTCCGCCCGTGCTTCACGCAGGCCGCCTTCCTCAAGACCAAGTACTGGTCGCACTACATCGACATCGAGCGCAAGATGTTCGACGACACGTGCAAGGAGCACGCCAAGAGCTTCGCCAAGGCCTGCATCCACCAGTACTTTGCGAGCGTCAGGGGGGAGATGCGAGGCCTCCACCGCTGTGGCTCCGACGGGAACGACAGCGACGGCGGTGACAGCGGCGACGGCGACGGCGGCAGCGGCAGGAAGAGGAGCGACGAAGAGAAGCTGCTGGGCATCAGGGCCCAGGACGACATGAATAAGGTTCTGTGGAACTGGCACACGTGCAAACCGCCTCTGGCTCTGAGGAAAGAGCAGCCCGACGCCGCGGACGGCGACGGACAGGTCGGGAAGGCCAACGGGCTCGTGAATGGACATGCCCACAAGGTGGAGAAAAGAGAGTGGGCGGTGTACTACAGCAAGGTCTGAACGTCCTCGCAAGAAACAAGAGCAGAACTGTGATGATAGAACTCAAGCTCTCGGATGTTTATTACTTAGGTTGACGTTGCTCCATAGTTTTCGGAAATCGTTTCATTTTGTGGTTTTTTTTGTGGAGTTTAATAATGATTGTAGATAAATATTAAATGTGAGATAAAAATAATGGCAGTCTCACTGTTATATGCAATGCTCATGGCTTAATTTAACACGGTCAGTTCAAATTCTATAAACAAAAGCTAAAAAGTAACCCCAAAAAGTAATCAATAGTAGTTTCAATTCATAGGCTGGAAATCTCCTGGAGTCTTCTGCTCATCTGACTGACGCTACCATTGCTATAAATAGATAAATATGTTTTTTGTAAAATGTTTTGGTATTTTCATACACTTTGGTTTTTCCTTCTAATCTCTGTCTCGAGCAGATTTATCATCATACTATGCATCCAATAATAAGGCGTGCTGATAAACTGTGTGTGTGTGTGTGTGTGTGTGTGTGGTGTGTGTGTGTGTGTGTGTGCGCGCGCGCGCACATACACACATTGTTATGTAAGAACATGCACAGACCTGACAATTTGCATGATACACAGCGTGTGGTCAGCATAGCCTCTTCCCTGACGCCTCCAGGATTTGTTTGTTTGATAATGCTGAAAACTATGATCTGCAAACGTCCATCAAATCAGTGCTCAAGGAACAAGAAAAAAAACTCCAAGTATGGTTTTAAATATGTTTATCAAATGTTGTTATGAATGTTGGCATTTATTGATTGATTTCTTTATTCATGTGTCACTCATAACGCTGAGTCATATATGGCCAAATGCATTAAAAGGCGGCGCACAAAACATGATTTTGAATGATTCGCCGTGTATCACTTTATTCAAGGCTGGCTTCCCAACCAGCCAGCGGTACGTTATTAAATACCAAGTTCACTCCACGAGAAGTTTACTCACCGCATCGCTAGAGATATCACTATTTACATTTCATATCTACAACCATTTCTGTTGCTCCCTCCCTTCACCACCAACACAAGGCAAGCCGAGCAGGAATCTGAGAGTATGATTTGGGGATTTTCTTCTCGTGATTAAAAAATATGATACGATGCTGCACACGCGACCGTCCGATCTCGCCGATGAAGGCCTGGTGCCGCTGTCTGCAGCGGGACGGATTTTTCCATTTAAAATACCCGACAGAGATTTGGGCGCTGCCTTCTGCCCCCTCGTTAATAATTCCGTCTGGCGGTTAATCGGCTATTTTGCTAAATATATACAAAGGGGTTTTTTTTGTTTTTTTTTGTTCCAACACCAAACGTAAAGAAGTTCACAGTCAGCTAACTACATAATCCTACTTTGCAGAATATCCCCTCAGCCAGACAGCATGAGCAAAGCCCGAGCAGATATAATGCAAACATCTGCTCCGTGCGCTGTCAACCAGGGTGTGCAAATGCTTCTTAATCTCAGAGTGATGATGCACGTGGAGGTTAGAAGATGAAGACGCTCGCATACGCTATCCACACGGCAGTCGTTTAGGTCGCTTGTGTTAGCAGGTAATCCCGTAACGTTACCTCGTTAGAGCGCCCGCAAATAAGGCTGCGAACAGGTAGATATAAGTAGTGTGACTATCACTGCACTTAGTTCAGAGGATTTAGTTTGACTTAAACAGGTTTTCTAAATGGCTCAGTGGGGCTGGGCATTTTAAAGTAAGCTGCTTAACAAGGCAGCAGGACGGTCGAAGACCAGCCAGTCCGAGCAGATATGGGTCGGAGTTCGAACCTGCGAGAGTAGGTCGCCCGACCGTCAATGTTTCAGCAAGTTCCTCTTTAAAGATCCCGCCCAGGCAACGTCTTATGAAACCAAACGTATAGAGAGAAGATTATCCACGTATGCGGATGACACTTTTTTTTTTTTTTTTTGACAGGTTAAATTGGATGAACATCAAGTGAGTTGTCTTTCTGATGTGAGCCGGCTGAAGTCCACCGGTCCCGCTGTGGAAAGAAACATAAAGCCCTGTTCAAACAGAACCACGGCAAGATAAAAAGGCAGTGAAGTGACGCCAAAAGGGAATTAAACCTCCAACGACTCAACGCTGAAAACAAGCGACCACCGACAGGCAAAACAGCTCCGCGAAACTAAAAATAAAAACCTACTTGAACGAACTACACTGACGCTACTTCATGAAGGTGCTAGGACATTTTAGTGCACGAGACCAGTTTGTTGTAGAAGAAGAGCATTATCATGTGAGGAGCAACATATTCAAATTAAGATTTAAATCGAGAGCCTTCCATCCCGGTTTGAGAAATAATGTAGTGTAATTTTAAGCACAAAGATATTTAAAGTGTATGATCTAGGACCCAAAGGCTGCCAATTTAACCGGCTGTGCACTCTGTGCGCAGATGTGAGCCTGGTTACTTTGAGTTCAGATGCTCTGACAATGCAAACGCAAAGGGAACGTATTTTCACAATTGCTTTACACCAGCGACTCAGACGGACTAAATGATGGCCGCCTTCCAGTTCTCAGTAACATATAAGCTGCCACACTCGGCAAGAGACACTGTACACCCAGCCCTCCATTAAGTAATGGCCCTTAGCCTGCATGGCCATCTGGGCTGCATGTGCGAGTCTTTGTCCACATGAAGATAAGAAAAAAACAAAAAAAAAAACTATCGATCACAAATGTGTCCTATGGGACTATGGGTCAGAAAGATGCTCCTATCAGATCTACAGCGAGGAACTCTCTGGATCACAGGCGTAAAACAGACCTAACACACAAAGCGCACCTTTGGAGTGTAACTGCAATCGCCAAAGCACCGGCTAATAGCTCATGATGTCCGTTCCGAATGGATGGAAATATTCCCAGCGCAGAAGACCATCAACATTACGGGGCGCTTTTTTTTCGCCTCATATGGTCTCAACATTGCCGACTGGCTTTTGGCCTCATATGGTCTTCCCAAGGATGTCCCTTTCACCCAGTCTCGTTTTGAATAATCCCTCAGAAGTGACGGAGCGAAACACACCGCCCTATCGTCCCGCGTAAAAACGGAGCCGCTCCAGGAGGAGTCCCCGCGTAACACATTTCTCAAGTGATCCGATGACTCCGGACTTGGCTCACATTGATGTGGACGTGGACGTATGTTTGATTGTGGAGGGGCGTCAAAAATGGCAAAAGCTGCACATTTCTTAAGACTGAGCGCAACTCCTCCCCTAATGGACCCCCCCTAATAACGCTGCCCTCAGGTTGAAAGGGTGATGCGTGTGATTGCGGAAAAACACAAGTGGATTCCACTTTATATGAATTCCAAAACATGGAGAGGTAGTTCAATACATCACAATTGCATCAGCTCGCTTTAGTTCAACAAGTAGCATCAAACTAGGAACAGGGTCCACCTCAGGGTGAAAGTACTTTTTCTAAAGTTATTGAAATAGAAATAAATATCTTGTAATAATAAAACAATAAAATTAAGCCGTGCCATATTACATTGATGATGCCGACTCTGTTACTGTCGTGCACCATAGTGACCTCCTCCAAATAATAGGCCTTGTTAAAATATCTAAGTGCACCTGCAAATGCTGAACACTTGAGGCAGCATCGAGCGTCGACGTGGAACCCGCACTCGACATTTGTTGCAGCGCCTGAAAAGTGTTGAAATCCGACCCGGTTTGAACCTTCTCCTTTTTTAAAGTTCTTCCAATGATGCCTTTTGTCAGTAACAAGATCCACGTTGAAAGAAAAAAAATTCTAGAATTGCAAATAGAGGTTGAATTCGATCATTAATCATTATTTGAAAGAGATAAAAAAAAAAAAGCCGACGTCATATCAGGGTAACACACACAGGGTCCACAACGCCAGCGTGACCTCATGACTCCGTCACCGCTGATACCTTGAACCCCCTAGACATTCGACAAAACAACGTGGCGTATTTTGATTATCCCCTTTTTCGTTTTTCTTTTTTACAACCAGACCCGCTTTTTATTTGCATCGGAGAAATGGAGTCATAATTAGAGGGGGCTGAATGGAAACAGGCGCAGACACCATGGAGGCCTGTGACTCCCTCTCCCATATGGATTAGCGGTGCCGCGCCCCCCACGACCAACCCCCAGTTTGCCCAGTAGCCCAGCAGCTGTCCATTTCCTGAGTGAATTGGCAAGCCAGGGCCGGCGGTGTGGGGGTGGAGGCAGGATTTTCTTAGGCTGTGATTCTCTATCTCACTCGCAAACCTTCTTTCTTACACGTCCTCATCCCTGCCCTTCTGACTCCCCACGATATTCAACAAACACTGTTGTTTTCCTTATTGTTAAAGCGCAGTACCATTCAGGAAGTTTACATCATCATCTGTTTTTATTTGGTTTGTGTACGCGAGTGTGTGTACGTGTATGTGTGCGTGTCTGTCTGTGTGTGTGTGTGCATGCGTGTGTATGTGTGTGCCTGTGTGTGTATGTATGTGTGTGTGTGTGTGTGTGTGTGCGCCTGTGTGCGCGCCTGTGTGTGTGTGTGTATGTGTGTGCCTGTGTGTGTATGTTTGTGTGTGTGTCTGTGTGTGTGTGTCTGTGTGTGTGTATGTGTATGTGTATGTGTATGTGTGTGTGTGTGTGTGTGTGTGTGTGTGTGTGCGCGCGCCTGTGTGTGTATGTGTGTGTATGTGTGTGTATGTGTGTGGGTGTGTGTGTGTGTGTGCGTGTGTCTGTGTGTGTGTGTGTGTGTGTGTGTGTGTGTAAGTGTACATGTATTTGTGTGCGTGGGCGCAGAGGGCGGGGGCAGGGGTGGGGGGGTCTTCTCCTTTTTGTTGGATTTGTTTTGGTTTGTCCACACAGCCGTCGTGCACATGTCAGTGACCTGGACCTCCCCGGACTTTGCAGCAAGCCTCTTCCTCTCTCTCTCACACGCACACACACGCACACACACACACACACACAGCGGAACGCTCGCAGACACGCCATTCGTCAGTCCGCGGCCCACTCTACCTTCCTCCCGCCCAGAGATTGGAGCACGGGGAGGATGGATGGAGGGAGGGCTGAGGGAGAGGGGAGTTGCGAGGCAAAACGGCTGGTCACATGAGCAGAGATCTGTTTACAAACCCAGCGCAGAGTCAGCCCAGCAGCCTCCCCGGACACCATCGCGGATCGAGGGGGGGGTGGGAAGAGGAAGAGAAGCGCCGTGACAGAGCCAGCTGGCGGTTGCGCGGACTGAATTCGACACCCGGAGCCTTTGTCCGGATTTTCCCGACCGGCGGAGCAGATGGTCGGAGGGTGAGTAGGTTTCCCCTCCTCTAACGTACGCACGACACTCTCGCTGACAGGCACGCACACGCTGACGCGCACACCAGCAAAAATACCAAGACGTAGCTTCAAGGACTTTGTGTGCGTGTGCGGAGTCCGGGGCAGCTCTTTGTTTGGGTTCTGAGGGGAGCGCGTCTCTTTCTGCCACTGTGGAGGAAGACCCCCTGCAGGAGCAGAGGATCGGAGGAGGGGGACCCGTGAAGAGCACGAAGAGCGACGAGGCTGGTGGGAATCAGATGAAAACAACAGCTTTTTGGAAGAGGGGAGAGGAAGAAAAAAAACAACCAAACAAACCCCAAAAACAAAACACGCACTGGTGCCCGTGAGTCGGCCTCGTCAGACGGAGGCCCGTCCTTTCCGACGGTCAACGGAGAGCGCGCCGGCGATGGGCACTGAAGTCTGAGCTTCCACGTCGCAAAGGTAAATATCTTGGAATGTTGTTGTTGTTTTCGAGCGCGGCTGCGGTTTAGGGCTCCCGACTCCGTAATGACATCTGACATGGGCACATGGTGCGAGGCGACTGGCGATGATTCAACCGAACAACATTTCTTTGTCTCCTCTTCCTCATACTTGCCCAGCGCCAACCGTGACCGCATCCTTGTTGTTGACTTTCAGGAGCACACGTGGTCTCCAATCCCAGTCCCGACGCTGACCCCGAACCTCTCCGTCTTAATTTCGAGGGTTAATCCAGATTTGGGAATGCCGGGCGGCATAGACTGCTGAGCCAGCAGAACCGCACCTCCCCGGGGATTTGTGACAATCTTCACAAATCTGGAAGAATCCCAAATGGTTTGTCTGTGGAGGTGCTAGGATTGCTGCCCGGCTCCAGCGAAGGGGTCCCCGACTCAGCGCGACCCTATCGGAGGAGGATCGGAGGCTCCCGCTTCTCCCGACGGGCGGTCTGAATTTACTCCCACTGCCCTGGGGAGTCGAATTTCATGCAACCATTCCAATGGTGTAACGGTGAGTGGACTGTACGCCAACACCGCAGGGCTGGCGGCTTTTACTGATTCCATGTACTTGTTTGTATTATTCTACTGATCTAACTCTTCAACTCGGTCACTGGGTTGCCGCTAAGAGCCAAAATTATATTGGTATTGGGTAAAAGAGGAGCTTATAATCACGGCTTTGGTTAAATTTTGCAAACTCAAATGGAACGCTTGAAAAAGCTGACTTACGAAGAAGAGTTCCATTGTTTGCCTTGACATACAGTAAGTGTGCTGGCAATGCTGCAAAATTACTATTATTTTGGGGTTTTTTATTTTTATTTTTTTACTATTATTAGTGCTTCCACAGATTTTCGAGCCACATACATGCAAAATATACCAAAATCCCTCCATTTAATTTGTGGAAGGTTTCGGCCAGGTCGGTTTTGTGCCAACATTTTGCCCAGGAGGTTTCCTGCAGGAAGATGGAGCGTGGCAAATACATTCCTTTGTCATGGAAACACCTGTAAACACATCGGGAGAATTCCCCCTATAGACCCGCCCCTATCTACTAGGGGCTTCATCACGTGATGTCTTTGTGACATCACAACCCTCCCCCTATAAAGCTGAGCGCTTCATCCCTTCGCCGCCATAAGAACCCAGCCACTCAATCTGCCATCGCTTTAGGCTGAAGAAGGCGCATACGTACACACGCACGTGAGATAGTGAAAAATAAATAAAGCATGGAATGGAATAGTAAAAAGTAGAAAGTAGCCAGACAATTACGGGTGAAATTGTGCGGGGCGATGTGGGGAATTCTCCAGACGTTTACATACAGTATGTCTCCATGGCAACTTGATTTCATTGCCTACTCTGTGAACTTGATTTTTTCCCCCGTTTTTCCCCAAAGGAAACTTCTTTGGCAGAATTCTGTCACAAAACTGGAATATTTTGCAAAGAAGACCTTTCACAAAGTTAGAAGCACACCTGTCAGCATGAAGTCGGTCATTTTGATCTGTTTTGAATGTATGTTCTTCGAAAACAGTAGAGTGGCAACATTTATCTCCAATATGTGCAATAATAGCCACTGCCAGCACACTTAATAATAGTAAATGAGATCACCAAATTGTTGATATCACATTTTTCCGTGAATCCATGATGACTCCCACATTTAGCAGCATGTCCAGTGTAACGGTAACACAAAGAGTATTTTTGGTCCCTCCCTCACTAGATTTGTCAACCCCCATTCCCCAGTCAAATTAAATAAGCCAAGCCATACCCCCCACCGTGTGCAAGCTGGAGCCAATTCATTCACTTTAAACAGAGACACATGGACATTTAGAGGTTGCGAGGGAGTGTTGGCAGTGCAAATTAGGCGCACACGTGGCATATGGAAGTAGGGCTTCCTCTGCCATTGTTTCACCAAATGGTGCCTCGGTCCCCAGAGTGCTCTCTAATTAATAATCTCTCTGCCACCATCTCTGACATCACATACGCGCGCACACACGCACATTAACTTGCTGTTTTATAAAGAAAGAGCACAAGACAATTCCCCCAGCGACAGACAGACACACACACACAAATGCATGCGCACACGCACACGCACGCACACACCATGCCTAGCCAGTCGTCTCTGTAGGCCTGCTGAACAGATGGCGGAGTTGTGGAAGTGCTGCGTCTGTCCCCCATGTTTGTCTTGTTCACAGCCAATTACACGCAGCCTCAGTCGCCTCTGCAGCCTCAGTCGCCGCTCTATCGCCGGGACGGCGGCCAAATGCCAGCCATTAAGTGAACTCCTCCACCAAATATTTGCCTGTGATTTTATGGTCAACTCCACAAAGCTCTGATGATGTGGAGTCTGAGCGATGTGCCTTTGTGGGGCAAGAATTCATTTGAGACTTTGTATTTGGATGCAGCCCGCAATGACTCAGTGGCCGACTGCCGCGCACTGTTTGGCACCAAAACGTCTGGAACATCAAAGTTCCAAGCTCATAAAAGCCTGTAAGCTTTTCCAAATAATGTTGTTTCGTGCTTTATAAAATAGAAAAATTAAATGACTGACAATAAATTGCTGTAGCACGTTTGCCTGTACAATTTCACTTTCTGTTTCTAAGGCTTGCAGTTCCACGTTGGTCCCATTGCTAATTATAGATTTTGAGAAACGCTTGCTAGAGGATGTGATAAGAATGGTGATTATACAGTAAGCGACATTTATTGTTAGAATTAGTTGGGGTTCAGGTGCCACATGTTTGATACCAAAACAAAATTACAGTAACAGGTTGGATAATGACAATGAACAATTCCACAACATACAAATTCAATAAAAGTCCTTTCAAAGTCACATCAGAGTAAATAAAAGGTGTGGTAAATAGGTTCTACTACGTATGAGTTAGGTGAGGAAGGTACTGTATTTTAAACAGTCAAGATCTATAAATCAAGAGAAACAGAAATGTTGAGAGAAATATTCATGAGCACACAAGCAAAATGCATAAAAAGTAAATAAAATATTATACTCAATTTCAGTTTTGGGTCATCAATTTAGAGACATGAAGGATCTTGTTCATCCCTCAGTAAATTATTTCATCAATTATTATTTATCTTGAATTAGTCTTCTCAAATAACATAAATAATAATCATAATAATAATAAACAATAATAGTAATACATATATATGGAAATACATGGAAATATATGGAAATACTAAGAATTCTTAAAATAATCGTTATCACAGTTTTAGTTTCCCCTTTCTCCCAGGATGCCTCTGGGTTTCCAGCACTCTTATCAGAACTGCAGCATGACGTCTGATATCTACCACCTCCCGCTCAACGTCTATGTCATTGTGCTGGGCGTCGGCGTGTTTGTCTTCATGCTCAGCCTCATCTTCTGCTGGTACCTCTTCAGGTAGGAGGCAGTGAATGGAGGAGAGGGGTGGGAGGCCTGGGGTGGGTGGACACATAGGTGAATGGAGATTAGCTCGCACATCATGAGGGGGTTTGCACTGGGTAATTACCTTGGATAATGCAGAGGGTCTGCAGTGTATGCAAAGTGACATAAATAGGACTAAGGGGCAGAAAGAAACTGTTTTAACCCCTTCAGGCTCAGTCCACATTAGGCCTGCATGAGGATATCAATTTACAGTGCGTCTTTTTTTTTTTTTTATAGCAAATTTGGCATGGGCATTAGGCATGGCAGCATGTCACCCAACATCCAATTACATGCCATGGATATTTTGAACTATGGATATAAATGGTTGAAATGGCTGAAACTGCTTAAATATTATTTCGGTATTTAGCAATTTGACAAAAAGGTGATGCATCTAATCAGTTATTTGTGCAGAATTAAAAGCATCAGAGAAATAACTAAATGATTAATAGGTTGGAATACAAGAACATCCTGTTTTTTTTTATATATATATATATATATATCTATATATATATATATATATCTATATCTATATATATATATATATATATATATATATGACCTTTTATATAACCTTCAATAACATGGATCTGTAAAGAATTATAGATCAATAACCATGTAAAAAAAACCGGAAACAGACTTTGTTGTTTAAAGGGGGAATCATTTTGTATAACTACAACCCAAGATTCTTTCCAGCTTTTATTTTGAACATTAATATACTGTGAAGAAACATGTAAATGACCAAAACACCATTATAATTACCATTTAAAATGAAATTGACAGCTATATTTGCAATTACTTGATTGGGACGGGAGAGTAGAAAGAAAACACATTATGTATTCATTTTGTCTCTGGAACAGAATTTCGGTCTGAATGGAATTAAATACAACCGGGGGGCCAAATGGTCTTGTGTTATTAAGGCTCTAATTATAACCTTCACAGGAATATAACCAATTACTGTTGCATAATCACCCTGCATCCAACAGCATTACACTGCTGTAAGAGCATAAACAGTATGAGGATCAGGTGAAGAGGAGGCCGACTGTAGTATTGTAGCGTGTGTGTAGACACATTTGTTCTTATAAATCTCTTCTTCACTGAATCTAGACATGAGTTATTTTGGTCCAGTCCACTGCTGTTGATCATATTAACCCTGTTATGAATTAATTACCGTTTCTATCCATCCATCCATCAGGCTGAAACAGCAAGGAACAAGAGAGCAATTCAGCTACAATGAGGTACGTTTCTGCAACATCTGTCACTAAAGGTGCACATCCAACACCAACTTCCGAGTTTAAAAATACGACTGAGCCTTTCACACCGTTTGTCGCCGTGCATGAAACCGGATGCCGACTCTCATAGACTGCCATAATTCCATGATTCACAGAAGCAAGTTGGAAATCCACAAATGCCATTTGCAACAATGACATTCTGGCGGATCTGAACCACCCTGTAATACTGAGAGATGCCCCGCTTCCCAGCTGATATTTTCTTTACTGTTATTATCAATTAAAAATGTTTTAACCTGTGCTGTTGCAGGCTGGGCATACAACACAGGGTATTTGTACGTCATTGCATCTAGGACAGAGTTAATCCGCCAGTGGAGTTTAAATTCTCAACCTGCAATGCAACTCTTTATTAATCATTAAGAACTTGCAATAACTCTGTCCTGTGGACGATCTGTGGGATGACAAGAGCACAGCTTTTTTGTTACACATGACTGCCACCAATCCTCCTCTCTGGAGAGCGATCTTATCATCTTCTGATCTATAAACAACTCAGCATCATTACTTCTCCAAGAGGGGGGAATCACCATCGGTGAGACAAATAAACTTGGAAACAAACAACAACATGTGCTTGGAAAAACATAAAGATAGAAACATCAGAGGACAACATGTATCGACAAAACATAATGAGGTAGACAAATTGGTACTGCAATTACGGCGCATGGCATCTTCCTGTGATAGCTATGGCAGTAAAGGAGAGAAAAGGAGAAGGATGTAATCGGGTTGAGGCTGGTAGTGTGTGTGTGTGATGTGTCCACCGGTGAATGCACAGGACTTGCCCCAATTAGTTCTGGTGTATGAGGTCAGAACTATATTGTAATGCCACCAAGCAGCGAAAAAGGCCTTGCTGCCACCCACAGGTCCCGCAGCCATATAGACACGCCATGACCCCAAGGAAGCTCCAAGCACGATGTATCGCAGCCACAGAAGACCCCCCAAACAACAGAGAAGCCAAGAATGCGCAAACCAGTCCCAGAGAGCAGGAAATGACCCTGTACCCCTGAAGCGCACACATACAACCCAACCCCGCGTGCAGGCATAAGACACATTCGCAGGCGCGCAACCGGAGCCTCGGGCGCCAGGCACAGACCACAGGCCCTGAGCAGGGCCTGATGCTGACATACCGACACCCCACCAGATCCGGTGGTTCTGGTGGGGTGTCGGCTGTCGGCTGTCCTGAAAACCCTAGGCCCATTGTATGGTGTATACACCGAGTTTTTTGTTCCAGCACTGGGAGAGATAGGCGAAGCACAACCAGATCAACACAGGAGTGCAGCAGGCCAGGCAGTGGCCACACGGACCCCACCCTGGGCCAGATTTAAAATGTATTCATTATAGAGTCTAGAGTACTAAACCAGTTTGCTGGTGGTTGGACTGGGGTCATTAAAAATATGTTTTTGGTAGTATGGTTATTTTCACTGCTGCTTCAGTGAGGTCTTCTTTGATGGATTGAACAATGGAGTAAAGTTAAGGGTAAACAAATCTGACAGATTGGTGGAGATATCAATACCAAGGTATCTCGTGTTACCTGTTGTGATGGTTAAGGGAAGTTTCTGGGCTACTGCATTCCAGTCTTCCACATTGAGTGGTAAAACCGTGGTTTTAGTCCAGTTTATAGAATAGTCTGAGAATAATAAGATTGATATAAGATTGAATACTTCCGGTAGGGAAGATATCGGGTTCCGTAAATACAACAAAATATCGTCTGCATTCAAACTGATTTTGTGAACAGTTTCCTGTTTGTATGCCAAAGATATTGTTTTGACGGCTGGCCGCTGTGAGGGACCAATTAAGAAGGCGAATAGTAAAGGGGAGAGCAGACATCCTTGTCTTGTGCCACGTTGTAGAGTGAAACGCTGTGAAGTGTACCCATTGGTGATGACAGAAGCAGATGGTGATTTGTACAGAATTTTGAACGACTGAATGAGTGACTCTCCAAAGCCAAATTTGTTGAGGGTGGAAAACAGATATGTCCAATTAACTCTTTCAGATGTTTTTTTTTTTGGCATCTAAAGAAGCAATAACAGTATTTAATTTGTTCCTTTGAGATATGCTGATCAGACGGCGTAAATTGCTGGATGGGTGTCGGGCGCTGAGGAAGCCTGTTTGGTCTTGGTGAATTATGTATGAAAGGACATTTTTCAATTCTGTTGGTTAGTGTTTAACTATAGATCAAAATTAATCAGGCTTATGGGTCTTAAAAATTGAATTTGTGGCTGATCGGTAGAGGAAGCGGAAACACTGCACCCCAAAATCCAACTGAACTTTATTGTAATGTTCCACAGCTCTCATATATAGTGTATATAGAGTGTTGGCAGATGAACTGACCGTTCTCACCCAACTCTGCCAATGCTTCTGTCTTTCCTGTTGTAGGTGGTACTCAAAGGAGCAGGAAAGAAATTGAGCCTGCTGGGGGTAAGTTTCTCTCCCTCTCAACAGCTGAGATGCTATATATATATATATATATATATATATATATATATATATATATATATATATATATACACATACATACATACATATACACACACACACACATACATAATGGATCTACACATGGGATTTTGTCTCAGCTTGCAGTTGTTGCATGCAAGATGGTGCTTTATTGAACACAGTGGGTGTCACATCCCCATATGAATAACATGCATGTATAATACTATAGAAACAATAGAAACACAGATTGGTGTAAAAGAAACAAACACTTACCTCAATTTGCCTCAACGCCGGCCAGCTGGAAATAGGAGACTGCATTGGTGTCAATGATTTAAAAGTTGGATTTAACAAGCTTTGGAAAGTTTTGTCTAGATTTCTTTCAAGCCACAATACAACATTTTCCTTTTTTTTTTGTCCTTTTCCAAGTAAAGGGTGAAGTAGTTGAGTATGTTTTTTTATTAGAATTGTTAGAACAAAAGCTGTTATTTCAAGTACAAGAAATGACGTGTTTGCAGAATCTGGGCGACGCTGACATTTCTATTTTCCGAGAAGTGATTACAATGTTGAAACTGTGATGGGCTGATGTCACTGATCAAATATTTTTGCTGCAGCAAACCTGCGCAGTGTGCCTGGAGGAGTTCAGATCCAGGGACGAGCTGGGCGTGTGCCCGTGCTCGCACGCATTTCACAAGAAGTAAGCAAACGTTCATAAACGTTCAACGTGTAAAACCTCTGTACTTTCTTTAAACCTGGGCCGACAGTGTTTGCTTATCAGGTTTACATGAACAAATAGCAGCATGTGCATTTCTTTTTTAACCAGTACAATAGTAAATATTTAGAAATTTCTACTAGAAAAACCTGCTGACTGTTTTGGTACAAAATGCTGTATGACGTCTCAAAGGTGCAGTGTGTACAATTTACAGAACAGACTTTGCTGAAATGGAATAGAATATCCATAAGTATGTTTTGACTAGCATATGATCCCATGAAATAAAAATCGTCGTGTTTTCGTTACCTGTGGATGAGCCGTTTATATCTACATAGGGAGCGGATCCCTTTCCAGGGAGGCCGCCATGTTGCACTGCCATGTTGTCTACAGTAGCCCAGAATGGACAAACCAAACATTGGCTCTAGAGGGGGACTTTCGCATTTTTCACGGCACCTGAAGGCCACCGTATTCTCGTCATTGGAAAAGGGGGGGGGGGGGGGTGAGGGGAGAGGGGTAGGTGAGGGAATTCAGATTGCGATCTGCAACCTCCCCACTAGATGCCACTAAATTCTACACACTGCACCTTTAAGCTTGATTAGAAGTAATAGGGATAAAACTAATAAGATGCGGTGTGTGGTTCCAGGTGCCTGCTCAAGTGGCTGGAGATCCGCAGCGTGTGCCCCATGTGTAACAAGCCCATCCTGCGCCTCCAAACGGACACACCGCAGGGGGCCGAGGGCCCCATTGACCCAGAGGAAGTGTGATGGAGCTGGGGGAGGACTTGGAATTATTATTTTTTTCCAAAAATGTTTTTTCAGATTCAATAAACTGAGGAATATTGGCAGCGCTCATATTAAGGACAAGCAAAAATAAGGGGCCAATTAGGCCCTCGAAGCGGCAACCGTGCCGCTGACCTGTGAGTGGTATAACCTACCTGGATGGACGGGGTTTGGAGATTGACCGCACCGAGACAATTTGGTTAAATCTGTGAGGGAAGAGGGTCGTGAGAGGAAAGCTTTTCATATCACATATTTCTTAGTTCCAACAGTACTTCCGTTTTGCACCGTCTACATGATTTAACCGATTCACGCCAGGAAACTATTCTTGCCACCGCACCGCCAGAGACAGTTCATCCCAACACGATGGATGCTCCGATTAAGGCCGATGGAGAATGTGGACACCTGTATTCTCTCAGGGGGGTTTCCACCGGAGCCAGCACAAACCCCGACTGTCGTCCCGTTACCTTGTGCCACACGCATACATTCGGTACTGCCGGCATGGGTGAAATACCGTAGTGGTTAGTGGTCGCCAGAACCAGGAGCTGGGACTGAAATGGAGATGTTTGGCAAGGCGGCGGCAGCAGCAGCAGGTTTAAGTAAATTGGAAACACTGATGAACTTGTTTCTCTGTAAAAGAGACTGATAGATAGCTAGTCTTACCTGTATGTACTGTATGTAAACGTGTCCATATATATATTGTTATTTTGTACTTGTTGCTTTTAAATAAAATGTCACGTAATGTCATGGTGCCAGAGATTGTTTTAATTAGAAAAACAAAACAAAAACAAAAACCTCCAATGTCAAACACTTTAGGTTATCCTCTATGCAAAAAAGTAAAAAGCATATACAGTGTACATTTCTTTTTTTTTTTCCAAAAGATAACATATTCTCCTATTGTGATTAAACGCTCCGAAATGTCATCAATCCCCGCACAAAAGAGGGAAACAGTTCATACCACCATAGCATGATGATGAAATATCAACATACTCTTGATAAGACCTTAGTTATTAAACTGAATTCATTCATCCATAATAAAGAGGGATCCAGCAAACAGGACCGGATGCGTGCTCACATGGGGGGGTTCGGGTGCACGGGGTCTAGCACGCGGCCGTCGTCCCTTTCGCCTCCACAAACTCCAAAGCTTTTTCTTTAACCGCCTGGATGCTGTCCGCTGTGCCGTGCTTCTTCTCGTATTCCAGGTAGCGTTTGAAGAAGAACTTTGTCTTCTTGACGGCGACACTCAGGTGGATCACGCGGTCAAACAGCGCCCTGCGCCGTCCCAGGGAAGGGGAGAAAAAGAGGTGGTTAGAATTTTTGATGGGGAGGAAAGTAAAGAGGGTATTTGCTGTAGCATCGGGGCCATTAATAACAGCAGGTTCATCTCACCTGACATCTTTCTGCGATCCGTGTTTGATCATGAGGTCGATGAAGATGGACCACAGGTCCGTGCGCTTGGGGTAGGTGCTCAGGACCTTGTCGAACATGGCACGGCCTCGCTCCGCATCACCGTGTTGGAACTCCATCTGGGCAAACTTGCTAATGAGGCCGACACCTGAGAGGAGGGGGAAAACCTTTAGTCGGCCGGAAGAGGGGAAACTTCAACTTTATTCAAATAGACCCGAATCACAACTTCAAAATCCCAGATTTTACAGCGAAATCAACGGCAGAACCGTCATTTAAAAAATTTGACTGAATTATAGCACCATAGCACAAGGTTATTTAGACTTCATTTGGAATTAGACCCACTGAGCACTTTATTAGGAACACTATACTGATACTGGGTGGGGGCTCCCTTGGTTCTCAAAACAGCCTCAATTCTTCTTGCCATGGATTCCACAAGATGCTGGAAACGTTCATTTGAGATTCTGGTCCCTGTTGACATGATAGCATCACGCAATTCCTGCAGATTTGTCAGCCGCATATTCATTTTGAATCTCCTGCTCCATCTCATCACCAAAGTGCTGTACGTGAATCAGATCGAGTGACTCGGGAAGGCCACTGAAGAACACGACACCATGCATTATCATGCTGGAAGTAGCCATTAGAAGATGGTAAATTGTGGCCATGAAAGAGATGCATATGGTAATCAACAATACTCAAATAGGCTGTGGCTTTCAAGTGATGATTGATTGGTATTAACCGGCCCAAAGTGTGCCAAGAAAACAAAAAACAAAAAAAAACAAAAAAAAAAACCTGCACACACCATTACACCACCCCCACCAGCCTGGACTGTTGCCACAAGGCAGGTTGGGTCCATGGATTCATGCTGTTGCTCCCAAATCCTGACCCTTCCATCTGTGTGACTTAGCAGATATCGAGATTCATCAGACAAGGCTATGTTTTCCAGTCTCCAACTGCCAAGTTTTGGTGAGCCTGTGCCCACTACAGCCGCAGCTTTCCGTTCTTGGCTGACAGAAGTGGAAACCGACGTGGTCTTCTGCTGTTGTAGTCCATCCCCCTCAAGGTTCCACGTGTTGTGCTCTCTGAGATGTTTTTCTGCTCACCACCTTTGTACAGAGTGGTTATCTGAGTTACCGTAGCCTTTCTGTCAGCTCCAACCAGTCTGGCCATTCTACGTTGACCTCTCATCAACGAGGCGTTTCCCTCCGCAGGCCTGCTGCTCACTGGGTGTTTTATTTTTTGCAGCATTCTGAGTAAACTCTAGAGACCGTTGTGCGTGAAAATCTCAGGAGATCAGGAGTTACATTATATACTCCAACCAGCCTGTCTGGCACCAACAATCATGCCACGGTTGAAAACACTGAGATCACATTTCCTCCCCGTTCTGACGGTTGATGTGAACATTAACTGAAGCTGCTGACCCATATCTGCATGATATTATGCACTGCACTGCTGCCACACGATTTGGTTGATTAGATAATTGCACAAATAAGTAGGCGTACAGGTGTTCCTGACAAGGTGCTCAGTGAGTGTATATGGTAGATGCTCAAAGTGGAGTTGAGGTGGTATTACTTTCTTTGGCGGGCAGGCTCTGCAGCGCCCTCTGCAGGAGAGCGCTGGCAGCGTCGCTCTGGCCCTGCTGGAGCAGGAAGGTCCCGTAGCTCAGCCACACCGCCTTGTCCTGACGGAACCTCTTCACCATCGTCTTGTACAGGTTGTCGGCCTCCTGCGGCCACACGGACACCGCACAAGGAATTTCTTTTTCTTCAATTTTTTAACTATGTGACGCTGGTAGCTCCAGCAAACAATCAGCTCTGACGTTTACCTTGGTCTTGTTGGACCTGAAGTAAATGTCGGCCAGCTGCTGGTAGATCGGCATTGGCTCACAGAACTGGAGCGCTCGCTCAAACACCTTCTTCAGGCTCTCCTCCGTGCCGTACATGTTCTCCAAGTTCAGCAAGGCCACCCATACGTTAAGCTTCTCCTGTTCCTCTCTGGGGAAGAGAAAAAAAAAAAGAGCCCGATAGAGATCCGCACCATACAAGATGTGTTCACCCCTGGAACTAGGACCCAACGCCCCTGACCCGAAACGTACATCAGCTGTTCCGTCTTTCTCATATTTCGATGCGCGTCAATCACCTGAAGGAGATGGTTTTGAGAGCTCTCTCCGCCACGTTGCGAGCCTGCTCGATCTGAGTGGCCTGGAGGTGGTGCGCCATGTACTGGAGCCAGATCAGGGAGCTGTTGGGCGAGGCCAGGAGCAGGCGCTCAAAGGCCACAGCGTCCTGCGGCTTCAGGGTCGGGTCCATCAGCTCCGTCTCCCGCTGCACCAGGGCCTTCTCCTCCTCCTTCTTCTTCTGCTCCAGCTCGTGGCGAGACTTCCTCTGGGGCTACGGTAGGGGAAAGGATGTGAAAGCGGCAGAGCATGGAGAGCATTTGGGCAACAACCAATAGAAACGACTAAAAGTATCGACAAAAATAAAGTGTTGCGCTGAATTTTTTGGCAAACAAAAACAACACGTGAGGATATCTGAAAGCCCGCCTGTACATCCCCACCTTGCTGGCCTCCTCCTGGTCCTCTCCATCGCTGGAGTCGGCCTCCTGCGCCACGGAGGCCGGCTTGAGGGAGCTCAGCCCCACGTCCCAACAGAAGCCCGCCGAAACCCGGAGTCTGGCCGGACCCGCGTCCTTTTCCATCGCCTGCTGAGGGAGACGGGGAGGACGAAAAAATAAGTTAATTCAATTTCCAAGCTGGGAATGTCAACAAAGCTGCCCATTCTCTGCGGCGGACAGGTCGCGAATCGGAAGCCAGATGGTTTTTACCGTCGGCGGTTTGGTTTCCGCCAAGCCTTCCTCCAGCACTTCAACTCCGCTGTCGCTGTCCTCTGGCTTGATTTTCTTTGTTTTCTTCTTGTTCGACACTGTGACTGTCTGGCCCTGGTTAAAAAACACATGAATGAGAATGGCTGTAATATTGAATTATGAGTAATGTGGCTCCTGAGTCTAGGCTGGTCGAGAGCCGCTGGTCGACCAGAAAGAAAAGTTTATTTCTCAGACGCGTCGTGCTCTACCTCTGTAGGCGCGAGTTTGCCTCTCCCTTCTTCCTGCTCATCCTTCTCTTCCTCCCTGAAGAACACATCCGAGCACGTCTTCCCCTTCTTCTTCTTCTTCTTCTTGGGCTGTTTGTCTGCTTGGCCCTAATAAATTACACGAGATTCCATTTACTATAAAGTTAAACCAGATGTTACCGGGGCCTCACGGGCTGCTCGTCAGGAAAGACAGTTGGTGTATCTTTCAAAGAGATATGAGGGAGCGAGGGAGGGACGTAGACTCCAGAGAGAAAAGAGAATGCCACATTGATAAGATGAAAAGACACGGCGGCTGTTGTGTGACCTGCTGGCTGTCGGACACGGAGGCTTTCCTCTTCCTGTCGGCGCTGTGTTTCTCCTTCATCTCGCCGCTCAGACGCAGAGGCAGACCCAGAGATTCTGGAAGAATGTCCGGCTTCCCCGTGTCCTCCGGCAGCAGCGACAGCTCAACCAACTCCTCCTTTTTGTCGACGCTGTCGAGAGGAGAGAGAGCAGAGGGAATTGGACAAAAAGTCAAAGATAATAACAACAGACATGACGACACTGCGTCCACTCAGAGGCTGTATCAGGAACACTCCAGCCCAATCCTAAATGCAGAAATATTCTGAAAACAATTACAAAATTTTAATTCATTTACGGTATTGCATGTCGCGGGCGCGGGGTTAAAAAATACTGAACAGGTGGTTGCCGCGGGGGTCAACCAGAGGCCACAAAATGGTTGCCAATTGATCAATGTGGTGGTCGAGGGCAACTGAGGCAACCGTTAGCGCCGAGCACTCACTCATTGAAATAACATTGCCCCTAGTAATACTAAGGGAGGGGGACACTTTTTTTTCCCCCCCCCTTCCATATTTAGGACCTTAGTATAAAGAAAGATCATTCTTTGGTTACTGGGAAGTGGCGGTAATATTTTATTCTCTATTAGTTGTACCATTGAGGTTATGTGTGTTTAAATACTTGCCCTTGGTGTCCTTTAGCATGAATGAATCAGCTTTATCATAATTTCTTATGTGAAAAAAGGAATCCAAAATTGAAAATGTCAATCACTAAAAATGTGTTCGATAAAAAGACCCAAAACATAATAAAAATATATAAATATGCTGTTTTACCTGATAATCATGGTAGTGATTGGCTTGGATACAGGCAGGTTCTTGGTCAGGATTTTGTGGTTGGCGACGAAGTAGTTTGTGGACTTTTGGAGCTGAGCTCTGCCTGTGATGGAGCGAGACAACCTGCAAGGACGAGGAGATACACACACAAACACGTCTCCTTGAGAGTCAAGACAGTTTTTTTTATATCAGATATCATTCAGCCTCAGAAGAATTACATAATATGTGTTCATTTACATAGTCATAGTGACAGTATGGTTGGTCATCGTTCAATTTCAAAGACATACTTAGTTTATGACCTTGAGTATCTCAGATACTGTCTTTTGCAATGATGACTCTGCAGTTTAGCAGGAGAATCAGGCCACTGTTCCCTCTAGTGGTACGGATGTGCTACTGTTATTTGTGTGGAATGTGGGTCACCTGAGGAAGATGCCTCGCTCCCCCACAGACTTGACGAAGCCTCTGAGAAGCTGTCCGGCTTTCAGGTCCTCGATGGACGACACCTCTGGGTCCTTTGCTGAATTAGGCTGCTCAGGGTTCAGCCTGGAAGAAAACAAGCTTCCATCAAACCTGAGGGGACCTGTGTGCCAAAGGCACATTGTAATACTGTGGATTTGTTAAATCGATTAAGTAAAATGCTGACACCTTGAGCGACGGAGAGACAACTGCCATTTTCCAGTTTCATTCCCCAGGAGGAAACACCTGAGGAGAGGGAAATAAATGAAATCACCGTTAGGCTTCTTTTAAGAAATGTACAGAAATTCAGTTTTGAGACTTTTCTTTGGAACACCTCCTGGTACCAACCTGAGCAGCTGGCCCTTGCTGAAGGCTCCAAGGGGGCTCGGTCGATAGGCGTCAGACACATCTGTGAGGGCGACACTTCCTGTGGTGCCGAAGGGAAGCTTGACCAACAGACCCAGGTGGGGATCAATGTTGATCACAATGCCCAAAGTGACATTCCCCTCCTCCAGTTTGGTGACACCTATGTGGAGATACAGAATGACTTTTTTTAAACATTGATAATTTTTTTTTAATATTTTTTATTAAAAAAAAAAAAAAAATAATAATAATAATAATAATATTAAAAAAAAACAAAAAAAAAACACAGAGTGCTCTACGGTTTCCAAGGATGCTTCCGTCTTACCAGTGAGAGACAAGCTGAGGCGACGGGGATTGGAGGAAACCAGCACCGTGGCGCTGACCGCCTGGCCCGGCTTGTAGAGCTTCTCTGGGTGGCTGGCACCCTGAGAGGAAACAAACAAGCTCTAGGAGATACCACTAAAGTAAAGCCCTTTAACCTTTCCTTTCTTTTGTCTTTGGTTTAATAGTTTGAACACAGCCCTAAATACTTTGAGGAACAAAAGCGAAATCCGAGGCCTAAAATAACATGGCCAAGTCTGTGACAGGCTAACAAAGAGCAAATCATATATCTATTTTAAGGGCGGTGTGTAAAGTAGGAATGCTCATTTAGAATTACTTTCCTGACCAATAGCCGACCCTCGTTAACCAATCAACCATTATCCGACAATATAAAAATACTATGGCCCGAAAAAGAGAATAACGGTCTTTTTTTATTGAACTTTACAAATTAAAATGATAAATAAAAGGAATTTAAATACCGATTTGCGAAGAGACGTGGAGCCGTTCCGTATTCTGGGCTGTTCCTCCAAATAAAACAACTAAAAGCAGCGTCTTCTAAATTGTCGCACGTGGTTTAAGTAAACACACTACGTACGCCGTTTTTTTTAACAGTTTACCTGATAGTATTAATCCGTCAAAATTCTTATTGTCGGTTAACGGTTAATTATTACCATCCTTAGTGTAAAGACATGAAACTTACTTTAGGATCTGTGATCATGTCGAGTAAATCGACGGTCCCTGTGACACTAGGATCTGTGACGACTTCCAACATCTTCTTGTCTGGGTTATACTGCAGGGCAGAAGGAGAATGCTCCGTATACATTAATCTCACAGGTACATGTGGTTAAAACATCAAAGTGAGGAAATAAGGGAAACACGGTTACATCTCGCAACCATTTGCAATCATCAAATCTTACCTTTGATACAAAGCATGTGATTTGCTCTCCAACCTTGTAGCTGCTCAGTTTTTCTTGGGGCTTGACCGGTTTGAGCTCAACTGCGTTGACAAGCTTGCTGTGAGCGGACGAGGGTGAGGGAGAGGGAGAGGGAGAGGGAGAGAGAGAGAGAGAGAGAGAGAGAGACCAAGTCATGAAAACAACACGAGAAAAACAAGATGCCATGAGCAGGAAGTTTGAAAAAATTACCTGGCTAGAAGCGTTAATTCAGGAATGGTGTATTTGAAATTCGGGTGGGAGAAGGGTAAGAATCTGAAAGAAAAAAAAAAAAAAAATTAAAGAAGAAATAATATAATAAAGGAATTTAAAAAAACCACGATAAGTAATTTTAAACAAACTAAAGATTGTAGGTTCAAGAGAAAACAAACAATATCCTCCTAAAAATACCTGTGTCCCGTAGATTCTCTCCCGCCGATCACCCTGGCGGTGACCACGCTGCCCACCTTGACCGAGGACGTCGGGAAGGAGCCGACATGCGCCCCCTCCGTCACCTCCGATACGTGCACGCTGCCCGTGCCTCCGCCCTCCAGCGCCAACAGCACACACGTGGGCTTCACCGACCGCACCGTGCCCTTGACCAGCTCGCCGAAGGAATGTCCCTCGGGCGCCTGGCTCTTCGGGAGCGCATGCTGGCGCTTCGGGGCCACGTGCCCCCAGGAGACGAGGGGAAGCCCCGCCAGCTCCTCACAGCTGGGCTTCAGGACCGTGACCGTCAGACACGTCCCCAGCTTCAGCTTTTCGGTCCCCGGGCAGAACATCTCGTTCAAGTGCCGGGCGTTCTGGATCAGCGTGAGGTGAGCGCTTTCATCAAATGCAACCACGGAGAAGTCTTTGTCCACATGCTGCACCATCACCGAGTGTATGGACCCTTCACTTAGCTGGAATTATAAAAAATAGAATTACAGTGCTGAGTAATGGACGGTGACACATTTTCAGTACTTCAACTAACAATGAAAATGCATAGTGCATTTTTTTCATAATTACCATTATGTTGAAATGAAGAACTCTTTGTATGATTTGGTTGGATCTCTCTTGTATGAAGTGACTTTCTCAAGCCTCTGACCCATTAACAACACAAGACTTTGAATATCTGAACACTTGTTCTCTTCCAAGAGCATACGACAACCTCTCTGAATTCCAATGTCTCTCAATAGGAATTCAGTTGCAGACTATATTCAACTGTAAACTACTCAAATACACTATGGTGGACTGAATGAGTCCAAGTAAAAAAATAAATAAAAATCTCACAACTCTTAAACAGTGTTTAGACTGCTGGACAAGCCATAGACTGATTTTTCAATATGTTTTAGAACTACGCTCCCAAATGACTGAAGTATCAGATCTCAGATCTTGCAGACATATGATCACCTCCGCTGGTAATATTTTGAAGGAATAAACGAAAACAAGAAACTATAAAAGATTGAAATGTAGCTAATACTTTAAGTCGTTTTATCGCCACTATATTCGGGAGAAACAAAAAGAATGCAAACAACCTTTTCAGGACCAATCCATCCATATCTTGAGACAAGAGGTCAACAAGCAATAGGAATGTTCTATAAATCACAATAACCTTGAGAGGAACTTGTATCTCACTGTTTGGATCTTCATACAGTTACCATTGAATTAACAAAATTAACTTCCCCCATTTGAGTAAGAAGAATAATCGCCGTATTTCGAAGCAAAGCGGTTTGTATTGAACCAAGGGAGTAAGCGTCAAAAGCAACAATAAAACTCACCGATGTCTTCTTCGCCAAAAGCTTGGCGAGAACAGACACGTGGATGTAAGCTGAGATAAGATCGATATGCAGGATTACTGCATTGACTTTCTGTCCTGGAACCAAGTTCACACCTGAGAGGGGAAAGAAAAAAATTATAATGAAAGAAAACAAAAATAAAAACTTTGCATGTTAACAAAAGATAATGGTCCCCGTCAAATGACTACATGCCATTTAAAATAAATAAATAAAAATAAACAATTATATTCAAATCAACACTTCTAAATAGCCTCTAGCACCTTTGTAGCTTTGCCCTACACTATGTGGTAGATTTGACATTCACCTATCACATGGTGCTTGCTCGCATGTATGGTGGCACCGCCAATCTCATCCGACTTAAAAGTGGCACCATCGTCGTTCAAAACGTCCACAGTAAGTTTGAGCTTCTGACCAACAGTTAAGGCCGCCAACTGTTCGTGGAGATCAGAGTCCTCTGGAAATGAATGCAAAGGAAGTTAGACAGTGTAGCGGGAAAGCAATTACACATAACCCAGCGCCACAGACTGTACCTCTGCTGGCCAACATCTCTGCCACGGTTCTCCTCTCTTGCAGACCTCTGAGGAGCATGGTCTGGGCCTCCCCCTCTGGGCTCATCACCTCGGAGACCTTCAGTGTCACTAGGAAACGCTGCTTCTCCTCATCGAGGTTGGTCACCTTGGCAACCACCGTTTGGCCCACTGCGAAGACCGTCACTAGATCAGTGACAAACTGGTCACACAGGGCCTGGGGAGAGGGTGGGGAGGGTGGAAGACAGTATTTACTCAAGCCCTGATTAAAGCTAACGAACAAGATCAAATGTACTGGCACTTGAGAGGTTATGATCCAGGAATTTTCTGTTTGGTAAATTTCAATTTGCCTACATGTCAGCATGTCGTGATATGTGTGTATGTATTTGTGAAAAGCTGTTATATTCAAGTTGGGCCGTCAAAATAATACGGTACATGATTTTAACTTACTGATTTGGGTGCAAGGCCGATGAGGCCGTGTGGGAACTCAACAAAGACCCCATAGGGCATTATATTCTTGATCCAGCCAAACAGCTGCATTCCAACCACGATGTCAGAGAAATCTTGAGCAAGCGTTCCCTCCTCCAGGAACTTCTTCATTGCAGGCTTCTTGGTCAGAGTCTTCAAGCAGGTGGTGCCATTAAGAAAAACAGAGGGGGATACTTCTCTGCTTTTCCTTCAAAAGAGTAGATAAGATCTAAGCACTACATTAAAAAAAATAAAAAACAATCAAGATTACAGAAGATGGATTTAAATTGAAAAACTCCGGAGGAAAAAGGTTTCTCCGGAGGGAGTCTTTAGTGACGAAAAAACAAAAAATGTATTAATTCAATTTAGGCCATGTTAAAAAAATTAAAAAATTAAAAAAAAAAAAAAGAAAGGATACGATGGTGTCTTTGTTCTTGCTGAGGCAGACGAGGCTGGAGATGGTGTCGCCTTCCCGTATGGCCTCCCACAGAAGAGGGCAGTTGGAAATGTGGTCGGAGAGATGCATTGTGGGTAGCAGGGCTCGGAACTCATCGGGCAGGATGTCGACTTCCAGACCGGCGATGGACTTTTTCAGCACCAGGACCTCCAACTTCTACATTTTACCAAAAAAAACGACGCATTATTAAACGGTTACATTTAAAAGCTAATGTATTAAGATGATGAGATTTATTACATTTCACTGCATATATGTATGGAAGTATGTATATGTATGTGACAAATAAAAAATCTTGAATCTTGAACGACAACAATCCCAAACACAAAGAGGGAAACGTTCATTATTAGTAAACAAAAAATGAGAACATGAAAGAAAAAATGTAAAATCAAGTACGTAGGTCTGTCTGTCGTACCTTCCCCACTTGAAAATCAAACTGGAGCTTGGGGGTTTCCACGGCGCTGTCGTCCTGCATCGCTGCCTTAAACGACAGCAACAGCTTCTCCTTCTCTGGCTCACACTGAAGGACTTTCACTTTTAAAACCTGGCAAAACAAAAGCAACAATTCCAAAATCTTAATCAAATAAATTCATTTTATAAAGGACAGGTCCATCTCTGTTTTGGTGAGATAGTCATGTGTCCTTTTCAGATCAGTCACAACTTTATGGACTGATGAAGATTCTACTTTGAAACTGAATCAATATTGAGAAATAGTAATAATAATGTCAATGTTGCGGGCATACGTCCACATTAGGGTTGCCGCGGTTCCCGGTGTTACCTGGTGTTTGGGGATACATGATTACATTGCTTGCCCACCGCCCCCGCTGTCGTTTATTTTTTTTTAATAGAAATAAAACCCATTTCTTTCACGTGGTGTGGGGTTGGTGTGGTTTGAGGAGCCACAGACGCTGCCTATCTGTTGCTTGTTCTAACGAGCAACAGGGCGCGCGCGCACGCACGCACGCACGCACGCACGCACGCACGCACGCACGCACGCACGCACGCACGCACGCACGCACGCACGCACGCACGCACGCACGCACGCACGCACGCACGCACGCACGCACGCACGCACGCACGCACGCACGCACACACACACACACACACACACACACACACACACACACACACACACACACACACACACACACACACACACACACACACACACACACACACACACACACACACACACACACACACACACGAGAGGAGCCGTTGTCATGACATCTCCATCTGCTCCTGGGCTTATTCCAACTAGCCCTCTCTCTACAATAAACTGTGTTTTCTCAATCCCATCGCCTGTGTCTCTCAAAAATTAACTGTGTCTCTCCTGAAACGGCCACAGTTCATTTTTGCCGATACGTGCCCATGTTCATCAAATAAAAAAAAAAAATAATAATAGAATTTGTAAAATACTGAGCGTGTTATCAATACTTAGGCAGATCCTACAAAACTGAAAGTGGCTGCTTCCTGCGCCAACAACAGAGTTGCAACACAGTCTGCAGAGTCAGATTTCACTTATCACGGGAGGAAAGGAGAGAAAGAAGGCTATACAAGACCTTAGATCCGGTCTAGACTGGGACCTGTCTCCCTCTCTGTGCGTTATCTCCATGCGTAATTTGCTGCCGCCATCTCCATCTGCTGCTCTTCCCTGTCCCTCTCAAATGGCAATTATAGATAAATGTACCCGTTTTATCTGCAAAGACATGCGACTGATTAACATCTCGCAGAGGTCTGGATTTAAAGATTTCATCCGCAAGCTTAAGCCGAGGTACACGGTCCCAAGCTGCCCGACTATCACCAACATTGTCCTCTGTCCTCTAGTGCAGAGGTTCCCAACCACCGGGCCACGGTGCATTTTCCACTCTTCAGAAGCGATCTGCTCAGCAGCAGCAGGACACAGAGCAAATTAAATACATCTAGAATAAAAACACTGTTTTTATTTGCTTTGTTTGGAGAAAAGAGCGCTCTGATTGGACTGTTCTGCAGCAGAACCGTCTGTAACCCCCCCAAAGTGCACTCTGCTGCGCCGCCCGTTGCGTCTCGTTATATTGGTTTGCCCTCTTGTGGACCTAATGTGCAATAACACAGCCCCAAAGTTGGTCAATTTGTAACATTTTAAAATTGTAATAGATATTCAAATACATATTCAAACTTTTTTCAGAAGAAATATTGTAACGTGAAATTTGGCCAATGTTGACAGCCCTATTGAGAAAACACAAAAAACACCTACATCTCACTCGGGGCCTCGGTTATTAAACAGAGGCCCCTTATTAAAGAAGTTCTAACCTGTCCAATGTAGAACGCTTCCTCAGGATTTAGTCGGGGCTCGGAGCTGAGCTCGCCGATGGGCACCAGGCCCCTGACGTCATTGTAGAACCGCACGATGCAGCCAAAGGTCTTGATGGAGACAATGTAGCCGTGGGAAATGCGGCCTTTTCGGGCGTCTGAATAAGTGAGAAACGGGGGCAAGGTGGATTCCAGCAAAGTCTTCTTCCTCGTGAGGCTCAGCCTCTTCCTGTCGGCCTCCACTGACAACACCTGCAGAGAAATATGTCAGTTTGACTAAACTGAAAACACTTCTAACAGTTTGTTTGGGGTGAACAGAACACAGTATGAAACTCAAAAATAAATTATATATAAAAAAAAAAAACAAGCATTGAACTGACCCGACATTTGATAGTCATGCCCTCTTTGTACTTTTTCTCCGGGTTTCTGAGGAGAATATCAGAGAGGTGGGTCCTGGGCACCAGGCCTTTAATGAAGTCAGAGATCTTCACCATCATGCCGTGATCGGACAGCGCCGACACCGTCCCCTAGAAGGTTGATGAAAGGAAGTATTTGTTATAGACGGTTGCGGAAGATGTAGGGTGGAGATGGCGAGCTGCAGCTGTGGACCACAAGCGGTAACGTTATCACTATTGGACACATTTATGTCGTACTTATTTTTAATTCTACAAAAAATGCCCAATTTCAATCTCTTAACTTTGATAAAATGGTCCCAACCTTCACAAACAACTAACTGTATGAAATTGAGTGTCATGGCACGGTATGGCTCTTGTTATAGAACAAAATTTACAGTGGAAGGATATCTTGTCCCAGGTTATTATGGATTACACGTTGAGCCAAGGACAGGTATTACATGAGAAAAATGTAATAATAAATAACATTTACTAGAATTGTAAATATAGTTAAACTAAAAAAAATTAACATTATGTGTAACAAATGTAACTGTGGGTATGAGGCTTGTAGAGGCCTCTTTTGCTCTTACTTCTACAATCTGTCCGGCCTCAATATCTTGATATCTGAAGTGAGGCGATGCTGTCATACTCCTGAAGAGAGGAAAAATAAATAATAATAAAAAAACAAACAAAAAAAAAACGTTTCAAGAGTTACCAAACAACACAAATCCATCAAAGTGCAACCATCACCGCTTGCAATAGGACTAAACTGACAGATACACAAACAAACGCTTACTTCCGTAGGCTGGCGAAGAACATCTGCTCCATGGGGCTGAAGTGGAGGATCCTGCAGCTGTACTCGGGCTTTGCCGCCACTTTGTTGTTGTCCAGCGACGAGTGAGACTCCCTCAGGAGGTTTTTCTGGAGGGAAGGGGGTGAAAAAAGGAGTTGTCTCTCTAAAACAACCTAGGACACCATGTCCGTTGTCATCACACAACTTTACATTAAGAGGCGGCCCAATGTGATTGTCCGAAGAACAAATTAGTGAAAACATAGATTGGGACAACATGGCACTGAAAATAAGTAAATATACAAAAATAAATAAATCATGAATGAGAACAGCACTAACTCACATGTACAAACACAGCCGTCTGGTCCGGCAGTTCGAGCACAGCTCCGGACATGTGGTGCATGGCGGCCATCTTGCAGCCCTCCACCACCTTCCCTACGCGCTCATCACTGACGGCGGAGGAATCCAGAAGAGTGCCGGGCTGCCGGAGGAAGCTGCGCAGGGACAGGCCCACCAAGCGGCTGGATGGCTCGATGTACACCACACATGCTTCAACCTGATCGGCACAAGAAATCCAATGGGGTGAAAATGGAGAAGTTTGAATTCCAGATAGCAGCATGGGAACAGTAAAGCCTGGGCATAGCCCACGTCACATACCACGACTAAGATGACACAGATGCCAAATGACAACCTTTACTTTTTAGGATGTAATCACTGTTTGTGTATCGTACCTCTTGTCCTTTGGTGTAGCTGGACGCCTGCTCAGGCTCCAAGTGGAGGAAGTCGACCTGACCTCTGAAGGACGACAGGAAGCTCAGGATCAACCCATGTTTTGTGACCTGCAGGACGGAAAAATTCTAGATGTTATATTATCCCTGACCATTTTTTTTGCTGATAAAAAAAAAAAAATAATTAACTCAATGGCAAATATAATTATGGCAGAAGCAAGGGAAAATTAATTTCTCACCAGTGTTCAAATTTAAAAATGAAATAAAGGCAAATAGAGACTTTAAAAAAATATATAGATCAAAAAATATTTGAGCATGAGCCATCCTCAGGAAAATTGTAAAAGTGTGTGTGTGCTGACTAGTAAATAGGCTAAATCCTGATTTGACGCCAGTCAGGTCCTTTAAAGGCTATAAGTATGAAAATCATGAATGAGATACTTTTGAAACACTGCATAATTTCATTTACATTTTTCTTATTAAACTGGGGAAATCCGAGGACCCCAAAATAACTTCTGTTTACCGTTTTGATCTGTGCTCTGACCAGAAGGCCAGGCTGCAGATTGGAGAGAGTCCAGCCATGGGAGGATTCGGCAAAGGCCTGTGAAAGCACCGAGGGGCTCACAGAGAGGCGGACCACCCTCGCAGAGCTCTTCACTTCATCCAGTCGACAAAGAAGGTTCTGGCCCACCTTCAGCTCTGGACACCAGAAGGTACACATTCACCGTGGGCATGACAAGACATTGACAGAATTATTTGGAGCACTGGAACTAATCTCAACGTCCCAAAAGGGAAAACCTTCCTCAACCGGGACCCCAGATCACATTATTTTGTCGTACCTCTGAGGTTGTTGTGCTTGTCCTTCGCTGCCTGCCTCGGCAGGAAGGCCTTGGTTGTACTAATGCCAATGTCGACTAAGTAACCGTGGTCCTCCACGCTCTCCACACAGCCACTTAGTGTCTTTTAAAATAAATTAAAAAAAACAACAATTAAAATAAAGACAGGAATTAATGATTCCTTTATCCAACAGTATTAAAAGACAGGGGCAAGGGTATCAAAAAAATAAGCGAGACAAAAACACTGAACAGAAATGAGACCTGTTAACATTGTGGATGCTCTTCGATAACTTACCATGCCCGTTTTCAGTGAGTTTGGTGTTAGAGCCTGGTTGACATGTTTGGGATCGACCGACAACTGGATGCTTATGGAGCCCGAGTTCGCTATGTCTAACTTCCTGACAATACACCGGAGCACCATGCCCGGGCAGAAAATGTCTTCCAAAGAACAGATCTCCTGCAAAACACACCACAAGACGGAACCTTGAGCCTTAAAAGAACAAAATAAAAAAATAAAAATAAGAATAATAATACTTTCAGTGTTGTAAAATTTAAACCCCACCTCTGTATCCTCCGTATTTAATTGCTCGCTGAGGAGCTTGGTGTAGGAGTCAGAGATGCTCTTGATGTTGATGTAACCTTGCAGTCCGCAGGGGAGACAGACGGTCACGTCATAGTCTGTCACCTCTTTCACACAACCCAGGATCAACATGTCCTCCTTCAAGTTCTGTGAGCATACAAAAGTCAACGTAAGACCAGAGGAAAGGATAAAAGGCACGGGAAAACCGGGAGAGAAAGAAAAGTAGAAGGCAATGCATCCAGAGGGAACTTGTGGAAACGTATTCAAACGTCAAACAACATGGTTGTGTCAAGGTGTCACGTTTGTATCATACATAGTGAAAGTATGTAACCGAATCGTCACACATTCAATGAGTTAGTTATGTTAAAAGGTTAAATGTTAAAAGGTGAGAATCTTCCAAAATACTGTACCTTAAGATGTAAAATTTCGACACATTTGGCTGGCGCGTTAAGTATCGTGGCATCTCCTTTTTTATTGGCTGTCTTTTGCTTCTTTGACGTCTTGCCACCATCTTGGGTGGCGCCCTTTCTTTTCTTGGTCTCCGTTTGTTCATGTGACTGATGGACAAATACAGAAGTAATGTCAAGTGTAGATTGTGAAACGTAAAAGACAGAACCTCAGAGAACATTTAACAGGGATTTTTTTTTTTTTGTGGAGGGTTTTAGTGTAGAGATTATTATTAGAGTATTGAACCTGAAAGAGATTGTCGACTTCAGCCCTCTGCACCGCTGCTTTGCCCTCAGTAGACTTTTTGACGTCCCCTCCTCGAGGGAAGTCTTCTTCCATTGATGTCATGATGCTTTAGTACAGTTTCAATTTGCTGAAATAAAGACCAGGTTACAGTATTAGTGGGTACCCTGAAAAATATTTTATTATTAAGTGGAAAGCCCCATGCTTAATTGTTGATGAGAACCCAGGACAATGTATTATAATAATAGCGGTAATAATAGTGAATATAGCTGCAGACAGCAATACATGGGGTCCAGTTTAGTCACGTTAAGTATGTATTACAGGTTTCCGAGGTTCCTGTCCATCATTGACTCTACACCAAACCATGTCGTTGTTATAACTGTGTTGTTTGTGTAAGTAGAGTCGGAGTCCCAGTGACGGAAGTTGACGTTTGGTGTCGCGAGGGGCAATAATGACGTATGTACAGAGGCTTACGAAGGGAAGCGAACTTACGTTACTTTAGTGGTGACGCCTTCCTGTGGATTAAATATTTGATAGGTTACGTCGCCATGAAATCCGAATTTCTGTGAGTAATTACAATTTCACGGGTTCTAGTTTTCTGACGCATTCCTAGTACATGAACGCATCATTCATTCCCACAGTCGGGTGGACTCGACGCGGTGACGAGTCTCTGTGGATTAATGTTTTTTCACGAATCCGGCAAAGTAAGGAAGACTACAACAGCGCATGTAACAAGGAGTTATATTGGAATAAAATGTCTTAATTTACAAAAAAAACAAAGAGATAAAATATCAATTGAACAGCCCCGCAGGCATCTACCAGGTAAGACGGTACATAAATACACGCACACACCTAGTTTGTAATCTTTAACCATTACAGAGCGTTGCAGTTTACACCACGCACCGCGCAAATGAACATTCAGAACCACAACCCGCACATTTATAGCAAGTTAGAGGATGATGTCACAAAGCGTCTTTCTTTAAAACCCATCTCGTTCCATTCGTTTTCAAACGTTGCCGCGTCGGTGATGCATATTCGGCGACTTTGGGTCAAATTTTGTCCGTTTTTCACAAATTTCTGCTTCGTATGTGGATCGATATGGATGAAACTTGAACCACGAGATGTTTGCGACTTCCTGGTTCTTACGGCACCGAGCGTCTGCAGTTGTTCTGTTACAGACAGTTTTAGCCCGAAAAAAAAAAAAGAAGAGAAAAAAAATTCAATGCCCAACGGGTTAGACCCCAAAATAAAGCTGCAGGCAGCAATACAAGTCGTGTTAGGTATGTATGACAGTTTTCCGGGTTCTGTGAAACGCAGCACGAGTTACAACTTTCCGAGAGTCACAACTTTCCGAGTTCACAATGAACGCACCGGTCGGTCTCCCGAACAAGCGTAGCTACTACAAGAAGTAACCCGATCTACACAGCGCAACTCTCCAAATGCGCACCCGGAGACCAAGCCTGGACTTATAAAACATCCGTTCGTGATGTTGCACAGCGCCCTGCTCCACAAACTAATGAAGATACAGCAGCATTCTTCAACGTCCGGTGAATTTGCAACGTTTTATCCACCAATTCCTGCCACAAATGTAGATCGACGCGGATAACGCTTGCACCACAGGACGTCTGAAACGCCCCGGTCCCAAGAGACCTCAGCCGTGTCCGTGGGTGCGGCGTTTGTCGTGTTCCAGACACTTAAAGCCCGAAAAATGCCAAGAGGATTGGAAATAAAGCGCCACCCGGTGGAGAGGACGTGTCATTACACCCCAGCAGCCGCGCTGCTCGGTGTTTTTACAACAAATACCTACACGTGGATTGTATTTATCTAGCAGTCGACAGTAATTCACATGTGTTATCTAAATGATAACGTTATAACACCAAGTTTCCGAGTTAGTTCGCGAATGCCGTAAAAGAGATCCGGCGAAATTGCTGCGGCGAGAGGTTAGTCAGCGAGGCCAAATGGAGAGGAGCCAGACAAACCACAGAAAAGGAGCAAAACCAAACATCGGCTTAGAGGCTCCGCGCAGCCCGTGAAAACATCGGCGCACTCGTACGGGATACATACCCGTACTGCCAGTGTTCTTACGGGTATGTTGACGCCCAAACTCACGTGTCGACCCCTCTAGCGTGCCATGGTTGGAAACCGGAAGAGGGAGTCGCGTGGGGGCGGGGCGTTCCGAAGCCCGTCCAATCGCTCGCCGCCGCGGATGACCGACGCGTGCTTCGACGAGTCAGCGACTGGAAATTCGATTGACACTTAATATAGGCCTATGGGTGTCGCCGGTGCCCCGCACTTCCGGGAAGGGCGGGATTTTCCGGGCACATTTGGCGTCGCGGACTCCGTTGAAGGGCACTCGTCTCGTTGTATTCGCCGGGTTCGGGTGTTAGAGGTAAGACGGCGCAGTGGATTAAAAACAACAACAGCAGCTACAACAACAGTGGTTCGAGCGAACTGCGTGCATCCCAGTTACTATCCTCGCGGTCTCCAAAACGGCTTTATTTCAGCTGTGCAAGTGACTTGGGCCGCTCGAACGGCTAGCTAGGTCCTTTTAGCTAACAAGCTAATGATAACCAGCGGCTGCTTGAGTTTAGTGTCCGTGTTGAATCAATGAATGAATGAGTGCATGTAAACTTGTTCGACCACGAGCAACATATTATTATAACGGGGGCAAACATGTTGTATCGAGCGTGTAAACATACAAGAACAAATCAGTGTAAACCAAGGTGGCATTCTAAAAAACTCCAAATGTGACAGCATGTCCCCAATTTGAGTATTATCGTTTGGCCGTAGCTTGTATCTGTTATGGTGGAGCGTCATTAATAGTCTTAATATTGTTTCATAGAATAACCGTAATGTAAATTGGGTTACTGATATATGGGAGGCTTCTGTCACAACTTGTATAGAAAAAATACAAGTTAAGAAAAAAAAAAAAATATATATATATATATATATATATATACACACACAATTTTTTATGGTAAAGAAAAAATCGAATGCACTCCGTGTTTTCACACCAACCCCCCTCCGCAAACCAAATTCTAAAGTGGTCATTCATCTTTTTCAATTTGTATTTATTTAACGATATTTCTCAACTGCTTCTTAACCTTGAATTGTCCAAACGTTGCCCACTAGTCAACATTAATAGGCTAAAAATGTTCTCCTCTTTAGGACCACTTACAATCCATCATGGGAGGACACGATGCCGGATCCCAGCACCAGTTTACTGGGATTGCCAAGTACTTCAATTCCTACACAATCACAGGAAGGAGAAACGTGAGTGTGGAAAGGATTCGCTTTTAACTCACCTTCTTTAATTTGGTCTGAATCATCTAAGTGTGAAGCCTGATACCAGTGTGATCATACAACCTGTTTCATGACATCCAATCTTTTGTTCCTTTAGTGTGTATTGGCCACGTACGCCACCATAGCAGCCATTGCTCTCTTCTTCAAACTGAAGCCCAAGAAACAGGCTGCCATCACAGAAAAGTGATGATGTAAGTGATAACATTTGCTGTAATAATATTGTTTGGATTTTTATTTGGTACAATTAACTTACAGACCCTTTTTCTGTCTTTTTACTAGGCGTGCCCTTGTCCATAACTTATCCTAGCGGAGAGTGGAGGAAGCTGGATGTGCTTGTAGTGTGAACATTTGTTTGGTGTCCCCATGTAAACAACAATAAAGATTTGTCAAAATCAATTAAAAAAAACCCCATTTTATTTACACTTTGCACCGGTATAAAATGACTATAATACATTACAGCTATGAGCTGAATACAGCTGAACTCATGGCAGTGACAAACAAGGTTAAGGATTATAAATGGCACTCCTTTAGGCAAGTCCGTCCGACAAAGTTGCTTGGGCTCTGCATCTTAACAGACCCTCAGAGTGATGTCACTTTGCCAGATATTATCTTTCTCGAATTTGAACCATTATCCAAAGATACATTCCCACAGGTGGTTGTAGACTCGTCGAGCTCCAGGAGCAAACATTTTGTATGTCAAAGTTACAGGGCGACACTTTGTTTGAAACTTGAAATAAAAGTCAAACTGGACGATCAGCTCGACTCTTGGTTGTCAGACACTGCTCCGCAACAGTGACCGAGAGGACCGTGGAGATCGGGAAGGAAGTTGACATCGCTGAACTTGTCGCGTGTGGTTACATTCTGACATGCTACACGTTCCGTCATATGTAGTCTTTCAAAATGTCATAATTCAGAGGGTAAAACTAAGCAATTGTCGTTCCCGACGCCTCATGTCCGTCTAGCCTGAGAGGGTCTTGGCGGATGACTTCTTTTAAAAAACCGTCTTCATGGATTGTAGGCCCCAGCGGCCAGCAGCAGGTTCCTCCGGGTGAAGTGCAGGTGTATAACCGGCGTCGACTTTGTCATGTAAGTGCCAAGCAAAAGCTCCTGGGAGTTCTCTGGTAGATGGATGTGCCCTGTAGTCGCTGTGAAGTCGTCAGTCTCCAGATCGTCAAAGGCTTTCAGCGCGTCCCACAAACGAACTGTGTTGTCCATGGAGCCTAGAGGAAGAAAAAGGATGGATGTGATCTTGCTGGCTTCTCATATAACAGCAACAGCCAACAACACTCTCACTCTTCATGTATTTTAGACAAAAATATAATCATTAAACATAGAAATTCCTGTCCTGTTAGAGCCAGAATGGCAGAGCTTAATATTGTTATAGTTAAGTTTGTTAACTTCGCTATAATAGTTTTCAGGTTGCTATTGGGACTTTGTGGTCCACCCACCAGATGCGAGAATCTCCCCATCCCTGCTGAACTTGAGGGAGTAGATCGTATCTGTGTGGCCTTTCAGCTCTCTGATCATTATACCATGACCAATTTCCCAAAGAAGAACCCTGCCATCAGTAGCCCCTGAAGCAAGGAATTTGCCGTTGGGGGAGAAGGCAAGAGCGTGGATAGGGCCCTGTGAGTGGAGGAAAAAAAAAAAAGAGAATGGTTAAGGTGTGCTGCAGTTCCTCTATATGCAAATTTGATCGTGTCTTTATTGTGCCCTTCAGGTGTTAATAGTGCAATGTTAAAGCAACTAGACATATAGAACATGACCAAAAATGCACTTCACAGCCTACACTGTAGGATGCCAAGCGAAGAGAATTGATTGAATGTTTAACTAAAGACAAATATATATCTCGAGTGGCCAAATGATAGAAAGGTCACTCGACTCAACTTACCTTGTGACCAGTGAAGATGCGGACACAGTTCCCGTTGATGATGTCCCAGAGACGGATGGTGCGGTCGGATGAGCCTGTGGCTACGTAGTTGGAGTTGGGATGGAAGCGGGTGCAGGTCACGTCGGCCAGGTGACCAGCGAACATACGTAAAGGCTGGTAGTGATCCGTCGCCCAAAGACTGTTGTGTAGACGGAGAGGAGCCCATTTAAAGTCACAATGTCTCAGTATGAATATGCACTCAAGTGGGCATTGCAGACTCTTACCGCGCAACACGGTCGTGTCCCCCAGAGATGAAGTAGTATCCGTAAGGGGAAAAGTGAGTGTCCCACACTGGGTAGTTATGGCCCTTGTAGCCTACGAGACAAGTAAATGTGTGCAGACTCCACAGCCTGACTGTGCCGTCCTCTGAACTAGACAAAAGGTAGTTCCTGCAGCATGAGAAAGATGGATAATTAGTGATAATTTTCTGAAGGAAATTATATGTATATTGAAGATACAGAAAAATTGACTGGTCCGCCATTGCAAATATTACAAGATAATAGTGTGTGACTTATGCAACACTGGGTGTGATGCAGCATTTGATAAGCAGCGCGGCTGCCCTACCTGTCTGGGCTGAAGCTGATGCCGTACACTGGGCCACTGTGTCCGTAGAGGATCTTTGACTCACTCGCCGTCTTCTCATCCATTATTCTCTCCAGTACATCATCAGATTCTTTGTCAATAAGACTGAGGTCTTGATAGTGGGGGAGAGAAAAGGGCAACTGTCATGCAGGTTATATATGATACAACTGTGTTTGTCTAACATGATGTGCATTAGGATGACTACGTTTTTTTGTGGTCGTGGCCAAACACGAGTGGTCAACATTGGGTCTCAGTACCTGCGGCAGACTTGACCTTGCGGAGCTTTTTGGGTGTGACACTCCACACTCGTACGGTTGAATCTGCAAAGCCTCCGGCAATCAGGCTGGAGTCGTCTGTGAAGTCCACTGCTGTCAAGCCCTACAGTTCCACCAGAACACAATTTAATAGGATTCTGGCTTTATATGCAGACTAAAAAAAACAAGAAAGGCAGCCAGCCTTGAACTGGAAAGAAACACTTCTCAGTTAAACGGCTCAGATAAAACAAAACAACAGAACTAAAATAAATAAATAAATAAAAATAACTTGGATATTTTTGATTTCATTATTAATGATGAAAATATTTGCAGTGTGGTTGTTCTTCAAAGGCTGCATTTTTCCAAAAGGTATAACGGCAATACTCAATATAGGCACAGAAAAATATTCAATGAATAACATTTATATTTGCCCACCATATCTAACCATCTCTTTAAGCACCGACCACATTTCTTAACAGGGCCATTATATTTTGAATTCTGTTGATGGCACCATTTGCTAGTTTAGCAGACATAATAAAATGCACACAAATGATTAATTATGTATGTTTACATTTTAAAAAGGTGATGTATTTTTAGTTGTGTCACTCTCTTTTATATGTTGTTACCCACTTGTATCCATTTAGGATTCTGCCAATAACATTACACCTGGGCTTCACCTGGTACGCATTGAGAAAGGAGTAGAAGCAGATGGAAGGAAGGTTTTCTGGTCCCAGGCGAATCCTCTTGGTGGCCTCCTTCATGTACATGATCTTGTCCAGCTTGTCGGAATCCTTTAACTCCGGAAGAGGCATCCTGCGGACGAGACACAATGAAGCCATCAACATCACACTTCATTCACGGTAATTCCCAGTCTCTCCACATCCGGAGCACCAAGGTTGAGCTGCAAATCGGGAACCCAAAAAGAGTTCTTCCCTGAAGATATTCATGTGTGCTAAGGCCACACCTGTTTTGCTGAGGTGCGTTTGGGTCCTGCTTCTTGCTCTTTGAGCCCATGCTGTCCTTCTTGGGTTTCTTCTTCTTGGGTTTGCCCTCCTCGTTCTCCGCCTCCTCGTCCTCGTCATCGAGAGGCACCTCAATCTCGGGTTCCTTCAGCAGCCCATAAAACACCTACCGCGACAAGAAGGTCGGGGAGAAATGACAACGTCTCATACAGACTTGATCGAGCCCCGGGGTCTTGATCACAACAATGAGGATGAAAAAGAATTTAGGGCAGACACACACACACACTGACACACACACACACACACACACACACACACACACACACAATAATAAACATACCTTAGCCTTATTGGCCTCTCGCTTGGCCTCACCAGCCAGGCTGCCCGACATGGCATCAATCTGGGACTTGCTGCGAGGCATCCCATCAAATATGTCGATGTAGAGGTGCTCCTGAATGATATTCCAGATTTGGTTGTTTTGACGCTCCTGAAGGTGCCTCTTCAAGAGCTGGTACGAGTCGCGCGAGATGCGCAGGACGAACTTGCTGGTGCGGAAGTCCAGCAGCGTCTCGTTGCCCCTCATGTGCTCTTTCTTGGTCAGGCCTGACAAAATGCGGAGGTCCTCCGCATAGTAGCACTCCTGGTCCCCGCTGAATCTAAATTTGGGAGGGATGTACTGTTATTATCAAAAATATAGCTTAACTTCTACCAATCACTATTCTTACACATTTTTCATAGCATATTGTTATATTATTATGTGGGGGAAAAAAATGGATACACTTACTTTTCAAAGAATGCTTTCGCCACATTTTCATGGTTGTTGTAGACCAGTTCAAGGTACATGTGAACGAAGAGTGGGTAGAAGACCTGGGAGAGCTCCGCCCGATGGCAGTCCAGCACCGACTCAATGAACCTCTTCAGGCTGTTGTAGTAAACGTCGTAGAGGAGCGGGTCTCCCTGCTGGCTGTACGCGGACAGCACCACGTTGACGTCCGGTTGATCATCTCCAGCTCCTGCAAGTGGAAGGAAACAACAACACCCGTGTAGAGAACATCGGCACAAACACTGAGCTGGTAGCTCTGATCGCAGTCGTTCCTAAGATCTGATGAGGGGGAACTACGGTCAACTTCGGACAATGATGTGACAAAGAAAAGTATCTTGGAATTGATATCATTTTAAACCGTATTTTATCAACCACCTCAGAAATAGTTTCTTTGTTTTCCCTTGTCAATATGAAGCACTTCAAACTGTATTTCACGAATGAAAGGTGTTATATACATGCATTATTACAATTATTATTATTATTATTATTATTATTATTAATAATCATAATTACTTCATTTGTATTAATTATACAAGAACACTATCCATATTTCGGCTGAAGTTCTTCACATATACATTATTACGTAAATCAACTGGTCATAAAGCGGCACTTTTTGGGACCTTTGGATGGCGCTGGAGCCACACTGGTCGATCCGGCGGTCGGTGCGACGGACACCCGGCTAAGGAGAGAGCTCGTATCGCCGCCTCCATTGTCGGTACTCCCGGCACCGCCACCCGCACCCGCCCCGCCGAGCTCGCCGCCCTTCGAATCTTCTGTTTCTTCCGATAAACACGCTTCCCGACGCAGGATGTCAACGGACTCGGAGAGGTTGTTCTTCTTGAGGAACCGTAGGACCGCAAGCAGCGTCTGCTGCTCCTCCGTCGTTCCCGCCACAGGTTTGGTGCATCCGCCCGAAGAGGTCGTCCCGGGGGACACGGAAAGCGGTCTAACATCGTTTGCGTTATTATTTCTGGAACTATCGTTCGGCTCTTCTGTTTTTATTTCCTTTTCTTCGTTCGTGTCCATCGGACCACTTTGTACGGCCGCCATTTTTGAAATGAATTGCGCATGCGCGTAGGAAATTAAACAATGGCTACCGCGCAAGACGAGGCGATCTGATTGGTGGAGAGTAGTTCACTGCACCGTAGTGGGAACCGGAATAGCCTTACAAAACACAAAACTGTTTTATTTTCAATGTCACTTGAGTCATTTCAATGCATTTTTAAATTAAAAAAAATAACACTGTAAAATGGATGCTTTGCTCTGAAAGTTTTACTGTTGTAAATATGAAATGTCATCACACTCATTCAAGTGAACTTGCCACGGTCTACCAGATGGTGGCGCTTTGGTCAAACACAAACGCTCATATTATAAAACCCAGTGTAATAATGTGAGTGTGGTTGTGTGTGTGTGTGTGTGTGTGCAGCATATACAGTGTATATATGTGTGTGTGTGTGTATATGTGTGTGTGTATATATATATATATATATATATATATATATATATATATATATATATATATATATTCAAGAGGTTTATTTGTTACATACATATACATACGTTCATACAGTGAAATGTCTTTGCAACGCACCCGGAGATTATGCACAATAGGTACTAAAACGAAATAGTGTGTGAGAGATTTCTGTGTGTTTTTTTGTTGATCCTGATATATTGTACTTATATTCTTCCAATGTCATAATATTGCAATGCAGTTTGCGGAGCTTGGCCATTTATATAAGACATGTATATTGAATATATGAAGGAGCTGTGTGATTATATATCGCTATTTATGGCCTGCTTTTTACCAGCCACGCCCTGACACTCTTCATACAACAGTGTTGTCACTAATTCATGAAAACGCATGTACCAGGTGGGGGGGGGGCATGGTTCTTTTTTTTTCTTTCATATCGATATAAGGAAAAAGCTTTGTTTTTTCAAGCCTTCATAATCACCCTCTCACGCTGAGGATGCTAGATTTTAAATCGAGGGAGATAAATAGATTCACAAAAAGCTACTTTATAAAGAATGGAATGCATTCCATTCCAGAGAGAGAGAGAGAGAGAGAGAGAGAGAGAGAGAGAGAGAGAGAGAGAGAGAGAGAGAGAGAGAGAGAGAGAGAGAGAGAGAGAGAGAGAGAGAGAGAGAGAGAGAGAGAGAGAGAGAGAGAGAGCAAACGACCGTTGCTGCGCGCGTCCTCTGACATTGCAGCAAGGCGGCACGGCAGCGGGGAGGCCGCGGCGGCGGGGAGGCGGCACGGCGGCGGGGACGGGGGTCGGCGGCCGAGAGGAGGCGCGCGTCAACGTCCCCAGCTCGGGGTGCGGCCCCTTTGTGCGCACTCGTTGTTACACTTTACACGCACTGGGGGGGGGGGGGGGGGAGAAAAAAAAAAAGGTAGGCGCTCATTGAGAGGGGTGGAACATTTTTTTTATTTTTTGTAATGCTCCACTACGAGGTAATCAGGTTGATTTATTGGTGTGGCAATAAATCAAAAGCCACTCTTATAATATGCTTATATTTACAATGTATTTTTTAAGTTGGGATTTTATTCTCTACGTGAAATAGGATGTACTCGTATAGTGTTGATTACGATAATGTAATAAAATAAATGATATATTGAAAAAATAAAATATAATAATAATTACATCTATAAAGGAAATATATGTTCGAGTGGTGTTGCGTTTGCGTATTCCCTGAACCAATAGCTGTTCCAGTTAAGATCTGTGAGCGCGAAGGAAAACACATGGAAGGTTATTGATTTTAGGATTAATTAAGATTAGTCGTTGTTTGGTTTGGACTTAAAACAAAACTTAACCAAGAAATCGCTTGTAGCCTAATTCATACAAGCTGCTTCCCCAGATGGATGTTTGCGATGTTAAAGGCAAGTAAAGCACATTACAGCTGAACTAATGAGCTTGCATTTCGCAAGACCTGTGTGATTTGTCTGAAGGTTTATCTCTAAGGGGCACCTTTTTTATTTATTTTTTCCTGTCAGAAAATAGATGTGAAAGTAGGTGACATTGCACTCAAATGAAGTGGACAAAAAGGAAAAGAAGCTTACTGGCACTGGGTCGCTCAGACGTGATAGAATTGAGCGATAACATCTCAGACAGGTTGTGAGGAACAGACTGTGTCAGCCCATGTGCCACCCTCTTCGCTAAATTAAACACATAAGCGACTATCTTATTTCTATTTTTTTTTTTTCAATTTGTAAACTCATTTGTTCATTTTCAGCAAACCATTTATTGTGATATATGTGGTGGAGGCTGCAGCACCACTGCAACAGCTGGAATATACACGCCGGGGGGGCTGTTCTTCACAGGAGAATATCAGCGAGGGATATAATTATTCATTCAATCCACACCCACAGATTTTCTCGGCAGTTCTCTGAAACATTATGTTATGTATCTACCAGGTGACAAGATTGTATGTCTGTCTTCCATGCAGATGTACTGTGCCGGTGACTGGCTGGACGGGTGTGGACTTTTGAGTGTTTGGTGCAAAACTGTCGAGAAGGTTCATGAGACGCTTGCTTTTACATCCGTCCTCGTGTTCGTGAGGACGTGAGCCACCCAGTGCTCCGGTACCTGGTTCTCTCTCGCTCTCTCTCCCTCCCTCTCTCTGTCTCCCCATCTGGCCACCCCCACCGCCCTGCAGGTTTCGTCCTGCGTGTCTCCCTCTCAGGGGGTCACTGGGTGTGGCTCCTGCAAACAGAGAGAGCTTTGCAGGGGCAGGACAAGGGACAACAGCTTTGAGAGTTGAAGAAAAACAATCTCTCTGAAACAATCTCGCTGGGCCTTGTTGACAACAATGCGGCAACCCACCCTCATGTGCGTGTGGCGAAATGAAACGTTCTGTTTTTGTGAAGTTAATGTTGGCCAACACTTTAAACATCAAATCGTTGACCATATAATGAAGCAAATTAACTGTGTGTGTGTGTGTGTGTGTGTTGTTTTTTCTTTTAAACCTTGGATTCCATTGTTGTGTACCCTGTGGTGTGCTAATCTACTAATCTAGAAAGAAAAACTGTTGAAACAAATGTTCTTTCTCTTCCATGACTCTGCTGCTTTTCCGGGAAAGACTCTCGTGTGACCGTCAAAAGAGTCAGAGTTTACCGCGTTGTGCTTACCTGAGCATTTAATAGAGTTCTGTTCCGCCCGGCAAGGATGCCAGGGCACTGCTGAGCACCGTCTTCGAGCGGTAAATGGTGAGAGAACGAAGGAATATCCCCCTCTGAGATGCACAACCTCAATAATTCATGGGGCGAGACTCGCAGATGAAGCGGAAAATGCCCCCAGAGATGTTTGGGAGGGGAGAGAGAGAGAGAGAGAGAGAGAGAGAGAGAGAGAGAGAGAGAGAGAGAGAGAGAGAGAGAGAGAGAGAGAGAGAGAGAGAGAGAGAGAGAGAGAGAGAAGGTGGGGAAAAAGGCGGGGTGTGTGCAACAGGAACGGGGGCCGGGCGGCGAGTTAGGAGGGAGGCACTTACAGCTTGCCTGTCTTGTCTAGTTGACAGGAAAATGGTGGGCGGGGAGGAAACGAGAGACGGAGAGAGAGAAGGTGAGGGGAGATGCGCAAAGGTGAGAGTGGGGAGGTGGAAATTAAAAAAGTAAAGGAAAATGTGAGTGCGAACGGAACAAGCCAAGTGGAGCTTGGGTAGAAGAGCGAGATTAGACGCATACTGTGTATAGTGCAGGCAGTGGAGGCGAAGGAAATGAAGGAAATTGGACGGAAGGAGAGAAGGAAATTCCCCGCAGGACCTTCGCTGCCAGGCTTAAGCAAATCTCATCCAGCACCTATTAACATTAAATACCCATACACACACACACACACACACGCGCGCACACACACACACACACTCTGCCCTCTGCCTTCTTGGCTTTAAGGCAACTTGCACGGGCTCTACAATCGTTTAAAGGATCCTTTCCCCAACTCATTTATTGCAAAATTGATATGAGAAGTCAAAAATAGTTATGCGCATTCCATTAAGCCCCCACATTGATAGCTCCCCGTCCAACTTGAGCTCAGTTTGGACGGGGAGCTCCTGCCCTGCGCTTTTTTCCTCCCTCATTGGCAGCTCTTATCTTGAGTGCCTGTGTGTGTGTGTGTGTGTGTGTGTGTGTGTGTGTGTGTGTGTGTGTGTGTGTGTGTGTGTGTGTGTGTGTGTGTGTGTGTGTGTGTGTGTGTGTGTGTGAGTGCGTGCCTGCGAGCTTGCGTGCGGCCCAGTCAGTGCATTTTGGCCAGTCGGGCGTGATAATGGCTGTGAAGGCAGAGCAGAGGGACTTCAGATCCCCCCCTCTCTTTGGAGAAGGGAAATGTTGGGTTTGCATTATTCACCATCCCGACTTAGCTGGAGCCACGTCTGCATGCGGCAGCCGACTACACCGGCACTGGGAACGGGTCAACGGAAGCTTGGAAGTAGTTTTAGGAGGAAAGAACCACCGGCACCTCGAAAGACGAGCGTGTTGTCCTAAAATGGTAAATGGACTGCATCTTATATGCCGCTTTTCCAGTCTTGCGACCACTCAGAGCCCTTTACAACACACGCCTCACATCCACCCGATGGCAGCTGCAACCGTGCAAGGTGCACACCAGCTCATCGAGAGCACTTCAGGGTCCAGTGTCTTGCTCAAGGACACTTCGACGTGCTGCCAGGAGGTACGGGGGTCGAGCCAGGAACCCTCTGATTACTGGACGACCGGACGTTCAGTGGGTTCTTTCTTAACATATTTGGTTGAACTCGGTTTATAGAGAGACTGCATGCAAAACTGTTTGGGGTATAAATTAAATAAAAAACGTAAATCAAGACTAACTCATTTAAAGCAGCATACCTGGTTTTTGTTTCTCTGCCTGCCTGTTTTGCATTATTTCCCTTCACAAGTTTTCAGTCAGCAGAGGTCTAACAAAGAACTCAGCTAGACACCCCCCCCACACACACACACACACTGCAGGTCCTCCAGGAGAACACTGTTATAACCCGCAGCTTCTCTGTGACTATGAATATTTCAAGCCCCGTCTAAAACGAAGACAGGACCTCACGGCAAGGTTGAGCGCACACAACTCAACTCACGGGAACCTCGGCGAGACACCCTAACGGCTGCTTTGGTGCGTTTCGCCGCTTGTTTCTGTCGCTCAGGGTTCTCGCAGCGTGTTTCCTCACCAATCCTCCAGAAGCGAGACGCGTTTCCATCGCCATCACGCGAATAAGCCCAGTGCGCGACTTCCAAGCCATAAACGCCACACTGAGTGAGACGTTGTACAATGCAGCTTTTTTGTTTTTTTACAAGCGACATCATCCAGCGGGAATCACTTCTGTCCCGGACAATCACAACCTCTTTAAATGACTTCCCCTCCAAATTATCCCACTCCGCGCTCCAGTGATCATGCTTTCAGATTAGGACACAAACACAAAGGGGCACACCTGCTCACACATGCATGTATGCATACGCTCGTGCGGCCCACAGATAACGCATATGCACACGCGCGCACACACGCGCGAGCACACACACACACACACACACACACAGACTGACAGCCGCTGTGAAGGCGAGATAAAAGATGGCCTTTGGAATGACAGGGTGAAAGGTCAGATTCCTGCTCTTTATGTATATTCCTGAGGAAAAGGCTTAATCCACGATGAGGAGAAAGTAAAGACAGATGTTTCATCATCATATGTATTCCTTTGTATGTAGCGTTTTTTTTTCGTTTTTTTTTCTATGACACAATGAACGCCTCCTTGCCACGATTCTCTTCCATCAAGAGATGGAGCCTTTTGAGTTATACCTGTGTTATACAGTCTGTGATGATCTGCTTTTAAAGCGCTGTTTGAGGGGTTCTTGGGACCCTTCCGTCACATTTCCGACGCGAGAAGCTGCCCGTTTCTCTCTGCCCGTTATGAACAACTTGTCAAGACAAAATCCTATTTGCTATTTCTTTTTTTTTCTTCTTTTTTTTTTTTGCAATTAACACGAGGAGGCGTGTTAATTGCGGAATCACACCTCAGCGAGCTCGGCGAGCGCGAATAGATTCGGTGTGGGAGGCGTTCCCTGATGTTTTGACTTCAAGCTCGACTTGTGAATTTAGACGAGAAACCCGTCGGATTCAATCGAGATTTCAAAACCAACAGCTTGATTGAAGAAAAAGTTTGTGATATTTATTTTTTTCTTGAATAGCACTTCTAATAAATAAATAAATAAATAAACAAACAAACAAACAAACAAATAAATAAATAAATAAATACAAGTCACTAATAACACAACTTTTATTCTGATTCCTTACAGATATCTTGCACTTGCATGTGGTTGGATTTAGAAACAGGTACTCGGGCACTTCAATTCCAGGTTGCTCCAATGGTGGATGGTTTGATCGTTTCCAGCCTCTCAAGGTTTGGACAAAAGCCAAACGAATAAATGTAAATGTATGTGTAATACAAAAACATATGAAAACACTATCATTCTATACTATCATATTCATTTAAAATTTTGTAGCTGTAACAAGTGCCAATGTGTAGTAGGAGTGAAGAGGAAATCCAATTCATCAATTCAAAGATGTGATAAAACAATTTTTTTTGGAGAAATACACAAGAGGAAATAGGTGCATAATAGGTAATAATCCCAAATACCAAATACAATTACAAATGAACACACAAAATGCAATAATGCAAAAATAATAATAATATAGGTAATAAAAGTAATGAAAGTAGCAGTTACGTTCTTACGGCATTAGTATAATGCACAACATTATACATAGCAGTACAGTAAAGTAAGTGTGTAAACATAAGAGTAAGTAGTAGTGTAACAGTCCAGCCTGCAGCAAAATCCAGTGCAAAACAGGTGGAAATTGTGGGGCGGCCTCAGTGAATGAAGACATTCACTGTCAAATTCTCAAGAAAGTCACAAAAACACTGGTAGAATAGATCAGTTAAACCAACACAGAAGGTAGACAGACATAAGCAGACCGGGTGATGCACAGTCTCTCATTTGGCCCACCAGTCCACGGAACGAGCCCTAAACATGTCATTCATTACAAGCAGGTCTCGCTTGATTGATCTGCTCTCTAATTATAGGGCACGAGCAGATCAGCAACCCCACCCCAACGCGTAAGCACACATACAGACACAGACACACACACACACACACACAAACACAGACACACACACACACACACACACACACACACACACACACAGACGCATGCATAAAGAATCGAATGCACACAGGCTTACACACAGTGCTACACACACCAGCATAGTAAATGCACCAAGTCATGTACGCGTGCACAGCTCCACACCACACCAAACAACCTAATGCATTCTATTTTCTGCAAGTGTTAAATATTTTAGTATCCAATCAGGAAGAGTCTGTAAAGGCTGAAGTGGGTGTTTATCCTCAAGCCCCCCCAGGTTAGAAAATGATTGGACATTTTTAATTATGGCTTTACTGCGATAATGGAATGCCTGGGTCTTAGGTTTCTGATCAATACCTGTTTATGTGTGTACAGTGAGTGCTCTATCACTGGCTCCCGGGCAGACGGCCAGCTGCTTGGGAATCCGTCCAGTCAGCACTTTCGGCGATGTGAGAGAACGAGGAAGGAGAGGGTACGTGTACGTGTGTGTGTGTGTGCGCGTGTGTGTGTGTGTGTGTGTGTGTGTGTGTGTGTGTGTGTGTGTGTGTGTGTGTGTGCGCGTGCGCTCGGTAGGTGGGCGGGGCCACTCAGCTCTGTTGGCTTGGCTAAGGGACATGCCAAGTTTGTGCACACGTACAAACAGGCGGCGCTTCGGGTGTTGAAGTGTGGATAAGTCAGGTATTTTTTGATTTGAAAGCCGACTGTTGCTGCGAGGGCATGAATAAATGGACAGAGATAGGGTGACGAAGGTGGAATCAGGAGAGAGAGGGGAAGGAATCTTTATTTCCATACAGTGTGTCAACGTGTGAAGCAGCAAGAGAGTTTGACCACAGTTTGAGATGCTACTGAACATTCTATTATTTATTCATAGTATTTCATAATTAATTATTTTATATATATATATATATATATATATAGCGCGAGTCGTCTAGTAATCGGAAGATTGCCGGTTGGATCCCCGGCTCCTCTTGGTAGCGTGCTGATGTGTCCTTGAGCAAGACACTTAACCGCCTAACTGCTCCCCGGGCGCCGCTCTATGGCAGCCCACTGCTCCTCGATACCTCAGTTACTAGGATGGTAAAATGCAGAGTAATGCATTTCGTTGCCTCAGTACTTGTAGTCTGCGCAATGACAATTAGTTGAATCTAATATATATATTTATTATTTAATTATCATTAATCTGTGATTGTTGCACTGAAAGTTTCTCAGGTCAGTGCAAACAACTATATTATAGAGTATGGAGTGTTATTGATGACATTTGAGCGATGGAGAAGACCTTATGGCAATATTTTTATGATGAATGGCTTACGGTAAGACAGTTATTGTTCCATTAACCTCCACCCAACTCTAGCTGTTCCACGGCACAGCAATCCGGGGAAATGATAACACCGTAAGATTGTTCATGGCTTGCCCTGTGCTATTAAAAAAAAAGATCTCACCGTTATTCTGTGCTCGCCCGCGACTTAGCAGGTGAGTTTCAACCCCTCCCTTTCTGACAAAGTGTCTTTTGTGTGATTCTTTTATGGGGGCCCCACGAGGCCCTCCGCCTTTATGGGATTTCCGGATTTCTGTGATTCAAGGTCGAGGTAGACACTGCCGTTCAGCCGGACACGGAGGAGAAATACGACGGCCGTCACCGCAGTGTTCCATCGTTTATCACCGCCGATCTACTTACAAAACAATTACCCTGTAACAGCTGTGAAGTTCATGATAGCGATGGTAGGCAACGAGCCAACTATGGAGGGGTGGCAACAAAACCCTTTTAAAAACATTTTTTTTTTACAGCCAATCATATCAGAAACGACTGCGGCAAAACAAAGGTCCTTCCTCCCGGATACTCTCTCGATTCTCCGGTGTCGATACCAATTTCATCCCTGTGTGTCCAGTACCATGATGAACACCAACTGTGCAAGGCTGCAGAGGGGATCCACTCGCCTCGCTCCTGAGGAATTAGGGAAATGCACCTCCCAGCATTTCAAAGGCTGCATCCCGGCAATCTTTCTTGTGCGCAGAGAATGTATTCGTTATTAATAACTTCCACATAATTCTCCCTTTGTGAAGTGGAATATTGAATAGCTTCTGAAATTTTTAGTTTTCAGTTTTTTTTTCTTCTTCTTCTTCTTCCATTCTATTTTATTCAATTGATCATGAAATAATGCTACTCATCATCAAGCCCTTGTAACACAAGTTGTCCGTGTTACAGCAGATGAAATTCTGAGTCTTCTGCATCAGGCAGAGAATTCGAGAAGCTTCTCGAAGAAAAATAGACTCAAAATGGTCAGTGGCGGTTATCACAAGCTTTTGGCCTTCTGCGCTTTCAAGCGGGAGCGGGATGCAGCGCGCAGCAGAGGGACGTGACATCATAAACCAGGGAAAGTCCATGCGCATGTTAATCCGGATTTGGATGAGGTCGGACCGGGTGAGATTTCAATTCAGTTTTGATCCGTTTTGTATTTTTTTTGGTTTGTTTCTCCCCCCCGCTCTGTCTCAGAATGCTGTGTCATGGTTAACAGACTGGAAGTTAGATGCACGGTCTTGAATCTTGGATGGCTTTGCGCTGCCTCTAAAAGATTACGCATCGGTAGCTGGAGGAACTCAGTTTAGAAGGATGCCCTTACTGTCCTTCAGAGTCGTCTATTCCACAGAAATGTCCATCAACCACCCATAGTTTTGCATGGTCAATTTTTTTTTTTTAATATGTGGATGTGTAGAATTAGCAGAGGAAGAGGAAGGCCCTCATTAGGAGATTCGCTGTCAAGACATTACAAACTTAATGTGTCTTCATTCATTATTGCGTTTGTTGGTACTGTCAGGCGTCGCGCTCTTAACCAAAATAATACCCTTTCAGACACGTCCCCGCGGGTCGAGCTTGTTTTGCTGCTGCACTGCTCCCTCCCGAGCGCTCCATGGCAACGAGCCCCATCTGAATGAGGATGTAACCGCCCGTCTCCGTCCCTGATTCTCTGGCCCCACAGCAGCCGCCTTGCGGATATGAGAACGGTGCCAGCCTTTAACACCAGCTTATCTTTTATTCATTATAATTATTAATCATTTTCTGCAGCAGTCTTACTAGACTACAGAATGATCTATGAGTTACGGCCTTTTAGGAGCCTTTGGATTAGGTATCTGGAAATGTACAGAATGAATGCATACATGAAAACTGATATGTATGGCATTGATGGAAATAACTAACCCTAAATGTACTGTATATAGTTATTTTGCTTTAAGATACAGAGATGGATAGATAGATGGATAGATAGATAGATAGATGGATAGATAGATAGATAGATAGATAGATAGATAGATAGATAGATAGATAGATAGATAGAGGGATAGATAGATAGAGGGATAGATAGATAGAGGGATAGCTAGATACTTTATTCACCCCTGTGGGAAATTGCAGAACCAATATGAAGCAGATTTTTTAAAACAAAACAAGCACAATCACAACATTTTAAGTGGTTTTAAAACTTTTAGTGGTCATGAATACACCTTATTGGATTAGTGGATCTGCTGTAACAATATTGCCCCAAGAACAACAATTGTTGTCTTTCACTTTGATCCAGGTTTTCTTTTTTTCTTCTTTTTATTTTTGTCTTCTGGGGAAGACACTGTTGGAGATGCCCAAAATAGTTGATCAAATTGTTATTTTTCTCACACGCAGAAGCCTCACTGCAGACCTAATGCCTTCCTAAAAGAATGAGCATTTTCTTACATTTCTCTATGCAGAGCAGATTCCTTTTTTTTTTGCTAGATATTACATTAGAGGAGGAAAGTGAAGAATCAAATTTTCGCTGCCTCATGAAAGGGGAAGGAAAATATGTACTCTCCTTTTTTATTCAAAAGTATGTCCAATCCAGTACTTTATGTTTTACACTGTCCAGCTGGCTGGCTGTAAGCTGGGGTGCTGCGAAATTCAAGTTGCCAAGGACGCAAAGTCCTCATCTAATATAGTCGAAGTCATCTAATATTCATATTCTGAAAACCAAAAATGTCATGTCATAATATGATAACTTTGGTGCTATGGGGCCCCTGTGTCAGTGTCATTAGTCATTACTGAAAACATGACATAAAAATTGGTAAAATTGACACTGACATAGCAAGCTTGCCTTAAGTAACCATGAAAACACATCTGCATTTCATAAATTCTTTGTTAAATTTGTTGGAATTACATAAATACAGAACAATACATGACCATTATAAATAAAATTTAAAAAATCACACATTTTATAATTAGTGAATTCATTTAATCCAATTCATTACCATTAAATAAAAATGTCAGTACTGGTAATGCAAATTGGGTGAATGCTCAAAATGTGTATGCTTCATAAGAAATCCAGCCATTCAGAATGGGGGTTAGATCAATGGGGTTATCAGTTGTTAGTTAGACATTCAATGTGGTCACGTCACCTTAAATCAGTGTTTTTGCCTTTCTGCCTGCCCCCTGCTTCTGTTTCTGCTATTATTAGCATCGGAAGAAACACAGTTTTCCTGCTCAGCATCGCACACACCCGCCAACGGTGACACAGCACTTTCTCCAAGGTGAGTGTTCGGCGATGCATCCAGGGGGAAAGGCAGGAGTCTTTCCTCAGACATTCGGTGGACCATCCTGAGCTATTGTTGCTGCTGAGACTAATTCTGCCGTTCTCCTTAATCCGGCCGCTTCGTGCTGTTTCCATGACTTCCCGACACAATTTCCCAGGGGAGCGCTCCAAATAAACGGGGGCCGGCAAACGATGATGTAGAAGTGACGAGAAAGACGGCTCGTTCCCAGAGGTCCTGTGTCTCAAGGTGACCCTGGAAGATGATTTGGTGGACATTTGGAAAAAACAAATGCAAAATCCGACAAACAAAAATAACAAAAAAACCCCGAATCTCTGTTCTCTGCATATTGTTTCTTTATGATCCCGTTCTCTTCTGAGTATTTCATTAATTGCCCTTCTAATCAAACCTATTTCGAAGCTCCTCTGGCTGACAAAAAGAATCGATATGTGAGGGAGGTCATTCCCCATGGCTGCTGCTGCAGCTCTGTAGGGAATTAGCAACAGATTCTGACAGGAACGGGAGGAGATCACGGACCAATTAACCTCTGTCGTAGAAAGTCTGGTTTACATGTTGCCGAGTCAAATATCGGAAGGGATAAACCCTGAAATATGTAGATGGTCCTTCATTCCTTCAATGGGCTGATAAGGTCAGCAGCTCTTCGGGGATCATGGAGCTTTCACAACATCGTCTAAGAGGTTGAATGCGTGATGATATGCTTGATAAATTTACTCAAAACTATTTAACCTCTGATCTTGCTTGCATGACATTGACAACCGGACACTTAGTTGCGCTGATCCTTGCGTGACATCATTTCAACGTGTAGCTCTGCGATATTAAAAGCTGTAAAACATCACGCTGTCTTTCCCCCCAGCACCCTATCCATCTTAAGTTGGTGATAGATGACCTTGGGTCAGAGGGTGAGCCTCTGAATATTGCTGTGGTGGAAGCTTCTGTGTGTGTGCGTGTGTGTGTGTGTGTGTGTGTGCGTGCGTGCGCGCGTGTCTGTGTGTGTGTGTGTGTCCAATCATTCGCTTTACCCACAGCGCCCTCTCACATCATGATTGCGCCTGATTGCTGCAAAACGGATAAACATCCTGCGCCATTACATTGTGTTTCATAAATAGATTCTCATGTTTCTTTGTCTGCAAATAGAGCAAATAGGCTGTTGTAGCAAGAATGGTGATGGAGGTCCAGTTAAAAACCTCAAGGTCAAAGTCAAGACGGTATGAGATTAGTTCAAGATTTCCCGGTGAGACTCCGCAGGTTGCAAGGCGCCATAGCAACGTGAAAATCGCACACACTGGTACTATCTTTGCATTTACAAGTGTAACTACGCACATTGGGTGGTTTTCCGCAGCTCCCCGCCCACTACCAATGAGCAAGGCATCGATCGATCTGATCCTTGGGTTAGTGACGACTTGATGGAGTTTAAGAGCCGTGACCCACTTGCAGCCTGCTTCTTGCTTCCCGCAATTACAGTCCAGAGGAGACATGAAATATTATTGTGATTATCCTCTGACACGGCATCCCTCATCACCTGAAGTCATCTGAGGAATGGCGGACCGTGTGTGTGTGTGTGTGTGTGTGTGTGTGTGTGTGTGGGGAAGATGAAATTTGTGAAATGAGAAACAAGATCAAGCTCAGATCAAAAGGTCGTTATAAAGGAGACGTTGTGCTCACATATTCATGACCGCTCCATTTATGCTCCATGCTTCCTCTGCCGTATCAGCATACGAGTGTCTCGGGACTTTGAGGTTCAGAACTATTTTTGACTGGCGCACTTGCGATGTTTGGTCTTTGGGGGTAATCATTGTTATTGTGATAATTCTTCTCGTGTTGATGCCTGTACGCTGAATATGTTTAAAGACCATGATTTGATCTCGGTCGTAGTGGAATTCCATTTCAAGTGGCTCCTCCCTTTCAATATGCTTGTCGATAAAAAAAAAACCCAAAAAAAAAACAGATGCCGTTGTCCCTCCCATGCTTTTAAAGCCCCCATCACACGCTCCCTTATGTTCGACTGGAAATGACTGGGCACAGGGTTTCCATGGAGAAACTTCAAATGGCAAGCTAAGGGAGGGAGGGCTATTTCATAACCGGGCTCTTGCGTTGCCGTGTCCCTGGAAGTTTCTCACCACACCCTTCCCTTAACAGCATTGCAGGGGTATAAATCTTTGACGAACTGCAACCTGCGTCACGCCAGCGCCGAGCAGAACCGAGGTTGACCCGCCCGCCTGGTGGGCTCACGCGAGATGATCCACCAAGAACCATGGCCCGCTGGAGGAGCCTCTGCACGGATGTGTGTGTGTGTGTGTGTGTGTGTGTGTGTGTGTGGGTGCGTGTGTGCGTGCCGTGATGTCAAGGAGATTCAAGGGCAACACAGCAGGCAATTTATCATAACGCTTCGAGAAACATCTACACCTCGGCCATGAAAGAATTGGGTCATGGTTGCTTTGATTTATCTTGGTTGAATCTATACCATCTACCTCTATACGGAAATAAAGGCAAAAAAAACCCCAAAAAACTCTACTCATGTTGCCCAGAATGAAAGTCCCGTATCAGCCTTTGTGTCAAATGAATCAGGCGTTCTGGTGAGTTGCCACAAAAGTGCACTTCTGAAGCTCTTTGGTTCCTGTTTGTGCTGCACCTTGACCAACACATATAATTACACAGAATTCTCACTTGTAATATTCTGTCCCTGAAATACCAGTACCAGTCATCTTTGTTTTTTTTTCCCTTTCATGGTTTGGTCAACTCAACACACTTTTAGTTGAATTAGTTCACTAATTTGTGAATTAGTGCTAAAATGAATATCAAGGAAATTGGAGTTGACTCATAGCGTGTGGTTTCTGAAGAGAATCATTTTTGACTGAAAACTTTCATTCAAACATATAACAGGGTAACGGACATCGCATTTATTCATTGTGATGAAAATGGTCATACTGACTCTAACGAATGCCATCATGGTCAAAATCACATTGACCGAGTGAATGAAGAGAGAAATTAAGAATTTGAAAAATGTTTCACTGAGATTGTCCGAGGTATTGAAAATGAAGTCAATGTCATGTCAATGTCAATAACCCTGCGTATGAATATTGTGGTTCACAAAAAGGCGGAGAGAAATGGATGTTAAATCTTTATGTCAAGTCTTTATTGGAACGGTGTCATACAGCAGTAAAATATAGAATAAAGAGAATATAGCAACATTCAGTTTCTATGCTTGAGTGGTGACGAGAAAACACACTTTTGAACAGAAACATGTACTTTACACACAGCCGGAAAAGAAGAAAAGTCTTTTTGTAAGGCATTCACCAACCTACAGCATTAATTTCACGGTTTGAAACTTTTTTTTTTTCCTGACTTTTGAACGAGTGAAGTACATGTTGGCAGTGCTGCAGTCGTAACGGGTTTTTTTTTTTTTTCGTGAGGATTGTTTTTCCGTAACATTGTGCTATGACATTTTTGCTTTGCTTTGTTTTGTTTTTCTTTTGTTTTCCGTTCTCTCCTGAAAACTCTGCGTACGGTGAACAGTGGAAAAGGCGAAAGGCCCCGCTTTGCAGTCTTTAACTATAAACAACTTTTTGTCGTACTTGTCCTTAGTTCTACCTCAACTTGTACTTTTACGAAACATCCACAACTTTCCTTTATGCTGCTGAAATTCAAGAATACAGATAAACAAAGGACAAATTTCCAGACTTGCCCCGCGTCTTCCCGCTTGTGCATTCCCAACGCTATGATAGGCCACTGTGTATTGGATATAAACATACACGTACTACACTTCTAAAATATAGATAACAAGCCCCAAGTAAAAGAACTCCAAGAACTCCCAAGACATTCTGCCCGACAATCATCGTTACTTTTATGCGAGAAACAGCTAGTCAGCGTCCGGGCGGCCGGCCCGGACAACATGCAAACGAGAAGATTAAGAAAGGTGTGTTCAAACTGGCAGTGCACACGGGCGGGGGAAAAAAAAAAAGAGTTCCTAGCAGTGAGGTCTACAACAGACGTTTTATTCAGTCATGGCCACAGTTGGAGAAACAAGTTCCACTGTTTGGAATGCATTGCAGGCTGATGTGAGCGCGCGCGCGTGTGTGTCCGTCGAAGCTTTGAGTCGTTTTCAACGTTGTTGACATGAAGTTTCGACGCAGGAGTCCGGCGTTCGAATGTGCTTAAGGCATCGCAGATGGCACACTAGAATGGATGTCACGCAGGCGCACAGCCCCTCCCTCCCACGCGGCTCGGTCGTCGGCCAATGCTTTTGTGCTTAAAAAAAACGTCATTTACGGAAGCAGCCTCGGGCTCACCGATCAAAACGTATCAGAGATCTTTAAACTCGTAATCATCTTCTCTCCTTCTCGCCTGTGTTTTTTTTTTTTTTTTTTTTTCTTCTTAAATTCCCCACAGTTCCCGCTTAACTCCCTCCTCTTTTAGCTATGGTCACAACGATATCGCCGACATCGGCGATCTCCGCCGCGTCAAAGTCACGTTCTAAGATTACAGTAAGTAATAGCACAAAGTCTCAAATGGAGCCTACCGCCTAGCATGCACATACCACTCTAACGCAAGTAATGCCTTCCGTGGAATAATGTCAAAAAAAAAAAGAGAAGGAAAAAGATGCGGTGGCTACAGCCATTCTACGGCATCCATCTAGACGAACTACCGTACGGGGCCCGTCGAGTCGCCGCTCGGCCGCCTCGCTATCACAGTCACACACCATGCAGGTTGGGATGAACAATTCCATGATTTTGATTCAAGTATCTGTCTGGCAAGGCAGGGCTCAGTGGATGACAGCCAAACACCTACGGATGCGAATTGTGACAAACCGTGTGAGACGACTTCCAGGCCAAAGGAAAATTTGGGTCGAAAACCACTTTTTTCCCGTTAATGGACCTGGAAGTAACGCTCGACGTGCTGTTGCGGAGTTTGATGAAATATAATCGCTCTGCATGAACTCCTGTCTCCGGGTCAAAAGCAGTGCCCTGTTCAGTATGTGACTATTAGTTTCACATTAGGAAGAGTGCTTATGTTTATGTGGTAGAAGTGCTGGTACAGTTAAATGTAATTGGGTGATTTCCATTAATTATATCTTGTCGTATTATCCTGTTATTATGAACAATGAAACTCACAAACACGTTCTCCCTTTTTAGAGCGAAAAGCACACCATTGGTGGAAGGACTTGTTGAATAGTGTACTTTTAACACCGTGAGAATGCAGAAGAAGTGCCTGTTATTGTTTGACGAGGAGTGCACCAGAGAGAGAGAAAGAGAGAGAAAAGGGTGACGTGGTTTGTTATATGGTGATAATGATAGCAGAGTTAACATGGCTGAAGGAATCGAATCCATGTTAAGTCAAGCAACCCTGCAGAGGAGCGGGGAGGCGGGGGGCGGAGAGGGGGTTGGATGGACGCAAAACAAACCTCTGCAGCCTCTGACTCTATGCAGTTGACTCTAACTGTTAATATCTAATGGGCAATACCTTGCAAATACTGGAAAACCTTTCAAGGCCAATCTCAATTGATTCCCAGACTGTTTTCACACACCATAGAGTATCAACCTTGAGGCCCAGGGTTTGCTTTGGCAGGAGAGGGACGGACGTTTGCAGGGTGAGTGGGAGTTACAGTGGCTCAGTGGTGAGTGTGGACTTCCTAGTTTTTCTGGTTGGTGGGGATGTCACCGGACTCCTGCTGCTTCTCCACCTTCTTGGTGGTGACCACTGTCTCCTCATACATCTCACGCTGGGAGACCTTCCCCCCGGCCTTGATCTGCCGCTCCTGCTCCTCATCCTTGCCCTCCTTCTTGGAGCCCTTTCCGGAGCCGGAGTAGATATGGGCCTGGTAGTTGTAGCTATGCCCGCCGCCGCCGCCGATGTTCGGGGTGGAGTAGGCAATCCCGGTGCTGATGCGGGTCTCCTCCCCTTCCAGCAGTTTCCTATCAAGAGGGGAAAGATAAGGAAAGCCAGCAAAAATAAGGAGATGGAGATGACCAAAAAAAAGGGATTAATGAGGAAGAGAAAGTTAACATTAAGTCTTCATCCCATGTCGCAGTGCATGTTAAAAGGAGAGAGAGGGAGGGGGAGAGAGAGGCCTACCTGTAAGCAGCAATTTCGATATCCAGTGCCATCTTTACATTCAGCAGATCCTGGTATTCCCTCAAGTGACGAGCCATCTCACTCTTGGTGGTCCTCAGCTCGTTCTCCAGCTGGGCCATGTTGTCCTAAGATTCAAGGACACAATGCAATGCCAGCGTTCAGAAAACCAAAACGCTCACAGAGGCAAATAGCTCAAATTTTGACTTCATGGCTTGTCAGTGACATTTTGCATACAAAACAGGAGTGTGGTTAGTTTAGCAGAAGCCACGAAGATAAATGAGCAACTGAGATATTTCACATGTCGCTGTACATAATAGACCTTTGATGCAAATCACAGGCTGTATGTGCTGTCGTAATTCAGCACTAAACGAAAGGGATGAAAAATCTTCAGTGAGGGTTACCGAAGCACAAAAATGTATATTTGTAGCTTCAAGGGGCTAAGGCTTCGACTAACAAATGTATTTCTCCAATTCGTGACTGGGCGTTGTCACAGCTGCAACATCAGTTTCAGGACCCTGGAAAGGGCCTGATGATCACACACGGTTTCTATTTTTAACCCTCACTTTTAGAATAGAGTTTAGTGATGGATATTCGTTTACTTTAAATCTCATACGACTCTATGCAGAACAGAAGGATAGACTTTATTTCCTTTTCAAATGAGCATCTTCAATTTTCTACAGGTGTGACTTGTTTAAAAAAAAAAAAAAAAAAGAGAATGTGCTCTACCTGGTAATTTCCAATCTCCGCATTGTGCCTGTCCTCCATCTCTCGGATCTGCCGTTCCAGCGACTCGTTCGTTCCCCTCAGACTCTCGATCTCGATGGTCTTGGACTGCAGCTGCCTCCTGAACTCGTTCATCTCTTCTCGGCTGGTGCGGATCGCCTCGCTGCTCCGGCTGGCTTGCTCCGTCAGGTCGGCGAACTTGGACTTGTACCACTCCTCCGCGGAGTGCAGGTTCTTGGACGCCATCGACTCGTACTGTCCGCGGATCTCCTTCAGGGCCGAGGTGAGGTCGGGCTTGGCCACCTCCACCTCCACGGACACCTGGGCGGCCTGGATCATGTCCATCAGCTCGGCGACCTCCTCCTCGTGGACCTTCCTCAGGAAGTTGATCTCGTCCAGGAGAGATTCCACCTTCTTCTCCAGGTCCAGGCGCACCATGGTGGCGTCGTCCACGTCCTTCCTGTACGCCTTCAGGGTGGCCTCCGCCTCCTCGCGGGCGCGGAACTCGTCCTCGTACTTGCCCCGGAGCTTCTGCAGGTCCTCCTCGATGCTGTCCCGCTCCATCATCATCTGGGACTTCTCCCCGTTCACCTCCTCCAGCTGGGAGCGCAGCTCTCGGATCTCCTGCTGGTAGAGCTCCGCCAGGCGGGAGGGCTCCGCCTGCCGCTGGCGGAGAGCCACCAGCTCGGTCTCCAGCACCTTGTTCTGCTGCTCCAGGTTGCGGACCTTCTCGATGAACATGGCGAAGCGGTCGTTGAGACCCTGCATCTGCTCCTTCTCGTTGGTGCGGACGATCTTGAACTCGTTGGTGAGGACGCTGCTTTGGGTCAGGTCGAAGTTGTCCAGCGGCATGGCCGAGAAGGAGCGGCCGGACCTCCTGGTGAAGGAGCCCATGGAGGAGGCGCCGCTCCGGGACTGGGAGTGGGAGCGGTACCCGCTGCGGGAGGACACGTTGGTCATCATCCGGGATGGAGAGGAGGAATAGCGGGGAGAGTCCCCAAATATCTTTCGGTAGGAGGAGGCGGAGTAGAGGTCAGATCCGTAGCTCATCTTGGCTGGTTTCAGGAGAGGGAGCCGTGCGCAGGGTGTGCCGGCTTTTTATAGGGGGACCGTCACGATCAATAATTAATTCCTGGTGGTGGCGTTCGGAGCGCAGTTTCCAGCCTGCATAGGATCTATTGCGGCGAAGGCAAGCTTAATAAATAATTATGCTCAGTTATAAATCTGTGTTGCTCATCTAAACGCAGGATAAAGTTTCCAAACCTCCAAAAGTGGAGTTGTAGGCGAGTCCCCGTCCACGGTGCGCCTCTTGGAACTGTCCGTTTGGCGCAGTGCTGACGCGTCAACAGATAAACACGTTCAACGGCTGTTTGAGCCACAGTGCCAATGTCACCTGCTGCTGCTGCAAAAAAAAACCAAACAAACCAAACAAACAAACAAACAAAAAAAACCCCCACAAAAATAAAAACGCAAAACAACAACAACATCAAACCTTTAATTGTGATATTGAGAAGAACGCTAATCGTGTTTCTTTACAAATGTCGACTTATTCGATGGTTGGTTTGTCCCTATCATTTATTTCCCTGAAAACTAGATGTAGTAATACGATAATAGATTGGCTGACAAGATATTTGCCGTATCGAAAGAAATCGGGCCTTTCCCGCAACACTAAAACATGTTTTGTTAACATTGTAATGCTGCGAAGTCTAATACGCGAGGAGTTGTTATTTTTGCTGATTAAATAAACGAATCGACCACATTGGCTGCAATGTATTGGCATTGTTGCTTTCTTCATGAGATTTTGATTTGAGTTTTTAAAGTCATCCGGCGTTTGAAGCAAACAATGCACAAAATTAGTGTTGACACGCGATAGTTGACGTCGCATTAATAAAAGTAACACGATGAAGATGTAAAAGAGGGAGAGAACTCCTTTCAAGATCTTGTCTGACACTCGAAAGCAGTCTGAAAGTGGATCATAATTTTTTTTTTAACTATTCAACAGAATATGAAATGTGATGTATACTATATAATATATAATATGTCCACAGGTATTAAGGAAAAGACTAAAGGCTGTCATAGCCCCGAAAAGCATCGTGATAACAGGCTGATGCTGCCCTCTGTTGGTACATTAGAATAATGCATATATACTGTAAATATTTCACAGATAGATAATTTTATGTATGCATGTATGTATGTATGTATGTATGTATGTATGTATGTAAATATTATTGTGTAAATTGTTTATTATTCTCTTCACACAAATCACACATTAGCATAAAAGAACAATACCACTGTCACAACGATCCCCATATTTGTTACAAAGAGCCATGCTGAGAGAACAATGCCATTCCAAGGAAACCTATCGTGGCCTCTTATAGTAAACACTTAATCCTACTTTCATACCCCTACCGCTACTGAACACGTTTCTGTCACTTAACCAGCAGATCCCATTTATTCTATTTTTTATGCCGGAATAGTTCTGTATGTGAATGGCCTGAATCAAATGAAGCGGAGCACATAACAATACACAAACAGAACAGTGAGGGGCTCGATATTACAGAAATATTTTACACTATTCAACATTTCGTAGATTTTTTTGGTTAGTAGAATTCAAAATAGTTGATGAATATCTACTGTATTTAATTTATGTAGGAATAATTTCGCCATAAACATGTAATATATCGTGAAATTAATTAAACAAAAGGTGGTTCACTAGGCATAAGTTACGATAAAAAAAAAGAAATACGTACTGTATCTCTAAAATAAAGTAAAATTATTCGAAACATTATCCATAAAAAAACGACACAAATCTCTCGATGTCGACTATGGTACTTAGCCCCGCCCCCCTGCAACATGACAGACAGGCAGAACTCAAAACCCTGCGCGACCGCAAAAGTCATACAAGGATGAAAAACTTAAAAAAAAAAAATTAAAAAAAAGGTTCACCTGGCTTGAATCACAATTGAAAAAAAAAAGAAAAAAAAGTTAACAAAAAAAAAAAAAAAAAAAAGCCAAATTCCCAAAACAATCGCTGGCCTCGGGGAACGTTCTCTTCGCGTGACGCAACGACGCAAGTCTCCCCTGGCAGGGGACGGTCGGGTCCCGCCCCCCCCGAGCCTAGACGGACAGGAGGAACGGCCAATCAGCGAAGCCCACAGACAGCCAGCGCGACGAGGCGTCGGGGCGCAGACAAAACGAAGATCCGCGGCCGCTGCTCCACTCCGCTCCCGCCGCAGCTGCGCCGCTCCTCACTCTCCTCCCCCGCCTCCCCGACAACTTACTTTCCCCTGATTTTTTTTTTTTCCCCGTCCCGCTTCGCCCCGTTTCCACGGTGCACTTCATCCCATCCAGAGACCAGCGGGTGAGTACAGTCCTGTTAGCTACAGCCACTGAAATGTGAAGGAGAACTCCGCTTTGTTCCCTGCCTGACAGCAGACATCGCCGAAAATGAAGAAAGCCGTCCGTCTGGCCCAACGCGGTTGATGCCGCCTGGCTTTCCTCCGGGGGAACGTCGGGGAAGCCGAGGGGAGAGCTTTGTGAGCAGGAGGGAGGAATGGCAGAATGACAGAATGCTAGCAAGCCTCCTGTGCCAACAAGGCGCTTGTTGGTGAACGACCCTCAGGTCTCTAGACTGAGGAGAAGACTTTAAACTGTAAACAAGGTGTTTATTCTGTTAAGATCAGGCACGGTGGAATACTACGTTGTGATAAACAGACCGACAGACAGACAGACAGACAGACAGACAGACAGACAGACAGACAGGTAGATAGATAGATATACAGACAGGTAGATAGGTAGACATATAGACAGATAGATAGATGGATGGACAGGTAGACATATAGATGGACAGATAGACAAACAGGTAGACAGATAGATAGACAGGTAGATAGACAGACAGACAGACAGATAGATAGACAGGTAGACAGATAGGTAGACAGATAGATGTTATATAGACAGATAGACAGGTAGATAGATAGATAGACAGACAGACAGACAGAGACAGATGTAACAGAAGCCCATGTCAAAACATTAGGCAGTAATAATAATCAAGTAATAAGAATACAAATACAGTATAAAGAAATTGGCAATAGAAATAAACCTAAAAATGGACAAAAAAAATTTGGCAATATACAAAAACATCATTTTTTTTAGCTTAAAATTTAAAAATGGCTTTATACCATCAACTCAAAAATGAACCGGAAAAAAAAAGAAAAACAATATTGTAATAAAATATGCTATAATATATTTGTGTAAAACAAATCGGTACATATGTGTGTGCCAGGGTGTAAAACAAAATGGTTATAATAGTATAATGCTGTGTGTACAGTATTGTAATCAGGTGGAAGTTTCAACATCCCCCTGTGTGGCTTGGGTCACCCAGGTCAAGCCATTGCAGCAGTGGTAGAGTCAGAGTCTGTTTCCGCCGGCCCAGCTGGTCCTCAGTGACACGTCTTCAGATGCAAATGCGTTTAAACAAGATAATGTTGTTTTGACACACCTTGCAGTCAGTACCTGATCACCGGATTTTGTTGGCTGGAAGAAGCGCTCAGGAATTGTCCAAGTGAAAGTGCAAATACACTGACACAAAAGGAGTCTCGTAAAAGTGAAATTACCACATTGTCATTTCTACTGGAGTAAATATGTATATATGTTTGCCGCAAAATGTATGAAAATTATTGACAGTTAAATACTTGGCTATAATACGTTACAGCCTTGTGCTATTGTACCCTTTCTTATTACATATTCTGATTACAATTGACAAAGAACAGTATTGGTGGTGTCAAAATTTACCATGATATTAATGATATATTCGGTCCATATGTCACAACCATCCATTACTATATAATAATACCAAACTAACAACATTAAGCTAGAAGTGGAAAAAAACCCAAAATGTCAATGTGGGTGGTAAAAAAAAAAAAAGCAGACTGTGGCAAGAAAAAACAAAAACAACTTCATTTCCATTTGCAACACACATGTTAAATATTGTGGCAGTGAATTGCAGGTTTTTCCTTTTATATTTTAGTCTTGCATCTGACCTTTATTTTGACACATTTTACATATTCTTTATCCTATATATTTATGTATTTTATTTTTTGTTAGCTTATTTCACAGGGAGGCAGCAGGGTGATTTTTTTTTTCTTCTACTTTTGTATTCTTGTATGAACCGAGTGTCCTAGGCTGACCTCGTTGCTTACCCCAGTGGCCCCACTCTCCAAATTCTGCTGGGATTTGGAATCTAAATTGGTGTTTGTGGGATATCAGATTGCTGTGCTCTGTAGAGTGAAAACATGATCCAACTACGTTATATTTGTTGTTTAGTTGCTCAATTGTTAGTAGTAGTTAATAGTATTTGGTGGAATGTGTGGTTGTAATTTATTTCTAAACTCAGCTCCTGTCTATGTGCATATCTTGTCCCCCTCTCAGGCTTTGAGACTTTGCAATCATGACCACCTCATGGAGTGACAGATTGCAGAACTATGCAGACCTGCCTGCCAACATGGACGGACTGGCGATGAAGAAGTACAGAAGAGAGCCGTACCATAGGTAAGGATTAAGACACAAATTTGGGCCTTTCGTGAAAGAACTGGTACAAAGGTCATTTTGGTGATTTCCTGTAGCCACAGCTATTTAGACCACTTTGTATTATATCTTTAAAGAGGACCTATTATGCTCCTTTTTACGCAAGTTTAGGTTCCCAAAACATCTTCTGAAGTTTTTGCTGAAAATACCACTGAGATTATGCATTCTAGCCACTCTAATGTACCTTTATACCATAGTGTTCCAAAACAGGCAGTTTTCTGTGTTCATAGCTTTAATTGTTAATGAGCAGCCAAGCCCGTAGTTCTGAGTCAATGGAGTTTGAGTACAAGTTCTGGGTTCTGTGAGCCAATGGGGTTTGAGCTTTACCCCGGGCTCTGTTTTATTTACTCGGTAAACTTTCACTGATTTCACCTTATCAGTTCACTAAAATCTGTTTCTGAACAAATTTGAGCAGAAATAAGCAACCCAGTTGCTGAATCTTCACTCATATTAGCTCTACAAGGCCTCATTCAAAAGTTTGTTCTGACTTTCACCACAGTGTCCAGAGCAGTGCGGAGATTACAGCGGGGCTTGGGGCTTTTTTGTTTCATTTAATTACAGAAACGCCAGAAAATAAAATAAATACATCTATGGTTTTGTTTGGAAAAACCCAGAGCAGATCTTGCACCACAGCCTACAGTACAGTCAACTTAATGTGGACACACACACACACACGTAGAAAGAAACACACACCAGAATACATTTTTAAGTACTTTAAATACAATGCAATTGACTGCAATTTTGTCACGGACAGTTGGTAGTAATTCCTCTTTCTTTTTAAAAGATTTGTGCTGATCTGTGCAGCCAACAACAGAGGACTTCCCATGCTTAATTCTCAGCCTTTGGGACCAGGACCTAGTGGTTCTGGTCGCGCTCCAGCCGTGGGTGGAGTTAGATGGGGGGAGGTTCAAATTCGAATGTGTATCAATGCTAGGTAGTCCTGGGACACAAAGCTGTACGGCTCGTTTTAGGACATCTTTTCTGAAACAGACAGCTCACAAAAAACTGACTAGATTGTCTTATTTCACAGTTTGTGTGTTAGTAGGCCCATCAGAGGCCCATCAAATTTGTGTGCACACGCACTGAAAAAGTGAGTTTTGCATAATAGGTCCCCTTTCATGAATTATCAAAGTATTACCTTTTCACTTTACCAAGCCATTGGAGATATTGGCTGTATACAATGTCACTTGGGCAAGTAAATTTCTGTTGATGTAACCAGTTTTTCTTCTTGGATTACATTTTCCACAATGCACTTGTTACGTGTTGCACTGTCATGCCTTTATCTACTGATAGGAAAAGCCCAATGGTGGTGCTGGCTAATGGTTGATGAAGAGATATCCACGTGAGTGTGATAAATGGACTGTTGTTGTGCAATCTTTCAAGTTTGTGTATGCAGGGAATTTCTATAATACCCCACCATTACATAACGTGCCCCCAGGTTAACAACAGCTGCGAGCCGGTCACTCAGCCTTTGTCCTTGTCCACTGCATGGACACGTCCTTTACACAGTGTGGTACCAGCTTCTCCCTTGTGTATACCATCACACAAAGCATCATTGAACTGTCATTGATAAAGTATTTGTTTTATACTTTAATTTCAAATGAATGCAAAGGCCTATTTGTAAGGCCTGTGCTATTTCTCCAAAACATCTACGTGTTCAGGTTATTGTGACACGTCTCTTGCCCTTTGCGGGGTACATAGATGGACCAGGAGCAGTGTTGGGCAGCGCCTTACAGTAATAATGTACCCAAATAGTCATGATCGGATGGTCAGAATCAGCAATATCGGAAGTTGCCTAAAAGACAGTAAAAGGAGCTAATCGCTCTTATTGTGAAAATAAAACAATGTTATTTTTGCCAGAGGCAAAATCTGGTAGTAAAAGGCAAATTAAGTTGTACTGACGCTACCTGTGTCTTCTACATGTACTAAAATGCGATCGGCAAACAAAAATCTGCTTGGGTTCGGCTCGGCCATCAACACTCACCTTATGTTATAGTGGAGCGGTAGCAGACGGACAAATGTTGTAATAATCCATGATCCATCCAATGTGCAATTTCCCGAAGCGCCACGTTCCTCCATCCATGTTTGCTTACGCTCTCTGCCGCGTGCAAATAACGTAAAGCACTGTGATGATGTAAAATATTGCCATAGACCACAGCGATTACCCTGACATTCACACAGAAGTCCTCAAAGTGAAATTTGAGGAGAAAGGACGCAATTACCAATTTTGCGGGATGTAACAAGTAATCAGTAATAAATGACACTTTTTGAGCACACTGACCAGAAGGCAGGTCGAATGAAAACCAGCCTTTTCTGGGCATTTATTTCACAGAAGTATCTTTTCAAACAAAGTCAAGCTCTGGAATGGAAGCCAGCCTCGCTGTCAGGAGAGGGAGCGGTGAAACCACAGCAGCTTTTCAAGATTCTCATGATTACCTCAATCTCCTGCAGCTGCGTCCCCATCCTGTTGCCAGAACTGGCTCTCCCCACCTGCAGATGGTGCCAAAACCACTCCCTACTACCACAATTATCTTCAAAATTCTTACTTTATTGTAAATTTTATTTTGACTTCTCAAGCCACCGGCACCACTAAAAGACAGTTGAGACCATTTTGTCCCATAGTAAGAGCTCAATGGGCTTTCACTGTAAGAGGCCACATAAGCTGTTTCAAAAAGACAACAGGCGAGTGGAAAAAATCTGCCAGATTGTTTCACAGATGTGCACAGTTGAACTAAGCTGTATAGGAACTATATTGTAGGCTTGGGCTGACCCATGTCAGCTATTTGAGGCAGTACAGTTGTCAGTAGGGCCAAAGTCAAGGTTGACTATCACAACCACCACCCTACCAAACCCCTCCACCCTCTTAGTCAATACCAGAGGGACAAGGGAAGGCATGATATTACTTGAGTAACATTTATGGCTCCTTTTTAATAAAATATCTGCACACCCGGAAAATGGCCTTTGCACTGTAAAACTTGCTAGTTGTGATTCTGTAATGATTTTTAACGAGGATTAATTATTTATGTTATGGTCTTCCATGTAAATATGTATTTGGATGGTGTGTGTACTCGAGTGATGAGATCCTTACAAAGACGAATCATTTTATTGGGAATGATAGATACCATACGTTAGCTTAGGACTAGGGCTGGTGTGATTCTACCTGACTTGTGATTGTTCTGGATGTCTTTGAGAGCTCGCAAACAACACTCTACAAAACAACAACTCTGACTGACAAAAGACAACAACAGAGAATGACGCAGAATGGCCACAATCATTTTTTGCAACAATTCAGAAAATGTTTTGAATAGCAAGTAAGCAAAGAGAGCTGTGGGGCTTCACTTTGGTTCACGGCTGCTATGTGCTACTGGAGCAAGCTAAGATCAACAGCAAGTCAAATTTGGGTTAATCGCACTCATAATGCATCGCCAAACCTTCACTGGGCAAAGATCCAAATGGGAACTCGTTCACTATGGACCCGCGGCAAGGTATTTGCAAATTATTTTTGGGATTTCTGAATCAGAAAAGTGCAGTAGAAAAAATGTTGTATTTGTTGTTTTTTCGTGTTTTAGGGTCGGTGATTGAAACAGATGTGTTGTTTTGGCTGTTAAGCATATCTACCAGCTCTAACCCAGCTACAATGAAAATGAGTGAAGCTAACATAGAGAGGCCTAACAAAGCATTCGGTCCAAAAGACGGAAGCAGAGTGCTATTGGTTCCCAGGAAGTGTTCGGTAGGATATAAACATTGCCAGCCCCTGCATGCTGGTCCCCAAGCACCCAGGCTGATATATGAGACAAGACAGTGGGGTCGCTTCTATAACACTGGTTCTCTGAGCATTCTTGGGCGTTAGAAAGTACCAGACAGCAGCACCGGATTCTGAAGTATTGTAGTCTAATCGGTCTTTTTAGTTCTCCAATGTATCAGAATTAATCATATCAAAAATAACTATAGAATACTGGCATGTATAACATTTTATTTATTTGGTATAAATATGTCAATAAGAAAATCGAAATATTATCTTATGAGTGGCTGATAGCATGTATTTATCTTAAAACCTAGAAAAGCTCCGCTTACTTTACTTACTAAGACCCAGACTATATTGTTTTAAGTTGTTTTATTCAAGTTCAAGTTCAAGAGATTATTTGTCACATACATATACATACTGTCATACATATATGTAGTGAAATGTCATTACACCTGGTGATTACGCAGAATATGCTCTTTAAGCTCTAAAAATTGTAGATGTGTGTGATCGACACAAGGTGCTCGCACAGGCGGCCGCAGGGGGCGGCGCCACAATCGCGATTCTGGGTTCTATAATAATATAATAGAATTAATTGTAGAACAGTAGAAGTCCTGGCTATTATTTCCTCCCTGACTAATTTCCCTGACATTTAAACGGAAGTTTAAACTTAGAGGGTCGACTAATCTAAAAGTCAGAAAAAGATATTGCGTATATTATGAAAACATTGCGTATATTATTTAAAAATATTATGTATATTATAGAAAATATTGCATATATTATGAAAAAAATTGCGTATATTATAATAGCCATTTAAAACCATTAATCACATTCTTCAATACTCAAATAGTATTTTTAATGTCAGGCAGCAGCATTCGTTCACCATCTTTGGGGTATATTGCACTCGCGCACTGGTAAATGCGTCTGACAAGCGGGCCCTAATGAGGGAACGCAGACACCGGGAAAATGATCTTCTGTACACCACATTGTCCACCACATTGTCCACCACAGCGCAAATTTTGTCAATATGTAAATTAAATTTGTACATTTATAAAATAATAATAGGGCCTTATAAGTTAACCGCCTAGTATTTCTGGTGCCGACTAGCGAGGAACTAGTCGACTAATTGCACACATCCCCACACCATGCCACTTGTAACTAGTGACACCGGAAACTATGAAATTATGCGTTGTCTTTAAACAGGAAGTGGTTTGTGGTAAAAAAGTGGCGGCTGCCTATGAGCACAATGTGTTTATCTTCACATAACATTTTCAGATCACCTTCCATTGCTAAGCACAAGAAAGTCACCTGTGTGTATCACCTGCTTGTTTTATCTGAGTTCTCATAGTCAGTCACTAAAATGTCCTCCCTAACAATTGAACTAGTGTGAAACTAGTGTGAATTGCTGCATTCACTTTGTACAGATAGATGTTGCATTCCATACAGTGTATGCACGATCCGCCAGTGCAGCCTTTATCTCAATGCATTTGATTGTTCAGGTTGACCGTCTGATGTGAAGCGGAAACTTTCCTGTTATCCCTGGGCGTGTTATTACACCCTATGCAAAACGTCATGGGAATGGCGTCACGATTGTCCTTGTATGAGCACTGCGGGATAAATGGCAGTGCTGGTTCTTGATTATCACTAAAAAGTGTCCAAACAAATACGTCAGACCAAACAACAAATCTCACAAATTATAAATATACAAATTTAAATGTCAAAACTTGATGCAGTTTTTTAGTATGTCGACTTTAGGCTGGATTTCTACTAAAAAAGGATTTTACAGCGATTGATGCCACCTCGTTGTCGCAAATTACTGCAGATGATGGGACTTATAACACCTGATGCCGACATGAAGTTTTCAATTGAGGATACAATTTTAAGTCATTTGAAATTAGGAGAGGCCACAGTAAAGCCAAAATCAGTGTCCTTGTATGAGGCAGAGGTGCGCAGGAGGTTAAAGTCTATAGAAACTAGCTTTAGTTTCTATAGTCCTTCTATAAATTGAACTGATACAGAAATTTCTTATCCTTAACTGTGATTGACTGTAAATATTTTGTTCTTTCTCCAGGGTGTTTGTCAACAGGAGCTTGGCCATGGAGAAGATTAAGTGCTTCGGCTTTGATATGGATTACACTCTAGCAGGTAAGTGGTTCATGTATCAACCACCCCAGAATGGCAGTGTGCTTAGCCCAGATGGATTTTCCCACATTTCGTGGTGTTGATAATACAGGACAGCCAATAAAGAATCGTATGTCACTTGATAAATCCAGGGTGATGTCTTGAATGCCAAATGAAAAGTGGATCCGTCCATCAGGTGAAGAAGAAAACACATTCTGTGAATGGCAGGACATATTTAGGTTTAAGGAGGGCTGTATTTAGTTACTAATAAGTCATCTTTTCAAATTGGAAAACACAGTCTTGGGTGTTAAAAAGCATTTGACTTCACATGTATGCTTTTGGTTGTAAAAACGACGGTATTGGCTTTCTACATTACTCTGTATATGGCTGCAGCTTGTTATCATTAGGGTTGGGCAATCGTTGCTATTTTCATATCGTCCAATCGTGGCTACTCGAGGTCCCCGATACGTGATCCAATCGCCAGGGGACGGCGCGAGTAGGAGGGGAGGGTGGATGGATTCTCAGCCCTTGTTATTGATTTTATCCTGTCAGCTCCCATTCAGGGAGAGGAAGAACCATGTCAGTTTTAGTGTGATCCTCCACGCAGAGCCGCAGAGAGCAGGGAGGTGACAAGAGTGCTCGATCCTGCGGAGGAGCGTGGAAATGTGCACACACATAATCTCAGAAGTATTCATAAGCATTTTCTTCCACTGACCGCGCCGCAGATGCTGCTCTAAAGCAGTACTATGTAACTTTTGGTATTTGGGATTTGGAGCCTGTGGCATTTTCACCTACCACGCGCTACCCAAGTGGCATTTTCAGGGAACTCCGACACAGAGACATAGACGAAGGGGTAGAAAATACACACCAGTTTATTGTAGAGAGAAGGGCGAGTTGGTATTAGCCCAGGAGCAGATAGAGATGTGTCATGACAAGGGCTCCTCTCTCCTCAATGTGTGTGGGGATGGGGGTTTTACCTGTTGCTCGTTAGACCAACCAACAGGTGTGCAGCTACTCTAATCCTGGGTCCCCAATTACCTAGATCCAGGTCCAGGTGTGGCTGCTCAAACCACACCATCCCCACACCACAGAGCCCCTACAGTTTCTGAGTGCAATTGCACTTTTACACCGCTGTCGTAAAACCCGGTCTGGTGTCTGAAAATAGTTTATTTTACTGGACTAATTTGAACCTTATCGGTCATGTTTCAATAACAGTCTATGTTCCTGACCTCGCCGCTTCAGTGAGCACTCAGAGCACTCTGCGGCTCCCCTGGAGCCCTGCTACCGGTGTAGGTACCAGGTGTGCTCGGCCTGGCAGATCGGCTCGCAAGTGCGAGTCAGAGGGTCAAACAAACCCTGAGGCGCAATGAAAGTGAGGGCTGATGTGCACAGGTGATGAAAGCATCACTGGCCCGCCATCCGCACCGTCGGGGAGGTGAAACGGATATGTTTTGTATTTTTGCCGGACATTTTTACCGGCAAGTTTATAATTTTTAGTTATTTTTTTATGGATTTTACTGGGCAAAAAAACGATAATTACCAGAGCCAAACATCAAGCAAGTGACGTAGTGCCATAAAGCGTAACATACTTTTCCCACGGTTTTGAACCCGAACACCAAAGTTACATAGTGCAAAATACAGGCATTCGTGGGGGTGGGAATGAAAGAGGTACCATTCTCCATATTACAAGTCAGCATATCTTCGAAATGATTTTGAAGCTGTTATTTTAAGGTAAAGAATTTACATAGTGTTGCTTCAATTTACTGGGAGATAAACACATTGTTTGTAAGCATAGCTTTTTTGGAGCCAAATTTTGTTGCATATTTATTTTATTTTTCCCCGACTGACACATAAAGGACAAATCATGATTGTGATCTTTACAACCTACTGTAGCTCAAAGGTCATCATCACTCATGAAAACGGCTTCTCTTCTCTGAGAAGTGGGTCATGTCTGATCTGTCCGGCCTTTTTGTCGCATTCACGACTGATAAATCCCTAGAGACAGCGATTCCCCATAGTCCCCCTCTGGCCCTCCGCCTACAGTCCTGGCACAGGAGATGTCAAGGACGCTCAGCTGTTGACATATCTCTCTTTATGGCTGCTCATAACCAAGTGTTAATATTTACAAAAAGGCGTGGCTAGCGTGGCTGTGTCTCTTTGCACTGTGTGTGGGTTTTAACCTCAGTGGCAACCACTTATTGTCGTCGGGAGCTAAAATGTCACCGAAAAGGACTCAATCCTTTCTTCCATTGTTGGTTTCAGTTCTTGAAATGAAATGTAAAATTTCATATTGTTATTATTGTTGTTGTTATATTTACTATTTCTGTTATATTTAAAGCCTTTTATGTTATGTATGTATGGGCTAGGGTGATTCTGAGAATTGATAAAATAAAAACTGAAAAGCAAGTGCATAGAATATTCTCCTTATTATGGAATTACTTGGCGATGCCGGTGTGTGTATGCAACTGGAGAGTCCAAGGAAACACAGATTAATTTAATTTAAAAAATGTAATGCTTTATGTGTACATTATGTTTTGTGTGTACATAATCATTACATTCGTCTTCCAAAAATGTGTTATTCCCCTAGTAACAGCATAATCAGCGTTTATGAAAACTTGTAATTTTATCTGTAAATTAATTATAGCGATGTACGTCATTGCAAGCAGGTTATCATGTTTTTATCAGTGTTCTTTTATCTTTTATCTTTTATATTATATAACTGTATATTATTATTATTTTCCTTTATTACGTGATGTACTACGATTATGATGAGGGCTTCTGTAAGCTCAATGGTTGGTGCACGTTCTTAATATTTCTCTGGTACTCAGGTGCTGCTCACAGCTCACACACATCAATGATACTGTACGAAAGTTCATACTGCAATGAGGAAACATTGACATATCGTTTTGAAAGGGAGCCCACACTAACCCACATATCACATTGCTCAAACGTTCATTTACTTTTAGATAGCATTGAGAGATAACACACAGTTTTGTCCTAGTTTTCTGTAAAACTTTTGCCAGTATTTAGGGACCCAGGAGGGGCTGTACTGTTTTTTTAGTTCACTTTCAATGTGCTTGATGGTTTCCAATCTGATGGAAGACCTACATTGGCAGCTACCAATAAATTAGGACCTGTAAGATGAGGGATTCTATTAGAGATAGCTGTGTGATATATTTTAGAAAAAGACCCTCAAACGCTTGGTGTGCTCGTATACAGTATGTGGGACATTGAACTAGATTTACTATCCTGTCAACAGGGAGAGGGGGTTGTTTCCCTTGTGGTGCAGGGGTTGCGTCGCATTGGTTGCTAAGGTGACTTGAGCCATAAATTATCCACTCAGTCACATCAAGCCATAACCCGAGCTGTTAGGCCTGTAGGAGTACAATGATTTGACAACAGACTTGTCACAGATATGGTATAAGTGATCCTTGAAGCTTGAGTTGTTGCCTGTTTAGTTACGAAGAGAGATGGTGTGTGTGTGTGTTTGAGTGTGCATATTAATTGGGTCCAATAGTGACAGAATAATTATATCGTCGCAAAGCAAGTTCTCCAATATAATACAAAGCCAAGGCACTTGCCAAGCGACGCTGAAACTTAACATTGTCTAGATGACTCACATAACACCCATGCCTTGTCATGGCATTTGTCACTTTGAACAATTATAGACCTCAATCTACCGCCCTGCACTCTCTTGCTCTATAAATGTATAGAATCACCTGTGAAAGGCCTAACTTAAATTACTGTCACGTATCTAAAATGTTTTTTAGATATGTGACTGAATGAATATTTTGATTCTTTGTTTCAAGTAGTTTAGTAGTTAAATTTGCTGAACAGCCTAACAGTGTCGTCTGGAAGTCAATTTAATGAGTTTTGCGGTTTTTGGTTAGAGTGAGGGATGCACTGATTGTGAAATCCTGCCCGGATACCGATGTTAGATTTGTTTATTTAGTTTTCTTTTGTTACAAATTCGCCCTTTTGTGCCAGGGAGACAAAGAAATCTTCATTATAAAAAAATAACTGAACTGTCGTAAAGTCTTTCAGCCTTTCATTACACTATCTTTCAATGAGCACAAATTCAATGATACAAATGTGTGAAACAACCTTTAATATTACCTTCTTTCACACAACAAAGATTATTTTTGTAAAACATAACAAAAGCCTTTTATCCTGCCATACATTTATCTACTCAATATGAAGAATGCTTCACTACGGACATAGCCAAACAAAAGTTATTTTTGGAAAACTTAAATTAAATGTAAGTGTAAAAGCGATTAGAAAAGCAATAAAGTCAAAATAATCAATCAATAATCAAAGTTAAAATAATACAATTTTTGCCCTCCTACATGATGGAATTACAGCCGGATGTTTCGTAGCTACATTAGAGACACGGAGAAAGGGAGGAGCCAGCTCTACTGTGCATGTCTGCTTCGGCTTCCAGAGTTTACGGTAGCCGGTAGATGCTGTTATCTCTGGAATATCACAGTTAAATGGCTTAAATAAAAACAGTGGCTTGATATAAAAGGACAAGATGGTAACACGTGGCGCGGTCGGTCCGGTGATGAAGTTGCTACTCCAGGTTATTACTTCTATAAATTTTTATATATAACAACAGACACACAATAGTTTAGTTAAATATATTTTATTGCAGTCTTTTTACATCACCGTAGCAGCATATCATTACGCTTTTTTCGTTTTGCCGTCGTACCTCACCCTCGCTCCCCCCGTGCCGTTCAGAAAGTGCCGTTATCCCGTTCCCGTGTCACCATTGCGCACAGTGCTTGTGTCATTCCACAAGGAAACGGAGTGAAATGAAATTATCTACATCTAAAATAAAAACACACTGTTTTGGCGTGCCGATCGCACCTGGGTTGGCACTGTCAATTATAATTGTCTGATTATAATTTTGTGCGTCTGTGCACCAGTATAGGGGCCAGGGGGTGGACCATCAAAGTCAACATGTGGTTAGAGTTTCCCAACAAGCCATACAAAGGAGAAAGCGATGATAGCCGAAATGACTGAGGGAAAATTGCTCTTGAAAGAGGCTGCTTTGTAGCAGCTCAGAGTTTAGCAGGGCATAAGGAGAAAAGAAGGAGGAGGGAGGAATATGTGAATGAAGGAATCTGGTTGGTTCATGCTTCTCCTCTGGGCATGTTGCCCAAGCCTCCTGCCAGCTTGCAGGGGGACTACAAGGGTTTAACCAGTAAGAGAGACGTGATCATTGTGCAGAAATAGGCCCAGGCTTTAATGGTTGCGCCATCCTGGACATACAAACATCTATCTTTAGCCATTTAGGCCAACCTTGTACAGCACTACGCTATAAACAACCTAAACACTTTTGTTGGCTCAACGTTGTCTGGGATATATCCTAGCAAAAGACCCGCAGTACACACACACACTGTATACATACACACATACTGTATCTTGGACTGGACCATACTGTACACACCCTGCACACGACAATTTAACACACAAGGTGCACACAAGGTGATCTTATTTATGGCTCCAAGAGTACAACACTTCAGCACAGCAGAGACTCCTCTGTGTGTCCTCCAGCGCTGTTCCCGCTCCAACTGCCCTCTCTCAGAGCAGCATCAATGTTTTTTTCCCCCCAAAGGTCTGCCTCCACCCCACCATGTATGTAGAACATGTGCAACAACTACATTCCACATTCTATGTTTGTATTAATAACATCTGACATATTCACAGAGTGTCTGTCTTACTGAGTTTTGAATCAGTTGGCTGTGGTCGGCTGGCCCTTTGTTGCTGAAATATCTTTCGTCTCAGCAGGGCTCATTAGAGCTGCAGTTGAAAGTTGAGCAATGTCTATGTTTCTCACACTGGATCCGGTTTCTCTGTGGATTACCTCAACGGACATTCCGATCCTTGTTGATAGCTCGGAGGATTGGGATGAGGGCGTTAGCGTGGATATGGGTTGAAGTGCGCTGTCAAGTTTAGATTTAAAGGGGAGGGATTTATCCATACCTTTTCAGATGAGGGTGCATTGTATACAGGCCAGTTTAAGCATAACTGCTATGGATGAATCTTAACCCCAACTGTTGGCCATGATGCTTTGTATAAGACTCATCATTTCGGAGGGACAAAGTCGAAAGCGTAGGCACTAATAAAACTGTCATTGAAGCACAAAGTGCTAATGTGTTATGTCAAATGTGTCATAATTAAATGCTGTTTATTACCATACTGTACATGTACGCATTGTAATACTGCTCTGCTTTCTGTGTGTGTGTGTGTGTGTGTGTGTGTGTGTGTGTGTGTGTGTGTGTGTGTGTGTGTGTGTGTGTGTGTGTGTGTGTGTGTGTGTGTGTGTGTGTGTGTGTGTGTGTGTGTGTGTGTGTGTTTTTTTGTATACAGTGTACAAGTCACCAGAGTACGAGTCTCTGGGCTTTGAGCTGACGGTGGAACGTCTGGTCTCCATCGGATACCCCGAGGAACTGCTCAGCTTCGTCTATGACCCGTCCTTCCCCACCAGGTCAGATCGACTGGAAAACAAACGAGGCCACAGAAACTTCTTGATGATGATGATGATGACGATGATGGTGATGATGATCATGATGATGATAACATAGTATTTATTTATTTATTTTCTGTACCACTGACGGGGGCGCTTGCAAGAAAAAAAAGTTTGGGTACCCCTGGACTGGATCATTTGTATCGGCAGAGAATAGATTTTGTTGGTTGCTGATTAAATCAGTGTGCAGCTGTTAACTTACGTAACATCACTGATAAACCAAAACCCAAAACAACACGTGGATGTACACTTCCTTCGTACACGAAGACAAAAAGTCCAACGTTAACTTGCAAACAAAAATGAGTGAAGAGATGGAGATGGCCACACTTGAGAGGTCTTCATCCACCTCTTGGATGTGATCATAGCTTTCCCCTCTTAAAATTATGCATCGATGCCTTGTCAACAGTTAAACCCCTTCATCTCTGCGGCCTTCAAAATCCAAGTGAAGACGTTCGATTCGGGAGCAAACTTCATATTGTGTACGTCCAAAGACTGAGGAAGAAATTCAGAAGGAATTTTTATCACGCTGAAATATCTTCTGCAATGGATGGGAATGCTCTTCTGTCCAAATGAAAAATCCTGATATTATAGGTGCAGTGTGTAGAATTTAGTGGCATCTAGCGGTGAGGTCGCAGATCTCAACCAACTGAATACCCCTCCCCATGGCGGTGCAACATGGCAGTGCCACATGGCGGCGGAAGAATAGACAGTGGGGGAAAAACTTGCGAAAAAGCCCAAAAGCCCTCTCTGGAGCCAGTGTTTGGTTTGTCCGTTCTGGGCTACTATAGAAACATGGCAGTGCAACATGGCGGCCTCCGTTGAAGCGTTCCCTCTCCCTATTTAAATAGAAACGGCTCATTCTAAGGAAACCAAAACACAACGATTCTTATTTTCATGGGAATCAACGCTAATTGAAACATACTTATGAACATACAATTCTATTGCTGCCAAGTCCGTTCCGTAAATTCTGCACACTGCACCTTTAAGTCAAGAATAGAAGAAGTGAAAGTTTGTTGACATTTTATTTTTGTTCATAATAAATCAACAAAATCATTTTCTGAGAAGCATTGTCATATTCCTCTTTCCTGTGTTCAGGGGCCTTGTGTTTGATACCATGTACGGGAACCTTCTGAAGGTCGATGCCTACGGCAACATCCTAGTCTGTGTCCATGGCTTCAACTTCCTTCGAGGGTGAGTGTCAGCAGTAACTTCCTAATGCACATTCAATATTTATATTTATTATGTTTACATGTTTGTATTCATATATCTATTACATTATATATATATATGTGTGTGTGTAATTGTATCCCATTGTTTGGGTAATTGATCTTCTTTTTCCCATGAACAAAATTGGAACAGAATTTGTTCTTAACTTGTGTGGTAAAACAAAGGTTGATCATGATGATGATGATGATGATGTTAAAGTCTATCACTGTTTTTTTTCTTTTCATAATTTATAATTAAGTATGCCTAACCTTTCACCATTTTATTTCACGGAACTTCATTGTTTGCACAGCAAAGCTGTTACCCAGCCACAGCTTGAAGTTATATTCATCCTTTGTTTTTCTTGTTCTTGGCCCCAAGATTATCTTATATAATTTTCTCTCTCCCCAGCCCTGAGATCCGCGAGCTCTACCCAAACAAGTTCATCCAGCGAGACGATACGGAGCGCTTCTATATCCTCAACACCCTCTTTAACCTGCCAGGTAATGCCAGTGCATTTAAAAACACATCTCGACGCGGAAGATTCAGTTTCTCCAGCCTCCTCTTTGATTCGTAAAAAAAAAAAAAAAAAAAAAAAAATGCTCGGAAAGTGGGTGGGGTTCTGCTGTTCAGGTGTAGGAATGAGTGATGTGAGTGTAAAACATGCCCCTTGTCAATTGAACTGACGTTAACTCTTGAACGTGACTCAACAGCGCCTCACAAATTGCTTTTCCTCTCTTTTAAATAGCTGATTGAGTGTGTCTCTGAGCAGTAGGGGTTGGACTTAGGAGATCCAACCAGGATTTTTGCATTATGATTTTCAATTCTTCGTCCATTCATTTCATTTTAGATATCATTTTATACGTTTTTTGTTGTTTGATTTGATGATATTGCTAAAAATTAATGATGACATGGTTTATTTTAACAAAATCTTGATTATCTTTTGGATTAAGTGGCGCCAAATGGCAGTCTTGATAAGTAAAAAAAACCCAGAAAACAAAAGAAACACACTAGGTTCTATTTGGGTTAGCTGGGTGATTATAGTCAGGTACAGCTGTCTATTTTCAGCAGACCCAAATGAGTTGATTGATTTATTATTTTTCTTGTTTTTTACCACAGAGACCTACCTCTTTGCCTGCTTGGTGGATTTCTTCTCCAACTGTGACAGATATGCTAGGTAAGGAACCCCGCAGCCACACTGCCCGCACTGCCTAACAAAGTTTTGGACTCCGGCATGGTGACCTGTCGTCAGTTTAAAAACCGAACAGGACCAAGAGCCAGCCCTGCGGCATGGGAGGGTCCGACGGTCTCAGCAATAATCTTAGCTAATATAACATGAAAGGAAATGGAGTGTATTCCTGATGAACATCAGTTCGATCATAGAACCATTTTAATTCACCTTGCCCTTTGATGACGTTTAATTCATATCCTCCAACTAATTATATTAAATACGCATGAGTTTGCTATGATAGGACGACACATGATTATTTACAGACTAATCACAGAACATGAAGTGATTATTATACTCTTTCTGATGTAATCTCTTTAGTATTACTCTGAGGAGATATAATATCCTGTTACATTTTGTTGCTTTGTAATCTGGAATGGCTGCATGTCCCTTTTGTCCTCTGAACCTGGTTGTTGGTCTTTTAGGGGGAGAATGCTTTCCTGTTTGGCTGGGGACCCCTCCAACAAGGGAAGGCTATCCCATTTAAAAGCAAACAAAAAAACAAAATGTCATGTTTGAAAAAAACAATGGCTACCCTTTTTGTAAAGATGTGGCCTGTCCGACGGCTGTGTGTGTCTGTGTGTCTGTGTCTTCCCTCCTCTCCTCCAGCTGTGAGACGGGCTTCAAGGATGGCGACCTCTTCATGTCCTTCAAGAGCATGTTCCAGGATGTCCGGGACGCCGTGGACTGGGTCCACTTCAAGGTAGATGCCGTTGAATATAACCAATTTACTTACTCAGAGCGTGCTGACTCCTTCTGAATAATGGCCTGATTTATACTTGTGTACTAGGCTTGGGCCCATTGACGATTCAATTTAATTTCAATTCAAATTCCTATATCGTTCGTAGCCTAGTTCACTGAATTAGCCTTAAAGAGACACAGTGCGACCATGTCAGAAATGGCAGAAATAATAACATCAAATAATTTCATCACATCACTTTCATATTAAATATTGCAAACGTTCATGCCGTTGACCCCACCTTTTGGAGGGCAGAATTTCGTTCTCCCCACAGCCACAGGGCATAGATGATTGTGTGCAATGGCGGTGGCGGATTCCGCTGTTGAAACGTGCACGTGCAAACACGGCCAAAAAGTTTTGCTGCTGAGTGCAATTTGCCTTTGCTCTGCATCTGATCGCAATGATCCATTTGGCAAAGTAAATAATCTGTGCATCGGGGGGGGCGGGGTCAATGGCTCCGCGGAGTCTGACAGGAGACATTCTTTTTTTGTTTCGTCCAATTAGGAAAAGGAGTAAAATAAATACATCTAAAATAATAATGACACATTGCTTTTACTTGGAGAAACGGGAAGCGGGCACGGGCAGTCAATGCTTAATGAAGAGTCTCCATTACACATTTGCTATACCACTGCTCTAGACTTGCCTGTTTAATGAATTATCAGTCCTAAATAAATATAAAACTGAAAATAATTGTCAGACAGTAGTTATTTAAAGCTTCTGTGTACTTTAAAGTGTTAAATGAAAATGTAAAATTGTAAGGAAATCCTTGGGGGTGCTGCGCTGGCGGTGCTGCGCTGGGGGTGCTGCGCTGGGGGTGCTGCGCTGGCGCTGCGTCAAATCCTGACTGGGCTATAGGACCAGCAAGCTCCCCCTTAGTGCCGATTGGGAATCCTTTTGTGAATTTGCCCCTTTGTCACAATTGCAGTCTCAAAGGGCTTTGCATTCAAAGGACAGTTTGGTGGCACTGCCTAAAGGTAACCCTCAAGATGGGCAAGGAAAATCTTCCAAATAAGGGACACGTAAGCGAGTTTCCCCTTCCAAACTGGCAGGATGCGCATTTGGGCAGAATGAGCATATATTTAAAGAATGGAAGTCGTAATAAGTGAAACAGCATAACAATTAGCCTATAGCATAAAATAGCATACTGCTGACACAAAATACGCACGGTGAGAGTCATCAAAGTTCATAGAGGTACACAAGGCATCTGCAGCTCAACGTAGCTGAATCAGGCTACTATCAGAAGCTTGTTACTATTGTGTGATTTTCCTGTTTTTTTTGTGTCTTTGTGTTTTTAAACAGGGCACACTGAAGGAGAAGACTGTAGAGAACCTTGAGAAGTATGTAGTGAGAGATGTAAGTACCTCATGGATTACCACACTGATGCGCTTGTGTCTCTGCTTAGCTTTTGTCTTTATTATTTAGCAGCTCAGGACTTACTGTATCAAGAAGTTACGCTCGACCATTTAAACTGTCTTTCTCCATCATACAGGGAAAACTGCCACTCCTCCTCAGCCGAATGAATGAAGTAGCCAAAGTGTTCTTAGCTACCAACAGCGACTACAAATATACTGATGTGGGTATTTATGCCCTGACTCGTTATCTATAGACTACATTTGGATATACAGTTGTACTCAACAGTGTAGTTCTTCAAATCCTGAGGTATTTCAGCCGAGATAAGTTGAACCTTTCCGCTAACCTTTGACATCTTTACGCAGAAAATCATGACCTACCTGTTTGACTTTCACCACGGCCCAAAGGTATTTCAGCCGTTCACTTGGCTTGTTTGTCATTTTCAGTTTGTCGAATTGGCAAAAGTCAAATGTCTCCTGTGTCTTTCTTCCTGTGGCAGCACGGCACCCCCCATCGACCGTGGCAGTCGTACTTTGACCTGATTCTGGTCGATGCCAGGAAGCCGCTGTTCTTTGGTGAGGGCACGGTGCTCAGACAAGTCGATACGGTGAGTAGAAACGGAAGACATTTACAGGAAAGTAATCATTTATGTCAAAGGTTATTTGCTGCCTCTGGAAAAACCCCCATGCAATTATAAGCTTTGCTTCAATATTTCAGACGACTGGACGTCTGAAGATTGGAACCTACACAGGACCTCTGCAGCACGGGATCGTCTACTCTGGAGGTGAGGCTGGTGCCCATCATTTATCTTTATAGGATAATTAACAATAATAATAATAATAATAATAATAATAATAATAATAAATGTATTTATAAGCACATTTTCGTACAGAGATACACATAAAAAATAAAGACAAAACCCAAGCACAAACAGATCAAAGTACAATAGAACCCGTCTCCAGGTTCATCGGACATCGTGTGTGACCTACTCGGGGCCAAGGGGAAGGACATTGTCTACATCGGGGACCACATCTTTGGAGACATCCTCAAGTCCAAGAAGCGTCAGGGCTGGAGGACCTTCCTGGTGATCCCTGAGCTGGCCCAGGAGCTGCACGTCTGGACGGACAAGAGCTGTGAGGCTGGATGCCTGTGTGTGTGCATGTGTGTGTGTGGCCGACACAGCGAGGCAGGCAGAGATGTTGCAAACACACCAGTTTATTGTAGAGAGTGGGCAAGATGTAACAAGCGGAGAGCAGATGGCACATTGTCATGACAAAGGCTCTACCTGTGTGTGTGTGTGTGGGAATGGGTGGTTACCTGTTGCTTGTTGATTGCGCTAACGTGCAACAGACATACAGCCACCCTGATCACGGGCCTACATTACCTACACCCAAGACAGGTGTGGCTGCTTAAACTACACCACCCCCACACATATAGCTCTCCCTCGTGCCACCAAAACAGCTCTGACCCGTGGAGGAACGGACTCCACAAGACCTTTGAAGGTGTCCTGTGGTATCTGGCACCATGGTGTCAGCAGCAGATCCCTTAAGTCCTGTAAGTTGCAAAGTGGGGCCCGTATGAATAGGGCTCGTTGTTCCAGCACATCCCACAGATGCTCCATCGGATTGGGACTGGGGAATTTGGAGGACAGGTCAACACCTTGAACTCTTTGTCATGTTCCTCAAACTATTGCTGAACTATTTTTGCAGTGTGGCAGGGAGCATTATCCTGCTGAAAGAGGCCACTGTCATCAGGGAATACCATTGCCATGAAAGGGTGTACTTGGTCTGCAACAATGTTTATGTAGGTGGTCCGGGTCAAAGTAACATCCACATGAATGCCAGGACCCAAGGTTTCCCAGCAAAACATTGCCCAGAGCATCACACTGCCTCCACTGCTTTCTTCCCATCGTGCATCCTGGTGTCATCTCTTCCCCAGGTAAACAACGCACACACACCCGGCCATACACATGATGTAAAAGAAAACATGTTTCATCAGACCAGGCCACCTTCTTCCATTGCTCCATGGTGTAGTTGTGACACTCACATGCCCATTGTAGGCGTTTTCGGTGGTTGACAAGGGTCAGAGGTCATTTTTACCTGTCTGCGGCTACGCAGCCCCATTTGCAGCAAGCTATGATGCACTGTGTTCTGACACCTTTCTATCATAGCCAACACTTTTCAGCAAATTGGACGCAACGGGCTGGACTTCGCTCCCCACGCTCATCAATGAGCCTTGGGCGCCCATGATCCTGTCGCTGGTTCACCGGTTGTCCTTCCTTGGACCACTATTGGTCAGTACTAACCACTGCATAACGGGAACACTCCACAAGACCTGCCGTTTAGGAGATGCTCTGACCCAGTCGTCTAGCCATCACAATTTGGCCCTTGTCAGAGTGGCTCAGATCCTTACGCTTGTCCATTTTTCCTGTTTCCAACACATCAACTTCAAGAACTGACTGTTCACTTGCTGCCTAATATATCCCACCCCTTGACAGATGCCATTGGAACGAGATGAGCAATGTTATTCACTTCACCTGTCAGTGGTGTTAGTGTTGTGGCTGATCAGTGTGTGTGTGTGTGTGTGTGTGTGTGTGTGTGTGTGTGTGTGTGTGTGTGTGTGTACAGTATATATACATATATATAATATATGTATATATATCGTAGTATGTGTATATATATGTGTGTATATATTCGGTAATGGAGGTTGTGAACCACACACTCTCGCTCAGAGATTCACCCTGTTCTTCCTTCTCTCTTTCAGCTTTGTTTGAGGAGCTGCAGGGCCTGGACATTTTTCTAGCCGAGCTTTACAAGTGAGTACGTTCAGTATGTTCACGCTAGATCCCACCACGGACCACGGACCTCCACCCCCCCCTCCCTCTGCTGTGTCAGCAGTGTGTGTGTGTGTATGTGCATCTGTGTGTGTGTGTGTATGTGTGTGTGTGTGTGTGTGTGTGTGTGTGTGTGTGTGTGTGTGTGTGTGTGTGTGTGTGTGTGTGTGTGTGTGTGTGTGTGTGTGTGTGTGTATTTTGTGGTAAAGTCTAAAGGACTTTATCCCGTAGGACGCCTGATAACCGGGTTCAAAGGGACCTATTTATACTTTGGCCCGGTCACTGTCTCTCCCACTGATTCCTTTTAATAACACTGATGACCCGCCCCCTCCCCCAGGCATCTGGACAGCAGCAGCAACGAGAGGCCAGACATCAGCGCGATCCAGAGGAGAGTGAAGGTGTGGTCTAGTGTCATGGCCTCTCCCTTAATGTACAGGGTGTCTGCAGGGTCCTTAAAAGTCATTAAATAGCCATGAATTGTAATGCCTTTATTTCAACATCAACATATTGTCAGATCTCTATGTATCCATATATTTATTTTTGTTAAAGTTAGTTATTCTGCATTCTAAATGAGTCTTTTTTCTGATTTCTGATGTTATAAGCCCTAAGCTAATACTTGCCTTCATACTTACCTGCTCCACTCTAGATGAACCTGAATGGTTGGATTTATTGCTATTTGACCTAAAGTCAGTTTACATACTGTATACAACCATCTCGTTCATAACCTGCCCTCTTACCTGAAAGGCTTTACTGAAGAAGAGAGCCATAATTTGTCCAAAAATCGGTCCTAAACTTTGTCAAAATGTGTCTCAAAAAGGTCTTAAGGTTTTAAATATGACTGATATGTGAACATACCCTGACTATAGCATGACATGCTGTTAATCATCAAAGCACATCAAGACTTGATGGCGCTGACAAACAAAAAAAAAAACCCTAACCCTAACCTCCACCGAGACGATCCGGTGTTTATTATCCTCACTCTGGTCAACCTCCCCCCGTCTGCTTCGCTCTCAGAAAGTGACCCACGACATGGACATGTGCTACGGCATGATGGGAAGCCTGTTCCGCAGCGGCTCCCGCCAGACGCTGTTCGCCTCCCAGGTGATGAGATACGCCGACCTGTACGCCGCCTCCTTCATCAACCTGCTGTACTACCCCTTCAGCTACCTCTTCAGGGCCGCGCACGTCCTGGTCAGTACCCGCCGTCTCCGCAGAGTTTTTTATCGCCCGCTGATTTGGAAAATAGACTCACGTCCCTGCGTATGAAGGAACCGTTTCCGTATAACAATTTAACACGGAGGAACGGATGCAGTTGTTAGTTCATATTGAATCAAACAGCAAAACCTTTACCTTCTGCTGGGACCAGTGTTGGGCTCGTTACTCAAAAAATGTAATTTATCACTCATTACTTGTTACTCTTTTCACAAGTTGTAATATTATTACTTAACTTATTACGCCCTGCCAACAGTAATTGGTTACACTACTTGTTATATTACTTTTCCGTTACCTCCCACATAATTGGTAATTGCGTACTTTCTCCTAAAAATCCAGACTTTGCATGTGCCCCTGCGTGTGTGTAGTATATAGTGGTGCCTGCAGTAAATATTGAGCTCGTGCGGTTAGGTCGAGTCTCTGGATATCCTTCTCAGAGACCAGGTCCTCTGGTCAAACTGAGCTTTAACAGTGTGAACGTCACGTGACGATTCAGGTTTTTTCGGGGGGTAACCGTAATATTATTACTGTAATACATTTTCATTAGTTATTCGAAAGTGATATTTTTACTTACCGCCCGATGCTGCCTGGGACAGAATCTGCTTTTCTGAATTCACCGGAGCATTGCAGCAGGGTGCAGAAGAAAAACAAAGAGTTTAAGAGAAAACTGTCAACAATCATCTGTCTGGGATCAGATCTTAGCTTTAGTGTAAATAAACGACTCAGCCGCTCCACCCCTGTCCCCCCCCCCCTCCCAGATGCCCCATGAGTCCACAGTGGAACACTCCCACGTGGACATCGACACCGAGTCGCCGCTCGCCACCCGGAACCGCAGCCAGTGCAGCGACTGCAAGGACCTGGAGAGCAAGCGCAGCCAGCTGACGCGCTCCATCAGCGAGATCAAGCCCCCCAACCTGTTCCCCCACACGCCACAGGAGATCACCCACTGCCACGACGAGGACGACGACGAGGAGGAGGAGGAGGAGGAGGAGGAGTGAGCCGAAACGCAGGGACGTCACCGGGTTCCCGTCTCCGAGATGCAAAGTTTGAAAATAGGAGACGACGCGGGTTTGGGGGGTAATGTGGTTCAAATGAAAATAATTACTGTTCCCCTGAAGATAAAGACGGACCAAGGACCAACTGCTCTACTGTTTGCATGATGAACTGCATCCGCCCTCCTGTCCCGCCCAAACCATCATCCTTATGCAAAATGGTTTTATTCGATTTTTTTTATTATTTTTTTTTTTGGGGGGAGAGGGTAAAAATGATGTTTCCTGCTACATTCTTATGGTTTTGGTTTCTTCTCCCCGACATGCAGAATGAAATGTTGCACGTCGTCGTTCAGGACTTCTCTTCAGCTCTGCACAATCAGCAACTCGGGTTCAACATTTCATTTCTCAGTTTTTTTTTTTTTTTTTTTTTTTGTTTTTTGTTTTTTTCTCACAGATTCTTTCGGTTTATACTGTAGTTTGGATGTCGAAATCCAACACCATATGTTACCGCTTTCGTGGTGACAAACGCTTCTCAAGAGTTTTTTCCGCCCCGGCGCCGAATGCACACGGGAACAAGCGGTTGATTTGTCTCGCCCCGTGGGAAACGCAGCCCCGTTCTCCCATTTTATTTTGCTTCCTCATCAGAGCGGAGGCTTGACTTCGCTCCTGCCGGCCTCAGCAGCTCCACGCGCGTTGTGTGTGTCGGCTCTCCGCCAAAGTTAAACCCTCCAGCATCCGGAAGAACTGCCGAGTGCGTTGAGGATCCCTTTCTGAGAAAAGCACAGCGAGTTCCGCCAAGCACAAGTCGGAGCGTGGACGACCGGACTGTTGTTGCTAGGCAACGCTGTGCCGATCGTCTCCACGGCAACCTGGAAGTACAGTGCTGTTACTGTAAATAGCATCGCGCGCCTTTCATGACGTCAACCTTTGCCAAATTAGATACCAACGCTTCCTCCGCCGTGCGCAGCTCACATGCATCCATCGCGCTTTGTATCCTGAAATTTTAAACCATATACTGTAGGGTTTTTTTTGTTTGTTTTGGGGTCTTTTTGTTTGTTTTGGGTTTGTTTTTTTTTACATTTTGGGATATTTTATTCATGTCAGCTCAGGCGACATCTGGGATTCCAAGATGTGCGCAGTTGGACCAGTCAGAGGTTTCCATTTTATTACCATCATTTCTTTAATTTATTTCACAACGGGATGGTTAAAGGAAAACCCCCGTGGCCTCGTTTTGCAAAGTAGACGATTGTGATTGTGATTATTTTGACATAAGCGCGATGTGTTCTTGCATTTTACGGTGAATGTTTTTCAGGACATCTCCGTAAAATACACCAATACAGCTGCGACATGAGCCAGATGTTCTTCCAGTCGAAGCCTCAGTTGAGGCCGAAATCGTCTGGTATGTTTTTATGTGTTGAGGACCCAGACTGACTTTGGCCTGAGGGGCTGGTGAAGCTGGAGTGAGGAATGGAAGGGTGGAGGGATGGAAGGATGGAGGGATGGAAGGATGGAGGGATGGAAGAAGGATGTGTGACGTGTCGGAGCTTTGACGGTGACAGATCGCCACTGTTTTGGTTCTACGTGGTTTGAGCGGCTCTGCACACGGAGAATTTAGAGGCTTAATGAGGCTTGAATGGATCGCAGCTCGTCCAGACACGTGTGTGTGTGTGTGTGTGTGTGTGTGTGTGTGTGTGTGTGTGTGTGTGTGTGTGTGTGTGTGTGTGTGTGTGTGTGTGTGTGTGTGTGTGCGTGCCTGCCTGCGTGCGTGTTAAAATATCAATATTGTAGGACAAGAGAACTGCCAGAAACTATAGTTGAAACCTTATGGTTATTTTTTTTGTTTTCTTTGTGTTTCCTTTTCAGATTATCCAGCGTTTGCATAATTTTACCATGATTTTGATCATTCTCATAGATAATCATTCGAAGTTTTTTTTTATTACTCACTTTCCTGTTTTGTTGTGATTCTGTCATGCAGATGTTCAAATGATTTTTTCGACGTTAGGCCTAAAAAGGGAAGAAAAAAAAACAAAAAAAAAACAACGTCCACTGTGGAAAACATTATTTTGGTTTGACTTTCCAAGAAGATTGAGAGAATGCTCATTTAATCAGTGGTATCTAGTAGATATTATAACGGTTCAGAATAGTTATTTTTGCTTATATCAATTATTTCTACACACGTTGTATATACAGTATATATACATACATACATATGATTATGTGACTAGCTGTCCTAATGAATAAATGTTTAGTGTGTGTGTGTGTTTTTTTTAAATCATATTTTATAAAAAAAAATTTAAAGTGTAAAAAGGTTTGAGATTCCTCCACGTGAATGTCCAACTCCTCTTTATTTTTGCAACCGAGCGCGTTGTGTATGCACGTCCGAGTTCCAGAGCCCGACTAATGCAAGAAGCCAAGTGGGTCCGTTGGAGACCACCTTCACCAGAACGCGTCCCCTTCACCGCAAAACGGTGCGGGGGCGGGGGGGGACGCACGGAGCAAATACTGTAAAGTTGAGAGAAAGGTGAAGAGCATGTAACACACACCAGCCATGGTGTTGGTTTCACTTTTTCTACGACGAAAGAAAAAAAAAAATCCTCTCCGTGTTCTTTTTTTTTCCAGCATACCGTTTACTTGTTTCTTTTGGGGTAACACAGGACCGAGCGAAACAGAAAGATAGAAAGATGAATAGACCCAGGGACAGATAGGTGTGTTTCCCATGACGCTGATGCCCAAATCCATCCATATTGACAGGAGTGCCAAAACGCTTATGATTTGAGTTGTTGTAATTACGGTGACATCTTGTGTTGTGCACATCATATGATTTTCTTTTTCTTTTTAACAGACTTGTTCAACAGTATGTTTATTCTGAGATTATAATAAAATGGAATAATAAAGTTAATTTTACATAAAGGTGTATTGTATGTGGTAGATTTTTTTTACTACATATATTGTGGTATATTCTATTAATACGTCAATAAGGCCTGATGATTCACATGGAAAGTATACAGTATGTGGCTGAATTAAATTAAGCTTGCAATCCATTGTTTCTCAAGATTACCTTTAGATTTTCATAATTGGTTGAAGCTGGACCTCTTACACGTTGGAAAGCCTGACAGAATCAGTGTCATCTTTCTAATCGCTGCGCCAGACCTATTTCCACAGGCCCCGGGCCATGATTTGGATTCCCTGCTCCTATTCTTGTCTCGGCACCTTTTTTTAAATTCTGTTTATATTTAGTATATAAAATCCATTCGCAGTAGCGCATGAAGAACTGAACATGAAGGCAGCTCAACCTGTAGCTGTATCAGAACCAAACGATCCAACAACCCGTGCCTTTTTTTGGAGGGGGTGCTAGAAAGGAAAGAAAAATCTATATCCTGCCAAGTGTCCTTTTGTTAATCGTTCACTTTTTATTGTACCACTGGGGGAAGGAAATGTGGATTTTAGGCTGAAAGAATGACACGGTGGCATCATGGACACACCTGCAGATACAGTAGCAGCATTGGGACAGACAAGAAAAGACCTTCACACAGTTTAGTACCGGGCCGACCCTGGGTGTCAGGGTCCGGCCGCCGGAAAGGACCCTTAATGCTTTTTCACATACGTATTCCTCTGTGCATGCAGACCTTCTTGAAATGTCACCACATTATATTCTCTGCTTCTCATTGTCAGGCACTGAGATCCAGTAGGTAGAAAACTAAAGAGTGAAGCAAAGTACACAGGAAGAATAAAACACAGAATTAATTGCTTATCTCTGAAATGATTGTCCCTGCAGAGCAGAGTTCACCTGATGCATAGGAACGCTTACAAGTAAACATCAAACTAGAGGAAGGACAACTGCAAACATGGCCAGTGGATTATTATCACTACTTATAAAACAAGGACACCCCCATCATGACTGAAGTGAGTGAGGCTGCCAGTCCACCTTCTCTATGCACATTTACACAGACAGTCAGAAAACAGCGACCTCCTGTGGTTACAAGATGCAATAACATTTAAATGCAGTAGAATATCAAAAGTAGTCCAAATCCTTTTAGAAGAATGATTCATGTATATATATATATATATATATATATATATATATATATATATATATACATACACACACACATATTGTTAATAATATTAACAATCAAAATTTTCATTTTTTAAAGAATAGACACTGAATATTCAGTGTCTATTCTTTAAAAATGAAATTTTTGAAATACTTGTTATACTTGCTGCAATTTCAATTAAGTAAACATTCATTGTATGGTATGCCAGGAATGCATTTATCCTAGAGGAATATTTCCAGCATTGGCACAGCTCCTTAAACACATTTCCATTTTATATATGAGGTAATTAAGCAAGTGTGGAAACTTTCTTTTTTTTAAATTTCTTGGTGGTTTGAGACTTCTCTTTTTTTTAACAGTTTCCTACAGTACCAGCCATGAAAAAAAGAGATATCAGAGATATTACAGATTCTCTCCGAATTGACTATTATTCAAGCTAGAATTATGATCGGAGTCAACACTTGACCACTGCGTCAGTCACATTTTGTCAAATCAAAAAGAACAACCTACACTAAGTAAATAGACGTTTGTGCCAGTTCTAAAACAGAAAAGCAGAAAAGACAAATAAAACCCTCTCTAAGGTTGTGAAGACCTGGATGTAATTTAATGAAGTGTTAGACACATGCAGATGCTTTTATAGACACACACACACACACACACACACACACACACACAGTATGTATAGATGTTGGAAAGAATAGGCCTGTGTCATTCATTGACATTTTTAATGTCTAAGGTTGTGAAGACCTGGATGTAATTTAATGAAGTGTTAGACACATGCAGATACTTTTATAAACACACACACACACACACACACACACACACACACACACACACACACACACACACACACACACACACACACACACACACACACACACACACACACACACACACACACACACACAGTATGTATAGATGTTGGAAAGAATAGGCCTGTGTCATTCATGGACATTTTTAATGCCGAGGTTTCGTTTTTTTCGTGAAGTTGATGATGCTCAACATGTTAGATGAGGTCATTAATACTGTGCAAAGATCAAGTTTGATTATTTGTAAAATTGGCAAAAATAAAAGAAACATTCGTCCACATGCATAAGTGCCAGGTCAGCACATTCAATACACCCCCCCACCCCCACCCCCATCCCGCAACTACATGAATAGAAATTGAATTAAATTTGAGGTCAAAGGGTGTATGATTATACATCACATATAAGAGAGAGAGGAAGGAAGACTAAACGAGTGGAGAGCCAGAGACACAGAGAGTAAGAGAGAGAGAGAGAGAGAGAGAGAGAGAGAGAGAGAGAGAGGAAAACACGACGGACGGACAACTCTGCTTGTGGACGGCTGCAGCTTAGCAATTTTCAAAAAAAAAACAACAAATATACATACAGTACGTACATACAAATATATCTGTCAATTTATAATACACTGATTTCTTTTTTTTTGATCATAATCATCTCTTAAATAAAGTTGTTTCATTGCACTTTGTTAAAATAATTGATTATATGATTTATCTTAAAGGCAATAGTGTGATTTATTTTTTTTATAAAGGTGAAAAAGATACTGTACCATAGGCCTGATTTAGGATAATAGTAAAAATAACAAGATCTGTAATATACATATCTGTAAAAGACCCTCACCTATTCATAAACATGAATGTATGTGTATCTCTAAATATGTAGAATGCCTCTGATATGACAAACAACCGTCCACATGCTCATGCATGTTTGTATGCCAGCGCACGTCATATCTGTGTAGACGCATACATATATATTTATATCTATATATGTACATACATTATTATAAAATAAATAAATACAGGAAAACATTCTTGGTTCATGGTCTCTTTCAAAGCGGTATTTGGTACAGTCTTTGACCAACCACTGCTTTCTGTTTGCTTGGGTGTTTGAGTCCTTCAGCGTCAACAAAGCCTCCCTGAAAAAAAGCATCTGGGAAGTTGTTTTGTTTGATACACACGCACGCACGCACGCACGCACGCACGCACGCACGCACGCACGCACGCACGCACACACACACACACACACACACACACACACACACACACACACACACACACACACACACACACACACACACACACACACACACATATATATATATACATACATACATACATACATACACACACACGCACGCGCACACACACACACACACACACAGACACACACACACACACACACACACATACATACAGTATATATACATATATATCAGTGAAACATATTCTGTCAGTGTGTGTGAATGGCTGTCCAGTGTAGATTACGAAATGGAGGACCAAAGTCTTTGGCCACATTTGACTATGTACGGCTTGTGTGAGTGTGCGTGCGTGTGCGTGTGCGTGCGTGTGAGTGTGTGCGTGCGTGTGTGCGTGCGTGCGTGTGTGTGTGTGCATAAGCTAAAGGGTTGATGTGTGCAGATTATCTCTTGATCACCAGTCCAACTCTCCCCCTCTGGAATGGAATGGATTGTCCCACGTTAATAAACAGCTCAGTCCAAAATGTGGTCCAAGTGCGCCCTCTGCTGGCGCCTGTCGTAAGTACAGGAGGGGTTCTGACTAGGTTTGGGTGGGGTGACCCCAGCGCCACCCGCTTTCCCCTTCACACTTCTATTCAAGCGTCTCACTGACTGGGAGGAGGGGGGTGGGGTCTCACTCCAACCCCCCATCTCCCCCTGACCCACCCTCTTCTCCTCATCTCCACCCGCTGTCTCCCTCCTTATGTATCCCAAAAGACAGGGGGGAGCTCCTGGGTGTTGGGTGAGGCTGGAGGTGGTATTTTAGCCGACAGAGCTGTGGGGGGCTTGGCGGGGCGTCTCCCCCCACCCCCGGTGTCCGTCCAGGCGGACTGGGCTCTAGATGGGCCCCTCGTTGTGGGCGCTGTGGTTGATCCGGCCCAGACCCACACAGTTCTGCTGCGTGTTCAGCAGGTGGGACGTCTCGTTGGCCAGCACCGGCACCGCGGTGGACGTAGCACTGGAGCTGGTGGAGGTGGTGACGGAGGTGGGGGGGCCGGAGGGGGGCTCCATCACCACGTCGTGGAGCTCGGTCAGCGTCAGCTCGATCTTGGTGAACTCGCTGTCCGTGGACTGGGGCGTCTTGTCCATGCGGGACGCCATCAGGGCATTCTGGTACTGCTGCCGGGACACCTGCACACAGGCACCACGCCAAGTGTCACAATACACTGCCACGTTATACTATATGTGTGTGTGCGTGTATGCGTGTGTGTGTGTGTGTATTTATATATATACTGTGTACACACACACACACACACACACACACACACACACACACACATATATATATATATATATATATACATATATATACTGTGTATACACACACACACACACACACACACACACACACACACACACACACACACACACACACACACACACACACACACACACACACACACACACACACACACACACACATATACATGATCTGCCTATAGTTTATTACAGGCAGATCGTGTGGTTAATAGACAGGTTGTGTTGAGTGTATTTTTTCACCTTTATACTCACTCACTAAAATAAAAAAAAATAAAAAAAAAAATAGTGTTAATGACAAATATTAAAATATTGCCCTCTGCAGTTCCTTCACAAAACCACTAGGCAACTCCAGTGTACCCGTGGTTTACCCCTGGTTTAGAGTGTATAAAATCGAAGGCATGTTCGTGAATTAGTGATATATTGGTGTATTTAGTTTTGGTGAATTTGGTTTTAAACTAAATTCTGTATCATTTTTTAAATTTGTTTCGCTGGCCTGGTGGTTGTAAAATGTAGAGAGAAGATCCTCAAATGATTAAAAAAAAAAAAAAAAAAAAAAACAAAGAAAAACTGATGGAGTTGGAAAAAAAAACAAAAACAAAAACAAAAAAAAACAGGCTGAAACCATTTTTAGCCTTGGTCGTCACAGAATGACATGACATTACTGAGACCACCCATGGGCCCCTGTGATACCTCTGGGGTGGGGGCCCACCTTGATGAACTGCAGGTCGGAGCTGGCCCTCACAGAGTAGTCGGGGACGTAGATCTGCAGGAAGGCGTTGAGCTGGTTGTTGCTGCTGCCCAGCGTGGGCGTGATGGCCTCGATACGGTCACTCCTGTTCAGAGAGTCCGAGTGGTTGAGTCCAAAGGGTCGCGGGGGGGATTTATTCTCTGCAAGGAGAGAGGTTCGCTCCGTTTAATAGAGGCCGCTTATGTTCTACACTAGACTCATGTTTAATTGATACTTTCTATTACAGCAATACATTTATTTACTATACCAATACAGCATGTTACCTGTTTGCAACTACTTCTCCTCATCTACTCCCTACTTGTCTTCTCCTCTGTTAAATATTGCAGTCGCATCTTTGTCTTCCACAGGCGTAAGAAAACATTATTCTTGTATTTGTTGCTCAAACTACAGACGGGAGATCAGTATTTTGCTTCTTAGAGGAACCGGACAGAAGTCTGAATACCCTGCGGCTGAAATATCACCAAGTGCGTATATTCTCAAAATAACTGACCTACCACATCCAGCCAAAGCCCTTCCCAAACTGAGCAGGCAGCGTTTCTTCACTGTGATTAACTGCTGTGTAACTGTGACTGCTCTACTATATGTGTGCCAAAACAACAACAACAACAACAACAACAGCAGCAAAAACAACAGAAACAACAACAACAGCAACAACAACAGCAACAGCAACAACAACAACAGCAGCAGCAACAGCAACAACAACAGCAGCAACACTCACACCCTCACATCAAAGCCGAGTGTGTATAATAATTTCATAGTTGAACAAAGTGTCGCATGGAGCCAGAATGTCCAGGTTCCAGACATGGGACCCGGTGTGGTCGTGACGCCTGAAGATGTGATGGACGCCGGTTCCCCCCACAGCGCTCCTCGGGTGAGGGGGGTCCGCAGGGATGCGGCCGCATGTGAGACGCCTTCTTTCTTTTAATTAAAGCGAGATTATGTTTTCCACTTGTTACAGAAGGAATCACACACAACAAAGTGAAAAGGCTCGGGCGCACTAATGCTACTACGCCGAGTGGAATGTATGTAATCCCATGTTTGAAAGAGAGTGTGAGTGTGCGTGCGTACGTGTGTGTTTGCGTGTGTGTGTGTGTGTGTGTGTGTGTGTGTGTGTGTGTGTTTGCGTGTGTGAATTGAGAAAAAAGGAAAGGGGAGAAAAGAGATGTAGAGGGACATCATGTAATATGTGTGTATGTGTCTGTAAATGTGTGTGGACGTGTGTGTGTGTGTGTGTGTGTGTGTGTGTGTGTGTGCACGCACGTGCGTGTGTCCTCAAGCCCCTATGTGTTTATGTGTATGGGTGTGTGCATGCAGGTGTGTGCTTGTATGTGAGATCGAGTAAATGTGTGTGTTTGTGCCTGCTTGCGTGCGTGTGTGTGGTGGTGGTGTGTGTGTGTGTGTGTGTGTGTGTGTGTGTGTGTGTGTGTGTGTGTGTGTGTGTGTGTGTGTGTGTGTGTGTGTGTGTGTGTGTGTGTGTGTGTGTGTGTGTGTGTGTGTGTGTGTGTGTGTGTGTGTGTGTGTGTGTGTGTAGACCCAGCGCAGTGGGCTAAAGACCTGGCATGTGAACTCTGGTGGATTAGTACTCCACTTTCTAGAGGCCAGAGGGACCAGGTCAATACAGAATACCATAGTGTTGGGAGAACGCACACCAAACACACCTAGACACACACACACACACACACACACACACACACACACACACACACACACACACACACACACTCTTTGAGGGGGAGGGGGCATGTTAGAGGTGTACTGTAGGTCATGGACAGACTCGAGGCAGCAGACTGGGAGAAAGAGATTGGGTGAGAAAGAGAATGGTGTTTGTTTCGGGATACATGATTTCCGTGCGTGGGTGTGTGTGTGTGTGTGTGTGTGTGTGTGTGTGTGTGTGTCTGTGTGTGCGGGCATGCATGTGTGTGCGTGTGTGTGTGTGTGTGTGTGTGTGTGTCCGTCGGGGATTACATGCATGCAAACATGTGTGCATGTGTGTGTTTGCATGAGCGCCCAGCAGTGTCCTGCGCGGGGTCTTGTTTGTGCAGTCGGGGGTGGGGTTAAAGGCGAGAGGAGGAGGAGGAGGAGGAGGAGGAGGAGGAGGAGAAAGGATGCATTCTGGGGCCTCTCGTCCCCAACACCATTCAACCGCTTGACGAATGGCTTTTCGAGGGAAGAAGGTGCAATGCATTTAGCCGCGTCCATTCCTCTTCCCCCGGCTTCCCCCTTTCCCCACCTCCCTGACTCTTCTCTCCGTCTTTATGTCCGAACACAAATACAATCCACGCACTAAAAAACAAAACAAAAAAAAGGAGGTACATATCTAAAAAAACAAAAAAAAAATAAAATAAAATAAAAAAAAAAGCCTATCAGACCAAAGAGTCACACGCACGCAACAGAAATCACCAACACAGCAATAAAACAAACAATGAAATACAGAAACGACACAAAGCGGGAGCCGGAGGTTAACGCACGGTGCCGCATGCAGATGCGAAGGACGTTTAAAATCCACATGCAAACGAAGCCGCGCGCGCCGAGCCGCACCACCCTCGGCCTGCAGCTCCTCCGTCGGTTTGTTTGCTTCACCGAGGTGCGCGCAACACACACCACAACACAAAACGCTCGGTTGGCTATCTCGCGACGGGACGTGCCGAGGGGGGGGGGGGGCGGTGGGTGCGTGGGAGTGGGGGTTAGTGGTGTTGGAAATGAACGGACGGGCGGGACAGGGGGTGGAGGAGGGGAGAGGGAAGGAGATACCGTACCTGGAGATCCTGCTAATGACTCTGCCCTGCTGACCACAAAGGTACGGGACAGGGACAGAGGGACTTGAGAGGGAGAGGGAGAGGCAGAGGGAGAGGGAAGCAGAGAAGGGAAGACAGAGGAGACAAACAACTGGCATAAATATAACAAAATAAAACAAGTTGACCCACTTCTTCCAAATTTCCCACCACGCTAAAAGTCAGAGTCGGTGGACGTATGGGGGACGTGTCTGCAGGAGGTTGTAGTTCCGGGCTCAGGCCAGCAGGGGTCTCTCAGTTCCCACCGCCGCGGTTTATGAATGAGCTTAGGGCAAATGGGTGCACTGCTGAATGAAACCGGCGGCACAGAGCAAGTGCTTTTCCCAGAAGAGTGCCAGTGAATTCCGCTGCATCATTAATAGGTGGGTTTTCTCGGCGTTCTGCGCTCGCCGGTCGTGGCAGCGCGGCCGCTTGTTTGCCACGGACTCAAAGGCATCGCGTCAGAGAGGGCGCCAGGGTGATCCCGGTGGCAGCCTGTTCTGCGCCGACCCGAGCCCTTCCCTGGAAGGGTGAGCCGTGGGGTCCAGGTGTGGCGCCGCCAGGGGGGCCGTTTTCACACCGAGGAGGCTGAGTTTGATTTGCAGTAGGCGATGGAGCCCAATTGATGAGATTTAGTCTCTGGGCCCCCAATCGGAGAAGATTTTTTTTTTTTTTTAATTGTTGGATACCAATTATTCCAAACGTCCATACCTTTCTATACTATAGCTACAAAGATAACAGTGAAACTAGGATCAAAACAGTCATTATTGCACATTCTCTAACGGTGCTAATGTCTTGTAAATGACATAACTGTGAAGTTTAAGTGTGGAGCCCCTTGAAGGGCCCCTGGTGGGGGTCCCGGACTCCACGCTGAGAAACACTGCTGTGATCTATTCACGCAGAAATACGCAAAAACGGACCTTTAACTTAGTTGGGAGAACGCGAAATGGATAAGCGTCTTACCCGGTGATGCAGTCAGCGCCATCATCCCGTAGGAGGAGAACGCCCCGGCTTCAAACTTCATCCCCTCCTTCCCCGCCTCCACCTCCACCTTCCCCTGTGGGAAGTCGCACAAAGAACGGGCGTGAGACACGGCGACAGGAGCGACAGCCTCATCACGTCACATCCCTCTACACGGTGCGCTTGGTAATCCAGGAAAAATGGATCAAACGCAGTTTATATCATGTGTAACAAGGCAAGGGGCTTGGATTATTTATATAAGAAATGACTAAAAGATAACAGATTTCCTCTCCTCTCCTATTTTTGTAGATAGCCAAATCAAATCAGGTGAGTCAGATGTAAAATAAATAAATAATCGAAAGCGAATCATTCCGATTTTCTTATCTATATATGATCTGGTTTGAAACAGTGAAGGCTCCAATATTATTTTATTCAATTTGTTTTTCCACAAATATTGAATTAGCCGTGTCTTCTGAATAGTCCCAACATGGTTATAAAACAAACCTCTATGAACAAGCAAATCTGATTTTGCCCCAGATGTGGAGCCTGGGGCCAAATGCCCCTAGACACCCACTGACACATCCTGACATATTTTCAAGGGTTTTCAAGGATGATAAATAGTGTAAGTATAATAATAATCTGCATAGAAATGGAAAAAATAAAGGAAATACTTTTTTTCCCCTAAAGGGAAAGTATATACATAATAAAGAGACTTCATTCAATTACATAAAGTTCTAAATTAAATAATAAAATAAAAGTAAATAATAAAATAAGTAAAATAATAACATTGGGTGAGAATGTGTAACAGAGATAACAGAAAGAAAGTGCTGAAAATGGAAACGGAGAATTGTATTTTTTCAACTCAATTCTTTAAAAAGTTGAAAAAAAAATAATGTAATGTCATCTTAGATGCCCAAAATGTCAAGCGATCATCATCGTTTTATTGTAGAAGTCGGGAACGACACTGGTTATGGGGCAGAGGCCCCCCGGGAAGACGGACCTGGAGGATGAGGATGAAGTAGTCCACGGGCTTGTTCCTGTGGAAGAGGTAGTGCTCTGGTGCCCTCTTGTTCTTCTCGTCGTACTTGAGCTCCTGGATGACGTTGGGGTGCTTGAGGAGCCGCAGGAGGATCTTCTCCGACATCTGCACGGGTCCGAAAGGCTCCACCTCTGGATGGGGGGAGGGAGGCAAAGGTTTTAACAAAGTCTATCACGCGTATGCTAGAAATGCATTTCAGGGGACATTATAAACGTGAATATTACAGTATTTCAACCCGTTCCCCCATCAGGATCCACATTTTACATCACCCCGTACCCATTTTCCCGGTGATCGCTCGCAATTCTAGGTTTACATTGAAATGCCTATTTTTTTGGGGAGGTGGGGGGCGGGGCAACGAATTAGACGTGTGGCAAAATCCAGAAACTTTGACAGAAATATGTGCCACGGTAGTCGTCAGTGGCACAACATTTTCCAAAAGCCGAAAACATAGGGACAATATTAAGAATCTAAAGCTGCGAGCCATCACGGGGAAAATGTTCAGGGGGTAATAAACGGGTGAAACGTGCGCCTTGACGAGTAATGCGGTTAAAAGTCAATCTATCTGCTCAGCATCGATGTATCAGGACAATCAGCTTTGTAATCTTGTTGCCGGGCACCATGTGTCGGCTGGCTGTTAGTTCCACTACCGGGAACTAAACTCCCTAATAGTGTTTAGAGGAGCCTTAATCAACGCTGAGCCTCTGGGTTCAAGTTCCAGAGCAAATCCAACCGCAACGCCGCACAATTAACAGCTGCCGCTAAGGGGAAAGCGGGTGAAATATTTCACATTTTACACTTTAGCATGTCAACTTCCGCGAAAAAAAAAAAAAAAAAAAAAAAAAAAAAAAAAAGACCCTGAGGGTAGGCCAAAAAAGCCCTGCAAGTGATGTCATGGAGGAGCCAGAGTAAGCAAACAGGGAGGTGTTTTCAAAGCTGTGGGCTACAACCACGACGTGTAACCCCTGGTTCACCACACGCAAGCAAACAGTCACCCATGTTGTTTGGCTCTGCACACGGGCCGCCGAGACGCCCTGCGCGGCATTCCCGAGAGGCCGACCGGCGCTTCGCGGGCCAGCCAGCGATACACACAGACACACACACACACACACGGACACACGGACACACACGCACACACACACACGGACTCTCACACACACACACACACACACACACACACACACACACACACACACACACACACACACACGGACTCTCACACACACACACACACAGACACACACACACACACACACACGCGCGCGCGCAGGCCAAGATGCTTGTTCAGCGCACTAAACATACTGATGCGACAGCCATCAAAACTCTCGAAACAAAAGGGAGGCATAAATAAACGTGGAAGCACACAAACACATAGAAATAGCTCGCAAAACACATCTACGCACGCACGCACGCACGCACGCACGCACACACACACACACACACACACACACACACACACACACACACACACACACACACACACACACACACACACACACACACACACACACACACACACCCTTCCCCACAGTGAGGGGCTGAGGGCACACTGGGGGAAGTCAAGCAGCAACACAGTCCACTCGCCTGTTGCTAGGAAACGCAGGGTAGCCAGCAGAAGCTGAGGTGATATTTTAACCTTTATTTCATTGTCGCTGGGCTTGAAGGCAGAGAAATCCTGCTTCCTCTCCCGATGGGTGATTTTCTTCTTCGTCTTGTTGTCAGCTGGGGGGCAGAAAATACAAATCTGGTTGTCGGATTGTTCCAGGAAAAAAAGAAAAAGAAAGAAAAAAAAAAAAGGTTCTTTGGGAAAACCCATTCCGCTCCTCGCATACTGAGCTCGTCGTCATAGGTTGTAGGGTGACTAAACTTAAGTAAACCCAAAACTTTCAGGAAGTCTGCGGAGCCTTTCTTAGAACTGAGGAGAGATGGGGGGCACATTGTTGTTTTTAGACATTCTTGGAATAACTGAAAATTGCATGTTTTTCTACTGCAAATTAACTGGTGTGCAATACAATTTTACACAATCCATACGATTTCGATTAACGTCATAGGAGGTTTTTGGGATAAATGTCGTGTAAAAATGATTTCCTGATGTCGACTAAAGGGGACAAGCAATTAATCCTTAAAGGACAGGTTCCCTATTTTTCAATACGGATCTCCTTTTGGGAAACAGGAAACTTGCCATAAAGTCCCGTGTGTTTTTAGAGCCTTTATTTTAATTTTTTTTAACAAATTAAAGCAGCGTTACTTCCCGTTTCTAGTCTCATACATTAGCACGGATGTAGACAAAAAAGCTGATTTGTGGAAGTGCAAAACCCCGAAAACCTAATAAAACGCACGGTTTGGAGCCATTATTTCCCCGGTATAATATATAAAAAGTTTGTCACCTTTAAAAAAACACATTCACGGCTTCCGACTTTGTTACAGCCACGGTATGAATGATGGGAACCGACATTTGGGTGACGCCGAGGTTGAAAAATGGCGCCTATCACTTTTAGGAGCCGCGTCGGGGCAGGGGGGGTGGAGAGAGAGGGAAGAACCTACTGTACAGGTCCGTCTCGTCCAGGATCTCGGACTTGATGATTTCCTCGATGACGTCTTCCAGGGTGACGATGCCCAGGACCTCGTAGAAGGGGTCGCCCTCGCCCTCGTTGTTCACCCTCTGAACGATGGCCAGGTGAGATTTACCTGGTCGCACACGCCAAAAAAAAAAAACCAAACAAAAAAGAACAAAACATCGCAGGTCAGTTTCGTGTCAGGTGATGCTCTACCGTGTCAAATATAAATTACAAAAAAAAAAAAAAAAGGAAGGTGGAGGGAACAAACACAGAGAATACACACTGCAATTCACATCTATACACTATTGAAATGATCTCTTCAGGATATACCATTTAGTTTAGTGGGGGGTATTATCGGGGTGTACATTACTTCAGCGTGCCATTCTGGACCACCTTAACGTATTAGTAAACCAGCAAAGCAAACGGCTCCTAGGGAGAAGCACTAGAACACACAGACGAAACGGATCCTCTCCCCGAGTCCATCGTACCCTCTCCTCTCCCCCCGCATCTGCTTTCCCAGGACCCTCCTGTGGGTCGTACCATCTGACAAAAAAAAAACAAAAAAAAAAACAAAAAAAAAACCCTCTGCCATGAACTCAGAGAATACTGTCAGGCAAAATGCTAAACAAATTCTTTGCCTTTTTCTCAGCTTGTGATCATTTAAAAGGAATTTTCCAGAGGCCAGGGCTAATATTAGCCCCTGCAAAATGAAGTTTCCATTCAGCCCCGGCGATATTCTCACCGAGTGAACAAACAGGTCGGCCGAAGCTTCGCAGTGTGATCAGATTGTCTCGGAGCGAGACATTAACATGCAGATAGACCTGGGCGTGAAATAGCGGACAGCCTGGGTCTGCGCACGTGGGTGGAAGTTTTGGCGTTTATTTGTGGGCGAGCACAAGTTTATTCTTAGTGTGTGTTTTTTTTGGGTTTTTTTTTTTTTTGTCCTATCTAGTGTTACCTGGTTGGCAGGTGCGAGGCATCACTCCAGTTCACTGTATTTCCAGGGCACCACAACAGCATCATGATTATGAATCCCATTATTATCAGTTCAGATAATTGGAAGAAAGCTGCGCTGTTTTTAATGTGATGTCATTTTAACATAAAACTTCTTGTTTAATCACACAAGGAGGGGTTTGAACCGGGACAGGGCGCAAATGGAGTCTCAACAGTTTAATACGATCAGCCCGGGCACAGAGCTACACACACACGCGGGCACGAACGCACGCACACGCACACACACACACACACACACACACACACACACACACACACACACACACACACACACACACACACACACAGATCAATGCCGGCAGTAAATCCACTCAGGGATGGTTTCAAACAGGCTTCCAGGCTTTTCCAGACATCCAACTCAAAAACATACCTCATATCATTCATACAGTATTTGAGATATTTAAATCTTTTGATCACTAGTAAACGCCTGGTCATTGTAAAACCATATTTCAACTCACACACACACACACACACACACACACACACACACACACACACACACACACACACACACACACACACACACACACACACACACACACACACACACACACACACACACACACACACACACACACACGGCTATTTTAGTTTCAGAATATTCTTCATGCATTTAATGTACATCAAGAAAGATAAAGATAAACAGATGGATGGATCACATCAAAATGTGACTAAATATGCAGTTTATTCATAGCTCCTCGCTTGCCGTAATCGCAGCGTTTTAAGGAAGGAATCTGAGTTCGATCTGGAAAGCCGACCCTCTGGACCCGTGGAGCCTGAAGCTTGGCACAGAGCCTCCGAGTCGTGTCGTCTGGGGTATGAAGCCTCACATCTGCGCCTGTCTGACTGGTCTGAGGGCTTGGTTTGCAAAGTGGGACACTGGTATGCAGATGCACCATACACACCACGCTCGGGGGTACATTTCACTTTACTCAATTAGGGAGCTGCGTTTTTTTCGAAAAAGCTTTTCCGCCAAACATAAAGTTCTTGTGTCGTAATACCCCAAAAAGGTGAACTGCGGTTTACATGATAATTCAGGGGAACGATATCCAACGAAGACATTGCTGAAAATAAACTAGCACCTGAAACCGCCCATCCCCGCACAAGATAAACACAATTTACACATGAAAAAAACATTAGAACTCAAATAAAATAAGGATTAGCAGACCACAAATGCTTTTGAGTGCATAGCAATACATGATGTACCACAATAGCAATTGACATTTTCAATTGGTGCTTCATTGAGTCTATACTTCATTAAAATCGATTGACAAATCAATCCATCCATCCACCCACCCATTCATCCATCCATCCATCCATCCATCCACCCATCCATCCATCCATCCATACCCCAAGACCAGCCTGAGAACTCCTCCTCATGCCTTCGGAGACTAAGCCATGCGCTCTTTTCCACCATTCCCAGCTTAATTATGGAATGCAGCTTTGTCATATTTTTCCATAGCGCAATTTCCGCCTATAAATAGGCACATGAGGCTTGGAGGGTTGGGGTGGGAGTCAGGAGTTTGGGGATCAGGATATGTTGTGGACACTGATCACCCCCCCCCCCCCCCCCTCCTTCCTGCTTGTCTCTTCCCCTATTTTTCCAAATATTTCAGCACTGACAAATATAGTGTAATTTCAGGGCGATGGGAACCCGTTTTTTTCTTTTATTCCAAATCTACCTCAAGTGAAAAAAATGTCAAGACATTTTGACCCGATTTTCCATCAACATGGACGGCCAACGCTGGATTATTTTTGGTAGCCATGTCATCCTCTGTGGATACTCAAAGCCACCAAACATTTAAACGAAATATTTAGACTAAAAATAGACCCATTATTTCTTATTATGAAGCAGCTGGCTAAGATGCATTATATTCATTAAGATGTGTGTAAATATGCTGAGTATTTAATACACTTAATCCCTTTTGATAAGCATCAGGAAGCTAAATAATTCATAAGAATCAGTATGGGTCCTTGAGTTATTTACAAGGTGAGCAAAGTGAGATGTGACCGAAATGCATTTGTATCTACGTGTCAGCTCCCGCAGATATTTAACAAAGAAACTATTTTCCCTGAACACGCGATCAATCTGTCATCCAAACGAGCGTGCCGGAGGGCTTGAACGATCTGAATATCAATTGTGAAATATCAAATATCCGTCTGCCGGGGAAGGTCTGGTACCCGTTGTACCAGAGGATATTCCACGTGCAGGGGTTCGATAGAGGAGCCACATCAATCATGCCTCATATTGATGGAAAGCAATCTCATTGGCTGCCGTGTTCATGCCTGTGATGTTCTGGGCGTCTTTAAGGGAGCAGGGTGGGGTTCGAAAGCCAATCATCACGGTCTGGTGAGCCCCACTGTACTGGCAGGTCAAGGATCCGGAGGCGCGGGTGAATCGGTGCGTGGTACCGGCCGAGGCACAGCGGAGGATTCCCAACGAGCGTGGAGACACGCCCTGGGCTTGGTGATATTTCGATGGATTTTTTTCTTTTTGAGGATCGGGGACGGACTGAGAAGATCACATCGGCAGATGCCAGTGAGGGACGCCTCTTAGGTCACCCTGAAGAAAGCTGCATGACACGCTGTCAAAGGTAAATTTGATTTCTAAAATTTCTAATATACCCCTGAGAACCCGCAAAACGCTTGATAAGATGCTAAAGTAAGGTATGAGTTGGTGTCTAACATTCCACCCCTTTCCTCGATGCTGTCTGAAGAACCTAACCTTGACTCTGTGAGAGCCATTCCTGCCTACAGCACAGCGTATCAGCAATGCGTGGTGACCGCGAAATAAAATGTGCAAAAACAGCTTATTTTTTTGGAAAAGCTGACACACCAGTGGACTCGCACTGGCCTTGTCGTTTGCCAGTTGCCTCAAAAGTCGACGCCTTCATGTACCGATCAGGTGGCACCAAAGAACAGCCCTGCTCACGGAGGCCGCTCGGGGCGACAGCACGCGCTGGGACTAAAACGGGAATCCATATTATCGTCGGCGTCGGGTGGACTGCAAGTCCCAGAATTCCTTTTTAAACGTCCCGTCCCCCCCCCCAGAATCCGGGTTTAGCCTCATCTTCGCTCTAACGCGTCGCCTCCTTATCTCGAAGGTTCGCCTTCTTCAAGTCGACTGTTTTGTTTTTCCTCGGTTACGGGAGGTGGCAGGGGGTATTTTTTTTGCTGTTGCTGTTTTTTTTCTGTAAATGTCCACATCGACAGTTTCCTTTCCACAACTAGCTACGGTGCTTCATCAAATCCACTGCGGCTGACTTGCACTACTTGCCGATCAGGGCACTCTTGCCGGGAAAAGCGGACCGCGCCACCAATAACGAGAACAGCAGACATTCAAAGAACTTGAATGGTTGTTTCTTATTATTAAATGGCCGCTTAATAGGGTATCAACCCTGTTTGTTTGTTTTGTTGTTTTGTTTTTTTACTAAATAATCTTACGGCTTATCATAAGCGGGGAAAAAATATAGTTTCCCAATTTTGCGCTGCATGAGCGGGTTTGCATGCTTGGCATGCTGTCACTGACTTCCTGGTTCTCTTGCAGCGCTCAGCGGCTGCAGCCAGACCATGGTTCTGGCACTTCGTATGATATGGATTAATTGGGGCAATGCAGAGGGGTTAAGACTGCTCACAGTTCCAAACCATCATTAAGCGGCCTTGGTCACAAGATCACTCTGCTGCTACTAGGCAGCGGTGTTTTACTACACACACTGTACAAACACACATGCATGCACACACACACGCACACGCACACACACACACACACACACACACACACACACACACACACACACACACACACACACACCACTGCAATGGCATTGTTGTTCATTCAGAGAAGCAGCTTGCTGTCGTAGCTGGCTGTGTTTGTTGTTAAAAGGTCCCCTGTGTGGAGATTCCAATGGGCCTCAGTCATAAGGAGAGGCATCAATGGGAAACCAGTGGGAATACATGAATGGGCCAGTGGTCAGGTGCTGCTCTGTTTGTGAACGCTACGGCAGCTCCGTGACGGTGATTCGCCGCTTTGAAGTGGTAAAGTTCACAAAGAAACGATTTCATCCGACGGCCCGTACACTTGGAGTTTAAACTCACAACCCTGCACAAAACAAACACGCAATCTCTCGTACCGATCAGCACTATTTCTAACCGTCTCTTCTATTTTTATAGATTCATCATGTTCTGGAATGTTTGGGCTGGATTCAAAACAGTAGATGATTAACTGGCAGTTACAAAACTAACTTCTTTGTAGTTAAATGTCAATAAAATGATCTAATGGCTCCTTAAGGTCATTAAGCAAGTGATTGAAACTAACTAATGTACAGACACCATGGGCTACATGCACATGTCTGCCCCTTCTATAGTACATTGTTTTGCATGATGGAAGGGGCTGGCCTCCCTGAGCTGTTGCCATTAAACCCATCAAATTGCTTTGGGTAACAAGCTCTAATGGAGGAAATGTTTTCACTTCATATGTGATGCGAAAATAGTTAAGCGGTTGAACACCTGAAAACACACACTTTCTTGGCACCGAGTGCATAATACCTCAATTAGCCTGGGCTGAAATCCTTAAATCTACAGTGAGATAATTACCAATAAAAAGTGATCCATGCCATGCATGCTAAGCTTTTAGAATGTGGAGCGTTCGGAGGAAATGAACCTGGAAGGACGCGTCACACGTTCTGTCGTTTTACGTCCGATTCCATATCTCACCGAGCCTCCTGCTAAGAGAGAGGCGCTGCACCCTCTTAACTGGAATGTATGGATGTTCTCTCATGAAACATGTCAGCAGTGGTCATGATTTAAACTTTTCTTTGCAAATGTGATCAAATCGGCATTAGGGATGTGAAAACGTGGCTCAGCGCCATCTATTGGTTGAAATCAGCACAAAGCGGGCAGGAGGAAACTTTTCACAATCTAAAAAACGCCCCCATCTCACCCGCTCTCTGGCGTTTTTGTTTTTTTTAAATGATGTAGTGGGGGAGGCTCAAATCAGGGGGTGAAAAATTTATTCTTAGCAACCACTTGTCATCGATGATAAAATATCAAATAAGTCCAGAATTAACATAAGTAAATAGAGCTGCACCTAAAGATTATTTTCTTAATCAATTAATCTGTTGATTATTTTCTTGATTAATCGATTAGTCGTTTTGTCCATAAAATGTCAGAAAATGCTGAAAAATGTCGATCACGGTTTCCCAAAAGCCCAAGGCCACATCATCACGTCTTGTTTTTTCCACAACCCAAAGATATTCATTCAACTGTCATACAGGACTAAGGAAACCAGAAAACATTCACATTAAAGTGAATTTGGAAATTTTCTTATTTAAAAAATGACTCAAAACTATAAATGGATTGTCAAAATAGTTGGTGATTAATTTAATAGATGGCAACTAATCGATTCATCGACTAATGGTTGCAGCTCTATCAGTATATTCAGTCAGTAATTATCTGGAATTGTATGATCAAGTAAAGCAATGTTAGTTTCCATAATGAATAATCATATTTTCAGTATTAAAGAAGTTATATTTTATACAGTGTATGTGTATGATAGGGAAAAGAGCCAGGGTGTTGATACAAATCTGCACTAAGACAGTTTTGTGACTCATCAAGGATGATAACCCCAAATGATGATTATGACAACAACGTCTCGCAAAATATTCACGATTTAACAACATTACGCAGCTCTAAGTAGGTTTTTTCCCGTACGAGATGCATTGGAAGGGTCCAAGTGGTTCAGATAAAATGGGCTCATCACCAACACCCAAGCAGCCTGTTTCACATTTTCATAATTCATGACACATTTGTGCATGTGAAATAAATGGTACTGTAGTGTGATTTGAACTGCCATGATTGGTCTGTATGATACTTTAGAGTTAAAAAAATATCAAATTTTCACTTGTTCAGTTAAACTGCAAAACGTGTGGAACTTTAAGAATTGTAAACAAAATGCTGCAGCAATTTTTAAAGAACAACAGCAGAAAAAAAACAACAACTGCTCCTGATTACCACGTATATGACATGCGGGTGCTCGCGACAATGCTGTTTTAGGGTCGACGTAACAACGGCAAACGCGGGCTGAAATGAGACGAACGTGTCTTTCTCAAGCGGCGTCCTGCACTTCAAAACCAGCGATAGAAAGTGGCAGAGCAGGCTTTTTTCAGATTCTCAGTTTCGTTTACTGCGGCTTTTTCCGCCAACCTTCATCGGTGGCAATCTGGGGGCCGGGGGCCGTTGTTGTGCCCACTGCTGACTCCTACTTTTCTGAAGAGCTTTCTAGCGACCCGTGCGATCGCCTCTCGCGTCTTCCTCCCAGAAAGGACCTACGCTGCAGGACGATGGTTTCCCACCATGTCGGCATGTGAGCGTTTTAAGTCGGATCAGATGTCTGATCATAACTGTTTTATTTAAAATATATATCTGAACCACACAGACAAAGGGAGGCCTGAGTGCAATCTCACAAAATAAAATCACACAATGTCTGTGAATGAAGCCTAAATGGTACTTTCTGAACCAAAGTGTTGCATCTATTACTGGGGCTGTTGGATTGACACAGAAAACTGATGTACAACACAACTAACATCGCTAAATTGTTTTTGCTGAGTTCCACTAAAGTCTCACAAAGTAAATTCTATCAGCTGATTGAAAAAATAAAAAAACATTTAAAAAAGTACTGGTGTCGTTTGGGCCTGTGAACGGCCGCTTTGGCTTTTCCTCCTGCCAGTAAACGGAGAGACAGACAGTGTGCCCGGTGTTATCAATGAAGCCGGGCCCTTGGCTCTCCAAAAAGTGCAGCTTGGAAGCCGTCCATGGAAAGGCATTAGGCCTGGAGGTTTCTGTCGTTTGTAATTTACAACACTGAGGGAAATGGGCAAGAGGACAATATGGAGGGTAGAGAGAGGGAGAGAGAGAGAGAGAGAGAGAGAGAGAGAGGGAGAGAGAGAGGGAGAGAGAGAGAGAGAAAGAGAAAGAAAGAGGGAAGAGGGGAGAGAAAGTGGAAAGGAGGGGGATGGGGCTCGCCGGACAGTCCAGTCCTTGAGCAAGTGGCTGAGCTTCCCTGAATGCAATGCAAAGAGGCTGGTTACTACCCCGAGTAAGACGACCAGCGCGGCACAATAACTAAGTTAGACACCGAGGAGAACTTCCGCTGGGATGGAGCGTAAGGACTGTGTCCATGACCGTTTCATATATTTTAGTTGGTGGCCTAGAGTTGGCAGCCGCAGCATTTAACAGCGCCGTATACTTTGAGATGTACTGTGAGATGGGTCCATAATTCTCTCTAAAGCGCCATCACTCCGCCCTGATTTCATACTATTACTCCCGGATGTCATAAGGGTGGATTTATTTACAGATAGTTAGAAGAGGTTTTCATGAATTTGTACAATTATGTCGCTTATTGTGATAATAACGTTATGAGCCATTTTGATCATCGCCATCATACGGCCACACTAATAGTCGCAATTTCCTTTCGTTCCATAACAATGACGCCATGCCCAACAACCAAAATGACCATGATAATAATCTTAAATACATAACTACATTCAAAACAAACATGCCCGCATTTTTCTCCCACCGTCCTTGCAAGTGCGTTGGAGAAGATCACTGTAAAGGAGATTAAATGTTTTATATCAGCACGTATCATACTGTATTTAACCACACTCTCAAGAGAAATGAGAGAAAACTTGGTACAACTTGGACTTCTTCCCTACAATTTCAAATCGAAACATTATACCCGCTGCATTCGTTTGACATGTGGGAAGACTGTAAAATATAGTTTAATTTCAAAATGTTTGGGATAAATGCAAGGGCTAGATAAAACGCTCATTTCTACTCATTGTTTGCACCGGCTGCTTGAGCCAACACACAGGATTGTTACAAAAATATGAAAGAAATGCATCTGACATCATACAGGTACTGCAATATAAACCACTCCTACCTTGTGGAGCACATTACCAGTTACACGCAGCATTGAAATTCTAATTGTCATTTAGCAATTTAAATCCAGCACACTTCCAACGTTTTGCAAATTGAGCAGGTAGAAGCCAGGTTTGGCACTTTCATATTTAATAAAAATATGTATATATTTCAAGTAATAATATAAGGTATATGATTTCAACATTACGGGACAATATTAAAAGATTATGATTCGCGTTGAAATCTCTGTTTAATAGTAAATCACAAATACACAATCAAAATATGGGAGAGAAATGTCCGGCACATAAATGAATGTAACAAAGTAGGCCACCCAAGCACTAATGTTCTCCTGACAGAGCGTAGCTCAAATGGGAGGTGACATCATAATAGGAGACCTGGTTTTGTGGTTGAAATCTCTGCGAGAATCTGTGGTGAAATTGGTCTTTTTTCCACACCGGGCCTTAATAAATTATTGGTTCCCATCATTTAGAACCGCTCCGAGCATTACCACTGAGAAACGTACTGTGCCAGCGTGCTGCAGCTTCTTACTGCGCGAAACGCGGCCAATCGGCCACACACCTTTCTGTTTTCCTTCAGAAAACAGGAAGCTTGCATTATAGGCAAGGCAAGTTTATTTTTAAAACACATTTATATATTATAGTGCCATGTGCCTTAGTGTTTTTGATCGTTTGATAGTACTGTGCAATTTCCACAGCGCATCCGAAGCACCATGCTGGCTACAGCCGGATGCCACTAGGCAGCGGCGCCACTTCCTGTTCCTAGTCTCTCGCGACGTTAGTACAGATGTAGGCAAAAGAGCTGGTTTGCAAAAGCGCAAAAGTCAGTAAAACGACAGTATAGCATTCAGTGATGTAATTCTACGAACAGTTTAAAATGATGGTGACCCAAAATTCTGCTATGGCCTGGGTTGAAAAACGATGAACCGATCCTTCGAAAACAAGACAACATAATTAGAGTCCTTTAATGCGGTGCCACTAAAGCTCTCCCCCCCCCCCCCCCCCCCTACGTGATTCTCTGAAAGTTAGCGTGGTGTTCAGTACTTTACGTACTTCAACTGGTAGGCATAGGAAGCCAAGCTCAAACTACCAAACACTGACAGACTGGCACAGCGAGGGCAGAAAACAAACCCGCTGCCAAGCAAATGTTGTTAGGTTCTTTTGGGTTTTTTTTTTTTTTTTTCAAACATTTGCTCTGGTGGATGTACGCAGAATTATTCCTGATAATATTGATTAGTATCGACATATCTGTCCCATTTATCTGCCTGCAGCAATTGCTCCGTCAGAGCACCCTTTCTTTTTTTTCCCCCAAACGATGCAGCCCTTTAATGTTCGCATGCACTTAAAATAAGTGCATGTGAACAGATCTGGTATCTGTGTTTTTGGGAAACAGCTTTTTTTTTTTGTTTCCAGGGCAGAGTGGGGGTGGTTTGCATTCTAGATTGCATAATGAAAATGTATTCTCAATAGCGTGTTGCTGCAGGTACTAGGCAACTTGTTCCGGAGACTGGCCGGCCTCCTCGCTCCACAACATGCACGGAACCTCCAAAGCCTTCACTTCGTGGGGGAATTCTCGTGGTCACAGATGACAGGAAATGCATGTCGCCAATGAGTCACCGGCGGAGTGAACGAGGCCGCTGACGCTGCGACGGCTCTGCGTGTGTCCCTTTTTTTTTGGCCACAGAAATTTGGATTTGTTTGCCCTCAGCTCCAATGTCTTCCGCATCAGAGAGGTGTAGTACGGGGGAGGGGGGGGTTCTTCTTGAGGCCCGGCGGACGAGCACATGCATATCACTGTGCCGCGGAACATCTCGGGCTGCTGAGAAAGCAGGTGTTAAAATATAATTGTAATATTAAGGAAAAAAAAACAAAAAACGACAAAAAATGGCATATACGGCAGTGAAAAAGTCTGTTATTATTCTTTAGGGAGCCACCTTTGATGCTGGAGGATTATACACAAATAGGGTTTGCGCCAGAGGAGGGGGAAGGGGTAAAGGTTAGTGGTTCAAAAGTCTTTCGTGGAAGCACGTCTAAGTTCATCCGATCTCCACGCAAGCCCTCTGGTGGAAATAGAGGCTCATTCACGATCCATTTTTAGGAATAGGTGGTACATTGTATTTTTCTACCGGAGCGGTTGCTGGCTAAGGAGCCGCGTGCCAAGTGGGACAAATTCAGTGACAGTGACACAGTTGTCGGTCGGTTTGAGGCGAGAGTGAGTTGTAGGGTAATATTGCATAACAGCGGCGCCTGCCTCATCACACACTCTGCAAAAACACCGAGGCTGGAAGTGACCCGGGGGACGCGAGGACGCGCCGGGCTCTCTTGAAGAGCCTTGGAGGTACGGCGGGACGTGCGCGAATGCGTGAAATGAGGGAAAAGTCATAATGCCAGATCAGACAGGCTTTGGGAATGCATTGTGGCTGGATTCACACCCCTCAACTCTGGTACTAATCTGGTTTTAAAGGCCTACAGTACGTCATGTTGTACCAGAATTTGAAGAATGTAGGCCGATTGAAAACACAGACTTTTAGTACAACAAACCCAAGAACAACAAAGACCAATATTTCTTACCTTTGGCAATGCTCGAATTCCGCCATATTCACCACATTCACCGTATTCAATGCATATTTGGCCAGAGTTTAAGCGTGAGTATCACACATTTTACCCGGCCGCTGCTGGTGTGTTCCGCAACAGAGAGTAAGTAAAAAGCAGACAACCTTTGATTCGAGGTAATCAGTGCTGATAAAGTGCGAGGCCCGCAGGAGAAACCTCGCTGTGTTCAAAGGGGTATCCCTCACCAGGAACCATGACTGTTCTTGCCAACATGACGCCACTTAATCCCAACTCTTGTTCCAGCGTTGGCACCAAGGGTTACCAGGCAAAGACTCAAACAAGATTTCTGGTCATTTAGCCCGAGACGCTTCCCCAAACATTCACCCGAAAAGGAATATAATATTTTTCGAGTCGATAAGTGTTTAATCGCGTCACGTCATTCATTTGACGACAAACCGTGAGAGATAAAGAATGAGTTTCGCTCCGAGACAAAAAACACCAAGCCAGTTCACAGGCGCTGTTGAATCTGAATTAAGCATAGATTGGCCTATATTGCAGAAAGTGGAAAAGTAGTTCAAGACGTGCCCAGTCTCATGTCGGCTCTTTTACGCAGGGGAATTCAAAATAACAAGGAATCTCAAACGTCTCAACAACTTGACGTATTTACTTTCAATCACATCCTTCTACCATATAGTTCCTCTATACAGGTGTAAGGACCAAGAGCAACTCTTCAACATTGGATACTAATGTTGAATAGTAGGGTAGCCCAAAATTCAAATACCGTTGAAACCTTCAAGAAATGTTGCCATAAAATGCTCATTTTCTGCCGCATATGTGATTTTTTTATTTATTTTTTTACAGAATGAAAAAGATGTTTCCCGTGTTAGTTAGTGGGGCAGGAGGCTGTTGAGGTAAAGACCTCTACTTAGCCTCAGTTGGGTCGGGTCCCAGTCCCCTTTCTCATTCAAGTTGGGCGAGTGACCTGCCTTCTTCGGGGGCAGCGAGAAATAAATGGAAAGTGGCAGAATGCCTATGTATAACCTGAAAAAGCAGTAGCTGTTTCTTAAGCGAGCACCCGCGTAGAAAAAAGTCCTCCTCGCTTCCCCTCCGAAGGGAAGCCCCCAGTTTATGCCGGCGAACAAATCAACTTTCATTTTAATCGAATTGAATTAACACGGATCCGACCGGAGCCGGCGTGCCTTTTCTGTGTGTGCAACTTAGGTCGGGTCCCTGAAGCAACACGCTGACCTCGTCATTAATGGTAAACCTGCGGCTTGACAAGTGGCCCCCGCATGACAATAATTGTTGCAATCACAGAGAGCAATTAACAAAGGGGTCAGCAGTTTCCAGAATGGTGCCTGTCTCCATTAAAAGGTTCCATGATAAATTTGCTTACAACCCCCCGACCTAAGCCTTAACATTCGCCGAAGGCAAAACCTTTGCACGGGGAGAAAACCGGGGTCCAGATTCTGGTGTGCTAGTAATGAAACCATGCTTACACCATGCTGTGTTACTGAAATTCCGAAAGCAGACACAGAAGTCGACCACCATAATAAAATAATATGGGATGATCAAATACTATCCCGGTCACGCATCCATATGAAATAACTATAAATTCACCAACATCGCATTTCCTGCGCATGCCGATACTTATGAATTTCGGGAGGTCAATTTCCCATTTCCTCCTTCATTTTCATCGATAACGCTTCGCACGGGCGTCAAGGAGCCGTTTCGTCATAATAACAGATCCAAAAAGGAATGAAAAGAAGAGCGATGATACAACAGCCAAAAGCATCCTCTATAAATGCACAAAAATCCCGAATCATAACCTCACCCTGAAACTCTGTTGAAAAGCAAAAAACAATCCAGCTGACCGATGTGCTCCGCCGCTCTGCACGATAGACGGCAGACGAGGCAACTTTCTCTTTTAATTTTTTCGTTTCGAACCCGACTTTGGAGGACTGCGCCGCGCTGCAAGCGGTATCAAATTAATTAACAATGACTTAAAATACAAAGCACTTTGAACTGCGGACGGAGCCGGATTGACGTGTGACGCTGACCGGGCGGCTTTTCTTTCAACTGTTGCTTATTACTTCGACAAAAGAAAAAAAACAAAAAAACGGAGGAAAATTCTACCTGCAGCGGCAACGCGGGGACAAAACCAATGACGCAACATCCTCCATCACTGCCCATTAAAATGGAGGGCAAATACGGCATTCTTATTTTTGTTGGTGTGGAAGACAAGCAGAGAGAAAAAAATAAAAAATAACGTTCTAAATTTGGAAAAACACCAATTCCGTTTCCAATACCTCGTTTAAGATCCTGATCAGCCGTTCCTTACTCGACAGAATATTGACTTAAAATTGGCTTTCGACGCATCCAAGTATTAAAGAATTGTCAAACACCACATTTCAGGTCGGCGATGTAAAGAAAATGGCTGTGATTAGCGTGGATTTAGGTGGGTTTGTAATGAGCAGCATGTAAACATGAAAAGTCAAGTTGATTCCAGCAACGGAAATGAAGAATCACTGAATGGCAAGTCGGTCTGTTGAGTGGAAATCCTGTGTTAGTAAACACCGTAGGGTTTAGCGGCTTCGGCATTCTCCAGCTTTTGATCAGGTTTTTTGGGTGTCTGCTGACAAACCTGATCTGGATGCAATCCTTTTGTTTTTTTGGTCCCTTCTCTTGATTTTGGCGTTGGGCTGGATTTGCACTCAAAATGACATCATCATCATCATCATCATCATCGTCATCATCAACATCCTCCTCACATAACACCCTGAAATACTAGAACTTGAAAAAACCCCAAAAAGAAACAGCGAAATATAATGAGACACAAAATATAGAATAAGAGCGTGTCTGTTCAGGACCATCCGTGCACGGCCATCTGTTAAAATGCGAGCGCATAATTCTCGCTGATCAGGTGCTGGTAAAATAAACAAACAAAAAAACTACGAGTATATTATGTAATTCTAATTTGGCGTGAAAGACTTGAGCTAATTTCTCGTAATGGAGCTCATTGATTTGTCCTACTTCTTCCCAATAAATCCTCTTATGCCGAATGGAAATGTTCTAATGACCCCACAATACACCAATCACACTTGCTTCACATGCTTTGCATGCTGGGCCCGCATGGGGTCATTTTCTACCAGAACTCCATTCTTCATTTTAGGATAAGACACTTGTTGCACACGGTACTGTGGTTCCCCACGCATCCCTGGGGGGGCTTCATAAGGGCACCACGGATCGCCATTTGCCATCACATGGAAATAAGGGTCTTATAATCTCCACCCGATATGCCGCTAATCACCTTGCAAAGGTCACAAGGAGCTGCGTAAAACATCAGGTCAACTCTGAGTGAGCCAGGTAAACATCTTTCTTAAGTGCCACACACACACACACACACACACACACACACACACACACACACACACACACACACACACACACACACACACACACACACACACACACACACACACACACACACACACACACACACACACACACAGGGGGCTTGAGGGTGTTAGAGGCTGTTATTCATTATCCACACGACTGCATTCCAAGGGCTGGACAAAAGGAGTTATCGCCACCATCACTCAAGAGACCGGCATAAGAGAGGGAGAGATCGAGGGATTTAAGCAGGTTCTCAAACAAGATGCCCCCGCCTGATAACCTTAGCACCGCCGTTGCACCATTCCCACATATCCTGATGCATTTACGAATCAGAGGGAGAGAGGGGGGTGGAGAGAGAGAGAGGGAGGGAGAGAGAGAGAGGGGGGGGGGGGGGCAGAGAGAGAAATAGAGGCAGAGAGTGAGAGCGAGGGAAAGAGAGAGAGCAGAGAGAGAGAGGGGAGACAGAGAGAGACAGAGAGGCAGAGAAGGAGAGAGAGCGAGAGAAAGAGAGAGAGGGGAGAGAGGCAGAGAGAGAGAGCGAGAGAAAGAGAGAGAGGGGAGAGAGAGAGACAGAGAGGCAGAGAGAGAGAGAGAGAGAGCGAGAGAGCGAGAGAGGGAGGGAGGGACAAGAGTAAAATGTTGAATGATTGGAGAGAAAGAGGGAGAGGGGAGAAAGTTAAGGGAAGGAAAGTGTAAGAGAGACAGATGGGGAGGAGGAGGAGGAGGAGGAGGAGGGGGAGGAGGAGGAGGAGGAGGAGAGCCGTGTGAACATTAACATGGAGTGGAAGTGATGGAGGAAGATAACAACTCCTGCACAGGAAATGGCCCAGAGAGGCCACAACAAGTGCAGCACCTCGGGGGCCCCCTCACTTACTAGGGCTTGCGTCAAAAGTGCAATATCAAAATAGATGTTCACATCGAGCTGCTTTTAAATGATCCGGATGGAAGCATCACACACACATCACCTGAAATTTCAATTTCAACACCTAACAAGTCCATCCCTTCAGCATCGGTGAGCTAAAAATAAAACTCCCAAGTTGGCGGTGTGTAGTAAATGTGTTTAAATCAGTGCTGGACCCAACCCATGAGATTTCTGATCCAGTGTTTGTTTGTTTTTTGGGATTTTGTTGTTTGTTTTTTTAGGGAGGCCACACAAAAGGGACCTGGACCACAATAGGCCCTCTCCCCTCGTTTCCCCTTTGGTACCTAGAATGTCTTGTGAAGTGGTGGAAAAGGGGAGTAGAAACCCCCTTTAGACCGGATTTCACTTTTTTTATCACTGACGGTCTTGTAGCGTGAAAGGGGTTTTGCTCTCGCATGCATGAGATTGTGAAGGTGAAGGTGCAGGTGTGTCCTTATTCTCCATCGTCCCTCAATGGCAAAAGTTGGCCGCTGCAGCTGCCAGTGGCAAATTGGATGGCCAAACTCAAACAACAACAACAACAACAACAACAACAACAACAACATAAATAATAAATCTCACCTTTTTTGAACTCCTCCAGCATCGCGTCCAGCTTGGTGTCATTGAACACAAAGTGCAGCGGGTGGCTGTAGAACTTGGTGATGGTCTTCAGCGGCGTGGAGTCGTCCGGGTCCACGAACGCCAGGTCCTTGACGAACAGTAGATCCACGATGTTGGAGCGCTCGCTCTCGAACACCGGGATGCGCGTGTAGCCGCTCTCCATGATCTCGGACATGGTGTTGAAGTCGAGGATGGCGTCGCCCGGGATCATGAAGCAGTCCCTCAGCGGGGTCATGACGTCCTCCACGGTCTTGGTCCGGAGCTCCAGGGCGCCCTGGATGATGTTCAGCTCCTCCTTCACCAGGTCGTTGTAAGGGTCCGTGACCCGCAGCATCTCCAGCAGCTTCTCCCGGTTGTACACGGTCCCGATCTCCTGGCCCAGCAGGTAGTCCAGGAGCTTGCTCACCGGGTACGAGGCGGGGAAGGTGAGCAGCATGAAGAACTTGGTGAGGAAGATGGTGTTGGCGCCGACGGCGAGGCCGTGTCTGGAGCAGATCGCCTGGGGCACGATTTCGCCAAAAATGACTATTCCGATGGTGGACATCACCACCGCGATCAAGCCGGAACCGGCGATGTCGTCCAGCAGGATCGTCAGCGTGGTGTTGACCAGCACGTTCCCCAGGAGGAGCGAGCACAGCAGGTAGTTCCCCTGGCTCCGGACCGGCTCGATCTTCTTGGCGTAGTTCTTCTCCTTCTCGGTGCCGCAGTTCTGCACGATCTGGAGCTCCATGGGGTCCAGGGCCATCAGCCCCAAGTTCAGCCCGCTGAACATGCCCGACAGACACAGCAGCATGGAGATGAAGATGACCTGCAGCCAGAAGGGCAGCAGGAACTTCTTCTCCTCCACCACGGTCACCCGGGTGTCCTCCCCGTCGTGGTAGATCCAGGTGTGCTCCGTCCAGGGGTCGTGCGCTCCGGCCGCGGCCGGCGCGGACGCGGACGCGGCGATGCAGAGGTAATACGCTTTGCTCCTTTCCGTTTTCCGCAGGGGCTTGACCTCGATCTCGACTATCCCCGACGTCTTGCGGCTCAGGATGATATTGGGCAATATGATGATGTCGGAGGTCCTGATGCCGCAGGGATGCGCGCCCGCCGTGTCCTCCTGGCTCCGGTTGTCCCCCGGCGAGCTGTCCACGCCGCCGCGGGTCCGCTCGTGCTCCGTGAACGCGATCTTGGACCACGTCTCGTTGTTGATGTTCTGCCCGTACACCCGCAGTTTGACGCGGGAGCGCTCGCTCACCCGCAGGTAGCCCCGGTCCATGAAGGAGATGTCGTCCGTGTCCTCCAGCCGCAGTCCGATGATCACCGTCTCCTCGGACCCTTCCTTGCCGACGGTCGGCGTGGCCAAGCAGCCGCTGACAGCCAACAGAACGATCGCCAGAGCCCGGACCCGGTTGAATGACGCCATTTTTGCAGTCGCGGGTGCTGGCGCGGACGCCCGGGACATATCGGTCATGAATGAAGGAGACGCCGAAGGATCAGAGCCCGTCGGAGCGCGCCCTCATCTCCGCCGACGGTCGCCGTGGCTCGGGCATCGGGGGTGGGGGGGGGGAGGGGGAGGGGACTCGCTCGGTTCCACCGCGCGGCCGACACTGAAGCACCCCGGGCGCGAGCTGCGGTGGGCGAGCGGGCGCGCCTCTCCCCCCGCGCCGCTGGCCGCGTCCCCGGGATGGGCGACGGCGGCGGCCAATCGAGCGGGGCGGCGGGTCGAGGGGGGCGGGGCGTCCGCCGCCTCGCCAGCGAATCAAGCGACGAACGAGAGTCGCCCGTGGGTTAAAAAAAAAAGTAATAAAAAATGAATAAAATTTTAAAAAAAAAAGGGGGGGGGGGGACAGGACTTTCCGCGTGACGTTTTTTTTTTTAATTTTTATTTCATTTTTTTTATTCATTTCGATTCATTCGATTTTCCGGATTTTTTTTTTTTTTTTTTTTTTAAATCATCACCCCAGAAAAAGTGTAAGGCTACCGTGACTCCTCAAGATGTTTGTATTCATTTTCCGTACGTATGTGTGCCGTGTACTCATTCGTGCGGTTATTTGTGCGTTTATCTCTGACACGGATCGATGGTCGTTGGCCAATTATGTAAGAAAACGAGGCGTGTTCTCCAAACTGTGCTGTCATCTACTACCAGGCTAAGTCGGTTGGTTTACGATTTACATCTATCGTTTTGACACGGCGATTTGAAATGCCATGCCTTACTTACTGTTTGAGCAAATACACCTACGCGATATTCCGAAGACAGCACACAAATCGTAAAGATATAGAACCATTTTTAACGAACGCTGGAGGCAAATGCGCAATGCAGCGCCACGTGCATTAACCTAACAGTTTGGAGCGAGAGTGAGATCTGAATATAATATGCGCCAGCCTCAGCGCACCACATCGAGGTAAAACCGCATTCAAGCGCGTAGCACTGGATATATACGCACTCCATTCAAAGTTTCTCAAAGCAAAATTAAAACCTAGAATAATTATCAGGTTAGACCTGGACTTCCATCTTTCTACACCTGAACTCTGCAGCCTGCCTTATTGAAGAAATGGCAAAATTATGTTTTGGGGAATCCCACAATCAACACTTAGATTAATACCCAGGGTGAAATCGAGATGTTACCCGAAATGGTAATTGCATTAGACCCCATCTCTGTTCGCACATTTCTAACAATTAATTTCAAGCCTGGGTCTTCTTGCTGTCTGCCTCATTACTTGCAGCATGCTTTTGACGGCGGGTCACAGCGCCCTCCAGTGCTTGATGATGCTGATCTCTCAGTTGAGAAACGCAAAAGGACTTCAGTGCCTGTGATGAATAGTTCAACATAAACATTAACCAACATCACTATTATTTTCATTAATTATACCAAGTGAATTTCCTCAACATAAAATGGAAACTTAAAAAAAAAAATATATATATATATATATATATATATATATATACTTGCAGTCTTCAAAAATATCTCACACTCCTTCCCATTTTATTGAGGACACAGTAAAATTTCAATTTCACAGTATATGTGTAGTAAATTACACTGTAGTTGTAAACTTCAAAATCCAATTCATGTCTAGTCTTTACTCGGCGGTACGCGTTTTTATTTATTTGATATTCATTAATGATGACAACAGCATTATCAGATAATGCGACTGCGCGCTCTTTGAACAAGACCAACGATTTTATTACCATTATCAACTAATAAATGCCTTAAAAGTATTTAAGTCAGGCCACCCAAAGGTTAATACCTCAGGGTAAAATATTTACAAAATTTGGACGCCTTACACGGTGATCTTTTAAAACAAAATGGTCCTCATGGAATTTGAGTTATTACTATCGAATTAGCTACTGGGGTGCATGTTGGAAAATGTACAAAAACTGATGTGTGTGTGTGTGGATACACGTGTGTGCGTGCAGTGTCCATGAGACCTGATAAGATGCCATTACATTGGCTGAGAGGAGAACATTCCTTCCTGTTCAAGGTTCCCCAGCATGAGTCCACAGTCTGGTTATGACTTCAAGACAGCTGCTTGACCTTGTGCGTGTGAAAGTGTGTGTGTGTGTGTGTGTGTGTGTGTGTGTGTGTGTGTGTGTGTGTGTGCGCGCGTGTGTGTGTGTGTGTGTGTGTGTATATCTATACACATATATATGTGTGTGCATGTGTGTGTGCGCGCGCGCACGCATGGGTGTTTATTTATTTATTTAGGCTGTCAATCGATTCAAATATTGATTCGAGAATGAATCGCACATTTGTTATCTGTTCAAAATGTACCTTAAATGGATATTTGAGTTAAGTAAAAGTAGTATAAGTATCAGTATAGGAAAAAGTATAGAATAAGTGTTTAATACTCTTGTTAACATGGGAGTGGACAAATATACTCGCTTTATGCTAATGTATGTTCATTGGAAATCAAATAACGACCCAAAACAATTGCAAACATTGTCCAGAAACCCTCAAAAGGTGCTGCTTTGGTGCTGTTTAACCAATGAAGAGTGAGAACATGGAGTGCGACCGGATGTCCTGCCTTCTCTGTCTCTGAGCCAATCACGGCGCACACAAGAAAAACAGTATTTCATTTATAACTTTACAAATTGTGCCGATGAAAAACTTGCATGATGGCACCATTCATGGGTTATTACAACATTTGGCATCTGCTACCATGCCGTGACGGCGCAACATTCATAAGGTGCGCCATATCCATCCATCCGTTTCCTTCCAAGGCTGTTGAGAGGATGGCTTTTTAGGAGCATTTTAAAGAGGACCGATTATGCTCCTTTTCACTAAGTTAATATACGGTTTCTGAGGTCCCAAAAACATGCTTTTAAAGTTTTTTGCTGAACATACCAATCAGGTTATGCAGTCGAGCCATTCTAACCTGTCCAATCCACCCTGTCTGAAAACGGGTTGTTTCAGTGGGAGGAGCCACCCTCCAGAGGCCCCTAGTTCTGTAAGCCAATGGTGTTTGATCATGGCTTCCATTGTATTTACTCTGTAACCTTCACTGATTTCCCAGAATAAATCCACCAAGATGTTTCTGAACAAATTTGAGCTGAGAAATAAACGACCTAGTTGCTTAATCTTCGCTCATATTAGATCTACAAGGCCTCGTTCAAAAGTTCATTCTGACTTTCACCACAGTGTCCGGAGCAGTGTGGAGCTTGGAGCCCGGCGGGATACAGCAGGGCTTTGGCTTTTTTGTTTCATTCAATTACGGAGATGCCATAAAATAAATGACATACATCTACGGTTTTGTTTGGAGAAACGTGGAGCAGATTGCGCTCCGCAGCCTACAGTACAGTCAACCTACCGTGGACACACACACACACACACACACACACACACACACACACACACACACACACACACACACACACACACCGACACACAGAAAGAAACAGCAGAATTTATTTTAAAATACATTAAATACATTTCTGCAGCTTGGTCACGGACAGTTGGTATTAATTCCTCTTTCTTTTAAAAGATTTGTGCTGGTCTCTGCAGCCAACAGAGGACTTCCCATGATAAGCTCTTAGCTTCGATGCTAGCGGTTCTGGTCGCGCTCCAGCCGTGGGTGGAGTTAGATGGGGGGAGGTTCAAATTCTAATGGGTTCGATCCCCGCCTGGGGCGCTGTTGGCACCGTGCTCCGGGCGGGTTATCTCCCAAATAGGAGCCTTTCTGTGTGGAGTTTGCATGTTCTCCCTGTGCTCACATGGGGTTTCCTCCACCTAACGTCAGTAAGGACCCCCACCAAAAACATGCACACATCATCGTCTGACCAGCGATGGACACTCGTCACCAGGTCCCCGGGCGCGTCCATGAATGCTGCCCACTGCTCCTGGCTGCGGCCCCGGAGGAAGGACAAGGCAAGGATGGGTTAAATGCAGAGGCCTCATTTCACCAGTCACCATCCAAAGCATGTGCATGTGCGTGTGTTTTAGTGTGGTGTGCTGTGTGACAATTAAAGATTCTTCTTCTTCTTCTTCTTCTTCTTCTTCTTCTTCTTCTTCTTCTTCTTCTAATGTGTATCAATGCTAGGTAGTCCTGGGACACAAAGCTGTACGGCTCGTTTTAGGACATGTTTTCTGAAACAGACAGCTCACAAAAAACTGACTGGGTTGTCTTACTTCACAGTTTGTGTGTTAGTAGGCCCATCAGAGACCCAAATTTGTGTGCACCAGCACTGAAAAAGTGACTTTTGCATAACAGGTCCCCTTTAATATGCTTGCTGATCGTGTCAAGTTTAAGGTTTGAGCTAATGAAAGTTTACATCTTCAATTTAGCAAATATGTGAAAAATTGTATTTTGCTAGATATCGCATTTTTCCGCTTATTTTGAGCATTCTCTGCAGATGCCGCGTGGTACCTACACCTGTATGAATTGGCCAGGGGTGTGTGTCTTGTGTGTGTGTGTGTGTGTGTGTGTGTGTGTGTGTGTGTGTGTGTGTGCGTGCGTGCGTGCATGTGCCTGTGCCTGTGCGTGTGCGTGTGCGTGTGTGCGTGTGTGTGTGTGAGAAAGACTGAGAGAAAAGTTGTATTGTCATGATATATCACTAAGACATGTTTGTGTCGATGCAGCATGCAAACTAAACAATATAACCAACCATCAGCAGTATATATATACTGTATATAAAAAAAAAAATATATATATATATACAGTATATATAGGGCTTCTAGGGTGTGTCAAGAACTTGGAGCTGATACTATAAACATAGAAGAACAGAAGAACAATCTTTATTTGTCACACACCACACCACACTACAACACATGCTTGCACACACACACACATGCACATGCTTTGGATGGTGGCCGGTGAAATGAGGCCTCTGCATTTAACCCATCCTTGGCTTGTCCTTCCTCCGGGGCCACAGCCAGGAGCAGTGGGCAGCATTCGTGGACGCTCCCGGGGACCTGGTGACGAGTGTCCATCGCTGGTCAGACGATGGTGTGTGCATGTTTTTGGGGGGGGGCCTTACTGACGTGAGTTGGAGGAAGCCCCATGTGAGCACGGGGAGAACATGCAAACTCCACACAGGAAGGCTCCTATTTGGGAGATAACCCGCCGGAGCACGGTACCAACAGCGCCCCAGGCGGGAATCGAACCCAGGACCTTCTTGCTGTGAGGCAGCAGTGCAATGCACTGCGCACAAATCGATATCATATATCGAGCTCTACTACTAAAAATATATCAATGAAATATATTTCCACCCACCTTCCACGTGGACTGACAAGGTTAAGAGGAAGTTCCTGAGGGTCGGACACTGAACTCATCAGAGAGCCTGGAATGGAGCAGGATCGTCGCCACCTCTCCATCCAACTCAACCACCTCGCTAACCTGCAAACAAAACGATGCATCGAATCAGGAATTGATTTAACATTACTACGTGAAATACACGAACCAACCACCGCTGTTCCAGAGTAATCACTGACCTTGAAGTTGTACTAGAATCAAAGGAGACGCTCTCCCCGGCCCCTGTCTTCTTCTTTCGTATATCATCAGATGGCCAACTCAGTGTCATATAGCCACGCCCTCGTCTCCAGTCCTAGGTCAAAAAGGCCAGCTTCTGAGGGTGGGCTGTATAGGGGGCAGCTGGTGATTATGTGCTCGGCAGTCTGTTCAGGTTCGCCACACTCGCATGACGCACTGTCGGATAGGCCCCACTTCTTTAGAGAGGACTTGAAGCGCCCGACGCCAGTACGCAGGCGGTTCAGCGAGGTCCATAGGTGGCGTGGCATGTCTTCTCCTTTTACACCTCCTCCTGGGTCCCGGATGTATCGTTGGATGCGGGAGGGCGCAGCTGACTCCCACGATTGTCTCCAGGATGCTGCCAGCCAGGCGTCCTTGGACAAGTCGTCAGGGATCGACTGTAGCATCTCTTGTGCTGCCTTGTTGTAGGGATGGCGAGACTTGAGCCTGCATGGTGGTGCCGGTGTTGTTGTGGCTTTGTGTAGGATGTGCCAGTCGTTCTTCTGGGCTTTCCTTGCCAGGGCGAGGGTAGCTGCTTCCCGTCGGAGACTGGGTGGGGCGATACCAGCTAGGACTGGCAGGTAGGACACAGGGGTGGGTTTCAGACAACCAGTTACTATCCGGAGGGCGCTGTTGATGACAGTATCCACCTTGTTCGCATGTGGACTTCTGCTCCAGGCAGGGGCACAGTATTCCGCTACGGGTAGGACCAGGGCTTGCGTGGATATGCGTAGGGTCTGGGGGGAAGCTCCCCAAGTCGAGCCTGCAAGGCGGCGGATGAGCGAGACCCTTGCGGTTGTCTTGGCCTTCACTTCATCCAGGTGCTGCTTGTAGGACAGCGTCCGGTCCAAGCATACGCCGAGGTACTTGGGGGCTTGCTGGAACTCCAGGCGGATGTTGCCAACATGCACGTCCAGTTCCCTTCTTGCCTCCCGGTTGTAGAGGTGGTAAGCTGCAGACACTGTTTTGCCCATGCTGAGCTGAAGGTGCCACTTCTGGAGGTAGTCTGCCAGGATGCCCATGTCTCGGTTGAGGCCTTCTTCCATAGTGTTCCATGTTGGGCATCGAAGCATGATGGCCAGGTCGTCCGCATAGCCGTACTTCTTGGATGTTGTGTCTGGCAGGTCGTGAATATAGATGTTAAATAACATTGGTGAGAGGACAGAGCCTTGCGGGACACCGTTCTTCAGCCTTCTGAGCCTGCTGGTCTGGCCATCGCTGGTTTGTAGGATGAAGCTATGGTTAGATAGCATCTCCATAATAAATCTCACCATGTGCCGGTCCGGGATTGTTCTCAACAGTTTCAGGTGTAGTCCACGGTGCCACACGGTGTCATAAGCGGCTGTCAGGTCCAGGAATACTACTCCAGCTTTCTCATTATCTTGGAAGCTGTCCTCGATGTCCTGGGTGAGTAGCGTTACCTGGTCCACCGTTGACCTGCCTCTGCGGAAGCCGGCTTGTTCCGGTGGGAGTTGAGGGTCCACCACTGGCTCAATGCGGCTGTGGATCAGCCTCTCCAGAATCTTGTACGGGACACAGAGCAGGGATATGGGCCTGTAGGACTTCGGGTCTTCGGCGGGTTTGTTCGGCTTTGGCAAGGCTATGATGGAAGCACGGCGCCAGGTCTTCGGGAGCTTGGACCTCCGGAAGCATGATGAGAAGAATGTGCGTAGCCATTGAGATGTTCTTTCACTTTGGTGCATAACAAACTCTGGGTGGATATTGTCTCGACCTGGTGATTTGCCCAGCTTCAGTTTTTTAATTGCTGCCTTTAGCTCGGCTGCTGTGAAGTCTCCTGAGAGATTAGCATCAGCGCTGGCTGCTCTGGAGAGGGATGATACCTCACACGATGTCAGTCGTGCGAAGTTTTTGTCCGCATCAGGGAAGCGACCATTTTTCAGGAGCTGGGAAGCAATAGCATCTGCAGTCACTGGACACCTACGAGGTGTTGTTTTTCTCCCTGAGAGCAAGTTGATGGTCTGCCACGCCTTCCGGCTGGAGTGGGTGAAGTCGATGGATTCCGCTACTTCCGTCCACCTTGCCCTTCGGGTGTCATCCAGCTTCTGCAGTAGGGTTGTTGCTGTTGCGTCCATTTCTTCCCTGGTGATCGCCTGCTGGTGTTGGCGCAACAGGCAGCTGCACTCCTCATCCCAGCCCGGGATATAGTTTTTATTGTAGCCACGTGGGATGTTGTGCTTTGCTGCCCTTAGGAGGACTTCACAGTAGGCAATGTATGCAGCATCCACGTCTTCTGCTTCTGGGTCCATGAGACCAGCAGTTCTTCTTTCTGTTTCCACCGTAAACGACTGCCAGTTCGCCTTCCTGAAGTTCCATCTCCTGACCGGTTTGCCAGCTACCGGCTGTACTAGGGATGGTACTTTGATGATGGATGGCCGGTGGTGTGAGCGAGGGAACCTGTCCAAGACACGTCTCTCCGGTTTCAGGTCGTTACTGCGGCATATGACGAAGGCCAGATCTGGGTTGGTATAAGAGTTCCAACGTGCAGAGCAGAAGCTTGGGGGCTCCTTTGGGTCGTACAGCAGTAGTGCCTCAATGTTAGAGGCCCACTCACTCAGTGCTTCTCCATCCTGTGATGTGTGTTGGTAACCCCAATCCGTATGTTGGCAGTTGAAGTCACCTGCATAGATGGCAGGAGCAGTCACGGATGGAAGTGATGATGCAGTCAGCGCTGTTGGTGGGGGCTTATATACGTTCACGACAGATGTTTCTTGGATTTTAGTGGCCAGCCACTCGATGTTGCAGCCAGGTGGAGATTGGCTGGTGGCTGCCCAGCTCAAACCATCTCGGACGAAGGTTGCCATTCCATGCTTCTTGCTGTGGATGGATCCAGCGAGGGAGAACCCAGGAAGCTTGAGGTTTTCATCTGACACCCAGTGTGTCTCTTGCAGGAGGACCGCTGCCACTTTGTTGGAATCGGCGAGATGCCTGATGACTTCGAGTTTTGCGATGGTAAGGCCCTCGACATTGAGTTGGAGCACCGGCAGACCTTGGTTTTCGACGGTGGGGGTGTCCGCCCGTCCTAAAGAGGATGTTCTCTGCCTTGGTTTTGGCATTGGCTTGTGCCTTGGTCTGCCAGCTCGATGATTCTTTGGCGACATTAGTTTCGTGAGTTGGTCTTGCACCATTTCTCACTACTCACAGGAGAGGCCTCGTGAAGGCTGTCGTCTTCTCACCCCGGCCCCTGTGATGTTCCTGCTGTACATGACCCGACATGACCCGTGGCTGAGATGAACCTGAAGTCCCCTGGAACTAAATGATGGATACATAGCTGTTGACGTAATTAAGGTACTATATATATATACGTATATATGTTACGCCCAATGGACTCTTAGGATTTAGAAGTGGATTCACGAGTTAAGAAAGCCAAACTGATAAACGCATAAAAACAAACCGAGGAGGACCTGCAGTTCTTTGTTATCTACGGTGATGGCGCTGGCAGGCCATGGATGCACTCACCCGTGGAGATAAGGTGCATTGCAGTGTATTAAAAACTTTAAGAGGTTACAACGCTCACACTTCTCCAACAGTGTCTGACGGTGACTGGTGTCAAGCGAGAGTCTCCAAATACCCCGTCCAACTTTGTGATTTTTAAATTCATCTGTTAGTCTTCCACTGCTGTAGACGTCACTGCAGCACAGCTCACCACCGCGCTGATAAATATTGATGACCTTATCATGTTGCTTATCTAGTACTTTAAGATTAATACTTGATATGGTGATGGATCCCATACAATTTTACCGGAAAGTGGAAAATGCAATAACCACATTGCACCTTGGGAACGCGATAGGCTTGTTATCTGGAGAGTGATTCACCACACAGCTGGAACAACACATACGTAAAGTAATTTAATTAGAATTCACGTTTTGGTGTTTGGTGTTTACGACGACGCTGGGTCTGTCGTAACCAACTCTTTCAGGTGGTGTTCAATTTATTGGCCACGTCGAGCGAGAGAAAAATAAAATAAATGCACACAGACCTGTAAGAGGGATCCCTGTTCAGGAAGCACAACAGGAAGCAGTATAACATTAGTTGCCCTTTAATATTAGCAAATAATGGTCCCTAGGGGACACATATGTTTTGTTGTGGTGAATATAATAGGACAAGAGCCAGAAGGTCACATCCACCTGAGTATAGAATGGGCAGCGTTGCCAAAATAGTGATAGTGAATAGTGATATATTTCATATTTACTTTGCAATTCTTGTTGGACACACTCTTGTGTAAAAAATGCTGTTTTGCTTTAAAAATAAGTGACGCAGTGTAACTTATTTTTATAGCGTAACAACATTTTGCTAGAGTCCAGCAATATCACAAGATAAGAACAGTGCTAGCAGATAGTACAGAAATAAATGTTAAGGTCCAGTGCAGGTAATAGTTTGTTATAAAGCATTTCTGCCAAGTATAGCACAAAGCTGCTCTGTGGGGAAACAGACTATAATATCGACTCAGTCATCCGTCGTATTATAGCTGTGTACCTGGTCCTCGGTCGCGTCGATGGCGGCGACGTGGGCCCCTCTGGCCCCGTCGGCTGGCTCAGCATGTAGCAGTGCCTGCCGCTTCCACCGCCCAGGTCCAGGATCCTGCAACCCTCCAAGCACTCCGGGACCACCGGGGCCACAGCCACAGTACCCGTATGAGGGGAGAAAGGGCAGTGAAAGATGGAGAAACAACATTTCCAGTATATACGTAATAGCCTAGTCGTACTCTTCCATACTTACAGTCTATATGCTTTTGGGAAAACAAGTGGAATGATAGTTTACTGGCTTGTCGGTGACTTCAGGACGCACCCTCTTCAGAGCCTGGCGGATGAAGACAGGGACCACAGCACTGGATTTTAGGTCTGGAGTGTTCTTCAGAACCTTGCCGTCGCAATCCTGACACAACGGACAAAAGGAAAACGAGATACCATTGATACGTGCAGTCATAGCCAAGGTTTTAAAGCACACACATGCACAAGGGGGGAAACGCTGTGTGGCGAAGTTCGCGAATGATCTTTTGGGTGAAAAGAGGGATACACATCGAATCAGTGATTTGCCGAATGAGCGATCACTGATTAGAATCGTTCGTGAACTTCGCCACACTGTTGTATTTTCTGTTAATGTGGTTGTGTTTTCTGTGAATGCGGTTGTGTTTCCTGTTAATGCACTTGTTTTCTGTTAATGTGGTTGTTTTTTCTGTTAATGCGATTGTGTTTCCTGATGTTGCGTTTGTGTTTTCCGTTCATGACGTTGGGTTTTCTGTTAATGCGGTTGTGTTTTCTGTTAATGCGGTTGTGTTTTCTGTTAATGGTAATGTTTTCTGTTGGTTTTCATAATTCTCTTGTGTTTTGTCTATTTTCAAGTGTTTTCTTAAGTTGCAGTGTGCTGATCCCTCAGGGCCACCGTACCTTATGCACACGCACCGTGGGAAACAGGGAAGTGTCGTCACTGCAACAAACCGTGATTTAACTTTAACAACGTGGGAACATAAAGGAGCTTTATGTGAATCTCTACGACGAGGCTGCTTTGCACCTTATGACCTGAAATAACCCTCAGAATATTCTGGAAAAGCATAACAACGCCACCGTCTGAAAATACAGCACGCACAAAAATAACAAGAGTAACGACATGAAGAGAGGTTTTTGGAATGCCTAGCTGAAGGGTTATTTTCAGTTGCTCTACCTCTTAGTGTCGGCCATTGTTTGAGACGTAGCCAAAGTCCATGTTCTTTCATCACCATGACGTCACTACGTACGCGGCACCGTCACTTCTGCATCACCAGCGCCTCCTGTCGCCCGCTTCGTCAAACAGCAGCCGATTCAGTCCAGTTTGTGTTGGTGGCAGGTTGAACGCCCACACCTTATTTTGAGGCTTATCATGATAAGGCTGCATGAATGCTTATACCAGGGGTGTTTTTAGGTCTCAATAAGTAAGAATATAAGAAAATATTTCTTACAGTACTTTCAAAATTGACAGTGCATTACTGGTCAAAGTGCAGGTATCCCACTCTTCCATGAGAATTTGAGGACGGCAGTGGCTCCCAACCTTTTCGGACTCGCGGCCCACTTGAAAATCTCAAAAGTATTCGTGGCCCACATCCGACCAGAAGTAATACAGAGCCAAACAGTGCGTTCGCAGAGGACGTATATTTTAGCAATCATATGCATTCTCATACACACAGTGTAGTAGTGGTAAAACAAAAAAAGAGGTGGGTTAAAAAATATCCTTAAAAAAACCTTATATCTATGGAACTTTCACGTAACGTTCGTAACGTAAAACAAACAATAACAGGAGCACATTAATATGAACTCACCTCATAAGAAGGCTGCAGTTGCATGGCAGACGCCAAATGCTTGATGTCTGGCTTCAGGGACGACGGCCTCAAGCGAAAGATTTGGATCAACATTCAGTTCATTCCTGTATCTCGTCTTCAATGCCACAAGCGTCGAAAAGCCACAGAGATACGTCGTCTGGAAAGGCATCAAAAAATCCCACAGCTCGGGATCGGGACATCGGGATACTCAGAAGCAACATGAAGCCAAAAGTTTGTCAAGTACTTCCGTTAGAAAGCCAGTTTGAATGCGCTGTCGCATGAGAGACCCATTAGAGCGTCCTTCTCTTTTACGCTCAGGCCTACGAGGGTTTCGTCACTGTGGCTGGCGAAGGGGTTTTTGATCCAGCTGCACTGCAAATCTGGGATGGGGAAGTACTCGCTCAGCTTGGTCCTCAAACAATGCAGGTGCTCTTTGATATGATTGATCAATCTAACGGGAAGCCGCATTTCTTCCTTTGTCAAAAAATCCAAATGATTCTCAAACGACTCAAAGTTTGACTGGTTAACTGGCCTGGCCCGTACATCCATTTTTCTTATGGTCGCTTCTATTTTATTCTGGACATTGAACATGGTCACTGCTTTTCCTTGGAGACTGAGGTTGAGTCCATTGAAGTGGCTGAAAATGTCGGCCAGGTGTCCCAATTGAGCCAGCCACTTCAAATAACTGAAGCGATGTGTGAGTTCAAACTTTGTGTCGAGAAAAAACACCGTCACCTCATCACGCAATTCAAAAAGTCGCATCAGTACCTTCCTCCTTGAGAGCCACTGGACTTCGGTGTGTAACAGAAGCTGCTTATGGTCACTGCCCATCTCGTCACATACAACGGGAAATAAAGGTGATTGCAGTGGGTGGCTTTTGATGAAGTTGACTCTGACCGCCGCATCTAGAACAGTCTTTAGATCTGCAGCATTTTCTTTACAGCCAGTGCTGCTCTGTGTGTACTACAGTGGACAGATGCTACGAGTGGAGCCACAGCTTTCACTCGGGTGATGACTCCACTGTGCTGGCCCAGCATCGCACGGGCCCCGTCAGTGCTCACTCCAACACATTTGGACCAATCAATCCTGTTTGAAACTATGAACGCGCTCAGAATGTCGAAGAGCAGGTGGACGCGTCAGTAAAGATTTGCAAAACAGGAACTCTTCTTTTATCTCTCCATTGTTTTCATACCTTACATAGGCAAGCAGGTTTGACAGATTTGAGATGTCTGTCGATTCATCCAGTTGGAGGGAATAAAAACGACTCTCCCGTACGTTCGTTATCAGTTGTTTTGACACGTTCTGTGCCATCTCGTCAATCCTGCGTCTGACTGAGTTATCAGACAATGAGATGAGGATGATTGCTCTCCCAACATTGACCCCACCATCTCTTTTGTGGCAGGAAGAATTAAAACTTAAAAGCCTTGGCTATGAGTCGGGCGACTCGATAGGACGCTTCCAATGCCTTTTCGTTCTCAATGCCCATACATGACGTTTCAATGACTTTCTTCTTGCCCTGATACTCCTCGAGTTTATTATCGAAAAATTCAAGCGGCTTGGACATGTCCCGTTGTTGTTTAGTCTTGAGGTGACGGCGCAGTTTACATGGCTTCAAAGCTTTGTATGGTAAAATCTCCAAGCACACCACAGCACAGGTTCGTCTTTCATGGCTATCCAAAAATACCCCATTGATAAATATTCAGCGCTATACTGTCTCCGAACCTTTCTTTTTTTGTTTGACAGGCGGTACTGTCCAACCCGGGACTTCGCTTGTGGATGAAGAGCCAATGGCTTCTTTCCTTTTCAGTGTGCCTGACGCTAGCCAACCATCCATCACCTCAAGTTCAAAAATGTACAGATGCACGTTGATCGTGGTCCAGCTTGGATGTAGAACGCCCTAACATAAGTTCCTATCAGTGATGATGCATTTTTGAAGGTTTTAAAGAAAAAATACCATGAAATGATTTTTTTTTTCTGTTACGTTTTTTTTAATTTCATATTTATTTATCTTTTCAATAAAATCTGTGTTTTGTCCATAATTTGGCGGCCCACTTGCAATACCCACGCGGCCCACCAGTGGGCTGCGGCCCATAGGTTGGGAATTGCTGGGGTACTGTATTGCATAGGGTACTTTCATATCATGGAGCATGGGAAGAGCTCCAAATGGATAATTTATGAATTATATATACTTCACTACTACTACTTCAGTACATTTTATTAGGAATGTAACAAATATTAATATGAGTTCTGGCAATTTCCCACAACCGCATATCAAGTTACCCCAAGTGGGGTTGTGACCCCAAGGTTGAGAATCTTAGAGAGTCTGGTTTACACATTTATTTCAGTCTATTCCTCAGCAGAGCCTTTCGCATTTCTGTTTTTTCATACTGTGGGCCTTAAATATTATTCTTATAATCACCCCATAACTGTAAATAACGTGAAAAATATTTTTTAAAGAAGATATGTTTATTGAACATACATCCATCTTGGCTGTTGTAATAAATGGCTTATGAACAGTACATTCAAATGATATATGTGCACTACCACCTTACACAATATGGTGACAGAGCAAAACTACCTTTGGCAAGATGGGTGGCATTTGTCTACATTTCTCAAATGCTTCATGTACTCTTCACATATTTACTGACAGAATAAGTCATACAAGGGTTTTTTTTCCGAAACAGATTAGCTGATAATGGAAAAAAACCCCAAAAAAACCCTTCTAGATAGACAAAGCTATTTATTGCACAAATTATGTGCAAACAAACTTGTAGAATTCCCATTTGGATCAAAAACATGTCACAGAACGTCATGAATACAATAAAAAGTGGTTTCCATCTCTTATATAATTTGAATAATCACCAAGGGATTTAACTGATTCGCATTACAACTAATCGCAAGGAGGAACCATCAACTGGTCAAACATTTTAGGGTTGTATGCACTAAGAGGTAAACATTAAAAAGGCATTCAGTGCACTGGGCTTTGAACAAATTGTATCTACTTTCCCATAAAGGTTTCGGTGCAATTCAATTTCTCAGAATGAAGAACGACCAGCAACTAGAAAATCTGACAATATAAAAGGCTCTGTTCGAAACAAAATGCCTGTTGCCTTTTTCAAACCGGAAAAAACGTCTTAACTATAGATTGTTATCAAAGTTGTGATTGTGCTGAAACATACCATAAGAATCTTAAAAATGTGCTACTGGTAAATCCTTAATAATGTGCTATATGAGCAGCCCCAAATGATCCCAAACTATGATGAACTCCAAATTCTGAAGTTGAAATTCACAGTTGGAACTTGGAGTTAAGACATTTAAGTCAAATTTAAGTCAAGTACTGACTTGTACACTTTTCAGGTGCTGTGAAAAATCAGCAGAATGTATAGCGTTCATCGTAGGCAATTCACAGACAACCACATAGTCCTGAAGATATGTATAATAACTGCAAAACACGACCAAGAAAGCCAGTCCACTACAAATGAATGGCTTGAGTCACAGCGACAAAGAAGAGCAAGTTTGTCTTTCTCCTCAAAACAAATGCTTTGTCCTAAAGAGGAATTGCTTGACACAGATAACTGTTAATGCACTTAATCCCTCTATCACCAACTGGGTAAATAGAGCAGCAAAAACACAAGACAAAAACAAGGCTGTGTGGTTTTTAAAAATCACTGAAAAAGCACTTTCAAAGCACAAGTCTAACTGGTGTGCCTGTATCGTATCAAATTGCATAAACACTCTGGTGATTACACATTGCACTCGTCCAGTGTGTTCCCGCTCTGTGTCGTTTCTGCGTGCCGTAGCGTCCGACGGCAGTTTGTTGTTTTGCTGCACACAACCAGCGAGGAGCCGATTGACAGCACTGTCAGCAGTCCCTTCTCGCCGTGCCGGCGAGAATGACAACGAGCCCAAGGAGAGGGCGTGGGTGCAGAACGATCAGTTCTGGGCATAATGGAGCCTAGACACACAACACACAGTTTAAGGCCACCAGTTTCAGCCAGGGGGCAGGTTACAGTGAGACTCCGCCTCCAGCTCGTAACAGCCCCCGCGCCCGGAATATCTAGATACACAAATTCAAAGAAGAACTAATTTTGAAAGCACTTAGTTATCCCGCTCGCACAAAATGTACTCCCCCTTTCTTTGGGTTCCGTCCTGCTCAAGCGACCTCTCGTTCCCTCCATGGGGGGTGTGTTCCGCTCCGCTCCACTCCACCTCAGCCCTCGGGTTCGGTGCCGCTGCCGCTTCCGCTGTGCGGCCCCTCCTGCTCGTTGATGGTGTGGAGGAGGAGACACACCGGCGAGGCGCTGCTGGTCAGCGGAGCGGTCAGAGGCTCGTCTGCCAGCTCGCCACTGTGCTGCCCCTCCGGCCCCCCCAGCGTTTCCTTCTCCTCGTCGCCGAGCTGCGCACGGGGACCACAACTGTCGCAGAAGTCGGCGCCCTCCTCGCAGCCCAGCAGGCTCTCCAGCTCTCTTAGCTCCTTGCCCTCCTCAAGGGCCCCTGCTCCGCTACAGCCGCCGTTCCCCCGCGGTCCGCACACACACACCTCGATCCCAGAGTCCCCCGTGAAGCGTCTCCTTCTGCCGCCAGGGAGACGCTCCTTGTCCTCGGCAGAGAGCTCAGAGCCCCCCAGGTCTTTCAGCAGAGGGTCCTTGCAGGAATCATCCCCGTTGTCGTCGCCACCGCCGCCGCCACCGCCGCCACCTCCGTCCCTTTTCTCCAAACTGCCTCGCCCCTCCCTCGCGAGCCCGTCCTGGAGCGTATCTAACCGTGTGATCGTGCCCGGCTTCTGTGCCGTGTGCAGGGGCTTGTTTTCCAGCTTGGGCCTAAAGCCTCTGGAGCTGAGGTCCAACTCCTCCAGGCTGGGTCTGGAGCACAGTGTGTTGGAGACCGGGGGGACTGGAGTGGACTGGATGGCCGGGCAACGGCCCTCTTGTTGCTCACTGGAAAGGGGGCTAGAGTCCGGTGAGGTGGGGACAGTGTGTAAGGCACTATAGGGAGGGGGAGGAGTAGGGGGCCTGTTGACCACTTCTTCATAGTCAGGCAGGAGGTAGTTTGGAAGAAACCCTGGAAGGGAGAGAAAGGGAAACAACTTCAATAATGTTGGTCTACTGACAGGCTTTTTGTATCAGTAAATTTAGCACAACTTAACATGATAATAATAAATAATAATATATACATGATAATAATAAATCCAGGCTTTTCTAAACTCTGAAAACAATACTGTGCCACAATGAAAATCACCAGGTCAAATAACAAACACAGTTTTAACCAAAGGGGAATGGGGGGTGGGGTCACAGTTGAGAGAATATGCAGAGCTATGCAAGATGATTTTGCAACTTTGGCACAACATCAGGAACGCAACGCTGTTCGCTCTCTCGAATCTAGGGCATGTAAACAGGTTCTAATGCTCAATGGAACCAGGTTGCTGCCGCTCGACACAACCCAAGTATATCTGAGGCAGAACCTCCCTCCACAAAAGGACAACAAATACAACACGACTTAGCACGACTCAACTCAGAAATGCTTCCCGGTAAAACATAACAGGCCGCATCAGATAAAACTTAAAAACTTAAATTGATAAACTTGTTCAGTTGTCAATGACCTTATAAATATTAAAATCTCAAATAGAAATGACGCCAACTGAAACACAGACGATCCTCATGTCTGGACCCGGAGATGTAATTGGAACAATGCGGTGGCTCCAGGCATGGGCTTACTGAAGTAGAAGGGCACAGAGGTGTAGTTGTGTGCCTCCCGATAAGCGATGAGGTTAATCTCGTGCTGGCGCTGCTGTTGCTGGAGCCGGTGTTTGGTGCGGCGATGATGGCAAATGCAACAGCAGCTCAGGATAACGATGACGGCCCACACCAACCAGAACCCTGCGGTGGAGAGGAAAGGACACGGGCTGGAATGGTGGCGTTGCTCCTCGCAAGCAATTTGGTGATGAATAATGATTTCGGTTATTAAAAACACGACTATTGATAAAGATGGATAGGGGTATAAACTGTGGTGACTTTCTTCTGTGGAAACTCAAAAAGGAATGCAATGCAAACCCTCTTAAATGAAATTAGGTGAAAAACAGTGCTGCAGAATGAATACACACACACACACACACACACACACACACACACACACACACACACACACACACACACACACACACACACACACACACACACACACACACACACACACACACACACACACACACACACACACCATCTCTATAGTACATAGAATACTGCAAGAAGAATCATTTACTCTATTTCATACATATATATAAACTTTGGAGCAGAGATAAAATGATTTTGCATAGCAAATACTAAACCTGTGACACCTTTAGCCTGTGACATGCGGAATCCATAACATTGCCGGATGAAAAATATCCGGCCAAGGCATGGGTGGTCATTCACACATGGGCATCCTTTACGGAGAAGTTCCGTATGGAGTCGTTCTCACATTAAAAGGCTTTTACGGATACATTACGTCACGGTTTAGGGTCAGTACGTTATGTCCAGCGTAGATGCGACCGTTTGGACAATCTGTCGGCAACGGACGTACAATCTGAATCAGTTTTTGTCATTCTCGATCGGATACAGGTCAGATTTTTTTCCACGCTACCTAGGTCTGAACAGTCAAACCGGAATTCATGAGACTTTTAAGTCACTCTAGAGCAGGGGTAAATAAATAAACCTTTTTATTATCACGGACCAGACTGCAGCGCATACACAATGTTCACAGACCGGGGACACAAAAAAGATTTAATCCGCGAGCTTGAGCCGAGGTACACGGCCCCACACCGCCCGGACCCCCGCGGTGCATTTGCCTGCCGCGTTTACTTCCATACGACAGCACGCTGCGTGTGACATCTTTGTTACTTCTGCGCACACGGGTCGGTTTAGGACCGTGGCCCCTTCACACTGGAATCTGATATCGGCCACATTTAAAAAAATAATGTGAACAGCCAAACAAAAAATAAATGAACAATCTGATCCGTAGCAATAATTACAAATTGAGCCTTGCAGTGTGAATATAGCCTAAAACACACGTCGAGGATCCGAGTGGCATTTTTAAGAAGAAAAATAATAAAATTGCTGAAACGTCTCTGTGGTGACTGGACGTGCAATACTGACACATTTCATTATTCAATCCGATACGAACAATCCCCGGTGTTTGATCTGATTAAAATGTAAGCGGCAGACTGGAACCCTAGACGACAGAAAACTGAATAAACAGATGAAGAGATAGTGACCCAATCTGTCTAAATGAGAGCATGAATAATAATTCATAAATTGGATCATCATCTGAACAATTACGTTTGAGGTGATGTTGTACAAACACACAAAAGGTATGAAATGCAATAAAAATATAAATAAAAATGTGTATTCCAGTGCCATCATGCAGCTCTTCCATGTGCAGTCCAGCACTAGGAGTTGTTGTTCTCTACTGCTGAAGTGACAGGTATAACACACAGACACAGAGGGATGACGAGCACTTACACCATAGTTCATAGTAGTTGCAGCACTTGGACTCTCCACAGCAGTGGCCGGACTCGCAGACGTAGCTGTGGTTGTTCAGCCCCTCGCAGTGCAGTAGGTTCTGTAGTGCAGGAAACATGTGGAATTGCCAAAAAGAAATGTAAACATTCAGGAGTACAATCAGAGCAAGCTACCTAAATGTCACCTTCCCACCACGAGCTTACACTGTGTCTGATGTAGGTATGTTGAAAAACTGAAATTGAATTCATTGATTTCTCCTCATAATCCTGGATGGGGAAAAAAAGTGTAATTTTTCATTTCTTTTTTTAAGATAGATATATCATATCAGATATATTTCTAAAAGGTAAGCAGATACATTTTCATTTAAAACAGTATGTCATGTTTTATTATTTCAAGAATAATAAAAGGAAAATTGGTATTCAGAGTATTGTTTGGGAGTCAAGGTACCGCGATTGAGCCTTTTTGAAGGATATCCAGCCCAAAATGTAACACTTGGTCCTTTAAAATTGTGCTGTTGATGGCAAATTAGTTTTCAATTTTACGAGTTAGTTTCTTAAACCTACTTTACATCTTGTTTAATTTTGGCGTAACAATAGCTATACGCAAAGCTGTCAGCTAAAATGCAGAGGCCATACTATTTTTTACTAAAGCCAATATTCATATTATTGCAATTTCAGATGTCTTGAAAAACGGATGCTGATTCAATTCACCAGATACAATACTGCATTACAACGTTGAGAAAACAACCCAGTCCACTGGGGCTTCGACACAAAACAATAAATCACAACTTTTCTGACTCTCCTTGTGAAATAAATATAGATATGGTTACTCTGAGAATGAATACAGTAATGAAAGTGATTCTTAACCGTATGGAGCTATATGATACACCCCTACAATCATTACGGCAAATCCTCACTTTTTAATACAAACACTGAACTTCATTCAGTAAAAAAGTCCAAATTCTAAAACCATGTTTTGCTTATACGCGAATCCAAAAAATTTCACAGCAATAATAAATTAATCAAAAAAGGTCAGAAGTTGTTTGCGGGTTTCACTGTGAACTAATCGAACACACATACAGATACCCACGACTTATCAAACAAAAAAATGAAACCACTCAATTCCACCAATCTATAAGGGCGTTTAGTTGGGTTATAATTCACACCTGATTAAAGAACCTGATAGAGAAAGATAATTGCCTATTGACTTTTCAAGGTACTGCCCGAGGCTTGTTTTCTCCCAAATTAGATTCATGATTAACCAGCAGAGTTGCAAGAAGCTCCAGGCTTTGATTGGATAGATTACCAGCGCTGGTCCCAGACTGAGCGGCATGATGATCTAGGCTCCACAAATCCTTCTACCTCATTATCCCACAAGAGGAAAACAAGTTAATGTCAGCGTCCTCCGCCTTTCCCCCTCTCGCTCTTTATGCTTTAGCCCCCATCTCTCTCTCTCTCCCTCTCTCTCTCCCTCTCTCTCCCTCTCTCCCTCCCTCCCTCTCCCTCTCCCTCTCTCTCTCTCTCTCTCTCTCTCTCCCTCCCTCCCTCCCTCTCCCTCTCCGAGGCTGACGGGAACACGCAATCGCTCTACTGCAACTCTCGAGCAGCAGCGGAGTGAGCGTTTCGCTGAGGTGCGGCCAGATAATAAGGCTCTGCCTCTGTATACAAAACGAGGCTTTGTGTGCACGACTAAGAGAGAGCGGGAGGGAGGGAGGGAGAGAGGGTGGAGGGGAGGGAGAGAGAGAGAGATCAGAAATGTCTCCCGCTAAAGATAAGATACGAACACTCATCTTCTGCTCATTACTCTCGACCACCATGGCAGACTTGAGCCCATTGGAATGAGGTGCAGAGGACAACACGCTACTTTAATCCTTAACAACGTACTTTCTTCAGCAGTTTTTCCAACATAAAGCATTTCATAGCTGGGTGTCCTCTAATAATAAAATATATAATGAAAAAGTAATATCCTAGTCAAATACACCTATTCAAGATCACCTTGTTTCCCCCCAAAAAAAGCAATCGGGGAAATTTACCGCATGCCCTCACAAAGAAAAAAAAAAAAAAAACCCACTTTGTCCTCGACCTCAAGGTGAACTGAGATGGGTCTGAAAGTCTTCCACAAATCAGGTCATAAACAGACAGTGGCGGAGCGAGGAGTCTGACTGGATTCCTCTGTCTTCACCCCCAACAGGCGGCGGTTGAACAATGCGCCTCTCATGCCACCGCGGCAGATTAACTAAAAGGTAGATTTTGTTACTTGGCCGAGAAATGGCTGAAAATTTGAAAAAAAGCCACTCGCATAATGAGAAGCTGCTGAAACGGGCAGATAGCGAGAAGTTCAATATGGCATAGAGTGTTCCTCGGGGTGACTACGTATCTAAAGGTCTGCTGGATTCCAGAAGTGGGCTGATTCACGAAACAGAAACGACCCCGGCAGAGGTTGTTTGGGGCCGTTAAACGATAGGTTTCGCTATTTTTACTGTTATTAAAACGTTGGTTCCCGTTTTTCGAGAGGGCGATTTAACCCCATTGAACTTCACTTAAGCGCAGCGAGAAGCCAACAGCAGAGCATTCAGCGAGGCTCCGCGCTATAAAAACCTATAAATGATGGGAACCAACGTTTTAATAAGGCCCGGGTTGAAAACTAGAAAACCCGTCCTTTAGGCTTCAATGCCGGAGCTCAGCTAATACAGCCAAGTGCAAACGTCTTGGTCCCAAAGTGACTTTAAAAAAAGAGATTTATACGTCTATTCTCGAAGAGGCAATAAAATGTTCTCCGCAGTTATCAAGGTCACAGTCGGTAGAGACAGTACGGAACAAAACACTCCAGGCACAATTGCAGTGACCATTAATCAAACGCATTCCACAAAATGTCTTAGGTTTCAAAAGAAAAAAAATAAAAGAAAAAAAATAATAAAAAAAACTGCACCAGACATTTCGCTGAGCTGCCAAACTGCTCCGAATCTCGCCGGCGTGTCTGAGAAGTGCATGATATATCACTTTCAAATTCATGAGGCCTGACTGAAACAATACAAATTACAACCTCGAGACCTTTTCCAACTCGGTTCGCCCCCCTATAAATTTAGGCCCATACGTCTAGAAAACGCATCTTGGAAACAGGACAGCCATGAGGGGGACGTTGTGCTTCGGGGACGGTAAAGCGCTCGGCACACAACAACAGCGATCTCTCTTTACAATCCGCCGAAACGGACAGCGAACCAGGTCCATTGCGGACTCATGGTTGTTGTTTTTGTTCCCCCAATCCCGACAGACTTTAATAACATAATGTTTCTCAGCGTGTCAAACTGGAAGAACGCTTTTAGTCGCTAATCGTTTCCCTGGGCCCAAATAAAAACTTCAGGTGAGCTGCCTTTCTGGAAAAAAAGGAAATGTAACGATCACACGGTCTACACGGGTAATAAAAAATGACGACTAAATCAAATGGGCCCAAACCCGCGTGACTTTACATCCGTCCGTCCGCGCAGTTTTAAACTGTTTTTAATTCACTTCAGCAAACTTGTGCTGCCAGTATTTACAGATGTGTCCGTGTTGAAATCAAGCCTAAACTCTAGTTGCCGTAGGCCTTGAATCTAGATCTGCTTTCTATAAATATTTCCACCTCTTCAGCCGCTTTAAAAGTGCTGAGTGATGAAATAAAAGTGTTCTTGCGAAACAATCCTCTGACCACATCCGTTACGGAGCTGAGGGTAAGCTGGTAATAGCCAGTTTGTGACAGGTAAAGATAATTACAGCAAACAATAAATAGGAAATGCCGCAGCTGTGCAGTTTATATTTAAATTTTACATCTGGAGAGGGAGCCTTAACGCCGCCTTCAGTCTATGTCACAGTCGGGACAACAGGCACGGATGTCTGCCTGTGCATCTCATTTCTGTCAATAATTAAGTCCATAAATAAAAAGTTGCACCAAGCGAGGGGCATTGCTGCAGCAAACTTCTAGTATCACATCTTGTGGTAGGTTGGATAACACAGCATGTTCATAACTTTCCCTTTGTGTGTGGCTAATCAGCATCGGAACGCTCGGTCACCACGACTTTGTTAGTTAGTCAACGTTTTTAGAGTACTATGATCGTAACAGCAGATTTAGATCAGTGTTTCTCAAATGGTGGGTCGCGATCCAAAACTTGGTCGTGGGTCCATTTCGAGTGGACCATGGGCAACTGACTGTGCGTCAAAGTCGTGCAAAGCAATGGCAAAACAATTCAGTGGTTTAGCTGTTATTAACTGCGTATTGTTAGCCTATTTGGATTTTATTGCCGGCTAGATCAAACAGTATTTCGGAAACACAGGCAATTAATTAGTTGCTATTGTTTCAATGGCTTTTTTTTTTGGGGGGGGGGGTCTTAGGGTCTTAGTTTGTTTTTTTGTTTTATTTAACTTAATTATTGAATTGATGTGAATTTCTGGACTATTCATTTTGAATGAGAACATTCTTTAAATTATAATTGAGTCGTGGCTTAATGACTACTGACAAATCTGGAACCTGTTGAGAACAACTACTTTAGATGAACTCAAAAAAATCCTTGAGAAGACCTTTAGACCTTAGCTGCTGATGCATGTGGACCCTGTACAGCAAGATTATTTTCGAGAAATGTACGACCTCAGCAAGCCTATATGTGGATACTATCCAGTGGTAACAACACATATACTTATATTTTTATGCAAGCATGGTGAAAGAGCAGAAATAAAAAAATATTATATTTTTGGATGACGACACAGACATCGTTCAATACATTATCGTTAAAAAAAAAAAAAAAAAAAAAAAAACAACAACTGTACAATCAGAAATCCAGTAAAATGCATCTACAGTATAAACTTTAGATATACTCCATTTTTCACTGGCATCTTTTGTTGGTTAATACTGAAAGCCCCATTTAAAAAAACATTTGAATCAACAAAGCTTTTATTTTTATGAAGGATAAAGTTTGCTAACTTGAAAAAAAACTCCAGGAACTGCACTTCGATGCAAAAGGACAGTTTTACAAATGCTGAATTTTGTAAAGCACTTATTAGAGAAGCCATTGTGAAAATCTGGTCCATTTTATATTTTAATCCATCAGCTTCATATCCAGATTGGCTAATTTACTACAAAACATCTAGCAACCACTTGGCTCTTTACATTAGCTTTTACATTGGCTACTTCACCATATTTTCAAAGCATTTTTCTGCTGTGTACAATGTAGATGTCATAAGCAGTTAATCAAAGGATACATTTAAATGTGTCTCTGAAAATAATCTAACACTTGTCCGTAGTCAGCTCATATTATAGATTCAAGAGGTATATTTGTCACATACATATACACCTACAAATGTTCATACATAATAAGTATAGCTGAGAGAACTATAACCACTTATTTCCATTATATAAATATATTATAAATAGGCTCATCAAAAAAAGGTGTCAGAAATTGTGCATTTGAATAGCTCTCGGCTAAATACCAATGTTTGAACTTCCTAGTGATTACTTTGCGGATGTACAACTCAAACTGAAGTTTTTACAATGATTGCCATGGTCTTGAATGTTCCAGTGGGTTGTGCAATGTATCATTTGCCAAAGCACAGAAAGGTGTGGATTTAAATAAGGTTTAATTAAGATTCCTCACTGGCAGTCATCATACTGACCAGTAGTTTATTAAAAATGTTCTATAATAATAACAATAATAATTTAGACTCTACGAGCTAAAGCCATTTCAACAATTCAGGAAACCGTCACAGGCTCCTTCACCAACTTCGAAATCCACCGAATGTACCTTATCATTAACGACACAATATATTTGTCTTCTAGATAATAGCTGGTGCATTGTAGTGCGGCAGTGCATATTATATACGTAAAATTTGATATACAGAATATTAGTTATGTCTGTGTGACTGTTGTTGAATATATGCCAACGGTTTGATAATGATTTAAAAAATGGGCCCCTTGTTTGGCAGGTCCTGTGAGCTGTTAGTTAACTGCTAACTGCTGTTGGCTACACACCTAGCAAGCCTCTGGAGCTCCGAATCCCGTTTCACACTCACACAAGTGGAAGGCGCCGCAGCCTCCCCCGTGAACCGGGTTTTATGATTCGGCTGAGTGGGTGGGTGGTGGGGGGCCGGGAGAGGACGCTATCCCGCCGGCGTGTTAGCTCGGCGCCCGCCCGACAGACTAGCAAACGTTAGCCGCTTAGTTAGCCGCGTTTCGAGCGCCTCTTACCCCTTCTTCCGTGGGCTCCGTGGGGCTGACAGAGCCCACGACGTGCAAGAACAGTCCCATGTTCAGAGCGGAGCGCCCGGCCCTCGTTCCTCCGGTGCTCGCTACGTACGGAGAGACATCGCTCGGGGTGGGTGGGGAGGGAGGGTGGGTGGAGGGGGTGGTGTCGTCCTAAAAATGTTGCCCCTAAACTCGAAATCCTCTTTCCTCGAGGAGGCTCCGCTCCGGAGCGCCCGTGTTACGCGAGCTGCTGCCCCGGTGGGTGGCTCGCTCCGCTGGGTGTGGCGTGGACCCTTCCGCCGGGTCGCCGCGCGGCAACGTGACGCGCTCTCCGCCGCGCACATTGGCGGAGATTTGCGGACCGGGCGCCGATTGGTCCGCGGCGCAGACCCGGAAGCAGCACGGCCAATCACACGTCAGTGCGCCTCCAGCGTAAAGGACGAGCCGCGCGTCTAAATCACCTTCGCCTTTCTCTTGTTTTATGTCAACATAATGCGCTGACAGGATCAAAATATGCTCGGCCAGTCTGTTGGACAGTCTGTGTGGTGTTATTTTTTTTTTTAGGTCTGTCGAATATCGCCAATTTGCCTATTTTTAAGTTTATTTTTGGGTTCTCTTATAACTTTATCATTATTGCTCATTGCTTTGATGTGTGCTGCTTCAACACCGGAATTTCCTTTCGGGGATGAATGAAATACTGACCTTACAATCTATCATAGTAATTGATATATTGTTTCTCGTGGATGACGTATCAATGTATCAATGTTCTTTGAAAAAGAGGTAAAAAAAACTGAGACTATCTGTGAATACCTTTAAAACTGTAAAGAAAGTCAGAATCATTAAAATTGCATTCCTATGAGAACTGCATTTTGATTTCTCAATGACAGTAAAATGAATTTAGTAATATGAAAGAGGGACATGTATCAAAGGTCATCGAGCTACATTCATCCACACATTTGACCTTCTGGTGTGATCTTCACAGGACTATCATTAAAAAGTATTGCTACACTATGATCAACATACTATCAATAAATGAAAACAATACTAATAGTACTAATAACACAAGTATTGAAAGTACATATAAATTGCACTTGACCTACTTGATCTTGACCTTAAAGTTGTGACGTACAATGTAAACTTCAAAATGGTGCGTGAGGAAGAAAACAAAATAAATGAAAACAAGTTTATTTGTATGGTCGTTGATAAGTTAGTCTCAAAGCCTCAAAACTACAAACCCACATTGAACAACAGTTTGATGGCACCCCTTATATGCAGTTTAGTTGGCTAATCAATATAATTAGCATCATAAGTAGTGTTTAATATTATCACAATCCTGATTAAAATGTAGAACGCGTCTGAATTAAAATGATATCTGCACATTTAGAATTTTCTAGATTGATGTCGACCACTAACTTATGAACTAATGAATTTTCCAAGTCTGGAATGATGTAATAACTTTTTTTTTAACCTGTGCTGTCAGCATGCTGGGCATACAACATGCTGGGCATACAACACAGAGTATTTGTACCATTGCATCTAGGACAGAGTTAGTCTGCAAGTGGAGTTCAACTTCTCAACCTGCAATGCAGCTCTTTATTAATTCTTAAATCATCAAGAACTGCTACAATAACTGTCCTGTGGACAACCTGTAGAATGACAAGAGCACAGTTTTTGGTTATACATCACCACAAACAACCCCCCTCTTTGGAGAACTATTTATCATGTTTGGGTCTATAAACAACTGATCACTACTCCAAGAGGGAGAGAATCACCACAGGTGAGCATTACCCAGTCCCAGGGAGCACGAGGAGACCGCCGCACCCCAGGGGCGCACACATACAACCAACCCCCAGGATGTCACCAACTTTGATGTCGCAATATAAAAACAGTTTGGTCATCAGCCTTAATTGTAGCACTATCCCTACTATTCCTTATCAAAAATAAGACAAGGTATATTGTTTGGCTCAAAATGATCGACAATAAATTACCAGTCTCTTTCATGAGGTTCCCTGAATGGTATGCCCAAAAGGCTAAAAATGTCCTTTTCTGCAGAAGTGGGAATTGGAATTCCACTATATACCTTCACACTACCTTGACGCAACACATCTTTGTTTAGCGAATGCTCTGATAGGCTCATGTTTTTCGATATTGCCAGGGCCCTCATAGAGCGGTTAAAGTGTGCCGAGCCGGTGAAATACATGAGAGAGCTGGCAAACTCGTTATAGGGAACAACAATAATGTCGAGCCTGCGATGGCGGCGGCCGGGTCCTGGTAAGCGGCACACGCCCATGTACTTCTTCTGCTCGCCATTCTCTTCATGACTCACCAGGTCGTCCGTCAAGAAACCTGTGAAAAACAGGGGAACCGCATATTCGTCTCGGCTTGTGTCATATGAGGTTAAGTACATTTGAAGAAGGAAGGGAAGTATCGTCAGTGCTTTGAGAAGGACATGTCTTACCACTTTGATGTAGGCTCTGCAATATTTTACTGAAGACCCCCTTGTGGGACTTGCCGTCAGGGTGAGAGATGAGGACGTCGACATCTCCACATGTTGCCTTTCCCCGACGATAGGAGCCACATACCACAGCCAGCAGGTTGGGGTCCAGGGCCTGGGTCGCTTCTCTTACCTGGGCCCCCACCACAGCCCCCACCACAACCACAAACGTTTATTACATTTTTTTCCACTATAAAAGTCAGCAAGAGATTAACTTAAAAAAATAATAATAATTATGAATACAATTGATACATGTCACCACTAAAAATCACAAATGAGATTTCCTGTCTTCCTGAATGGCGGACTGCATACAATTAGAACCGTTTTTATGTTTACGTTATATGCACCCGACAGTGGGAGGTATGCTTGAGGCAGCATATATTTTAACAAACTAAAGGGAGGACACATGCTTTAGTCATCTTTATATCTGTCTTTTGTATCTGGCAGTGCTTAAGCAAAATTGAAAATCCAAGTAATACTGTATGAAAACAACATGCTTTGTACACAGCCCTCTGAGAGTTAACAGCTATCTGGTTGACTTATGGTGCCGCAAATTTCAAGAGCAAGTTTTCCCCCGTTGGGAAGCACTACATTGGAAGAACGAAGTCTGTTTTTCCAATCAGCATATAGTAAAGAGACGGCAGGCCTTAAAATCAAAACTGCCTCCTATTGCTCTCTAAACAGTGCCCCAGTTTTTTTTTTTTGTTTTTTTTTCCACAAGTGGCAGCAAGAGACAAAGGAGGGCATTTTGAAATGAGTTGACTCGCTCTTAAAACATATTTAAAATTTAACAGCAGTAAGAGAATAAGTGCAAAGACAAGTCAGTGTTTTTACAATTAAGCGTCTCAATAAGGCATACTACTTATTGTTACATTACCAGTTTTCCAATGGCAGAAGATTCTTCTCTGGGCATCCGGTCAAGAAAGTCATCATAGTGCTTGAGCCCTATTTTCTGAGTGTTGCTAAGCTTCGCCTTTTCCCGGATGTCCTCTAAAGTGCGAAATCCCTGAACAAGAAAATTTAAACAGACAGGAACGTTCAAGATTTGTAAGCCAAAGATACCGTCTTGCAGCTGTTATTTCATTACACAACCCTAGGGAATCAATGCATGATTCTCTTTCTCAGCCCCAACATAATCAGTGTATTTGTCACCTGTTGGTACCATAGCTGTGCAGTCTTGGCACCTGCACCCCAGATATTAGTGAAAAGCTCGAGAACGGGTACAGCCTCCCCAAAGTGATCTAGTTTCCGTAAGTGACCGCTTTCCATGATCTCATCAATTTTGTCGGCCATGCGCTTTCCAATGCCTGGAATCTGGCAAGCCTCCTGAAACAAACAGAAACAAATCGCAAAATGCAAAATTATAGGTATTAACATAATCAAAGGTAACCACGGGTGGCCTTTTGAAAATAAACAACCACACTTTGTGGGTAGAAATACATTTTCATATTATCCAATACACAATGCAAACTGTAAAAAAAAATAAGCACTTCAGTCACAGTGGTTATATCTGATATCTGATCTCCATAGTACCTGATATGATGTGATGGGCTTGTGGTAACTTTTTAGTGCAATGACAGCCTTGGAGTATCCCAGGGCCCTCCACCTGTCCCCTTGGTGAGTGTAGGCCTTGGTCAGCAATTCCAGTTTGTCTGTAATGTGTTTGTTGTGATTATTACTTTTGGACTCGGAGGACTGGGCACAGACCCACTTCTTTGAGAGCGGCTCCTGCTGAGCCATGTCTGGAACAAGATGAAGGCTGATGCCAGCAGTCTCCTCTATGGGGTGTTGGCCTGTGAGTAGTGCTTCCAAGTCACTCTGTGAGACCCCATCTTCGTCTTTCACATCTTCTTTGCTCGCTGAGGCCTATTTAAAAAATAAAGAACATAACAGATTACAACAAAGCTGAAATGCAAAATGTAAGAACACAAACTAGCTGAGGTACACATCAATCAATTTGTAGGATGGACTCTGCTTTTTACCATTATAAATGCTGACTTAAGAAACCAAACAATGTGATTAGATTAAAAAAAAATATATATATATATATATATATATATATATATATATATATGCACAATTTTTTTTTCCTAGACAAAAAAGTGATTTTACCATGTCTTTGGACTCCTTTTGTTTTGTAGGATCCAACAGTTGCTCCACTTCATTTTGCTTTGCATGATGGACATTGGGTAAATCTTCTTTAACTTTATGTTGTAATTTAGATTGCCTAACAGGAAAGTTCAATAAAATTGTTAGAAGATAATCCAGCCTCGGACACGACAACATTCACACTTATATAATTATTTATGGGTTTAAAAATGTATAATTGACATTAGCTACTACACTGATCAGCCACAACATTAAAGCCACTCGCCTAATATTGTGTAGCTCGCCTTCGTGCTGCCAAAACAGCTCTGACCCGTCGAGGCATGGACTCCACAAGACCTCTGAAGGTGTCCTGTGGTGTCTGGCACCATGACGTTAGCAAGCAACAGATCCTTTAAGTCCTGTAAGTTGTGAGGTGGGGCCTCCATGGATCGGGCTTGTTGTTCCAGCACATCCCACGGATGCTCCATCGGATTGATATCTGGGGAATCTAGAGCCCAAGTCAACACCTTGAACTCTTTTCCATGTTCCTCAGACCATTCTTGAACATTTTTTGCAGTGTGGCAGGGAGCATTATCCTGCTGAAAGAGGCCACTCCCATCAGGGAATACTGTTGCCATGAAGGGGTGTACTTGGTCTGCAACAATGTTTATGTAGGTGCTAAGTGTCAAAGTAACATCCACATCAATGCAAGGACCCAAGGTTTCCCAGCAGAAAATTGCCCAGACCATGGTCAATGCATCCTGGTGCCATCTCTTCCCCAGGTAAACAATGCACACACACCCGGCCATCCACATGATGAAAAAGAAAAGGGAATTCATCAGCCAACTTCTTCCATTACTTCCATTGTCCAGTTCTGATGTTCACATGCCCATTGTAGGCCCTTTCGGTGGTGGACAGGGGTCAGCATGGGCACTACGACCGTTCTGCGGCTACGCAGCCCCATACGCAGCAAGCTGTGATGCACTGTGTGTTCTGACTCCTTTCTATCATAGCAGCATTAACTTTTTCAGCAATTTGTGCTACAGTAGCTTTTCTGTGGGAGGGGCTGGACTTCACTCCCCACGTGCATCAATGAGCCTTGGGTCCCAATGACCCTGTCGCCCGTTCACCTGTTGTCCTTCCTTGGACCACTTTTGGTAGGTACTAAGCACTGCATACTGGGAACACCCCACAAGACCTGTTGTTTAGGAGATGCTCTGACCCAGTCGTCTAGCCATCACAATTTGGCCCTTGGCAAAGTGGCTCAGATCCTAATCTTTGCCACAGACGACAACTTCAAGAACTGACTGTTGGTTGCTGCCTAATATATCCAATATATTATACAGTATATATCCAACATCGTGCAATGTTATTCAATTCACCTGTCAGTGGTTTTAATGTTGTGGCTGATCGGTGAATATAGAAGTAATTTTTTTTTTCCAGTCTTGACATACACAAGTTTTATTATATTGCCAACAATATATGTGACATCTACAAGTAAGAAAACTTACAGCAACATCTTGCAGTCTGTAAACATAATAATTGTATTTACCTATCAGGGATGAGAAGGCTGTAGTCGGCCGTATCCAGTAGTTGTTTCTCAGTGATGCAAGAGCTCAACCAGTTGCATTTTACCAGATAGACTGCAGGCGGCATGCAATCCACCTTCAGCAGGCGGAGGGCACGACCACTGTCCATGTTCTCGTCCACAACCACGTGAGTGACGGCGGGGCCGAGTGAGCCCTCAGTCTTTCCTCCGTTCTGCTGGACTTGCTTTCGGAAGATTTGGCATCTGGCGTTTCCTATGCCGGCGGGAACGATGTATACTGTGGCACCCCTGAAGATATCTCCTGAAATACAAAAAGATTTGAGATGGGCATTCGTCACATGCAGTCATACGAGTATGGCGTGATGATAAAGGGGAAACTCTGAAGGCTGTCTGAAAAAAGTCAGCCCCCCTGACTCCACCCCACCCACTGACAGCCACACTAACAACAAACCTCTGTCAGAACCTGTAACTTCATCGACCGCAGATCTCTTCTTTAAAGACGGCGCGTCCTTCTCCTCTTGGGCTCTGGCTCTTTTCACCTTGGGGAAAGCTTTGACGATCCCGCGAAGAGGCTCCATTCTGGGACGAGAGAGCGGCCTGCACACCCCAACACCGGGAAGCCGTAACAACAAAGCTAACGTCAGCAAAGATGGACACCGACGAGTATTACGTAGTACTACAAGTATTGGGTCCAATCTACTCACTCGTTCGAGGAATCCGTGTTTCACTACATCTGTTGTTTTGAAACTTTCATATGTGTGTGTAGTAGAATCACTACACCGTTGAAAGCTCCATGTTTTGTTCTTCTCTTGGTCTCTACTCGACTCGTACCTAAAAAATAAAAATCGAATTAGTTGTTTTGCTTCCGGGTTAATTCCGAGATTTTCGTGTGAAATATAATTTCAAATTTTATTAACGTTTAATTTGACCCAAAAAAGCACCCAAAAACAAAACAAAAAAAAATGTCTATGTTATTTAAAAAAAATATATATATATATATACATACATATAATTGAGATGTGACTTATTTCTGAACTTTGACCCCGGTTGCTGCGGACGAACTCAAAGCTTCGGGACGTTGAAAACGGGCAACGCAGCGACCCCCGGTGGTCTGCGGGAGGTATCGCAGCCGCTTGATCTGGAGCCCGCGCGTACACGGAGCTGTTAGATTTCATAGTTTTAATCTCACATGTGCGCAATAAAATCCCAGAAGACGGCCTCGTGTTTTCATTTTGACCTCCTGATATCTGTGTTCGGTCGTCAAAGTTCTGCAATAAATGCATATATTATTACCTATGTCTGCATGAATAAAAGCTTTGAATGTCTTGTCTACAGAGTACACGCTAAAAGGATTTGTTTCAATGAAACCAAAGTATGAAGACAGTATAATACTTATTCACTTGAAGCGTATAATGACAGTAGTATTTGCTTATGAACCCTCTGGGTTTATTCCATTTGTGTATTTAATTTGGAGGAAGAGTGTGCTTGCGATGAGGGGGAAACAAAAACCCAAACAATTTATCATCAGTGTTTGGGTAATATATGTGAAACGGGGCAAAGACAAAGGGACAGTTGCAGTGTGACAAGTGCAGTGTTTTAAAGGTTTTTATTGAGAGAAAGTAGTAGCCCATAGGGGCCCGTGGATCCCTCTCAACATTACATATACGATAAAAGAACAAAAAGATAAATAAATACAAATAGAAGCGTGTCTTCTATTTTACCTATGATTTTTGCTGATAATACAGATAATAAACCGCCTTAACCGTTTAAAACCCAACGAACCACTTCCGGTGGGGACAGTGACGTCACAACCAGGGAAACAGCCTAAACTTTGACCTCGGTTGCCGTGGCTACGTACTGTTGCAGGAAGTGGAGCTCTGCAGCGCGGACATGGCAGTGCAGCCGTGGTCAAATCTCCTCAAATCTGCCAAAACAACTGCTTTGATCCACGATGGTGAGTGGAGTAATGATCTGTTAGGTAGCTCAACAACATTTTATGAAGTTGAAAATGCCGCGTTGGCTGAACTCCCTTTGTAGATGTTCTTGTGCTGTTCCAAGCGTGCAAGCTAGCACGAACGGTGGCGGTTAAATGATGGATCCTCATTTCAGGATCCTCATTTCAGGTGAAATGATGGCTGGATCCTCAATTCAGGTTAAATGATGGTTGGATCCCCATTTCAGGTTAAATGAGGGTTAGATCCTTATTTCAGGTTACATGATAACTGAATCCCCATTTCAGGTTAAATGATGGTTGGATCCCCATTTCAGGTTGAATCCTGTTGTTTTATTTAAACCTCAAGTGAAAATGTATTTTATCTTTGAGGAACGCGAGATAATCTAGGATCAACATAGAACCTGAAATGAACTACAGTCAACTGTTTTAAAATATTATTTTCATGTTTTCACTGCTTCATTTTTACTTTTCACTCTCCACCCTCTAGTAACATTCACATATATTGCATATTTGCCTTTATAACTTCCCTTTGTAGGGAGAAGAAAGGTCCACTACCTTTTTACAGATGGAAAAGAAATGGCAGAGGAATATGACCTCATGTCAGATGAGCTGATTGGTAAGAGTGATTCTGTGAAAGCTCTTCCGCTGTTCTGTGGCAACTTGTTGCTAATATTTTTTTATTTTAAAGACGTGAAGTTTCTGATCTTTTCTAATATGTGATCGCACCCTGCAGTGCGAAAGTGGCGTTCTAAAAGTCCTCTCGGGGCTCAAGGCCAGTGGCTGATAGAGGTTGGAGATTCACTTGCACCTGTTGCACCTTTAGACCCGGAATTGATCAAGGAAAACTGCACCAATGTGGGTTTGTATTGTCATGCATTTCAAGTCATTGCTGGCCCCTAAAAATGGTTCATGTGTTCCTATGAGTTCATAATAATAAAGGAAGGGTTGAAGTTCTTGATTTGATTATAAAGTGTATTTTCTTGTCACTTCCACAGCCCGTATTCATACGTAAAGACACAAAGACTAGTTTTCAGTGGAGAATCCGCAACCTTCCTTATCCAAAAGAGGTTTTCAGTGTTTCAGCGGAGCCTTCGGAAAGATGCTGCATTGTCAAGACCTCAAATAAAAAGTAAAGTGATTTGCAGACATTTTAGCAGTATTTGTGTCTTTCTGTGTATTTACCCAACTGTTGCATGTCGTGTTTGTATAGCTCCCCTACAGATGGCGCTGTTGACAATACATTGGTCCAGCTCGAAAAAGTGGAAACCTACGTGGTCTTCTTGTCTTTCCAGGTATTACAAAAAATTCAGCGTTCCTGACTTAGACCGATGTCAGCTGCCGTTGGACTGTTCTGCCCTCAGCTTCACTCATGCCAACAACACTTTAATTATCAGTGTAAGTACTGAGCAACGAGAAAGAATGAAATGTCTGCTGTGAAAATATATTTCCCATGCTTAGAATTAAGCATGGGAAATATATATTAAAATAAGTCATTCATAATTAAATTGAATTCATATGTGTGTATATATATATATATGTATGATTTATTATGAATGGTGTTTGTGTGTGTGTGTGTGTGTGTGTGTGTGTGTGTGTGTGTGTGTGTGTGTGTGTGTGTGTGTGTGTGTGTGTGTGTGTATATATGTATGTGTGTATATATATATGTGTGTGTGTGTGTGTGTGTGTGTGTGTGTGTGTGTATATATATATATATATATATATATATATATATATATATACACAATACAATAATTAATAAGCCAACTACAAAAGTCAACTTAACACATTTAAAATGGTGTGATCCATCATAGTCTCACCAGGATATTTGATTTGTTCTTTCTCATTTCTTTGTTGTTGTTTTACAAATGTGAGTTCATTGTGTTTGGAAGACGACGGGAGGCTCCAAAATGAATGGCTCTCTCCCTCTCCCCCAGTACAAGAAACCAAAGGAGATCTTAACCCTTGAGCATGAGCTACTGCGGGAGCTGAAAAAGCTGAAGGCGACCGGTGAAGGGGACGTGGACTGCAAAACGCAGTAAAAATCCGGTGGCAGAAAGAAAGGGAAGGAAGGGACACTGCATCGAACTCAAAGCGAAGTTCTCCACACGGTGCCTCGGTTGAGCGCCTCTCATTGTTTCCATAAAATTGATTCATTTGACTTCTTAAGTCCTCATGTAAATGCGGGAGCGCCTGATGAATTAATGCAGGAGTTAAATTTTCTACTTTCCAGTTATGCCAGTAAGTGACGTATCATTAACTTTGTGATGGTGCTTGTTGCTCCACTAACGGGCGGACGCTTAATAAATGGTGAGTGCTTTCGCAAAGCGTTTGATTTCAATGCCGTGCCTTTGTCGTCCATTCGAGGATCAACTGGCGTTCCTTAACATTTCAGCGACGTATCTCCTCCGGCTTCCTGCGACGTGTGACCCTCCACCTACCAAGACGAGGCGACCGTAATTGTGAAAGGGGTCACGTAACCCCCTCCCCGCACGACCAGCACCTCTTCCCTGAGGTCCTTGTAAAACACTCTGAACACACAAAGCGTCGTCCCTGTTCACGGTGGGGTCACCATCACACAAAGTTCCCATTTGTGTTAAGTGAATACCCTGATGTCCCTTGGATGTAGCGGGGGCCACCCTGAAAACCATTCATAGGGGCCTCGGTTTGGTTGTTACCTACCTTGTGTTGCCGTTCTCCAGAGTTGACCTTGTACGAGCGCTAACAATAACACGTGCACAATGTATTTCACGTTGGCTTATTTGCCAAATTCTTCGCCGGGCAGAAAGGTTCTGTCAGACAGACTTGGAATGTGGCAAAAAAAAAAAAGGAACAATGGCGTTTAACAAGAGGCAATACCATTTAAATATAGATTTCTTCCACCTTGTGATTCCTTGCATTTTTTTTTTTTTTTTTTTTTTTTTTTGGCCACTGGTCAAAACCCAGTGAGCAAGTGCAAAAGGCAAAACATAAAGCCACAAGTCCCTCTCACTATTGTGCTTTGTGTACTGGCAGCGGAAAAACATAGATACACAAAAACATCTTTGAATCGGTCTTGTCGTTCTCCAAAATAGTGATGGATTTTTATACCAAAATATAAAATTTTTGCTAATTGCAAAATAGATTCCGAGACATTTAAACATTTGTAAAATGTACTTGTTTTTGTACTCTTGTTGATCCCTCATTGCTAAATGGGCTGAACCTTTTGTGTGACCGATCAGATGCATTGTATATGCATCTCTTTCTTCTGACTTAGCTTTAGTGGTTTCCCTACTTTACACTCTTCAAAGCTCCACCAAAACAAATTCCTGCTTGGGAGTTCTCCAGCGGCATCAAACAAGTAATAAACTGGTCTCCCGGCTCCGTGCACTGGGAGATCAGCCCAGTCTCCCTGTTCAAGGTCTTCTTCCTACCCTGTCGTTTGGCCTCTGATGGTCATGCTCAACTGCCCCTGGGTTTCTTTTCTGCTCCCTTTCATTCCAGAATGCCTCTTCCCAGCCGCTCCCCCTTTTTGAGTCGATGCCACATTTTGCCACACAGGCTCTGGTGCTTTTTCTGCACCACCTCGACTCCCACTCCCACTCCTCACCCCTCCCTGTGTGACTGGCTTCTTTTTGATAACTGACCCCTCCTTGTGTTATTATTCGAACCCACTATTGTATAACATGCCCTTTTATATGAGCTTTTTACAAAGGGCCCATTTGATCTGGGGGTTACGGTGTGCGATCGTGAGAAATGCAACTACATGGTGGTAACCTTTGTTTAGGCCAAAATGGTGGGCTGACCTCATCGCTTTTAATGCATAGCCCGGGCCATTCAGCGCCAGGTCTCACTTGCTGAGCACATTGAATTCAGTAGCCTGTCACAGATATTGCCCCTTAGTTATCTGGGTCTCCAGCTTGAGGAAGAAGCAGAAGGGGGGGGGGGGAAACAAAAAAAAAACACCTTTTCTTAGGGCAACCACCATTCCATGCTGGCTTTGCATCCTAAAACCACCAAACATTAGAGGGAAAAAAAAAAAAAAAACACAAGCCTGTTTATTCATTCTTTAGTGGTTTTAATATACCCTATAAAATAAATATGTCATCATTTAAAGTAATTTACAATTTTTACAATAAAAATATATTCATATACGTAGAAAAAAAAAACAGGTTAAAATGTCTCTCCAAAAGGTCTCTCCAAAGGAAAAATAATGTCTACTGAAAATTGTCTTCATAAATGCTGCAACCACAAGGTAATCCACAGATAGCTGCCATGCCTAATGTCCGTGTGCACTTTCCCTTTTTCCATAACATTCATGAATTGTCCATTCATGTCCATTCATTTTCAATTCCATTGAGCTGTTCAGTACTTAAATTGTGCCCTGAATTAATAAGACGTATATCTTTTTCTAAGTTCCTCTCTCTCAAAATGCAAACAACTAGCGGATTAGATAGGCAACTCTAGATAAAAATAAAAATAAAAAAACCAGGACAAAGAATTAAAAAATCGTTTCACACGGCGGAGTGCTAAAATGTAGGGTTGAATACTGGCTTGAGTTCTTGTGTTTATCCCGTAGTGGTTCTTCCTCATTGGTTTGTCCCGTTCTGGATTCCCCGCCTCAGTGCTCCACTGGGCGTTGGTGGTGGGAATGTTTTGTCCTCCTCCTCAAGGGCTGGACGGGAACAGGCAGGGGAAGGACGTCAAATGGCCTCCTCTCGCTCAACATGTGGCCCCTGGGAAGGCGCTTCATGAAGTGGGCCTCTCTCTGGTGCTGCTTGGTCCGGGAGGCCTTTCTGGGACGCCCCTTGCGCGTGAAAGCCATGTACCAGCCCTCGTACTTGGCGTTTTGGAGAGCCGTGTAGTTGTTTTCCAGGACTATCTCGGTGAAGATGCAGTCTTTGCCTCGCCCCTTGCGCTGGGAAAAGGGAAAACAGCACCGCAGCAGTTGTTTTGCAAATAAGGACTTAAATTTGAAGTTCCACCGCCGACTTACAGTACGTGAAGCTTAAATAGGGTCAATTTGAGCATACCTTGCCGATCAGCTTGCCCTTCTTGTTCATGCAGATGTAGTAGCCCGTTTTTGACCCTTTAATCCGAATGCGACTCCCAAACGAGTCCGTCTCCACCTCCAGTTTGGCTGCGGAGAAACGGAAGTCACGTGATGACACATCTCAGCGATGAGACACAAACATCACGCTTTTGCCTCCGACTAACCCCACGGATGCATCGTATATATAATAGCTCCTTGTTTTTTTTTTGTTTTTTTATCATTACATCATGAAGGACTTGATGTCTTGCGTGAAGACGTGCACTCAGATTTTCTAAAGGATTTCAACGCAGAACACTTGAAAGGAATGAACTCTAATCCTTATTTATTTATTATTATATTTATTTCCTCTGTGGCGCGGCTCGGGCCTTTATTTTTGTGGAACAATAAAATAAGCGTTATAACATCATTTGAGAAATTAGAATTCAGAATTGAGGGTTCGGAGGGGATAGAGATCAGTGGGAATGCTGCCATCACAGACTCAACCACAGCAGAGCGGTGGACAGGTTTGGGCCTGAAACGAGAATAACATCCACTTGGGAGCGACCCCTGCTCGCTTGGTGTGTGTGTGTGTGTGTACGTGCGTGCGCGCGCGCGCGTGCCTGTGTGTGTGTGTGAGTGAATGCAGAGAAATTCAAAGGACAAAGGATCGCACCACGGAGACGACCAAAGGGAAAAGGGATAAAGTGAAGATGCTGACTTCACCCGTCCTTATAAATTGAGTCATACATTGAACTGTAAAGCAATAAAAATTCCTCGCGAAACGACCCTTGAAAAAAAAAAAAAAAAAAGGCGAGCGGTGGGCACTGAGACGTGGATGGATGGTGGGAGCTGTGGTGGAAAGATGGCTAGACACAGAAAAATACTTTGGTGACAGGAATTCACTCCCTTAAAATGTGAGACAGTTTTCCTTTGCGAGTGGGAAAAGCCTGCTTGTCTTGACTCCCTCATAACAGGTGTCTTGGTTCCAGACTCAAACACACCACATAATTACAGTGACACTTTCTTTTTTTTTATTGCCCTTGGAACATTTTCCCACAAAATGACATTAATTCTCCCACAATACTTGGCTATTGGTCATCAAGAGAGCACAAGTGTTTTTTTAGGGTTTAACTCTCATTTCTTTAAATGTTAAATGAAACTGTTCAGTACTTCGCTTGTCGAGTGTGTCATCTAAAATTTGAGAATAGTTATGTTTTTTAAACTGTATCGGCTGATTGAATGAAACGAGGCCCAAATGAAAAGGAGGGGGCCGAGACTGTGAGCCACACTGGGGAACATGATAATATCCTATAATACGATGATCGTTTCGTAAAGGGATGTCAAGTGAGTATCTGCCCTGGGAGCCGGTGGGGGTCATACCGTGCACGGCCCCATCGTCTCCGTTGGCGTTGACTCTCTTGTTCCCCAGGACCTGCACGTGTTTCCCGCTGGTTCTGCTGTAGAGCTGGTAGGTCCTGGTCAACCTGCGGCTCATCCGGTCCGACAGTCGGCTCTGCTCCGTCACATGGTGCTTGAAATTCGGAGGGGACTGCACGGAGTTCTGCAGAAACCCATCATCAAACTGGTAAGTCATTGGGACATGATGATGGATATGATGATACGGATACGCTGCTTTCCTGTCGCATCCGCTGCAAACGCTGTTTATTATCGGTTGTGCTCCGTGTGTGTATATGTTTCTTGACTTTTTTCCTTTTACATTTGATTTATGGTCTGGATGAAAACTGAGAGTCACCGACAACCGGAGGGAAATTCCTTTGTATGTATGTGTAAGCATGGCCGGCCAATGAAGCTCGATTCTCATTTTCAGCTGTCAGTGTGAAATACCTGTAGGTCTATCATAAATTCAGGCTGATATGACATTTAAAGTCTAAAATCCCACGAACAGAAATTCAAAAAAGTCTTTGTGGCGAATCCAAGTCTGCGAGGTGAGTCGACTTGGATCCTTCAGTGCATTTCAGTAAAGAAATCTGTATGGGGACACTAATTGCTTTCTGTGCTTTATGTCCAACTGTCTACAATAAAGTCCGAGCGGCCTTGGACAGGGTGGAGGAAAGGTGGATGCTTAGAGGGAGTCCTCACTCGGGGTGACATCCCACTGATAGCCTGTCTTTATACCACGGATGATCTTTCACCCCTTTCTCTCCCTGGACTCTTTCCTTAAGGTTTTTTACTACAGCCATACGCCATGCGCACATGTTTTTACACTTAGCCTTTAGACTGGGCCTTACCTCTTTTCAAGATGTTTGAATTGTGGCCAATTGCCACAGAACTCATAGTAAAAACCATTTCATTGTTATTGCACACTATTGCAGTTGTAAAGGCTTGACGACTAAATCTCTAAGCATTCAGCCTTAATACCTGCAAAGCTTCACTTTGTCCTGAAATTGCGCATTAGGGCCCCATGGGAAGAAATATTCACATGTTAGAGAGGAAAAAAAAAAAAAGAAGAAAGTGTTTTGAGTGTAATCTCATAATTCTGACTTTCCGCAAAAATCCTGATTCGTCCACATTTTCTTTTTTTTTTAAGTCAGGATCGTGATTTTAATCTACAACTTCCGACTTTATTCTCAGAATTCAAACTTTTTTTTCTCCTCCCAGAATTCGGACTTTAATTTCAGAATTCTGACTTTATTCCCAGAACATATTTTTGCCTCAAATGGAAATATATATTTCTAAATAACTAACAACAAAAATCACATGGATATGAACTAATATCCGACCATGGCAATTTTTTTTTTAAATGTGTAAAAATGTGGGATGTCCTACCTGGGCGTAAAAACAAAGCGCTGCAAACTGCAGTAACCTGATGGAGAGAAGAGAAAACACCTGCAGTCTGAATATAGTGTCCACAGGCACTGAACACAGTTGACCCTCGGGGCGTCTTTACTTACAGATAACCTGGTCTGGATGTCCTCAGCCTCATCTTGAAATAAGTGTATTGCTTCATGAATCCTACTGATGGAGCGCAGGAGCCCGAAAATAAGCCCCGGTGGGAATTTCACCTCAGCTGCATGTTTCTTCCCCGCACACCCGAAAATAACTGAGAGTCCCCGGCAGCGGCAGGCAGCGGGTGTAGAATCCACTCTTTGCAATGTGGAAAAAATAACAATAATAATAATAAAAATATAAATAAATAAAAAGTCCCAGAAGACCTAGAGGAGCGGTTGAACTAATCCCAAAGTCAAAGTCCGGGGAGATAGTGAGGCGGTTCCTCCATCAGACCCAGTGACAAGTCTCCATCTCTGCATCTCTGGATGGAGCTCTGCACAGAAGCCGGGGTGGGGGTGAGCATGGCGGCGTTCGAGGCTGAGCTCTTCACCCGGAATCAACCTCGGGGACAAAACGTGACGGTCGGTTAATTTAAACGAGCGCCATTGGAAGCCAAGGGCCGTGAGCATGCATGTGGCTGCTGCTGCGGCTGCTGTCCCCCCATGCTGCTGCTGGTGCTGCTGCTGCTGGTGGTGGTGCTGCTGGTGGTGGTGGTGGTGGTGCTGCTGCTGCTGCTGCTGCTGGTGGTGCTGGTGGTGGTGCTGCTGCTGCTGGTGGTGGGGCTGCTGCTGCTGCTGCTGCTGCTGCTGCTGCTTCTGCTGCTGCTGCTGCTGCTGCTGGACTGGCAGGACTCCACTGTCAACCTTCCTCCCACACGTGTGTGTTCACCTCCCTCCCTCAGCATTTAAATGCATTTAAATGTATTTAAATGCATTTAAATGTATTTAAATGCATTTAAATGCCGGGGCCCACTTGAAACAAACGACCCGCCTTTAATTAATATAATGTAGAATATAACTGTGCACCACTGACTCACAACTATTCAAAATATAAAAAATTAAACTGGTGGATGGACCTTGAATTTGCCAAAGATTACACACAAATGGATAGATATATAGATAGATAGATAGATAGATAGACAGGCAGATAGATAGATAGATAGATAGATAGATAGATAGATAGATAGATAGATAGATAGATAGATAGATACATAGATAGATACATAGATAGATACATAGATAGACAGACAGGCAGATAGATAGATAGATAGATAGATAGATAGATAGATAGATAGATACATAGATAGATACATAGATAGATACATAGATAGACAGACAGGCAGATAGATAGATAGATAGATAGATAGATAGATAGATAGATAGACAGGCAGATAGATAGATAGATAGATAGATAGATACATAGTTAGATACATAGATAGATACATAGATAGACAGACAGGCAGATAGATAGACAGACAGGCAGATAGATAGATAGATAGATAGATAGATAGATAGATAGATAGATAGATAGATAGATTGACTTGGTTATGGGGGGGTTTGTTGTTTTCACCATTTGGGACAACACAACATCTTATTTTCTGCTCTTGGTCACTCGAATGAATTAACACAGGGTTGCCCAATCTGGGGTCAGTGGCCCCCTAGAGGTCCTCGGCGGAATTGCGAGGGGTCCGAGGCAAAATTGTTGTATATTACATTTTTTTAATATATTGTTTTACAAAATGCATATCTACCTCACCTCTCTAATGATGACAGTGTGTGTGATGGTGGCGTTTATCACAGGCAGATAAAGTGTGTGTGTGTGTGTGTGTGTGTGTGTGTGTGTGTAAGGGGGGGGGGGGGGGGTTCTCAGACAGAGCTTAGTCCGCCAAGGGGGCCTTGCCATGAGAAAGTTTGGTAGCCCCTTAATTAACCAAATGACTCAGCTGGGCTACCTTAACGTTTTACATAACCAAGTGAAACCGCGAGATGACTCTAGTATTGACTTCAAGCCACAGATGAATGTGTCATCTTTTATTAACCGCACACACCCAAAAGCACGGAGTCAAAGCCACACTCGTGCAGTGTCTGTTTTTTAAATGAACTGTGAAAATATTTCGGTTGAAAACACAGAGTGCCTCGACGCCAATAAGGTCCGATGCGGTTGAATGCCAAAGTCCTTACATTCAGAGCACAGCCGTTGATAAAAGCTAAACTTCATGTGACCCGCTTCCACACAAAGAAACTGGACAGAAACACGCCCATGTTTTTTGGTGTGAACTGTATGGGAAAATTCTGTAACTTGCGCACAAACAGCTGTTCGAGTGTAAAAAGTTTAATTGTGTGAATTTAGAAAAAAAGGCTGAGCTATAAATCAGTCATTTTAGCCAATGCTAAGGATTTAGAGGGTGAAAATGTACCTGCCTTATTAGTTCCAATGGGACTCTGCAACAAGTGGATTTGCCACCTGGAACAATTCAGCACTCTGTTCTGGTGTATTCCAAAGACCAAATACAAAACCCACATGTTTATATACAGTAAATTCACATTACGATATATATTCACACTACAGACTCTCGAGAATATATATATATATATACTATATACTATATAATATACTATATACTATATAGTATAATATATATACTATATATATATAGTATCTGTAAATATCCTTTTTTTCCCAGGGCTGAAAAAAAAAATGTTATTCATGAGGGATCGTGCAAGTTCCCATTCCAAGAATCAACTCTTACTGAACTGTTCACTTCTGTCACTGTTCTGTTTGAGCTGCATCTGCAAGTAGATCATTATCGATAGAATGACATCACTCATATCGGTTTTAAATCATTTGACCTTTCACGCTTCTTCTTCTTCTTCTTCTTCTTCTTCTTCTTCTTCTTCTTCTGGCGTCTTTTTCCGACGATACGAAATAAACTTTTCCAAATTGTCAACTTGACTTTGACACAATGGTCTTTTGTCTTTATTGCTATTTGCTGCGGGCCCAAATTAAATTTGATCAAGATGACCTGCCAGGAGTCCTCCAGACAGTGCATCAATGTTTCCCCGGCTGCCGTGAAACGTGTTCGAAAGCTTTGACTTTTTTTTTTTTTCAATCCTACTTACTTCTCACATACCTAAGAGCCCGATGCCTTACTCCCCCTTCTTCTTCTTCTTCTTCTTCTTCTTCCACCTCTTCTTCCGTGACCAGCTTCCCTGGCCCTTTAATGACTATGAGAAGAGTTGTGGGAAGTTGACACGACTCCAAGTGCCGCTCCAAATCCCAAATCTCTCGCCTTCTCCTCGAGGCGAGCCCGAGCGCGGCGCTGCTTTTCACATTCAGATCACGCTGACGTTTAAAGCCTGATATCAATGAGCGAGATACAAAGATGGCGCTAGTAAAGGTCGA
>NC_137191.1:11910064-11917564 GCF_960531495.2 Zeus faber
GGGGAACACCTACCTCCCTGAGCCTCGCTCTCTCTCTCTCGCTCTCTCTCTCTCCGTCACTCACTCACTCTCTCTCTCTCTCTCTCTCTCTCTCCCGTCGTTTCCCCGTCTTTCTCTTTGCCGTAGGTTTGCTCCTTACGGTGCGCTTGCAAAACCGGGAGAGATGCCGCCCCCGTTGCCCTCTTCACCGCGGCCTCACTTCCAACTTGTCCCGTGTTCTGCTCTGCTCTCGCCCCCCCCCCCGACCCCTCTCCCGGGTCGATCTGCAGCGTCTGTCACTCGGTCGTTTCATTGCCTCTTAACTTTATCGCACCATTGTGTCACCGTCAACTGTGAAACATCCTGGTTTCAGGGAAAACCCCGCCCTCTGCATTTTCTACCATTGAGAAACATCTGCTTTGCACGGCTCAACCCGCCGTTCAGCCACGGGCGCGGTGTGCGCCTCGTACTCGAGTTCATGAAAGGCAGGAAACTGAATCCGGTTCTAGAAGATGGGATGCGAACATCTAGCCCGGCGACAGGCAGAGCCGAAGTGAACTTTAAGGGGAGTCTTATCAATCACGAATGAGCGAAACACCTTCCAGGTTACAACGGCATCCGTGGATGTGATGGATATAAGTCTAGAAATAACAAACAAAAAACAAAAAAATACTAAACAAAAACCCTTTGGGTGCATGTTCCTATGTGCTCCAACTTTCTCCCAGACAGTCGTTCAGTCAAGACATGAAACCGAACCCCTATGAAGCCATTAGTTAGGGTGACGGTGGTTCAACAGAGGGCGCCGCGCAAACTTTGGACGGAGCGATGAATGGGAAGCCGGGCCAATTCGGATTGATTCTTTAGCAGTCTTCTAATGCAATTTCAGCATTAGCTCCTTTGAAAGAGGAGAAAGAGGAGCCGGAGTTTTGGAGCTGAACGTAATGTCCCTCATGCATCATCACCATCAGTCCATTCTGCGGTGAGGTCACCGTCCTGGTTTTTTAAAATTCCTTACACCCGTCCAAGAGGTGGAATATATCGGGAGAAGTAGCCGCTGCTTGGGATCGGTACCTTCTCCCAGGTGCTGCTCCAATCGTTTCTCTCCTCGAGGCTTTTTGGCCCCTTGTTGTCCCTCGGTGCACCACTAACACCGGGTGGTGTCGATTTGTTTGTGCTGGAGAGGGTAGTGCATTCTGGGATGCAGGGTGGGATTGTGTGTATGTGTGTGTGTGTGTGTGTGTGTGTGCGTGTGTGTGTATGTGTATGTGTGTGTGTGTGTGTGTGTGTGTGTGTGTGTGTGTGCGTGCGTGCGTGCATGTGTGTGTGCGTGCGTGAGTGTGTGTGTTAACTTTCTTAAGTTTGCCATTATCCATTAAAAATGTATTAATCTGCCTTGTTTTTAAAACTTAGTTTCGATGGAGATATAGGAAAGTGTACAGTATATCTGAATGATTCATTGAGGGGTTTGTTATAAAATAAGATAAGAAAAGATAAGATAAGATAAGATGAGATAAAATAAGATAAAATAAGATAAGATAAGATGAGATGAGATAAAACAAGATAAGATAAAATAAGATAAGATAAGATGAGATAAGATGAGATAAGATAAGATAAGATGAGATAAAATAAAATAAGATAAGATAAGATTCAAAAATAAATAACATAAAATAAGATAAGATAAGATAAGATAAGATGAGATAAGATGAGATAAGATAAGATAAAATGAGATAAAATAAAATAAGATAAAATAAGATTCAAAAATAAATAAAATAAAATAAGATAAGATAAGATAAGATGAGATGAGATGAAATTAGATAAAATAAGATAAGATAAGATAAGATAATTAAGGTCTGACTGCAGCAGAGGTTGGCAGTGCAACAGTGCAAGTCAAAAAAGAGATAGAAAACACATAAATATATAAATATATAAACAGAAGTTAACAGGGATCAGCACTCACAGCTGATTATGTTGTAGCTTGTTAAAGTTAAAGTTAAGGATGATTATTATTACAATTAGTATGCCTTCATATCATTATTATAATGTATTATAACTTGTCACAATTAGACCAAATATTTTTATAATTACGGTAATTGTATTATAATTTGTGGTCGTGGCAGGAAATATAAATATGACATTATGACATCATGATGATCCTTAATGACATCATGACGATCCTGCGTTCACATCCTTTGATTTACGTCATGCATTTCCATACAAGGTAAAAACACTTAAAATCCCCATCAAGTGCCTCTAAGAACATGTGCAGAAATTGAAAGCGCAACAATGATGTGCCCTCTTTGTCAAGTGTTTTTAAGCACAGAGGAACTTTTAAGAGGCTGATCATGTTTAATAGTCGCTGGCAGAGTTACTAGAGTGACCGGACGGCGAGCCAAAAGAACCGAGAGATGGGAAGAAGGGAACGCTTGGATCGGACATCGCTCAAAGCTACCGCGGAGAGATGCACATGTATGCCTGGTGATCTGCGCGCGCGCGCGCGCGCGCGCGTGTGTGTGTGTGTGTGTGTGTGTGTGTGTGTGTGTGTGTGTAGTGTGTGTAGTGTGTGAGTGGGGGTGACAAAGTGAGAAAGCAGAGGAGGAACGTCCCCTCTGAGCAGCGACTCAGAGAGAGAGAGAGCGAGAGAGAGAGAGAAGGGGCCAAACAGGCCGGTGTTGAGTGCTGTTGTGTTTGTTTAGCGCTCTTCAAAGGCGAGCATGATGATCTTACCATACCGCTCCCACCGCTCCCGCCAGCCCCGCGGCTTAACTCTTGGTCCTCTGACCCGCGACCCGAACGCGCACGACACGCATCGCTTCAGTTTTTGAGGAACCCCAGCGACACGCTCGCCCCGGTACTTATCTACGGCCCCTTCAAAAAAGAAATCCTTCTCCTCCGTCTGCACGAGAATCCAGTTTTATTTGCGGTCTCGAATGAAGTTCGCGGGATCTGGGTCTTTGGTTCCCGCTCCTCGGCTCTTTGAGTGGGCGAGCGTCAGGAGGCGAAGAGGTTAAGGTGAAAGAACTACCGTTTTGAACCACGGACGTTTTTTTTGTTTTAAGTTATTTAAAATCACGTGGTGCACGGCACACAGGCATGGGATGGACCTCCAGGTCGCATTTGTGCAACATGAAAGCCCACAGTGTCATATTTTGGGGGGAGACTTCTGTTATCTTATCCATTTGAGCAGCATGCGTAAAGAAAAATTTCTAAATGAATATGTCGTAGTCCGAATAATCATTAATTTATCTGTTAAGCAGTGCAGGATTTGGCCTTTTTATGACACGATGAGAGATACGTTTTTCCCCGATGAAGGCCCTTTGAGGGATTCTTTAAATTTCAATATAGAAGATGTTCAAAATATGCACGTCATAGGAACGCCCAGAGGATGAAGGACAATAAAAACCTCAAATAACAATATGTGAAAAGTGTTTTTCCTTTGGTTTTAACCAAACACGCGTATTATGGAATGTTCTGGGCTCTGATTATCAGTGCGCTTTGCGATCCATGTGTTAACGGCCCTCCAGGGGTCCCCAGGCTGCCATCCCAATCCGCCGGCTATCACTTACAGGGCCCATCTCAAAGCCGCAGTAAAAGTCACAGTAAAACTGGAGGTTTGCATCATGGAAACAGGACTCCGCCCGCTCCTTTCCCCGTCGGTCACCCCCAAATCTTTCTCTTCTTGTCCCTCCAACTCCCCAATTTTCGTGGAAGAAAAGCCTTTTTTTCTTTTTTTTTCACCCTGAAATGATACAATATAATGAGCAGCTGCAAAGGGTTACCATCACAATGCGGTATATTGTATAGACAGACGCTAAAAAGCAGAGACACGATCAGCGTTTTGCTGTGTGTTGCGTTGCATGCGATGTGACATCTCAGTTCTCTGAATAAGCACATTGGAATATAAATATTACCGATGAGACGACCGGCGGTTTTTCAAAACACATGATTTACACATCAACATCCACTGATTGGTAACGGGGGTCTCTTCTCTCCCTCTTCTTCCGCTGTCCCAAACCTACCACCCCCACACACACACACACACACACGCACACGCCCGCGGCCCACCCTCCGTCTCTGCCACCGCTCACCTCGTCCTATCGTCTACAACCTGGCTAAGCGATCAAGTCCTGGATTTGGGGCCCTTTCCGTTCTGCTTGGCCGCGCGGTGGCTTTTTACCCACGGCTCCAAAGGAATGCGACTTAGCCACGGCCGCGGCCTCGGCCTCGCCGCCGCCCGCCTCCGTGGGTGGGTTCGGATCGGGGGGGGGGTGGGGGCGGGGGGGCGTGAGGCCTACAATAGATCGGGGGATCACAAAGCCTCTTTTTAAAACTGTCCATTCCCTCTGAGAACCCCAGACGAAACGGGACGGAGGTATAAAAAAAAAAAAAACCCACGGGGAAACACCGCGCAGAGTTCGTGGGGCCTCGTGCCTCGTTTCTCTTCCTCCCCCGGTGCTGTCGCCCGCGGCGTCGGCGGGCGGTCCCTTCCGTTTTCGCGGCCAAACCAAACGGCGGAGGGCGGGCGGGTCCTCGCGCCCAGGAATGCTTTTAAACAATTCCCTGTCAGAGGCGGGGAGAGCACGACGGGACGCCCGGGAGATTGTCACATTCCGAAGGGGAAGGGGAGCATTTCCGTCGCCCTTGACGTGTCAATCAGCGACACTATCTCCTTGTCACCCCTTTAACCTTCCCCGACGCACACACACGCACACAGACCCCCTTCGCTTCGTCTCATTTTAGGGGGGGGGTGGGAGGGCGGTCGTCGGTGTGTTAAGCACCTAAGAATGCAGCCATGCGGTGGGCACATCCAGGACACACACAAACACTGTTTTTTCTTTTTTTCTTTTACGTGCATCACACACGAGCCTCCTGCTCCTCCAACATCTGTGTTGCGGGTCACTGACAAGAACCTCTTTCCTGCCGAAATACGCGGAGGAGCTTGTCTCGTTTTACACGCAACCTCCAGTGAAAAGAAAAGGGAGGAAAAAAAAAAAACGAAAAGAAAAAAAAAACAAAAACTTGAAAGTATACGTTTCAAGTAGCATAAGTCATATAAGCCGCTGTCGGAAAACCTTGTTGTTTTTTTCCCCCTTCTCCTTGACAGCTGCCGTCAGTTTTGATCCGAGATGAAATACTTTTATGGATTTATAGTGATATTTATACAAGAACGGAGCGTTTTGCAGACGAACCGTAGTCAAGAAAAGCAGCGGGGGAAATCAAACACCAGCCTCCAATATCCAGAAATCCATCACTCAGTGGCTGATTTTGCGCCGGGGAATTGATCCGATCTGATCTGAAAGCAGCAGGAGAAGCCCCGCAGAGGTAACAACGGAGTCAGCGGCACCGGAGAATAGAATGGCTGGCGCACACACATACCACACACACACGCACACACACACACACACACACACACACACACACACACACACACACACACACACACACACACATGCACACGGACAAGAACACACACACATGCACGCACACACACACGCACGCACACACGCACACACACACACACACACACACACAGAAGGCCAACTATCAAACCTTCAACAGCTATTCCCCCGACACACACATTCTTCCCTTCCAGTTATGATAACAGTGTTGGCGATTATTCCTCAGCACATTATCAGTGTGTTGAAAGCACCTGACTGCTGCTCTGTGACACGTCTCTGGGTGTGTGCCTTGGGAGGTTTTTTTTTTGTTTTGTTTTTTTTCGTTCGACGTTTTCATTTTTTGTTACCTTTTCGTAGCGGTCCCGGTGGAAAGCTACAGCCTCCGGTGGGACTGTGGCTGAAGTGAAGGCAGGGTGGTGCTTATCGATTAAAGAGCACCCGCCCCTCCTGTCGTCTCCCCCCTCTCTGCCGTACTCTGTGTTCTGGTGAGGCTGTGGGACGAGAGAGGGAATGGGAGGCCGGCTTTGGCTTGGGAGAGCTTTGGTCGTAGCAGTGTGTGGGTGTGTGTGGCAGAAAGTCTCAGGGATCACCACATCTGGTTTGTTAGTATCAGAATAAGGGTCAGTTTACTCCGCCAGGCACATTTACTGTATATGTACCGGGAATTTGATTCTGGTACATGTATCGGAGTTTATTATCATATTATAATATATAAAATAGTAATATCGACAATAATATTAAAATAAAGATAAATATTTGACAACTTAAAGGATAAATTTGGCATCGTTTGACATCTTTCTTATTGTCAATATAGCCGAGTAAGAGACCAAAACCATCATGGTCTGTTCCAACCAAGACCAAATATAGCTTTTATGCTGGAGGCCATATCTCTCCATTGTTTTCCCAAGAATGTTCAAATAAGTCACAGAGCCATAATGTTGCTTGGTCGGCATAGTTGCTCATTACGATGAACACAAAACGTTTTGTTTTTTCCTGAATTGACTTCATGAACACACACAGTATTGCAGCATTCAAAGTCATAATTTACCAAGCAAGCCGACACTATTGGTGCTCATTTGTAAACGGAACACCACAGAAGCACCATATTGATGCACGTACCGTACCGGAGGACACACCCAAATTCATTGTAATGAGGAACTAAACGCAACATTACAGATTTGTGAGTTGCTTTAACATTTTTTTTTTTTTAACAACAATGGCACTGTGTGATTTCTATGGTGTAGAACAAAAATGAGTCATTGACACTAAACATTTGCTTCAATTTGTTGAACCTGGTTTTCTCAATATAGAATTGATAAATGCAGGCGTGACCTTCAAGTTGGGAGCAGCTAGAATAATGTAACAACAAATCAACAAATTGATGCGACGTTTTCACAATCCAGTGGTTCTTTTTTACGTTGTCAATGGTAGAAATGCAACGAAGGTTTTTGATCGTTCCATCACAACTAGAAAAAAAACAAACAACAAAAAAAACAAACCACCAGCATTATTCTTTAAGGAAGACAGTGTTGCTGAGATGTCACTCTGTTGATCGATCACGCCTCTGACAGACTCTCAATCAGTGTTTTCACCCCAAAAAGCCAACGCTGACAAGGACATTGCTGGTCGTGCAAAAAAAGCCATGAAATACTTATTTTCATCAGAATCAGCGGCAGTTCAGGAGTTTATTTTTGCTGCGTAAATGTGTCGGGTGACAGACCGTGACCGAGAGAAGGACAAGAGAGGGACAACCCGTCATCATGCGGTGGACCATAACCAGTGTTTAGCCGGACAATCTGAGGCCAGCGCCTCGTCCCAACGCTGTCAAAACACTCTGCTTGGCAGCGAGGTGCACAATGCAACAGGGCCCTTATTGATCACTTTTTTTTTTTTTATTGTTTTATTTTTCACCGGTTTAACCCAAGTGTGATCAAATCTCATTCTTCAAGGGAATTTACGTAAGCCTTTCAGAATTTCCTGCCAAGTCTTAGATTATTTTCTACTTTGATTTGGACCACAAATCAAGCAACATGTGCTCTGAGCTGGAGACTGATATTTCATCTTATAAAAACGATATTTTTTAAGAATGTCGATTTCTGTATCATGTGAGACGTCCACCAAGAAA
>NC_137191.1:11922564-11957564 GCF_960531495.2 Zeus faber
CAACCTCACAATAACAACGGGCAGCAGAAAGGGCGAGATGGGGGCGCGTCGTATCATGACTCTCAACCTCACAATAACAAGTCATAACACTGGCTCACTCGCATTAAACTGTCGCCGCGCTCTTGCAACATTTTCAGGACGGAGAGGCGGCTCGTCAGGAAGAGGGTTCTCTCAATATTTTCGATGGCACCGCCAAACTCTTGGTTGGTTCTGGAATATTAATAGTTATATACTGTTAATGCTGTTATATAATGGGTGTTCTACTGTACAGTATAACCTATGCAGCAGCAAAAGGTCATTACAAGGCTTAATAGACCTATGTATGTCTGTCAAGTTTCCCAAAAACTGTAGTTTGACATTTTGGTTTTGTGTCAGCCATTTGAACTCCTTCAGAAGAAGCAGGTTCCCATTGTTTAGTAGATCGGGTCAGAGCTGCGTTTTGATGTTGCGATGTACTTTTAGTTGGAGCCCCTTTCAGAATCAGTCCAATTATATATCTATCAATGAGATACGATAACATAAGATAAGACTTTATTGATAAGATAACAAGAGCATAACAGAACAATACTTTTCAAACATTTAACTCATATCACGGATAAGTTTCATGATCACTGCCTACATTCAAAAAAAAAAAAAAAAGTATTTTAATATTATTCAAATAAGCACATTTTGCACAGATATGGAGATCTACTGGCATTTGGTTTAATTGATAATAAATAATATATATATCATTTTCATGTACATGTTTTTGGACAGAGAATGCAGCCTATCATGTTTTGTGTGTGATGGAATGAAAGGACTACGACAGTAGCCACAAATCAGCTCTTTTATGAAGAGCAACAGTGTAACATCAGTAGATCAACAAAATAAAAGCAAGCAAAGTACCAATACGTTCAAGTTCCGACGTCAAGTTGTTCACTTTGAGCTGAGGAGTGTAATCATACAGGAAGAGGAATATCAGTATTATTCACACGATATCATAAGACAAAAAAACTGCTCCCATAGCGGCTCTCAGTAAACGTTGTCTCAAAGATGTGATTGGATTTGTTTTCCCAGTCTCTTTGTCACTCACAATTAAGCGTGGGCATTTTGGAGCGCCACCATAAATATCCAGTCATGGGATGCATCGTGGACCAATTGTGTTGCACTAATGGATTAGCATTCCAGCGATCGCTCACCTAGTACACGTAATGCCGTGACTTGTTTGATACATTCGAAACCTACAGTGTTTTTTTTTTTTTTTCATACTATGAGACGAACTGCTTGTGCAAAAATGTGCAACTTCTGCATATTTGGCATGTCATACCGTAAAATAGAAAATAACGACTCCTTCAACCAATAGTGGGCTGTCGGGTGGCAAGGACAAATTTTATTTAGTGATGCTGAACAATTTACATTTAAATTAAATCTAAAACCAAATGGATGAGTGTGGCTGTCTGTGTGTGCGTGTGTACCTGTCTGCGTTTCTGCCTCCACTAAGACAGGTGAGTGTCTGCTGGTGGGTGTGCTCCACCACCCGCTTGCCCTTCAATCACCGGGACAATTACAGGGTCAACGACGGGATAAAGAAGCCGCCGTGTCACCAAGGCGCCTCCTCCCCATTCCTGGCTCTCCCCTCTATCCCTTTTGAGGTCTCATTTATTTCTAATCGTGGAGGCCGAGGGTTCCGTAACCATTCATCTTTGACAGTTTGACGCAGGTCGAGGCCGGTACCAGCTCCGTGCTCTCCTCCTGCAGGATGCCATTCCTGGCCTTGAACATGTGGCTGATCTCCACAAAGGTCTTGTTCTTGGTCTCGGGGACGATCAGGAGCGTGTAGAAGGCCACGAACATGCAGACCGCACAGAAGATCAGGTAGCAGTAAGCGCCCATCCCCTTCTAAGTGGAGGCAGGAGAGAGCATGACATGGTGAACTGCTACAGCATGGGGTTTTTTTTGGTTTGTTTTTTACTAAGTAGAGGCTTTCCCAAGAGAAACTTTGAAGCATGCGTTAAATTCATACCATGCGGCTATGGTACGTCAGTATTTTCCCCTTGATCCACCGTAAATAATCTATTGGTTATAGCAGGGAGGAACAGGAGGAAGGAGAAGAAGGAATGCTCCAAACATGCTAGAAGCTCATTAAGTGAGCTGAGTCAGTTTATTGGTGTTGGTGGTGAGCCACAAACTGGTAAAAGTAATTTGAAATGTGGCTTTGTTCATTGGAGTGAGATTCGTTGAGGAGTGCGGGGAGTACAGCAGTGGGGGTGTGTGTGTGTGTGTGTGTGTGTGTGTGTGTGTGTGTGTGTGTATATATATATATATATATATATATATATATATAGATATATATATATATATATATATATATATATATATATGTTTACCTGTAGGAAGGGAAAGAGGAAGCCAATAGCGAAATTGGAGAGCCAGTTGAGGCATCCCGCTAGTGTGTAGGCGGCAGGACGGTGCGACTGTTTGAACAGCTCCGCTGTCATCAGGAACGGGATGCCCGCTGGGGAAAACACGACAAAATAAACCCTCTTAAATTGGTTAATTTTTGTACATACGCAGAGATATTTAGGTATGAATGATTTCCAAGATTGGCACTGTACCTGTAAACCAACTGTAACCATGTTCCTGATAGAAAGGATCGGCGTAAAGCATGGGCGATTTCATCTACCCCCCGCCCCCCGCCCCACTAGATCGTGCGTCACATTGAACTAGGACGTCCTATCAATCAACTGTACTACAAACTGAATTATTTTAAATCTTATACATCCACAAAGGGAACGGCCCAGCGTTATTAAAGATATAACCAAAGATAACCATCTCCGAAGGCTGAATACTGTTTACATTGGGCGCAAACCCGCACGCTTCATTAGTTTGATTGCTCGGTGTTCGGAGATTGCAAAGGGAATGTCTGACAACCCGGGCAAAACTCCAAAAGTGCAACCCGATGAAACAGAACAGCACTACATGTAGGAGTGAGACAGTTCATTAGTGTGATATGTGGAGTCAATGGGAAGGTTTCATGGCTTTAACCACCTAATTTCTCATTGTTAGAATTGAGCGCTGTGAAGGAAAACTATGCATTAGTAAAAGCTCCAATTGATGGGCTGTGCGAATGAAGTCCTCATTATCCGTGCATGATAACTACGCAGAGGAAGGTTTAATATCAGCCAAACCAATAACTAGGCCATAATTTGTCAACATTTGTGGCAACGTATGTAGAGGGGGGGGGGGACTTAATTCCGCACGCGAGGTTTGTCAAAAGAAAAACCGCATTCGTCATCGATAGCTTGTGAACAATGAGCCATTAAAACGCCTAATTGCGGCAACAGAAATCTGCGTCCGCGAGCCGCGGTATGGATGCTGCCGGCCTGACGCGCAGCGTTACGTAAACCCGATTCGGCGCCGTTCATCATCCTCGCAGGCCCTCTAAACATCGCCTCCCAGTGTTTTAAACTATTGCCTCTTAATTCACTGGGCTCGGCTCAGCTGACGGAGAAATCGCTGTAGGAATAGATGTAGTGAGACAATTACCATTTCCTCATTTACAGGACTAATGAAATACAATAGCTCTTGATAGTTAGAGGAGGAGCGGTGGGGTTGGGGTGGGGGTTCTGCTGCTGGGACTTAGAGGAGTGTCGATACACAAGCTGCCAGCAGGGGGCAGTGTCACCTAAAGTCAGATTAACACTTAATAGGGAAAGATTAAACATTTTCGGTTAGACTAGAGGAATGGGGGGTGTTTGAGGTATTTTTTTTTTTTTTTTTTAGAGGAGGCTTAGAGAGAGGGATAACGTCTCTTTGTCTATGGGAAATTAAGGCAGATTTTTTTGCTTCAAGGTACGGTTCATTGGTCTCACCTGGTCCTATGCAGAAGCCTGCGATGATCCCCACCACACAGGCCACACTGATGTAGCGCAGGGAGGCCAACTGGACCTGGGGATCAACCATGGTATGACAGCCAAAAAAAACAACAAAACAAAAAAACACATTTGAATTTGTGTCATAGCATTGTGGGGGCGATGCCGAGGAACTTAGTTATTTCCTTCATATTATTCAGCCTAAAAGATTTATATTGTGGATAAACTGATTACGGTCTTTCGTTAAAGCGTGCATGTTGTTGTCCTCCATTATTACATTTCATAACCCCAACTCATTCTCATCTCATTATCCTGCTCTGGTGTTCATTTTTGCTGCGTTGTATTGTATTTGTATGCTGCTTTTGTATTGTATGTGTATTTTCCGGCGCACCATTGCAAGATAATACTGTTTTCGACTGACCTTCTCCCTGTTTAAATAAAGCCCTATCTATCTATCTATCCATCCATCCATCCATCCGTTTATCCATCCATCTATCCTTGTATCTATCTATCTATCTATCTATCTATCTATCTATCTATCTACTATATCGGTTCACCTGGAAGAGGAGAGTGAGAGTGATTCCTATGCAGCAGAGTCCCATGAAGCTGAAGCCTGCGATCATCAGGGGCCTCCTGCCCAGACGTTCGATAGTGAAGCACTGGGGGAAGGAAAAACAGAAAAAAATAAAAAATAAATCAAAACATTTTCGTTGTAGTGGCCACCAAAGATCAAACATGGGAACCAGTAATCTAATCTGTCATCATGATCCTCTACCTACATATAATAGATCTTTCAGTAATGCTTATTATTATTGTGCATGGAGGTATATAGCAAACCACGGGCGACACTTAGAAGTCTGAATTTTCTGGGAATGCTACAATGGGTCCGCCACAACCTTACGCCTAAACGGACGAGATTTTTACTCCACCACTACCACCTAAACTCCAGGAACAATTCAATAGAACAGGGTCTCGGGTAACACCTTGCTCTTAAAAATACCACAATAAGGTTTTTATTTATTTATTTACTCTATTTTTATTCTCAGCAGACAGTTGAAATGTGAGCGGAGGATATTGTGGCCATCACTCAGAGGTAACCTTTGAAGAACGGGTCGTTTGAAGCGCTCCGTTCACCACGGTGTGAAAGGTTAACCGGTACGCACCCCCAACATCCCGGAGAGAACCTCGATGGCACCGGTGCCGACTGTGGTGTACTGGATCTGAGGGGCCGAGATCCCCGCGTTTTCAAATATCCTGTTGGTGTAAAACCAGATCTGGGGGGGGGGACGAGGAAAAACAAGTTATGATGCAGAACTAACACCATCTCAGTGACAAACATATTTTGTTATCCACACTGACAGTGGTGGCGGCGGTGGGCTTCTCTTCCAGATTTCCGTTTCCTTGAAATTACCTTGTTCATTTGTTTTTGGTTTATCAGAGTGTTCATTACAATCAGCCCGGCTACCAGACATGCATTTAATACAACATTATAGCAAGTGCTCCCCTTCAAGCTAATTTATCTTCTCATCCATCATACTTTGCTCCCGTGATCAGTGGTGGACAAGACCATGATGGATGTTATTAAACGTTGGCTCACTGATTCCGGGTGCGCCTGTATACCACATTATTATATTATACAGTATATATATTTCAACACTATGCCAGTGTCATATTTCCGCACACACAAACACATTAAACGTCTGAAGAGGTAAATATAATTAAACAAATTGTATCAGCTGAATTGTCAATACCGCAGTGGCAAATATTTGCGCTTCAAGGTACACCTAAAGATTTGACGATTCATTCACTATAAGATTCTCCTTATCCACCGCCCACAGCCTGTTGATTGAGAAGACTTTTAAAACCGCATAATATAAAATATTACACCATTGTAGGTATGAGCTCTCCACACAGAGCATCTCCAGAGCTCCAGGGTTTGGTTATTTAATAACACCACAGAGTGCATATACCACCTCGTTTCCGCCTGCTTAAAAGACCAGCAACACATTCGCAAGAAATCTATAAAACGTTTCACGATAATAGTAATTCTCCAGCTGAACATTTGGGGTTTTCTTTGCCAATGTGTTACAAATCATCGGATGCTCCAGATCTGGAACACTGCTGACAGTAAAACAGCGGTGGTGCACGGATGCTGGGAAATAGAAGAATGTCTTTCCATCTCACATGGAGCCGTGCGTAGTCTACGTGATGAGGCAGGGAGTGAGTGTATCTGTGTGTGCGTGTGCGTGTGGGGACCTCCTCGTGCAGTGTGGTGCTCAGGCAGAGCGGACTAGGTGATAATGAGGCGTGGTCCTGTTGCCCCCTGCTTAGTGGCTCGGTGGGCGCCTGCTAGACGGTGATGTATGGATGGGACTCGGTGCAGATGGAAGCAGCACAGCTGGGGACGTCGCTGGGGTCTCTCCCCTGATCTCTTCCCCTCTACAACATTGAAATTCTCTCTCTCTCTCTCTCACACACACTCTCTCTCTCTCTCACACACTCTCTCTCTCTCTCTCTCTCTCACACACACACACACCCGCTCTCACACACACACACTCGCTCTCACACACACACTCTCTCTCACACACACACACACACTCTCTCTCTCACACACACACACTCTCTCTCTCACACACACACTCTCTCTCTCACACACACACTCTCACCGCATCGATGCCCGAGAGCTGGGTGCCGATGTTGAAGACTATGATGGTCACGACTTGCCAGCGGACGTGGCGGTCAAAGAGGAGGCTGAGGACGGAGACGGTCTGGACGGAGGACAGAGAGCGCTGCTCCTCCTCCATCTCCTGGATCTCCGCCTGTATGTTTCCCTTGGAGCGGTACCACTTCAGGGCTGGCGAGGAGGACGAGCAGAGTTAGGAGGCAATACAAGGGATATGTTTGTTGAGTGACCTCGGGTGACCCTTGATTAAATTGTAAAAGGCGAGGTAGGGAGAGAGCAAATATCTAATCACAGGCCTCTCGTCAACTTAACTTCTTAAATGCCCCGTGATGAGATCCAACGAGGCTCAGATCAGTGATAGCATTGTTTTGTAGTGTTGGCATGACTCAGTTTATTGGTGTGAAGGAGAAACTAGTGACTTTCTGTATTACGTACTGTACACATTCACCACGTGTGTCGCATCCGGTTTTATTTTTGCAACGGCACCTAAAATGACCTCTAGTAATATTTTATTGTAAAATATTTCTTCGCGGGGAACGTGAGAGGGGAGGTTTGTGTGTGGTCAGTGGTCCCAAGATAAAAACCGCCTTCTTGATTAATTTATTTTAGTTTATCATGTATATATGTTGATGAATTATATATAATAAATCCACTTGTTTTTCCTCATTAGTTTACAATTTTATTCATCGAAAAGATTTTAGGTGAAAATAATTATTGGAAATGTGTAAGAAAGAAATGCAGGAACCTAGACCTTGTTCTCATACAAGGTTACTGTAACAGTTAAAAAAAGTATTCATTTTTGTTTGTAGTAAACAGTCTCTCACTCACTACAATAAATATTTTTTATTTTGGATGAATTTAAATTAAAAATGTAATTAAGAATTTAATTGAAAGTTAAAATCCCATTTCGTACCCGCTAAACACAAACCAATGCTAACATTTCTCCTACCCATGATGGTGGCGTGGACATTTCTCTTCTCTATCAACAGGTAGCGCGGACTCTCTGGAAACCATGGCAACAGCATGAGCTGGAAGAACGTGGGAATCACGACAAGGGACAGGAGCAGCGGCCAGTACTCCTCCTGTTTGGGAGGATATGGGATAAGTTCTTGCAGTTGTCTTTCATAATTTTACAGTGACATTCTCATTTTCCATAATATACATTTAAATGATTCCCCTCTCAAATGACTCTAATATGTCTGTGTGGACAAAACCTTAAACATGTAGATGACTGGGAGTTTGTGTGCTCTCAGTCGTCCCAAAAACAATAATTTCTGTTCCTTTAACATTGTTCTTTTTGTTGCATGTATAAAATTCTAATCAATTTATTTTTATTTTTTTTACATATTCGCCGATCATGGTTAGTAAAAGGGATCCATGCCATTGTTGGATAACAGAATTTTAAGAAATGCAGGAATGTGGACCTAGTTGGTCCAATGTGATGCTTGGAAATATACACTTCAATGACTATTTAATAATAATTTCAAGAGTTAACTTGATAGCTTTCGGCATTATAGGGTTGAAGAAAATAAGGGTTGAACAAAACCTTGTATTTTTGTCAAAGTTACTTGATTTTTGCCTTATTTTGTATTTGTTAACTCCATTGGAAAAGGCAGAAGTGCCATTGTTTGAACAAATACAAAATGGCTTAATTAAATAATTTAACTAAAAAAATGTTTTAGTTATAAGTAGGACCAGATCATCAGAAAAAAGATCATTTTAAGGTTTAGGATTTCTCAACCTATTGTTCGAATGTCTGAAACTCAAAAAAAAGACAATATGAAAAATAATAAAATGTGAGCCATGTCACGAAAATGGTCAGGGATGATGTAAAACGTGTGTGCTGACTAGTAAATTGTGCTAAAACCCCTTCAAGACGGTTAATTCATGGTGGAAATGTTGAAAATCATATGCATAAAGACAGCCCCATCGCCGAAAAAACAGCCTCGTTCGGGCCACGTCCACAACACTTGACAGAGTGTTCTGCCTGACGGCGTCAAACGCCGGGCGCCGAAAATAACTCATCCCAGGAAATGTCATCATCGCCTTTCCTCGGGATGTTATGTCCTCAAGGAAAGGGATTGATGGCCGTGATTACCGCACCTTCCCCAGCAGCTCGTGGAGCCCCAGGATCTGAGCGATGAAAACGCCGACACAGATATGGATGCTGGGCACGAGCCCCAGGAAACCCCGCAGGTTCTTGGGGGCGATCTCCCCCAGGTACATCGGCACCACGCTCAGAGAGATACCTGAGGAAAACACAGATTGATAACTCGCCACGGATCTAACTCAAAGTGTATATCTTATCACGTGCCTTTGTTTTCATCTCCAGATAATTCTATATATATATTTTTTTATAGGCAGTTAAACAAATACGTCTCCTTGCAGTACTCGATAAACGCCCATAAAAAGGGATGAATGCTGCATTTATCATATAAACTGGTTCAAGCGTTGGTGAGACTGACCCGAGTGTATTCCTGTGATGAAGCGCCCAATGATCACCATGGATGGATAACGACACACTCGGCTGAAGCCCATGAGGGCTCCTGCCATGAACACCAGCACCGTGGACCTGATCAGCGTCCCTTTCCTGGCGCGGGGAAAAAAGCAGAAAAAAAAAAAAAAAATGTTAAAAAAAAAAAAAAACAACAACAACAAAACCTCAATTAGAAAAAAAAAAAAAAAGGTAGCACTTAAAGCCGTGACAGGAGCGGGCGGAAGGACCTTTCGGGACCGGAGGCCCCTTCGGCGACCACGGCGTCCGACGCTCAAAACGAGAGCGAAGGGGCTACGCACGTTTTCACCGTCGCTCAAAAGAGTCACCTTCCAAACTTGGTGACCAGTGTTCCCACCAGCAGCGACCCGGTCATGCCTCCGATGGCAAAGATGGACACCGTCAGGGAGTACATGAGCACGATGGCTTCCTCATCCATACTCCAGCCGTACCGCTCCAGCATGGTCTGGTTGTAGAAGGCTTTGATGTACTGGAGGGGAAATGTGTGGAGTAAAACATGAATCTATTGTCGTTTATTTATTTCAGGGTTTTACATGAACCAGGAATGTTAATTTACCATGCACAAAGAACTTTGCTTTGTGCATGTGAGGTCCAGTTAATGTAAAAAAAAAAAAAGTGAGATATATATATATATATAAAAATGTACATTATTATTTTACTTTTTTACAGACATTTTATTTACTTTTATATTCTTAACATTGCAAAAATAATGAAAAATATTTTATAGTAGAATGATTTTCATTCTGAATTTATACATTTTGTTACTTTTGTGTATGTACTTCATCTGCTGTTATAACGCCCAAATTTCCCCCATGGAGAATTGATAAGGTACCATCTTATCCTATCAAGGTGGAACTCAGGTCTGGATCAGTGCTATTTCTTTGTTAGGTTTTACTCTTCCAAACACTATTGTACTTCTGCCACAAATGAACAACATCTGAAAATAATCCTTAAGTTGACATGGAGGTTGTTCTGGTCAGGTCCGTATGTTCAAAGCCCAAAGAGATATCTAGAGGCATCTCTATTTCCCACACTCAGAAGCCGGTTACCAACATAATTAACCTGACCCAAACAGACGTTGTATGTAGTCATCCAGTTGTAAACAATACAATGACATCATAATTGTAAAGATTGCAGGAGGTCTCAATATTTCTCCAAGTTTGTCTCATAACATTCAGGTTTTTTGTTTTTTTTTTGTCCCAGCGGTTGTCAGATGATTCCTTGCTAACTTCACCGTATAATTTAATGACCGCTAATGACGACTAGCACTACAATGTGTTGGCTCTACTATATACATTTTTTTTTTTTTCCTTTTTCCAAGAATACTTTTTCAGAAGTAAATATGGCAATGTTTTTTAATATATATATATTTTTTGCAGTTTAGTTTATTTTATTTTTTCAATTCCACATAATGATTATTAAAAAAATAAAATAAAATCACACATTGCAAACATGGCATTTCATCTTTCCTTTACCTTGACTGACTTCAGTTAGGAGGTCAAAAAGATTTTCTGGAACGTTTCTTATTACCTAATCTTTAAGACAGGAAGCTCGAGACAGTTCATTTACGCCTGAGCGAAGTGCGCCACAAACAACACAAGGAAGAGCCCTTTCACACCGAAATCTAATTTTGGCATTTTCAGCTTTACCCTCAACCTCGTCCTAACATAAATTGGATTTGGAACAGATGCGTAACCGATGTCAGATGCTTGTCTGTCTTGAAACAACGTATCCCAGTAAAGGTCTCCCCAGTCACATGATACTATGACTGAAGGGCCACATTTTCCATTCCTGCTGTGATATTGCAGTTAGATATTGCCATTAGCAGAAACATTGTCATCGCGGAGCACGAATCGGGGAACGCTTGGGTCTGCGCGTGCTCGGAGCTGGAGCTGTTACTACATTTACCGACGACAAATGAATGGTAGAAGTATTTCTGGAAACAAAGCGAGGGGACCACAGCCACGAGACCCGAGGGAACACAAACGCATCATGGAGAAGGATTCATTTGGACTTTTCTCCATCGCTTCATCTTCAACAGAATGTTTGGTTGTTTTGTGTTACTTTGCAGAGCACTAATAGTGACCCGTCAACTGGTTTGTCCGACTGACCGGGATTATTCGATTATAGTTTTAGTTATGTTAACTTATTAATTCAACTACCCGAACATGAACTACAACTCCACACCTCCAGCAACTCTGTATCCATATCACACCACTGTATCAGCAACCAAGGTCTGTTTCAAGCAAAGTTGACAATAAACTTAAATAAACATTGAATGGAATATAAAAAAAACTCAAATTACTCAACACAATTTCTAAAAAACCCTAAGAAGTGAAAGGCAACAGTTGTGTATACAGGGTGTGAAGTAACGCCATCTCACTGTAGTCCTCAAACTCTACTCCACCCGTTGATGGCCTCAGGAAGCCTGACTCAGACACTGGCACCCTGTCAAGTGGAGCTCTCTATGGCCAAGCAGGGGGGGTAGTTAAGGAACACATAATGTCCCAGCAGTCTATAGTGGGAAATTTAAGCTGTCATTTCATCTAACTACAAGAGAAGGTTATCTCTGTCTGTGCGTCTGTACAGCGCGTCATTTGATTATATCGACAACCCTTCATCCGATCTACTTCACCCTTGGCGGGTGTATTTCCGGCGGGCCAAGGATGTGCAGTGTTGGAGTTGGCGCAAATTTAGACACGCGTCACATGTAATATCTACAAACTTGAATGAACAAGCGAACAGCGGGGCTTCGGGGCTCTGCGGCCGGGTCGCTTGCGTCTGCAGCGCAGCCCGTTCGGAACGCGGACTTGGTAAATTAAATGAGCTGAAAATGGATTATATCACATCACCATGGCTTGACGTTGGAAGCACACGTTGTTTGAGCAAATGTCATGCGTGGAAATCATAATTAAATAAAAATCATATTTATCGATCCACCGCATGACGTGAAAGAAGAAAGAAAGAGGAAACGTCCAAAGTTTTACCCTATAGTTTGATTCATTGTCAGTTCTTTGCTCAGTCACGGTAGCGGCTCGTCTACGGTTCTAAGTCTATTTTTGCCTCACCATTTTTTGACTTTTGCACTCCAGAATTTCGACTTTTGTCATACGCTTACCCAAAAGTAACGTATTTTACAATCACTAGTGGAGATTAAAGACTGTGGCTCTCATTCTTAAATGTAAAACCATCATTGAACAAACAGGAAATGTGTTGAGGCACTCAGCAAATGTTGCTTAAATGTACTGTATTTGAAAGATATGTGTATTCGACAGCTTAAAATGGCGATGAAGTGATAATTATTTTGATTATCATTATTATTATTATTTCGTGACACACCCACCTCTGCAGGAGAGTTGACCACAGCCAGGTTGAACCCATAGAGCATGGAGCTGCCAAAGGAGGCCAAGAAAGCGACCGCCAGCAGCGACTTTGTAAGATGCTGAGGAAAAAGTCATGAAAACAGAGTAAAACTTCCCATTAATATCACTTTTAACAACGTTTAAGACATACTGTTTTCCAGGTAACCGCTATTTAAGGGACATGGTGGAGTTTTAATCATTTCACTATAAACGCAGTGGAAACTTCAGTGCTCTGAGAGGTGGACTTATGTGAGGTTCAGATGCAAAACTTTTTGAGCTCAGCGGATTTTTTTTCTTCCATACTAAATATAAGAGGGCTACGCTAAATGACCGGAAAAAAATGACCTTAAAATCAGCAGCTTTCCCAGATCTGCAGAAAACAGCTTGAAGAGAGAAACTCACCTGTTTTTTTGTTTTGTTTTTTCCACAAAACAATCTCCTGAACGTTAAGGATTTTGCCATAGAAGGCTATAGTTTACTTTTTATATATATATATATATATATATATATATATATATATATATAAACATTTTGATGTGATACTGAACTGTCCAGTGCTGTAGGGTGTGTACAGTCGCTCCAGAGCAACACATGACTGAATCAAAAGAACTGAAGCAAACCGACAGGTGGATGCCGTGCTTAAAAACTACTAACTAAAATAAAAGCCTGCTCTTGTACTGTCAACAGTGCTGAAAAGAAAAGAACTGAAAAGTAACCCAACTATTGCATTCACGACAATTGCTCCACTTTCAGCCCCTAAGCTTTTCAGTCCCTAAGCTTTTCAGTCCCTAAGCTTTTCAGTCCCTGTGTAGCAGAGAAAAATTTAATCCTTGGGGCGTGGAGATTATTATTTTTTCTTCCCCCAAATGAAAACTTATGCAGTAATGACGCAACAAGATCCAATTAGTCTGATGCTTCAATGTCCACATGATATGCAAGCCCCATGACGATGATCCACTGTATGCTTTTACGGGGTGGAGGTTCTCTCCTGTAGGCATTACAACTTAGGTCAATATCATCAGATTATGTTGGATCGTATATCTTTACGTGAAAGAGTAATGGCAGCTACATTGCCTGGAAGCTGGTTCTCGGTCTGTAATCGGTGAACGTTCAAAGAATTAAACTTTGCTAAACTACTAAATAAACGGATACAACTCTTAATCATGCATTGCACCCAAAAGGCTGTGCTGTCGTTGTATGTTCTACTCGTCAACATCCCCAAAGCAGGCATGAAACGGGCCTTTTCTTCAGTGAGGCATGTGAACCACTACAGCGCAGGTGCATCAAAACAAACCTAAATCCGCCTCTGATGAGTTTGTGGAGTAAAAACGACAACATGCGTGATGATGATGATGTTGATGATGTTGATGATGTTGTTGTTGATGATGATGATGATCCCACCGAGCAGCACTTTTTACAAGACGTGTGCACAACGTGTCCTCGTTTTGTTTTGTATTTTATCCATTGACTTCTGTCGGACGCCGCTCGGGCTCCACCGCAGGTCGTCCTGCGAGTTGGGTCGTTGTTGTGGTTCTATTGCTCGTCGGGAAACCGAACGCGCCACCACAACGTGGGACGCCGAGGCGTCAATTCCGGGGAGCCCCCCCTGAGGAGCGACGAGGATCACCCAGTGAGGATCCCACGAGTTTTTTAACCGTACATTCTTTCAGGGCGAAGCTCAACTGTTTAACTCTACAGCGTGTTTTTTTGGTCATATTCCACACTTTAAAAAATATATATAAAAATAAAATAAAATAAATAAATGTTTTCCATGGGTGACAGAAACAAACGAGGCTACAACACTCACCCCTGCATCCTCTGCTAGTAACACTTCTTCCGCCATCAGAAGTCATGGATGGTTGCCACTCCCACCCCCCGGTGCGCGGCAGATGGTTTTTCTGGGTCTGGAGGACGAACGGCACATCCACACAACTTTTAACGGCTCTTCCCCACACGCACCGTCACGCTTCTCCGTGAAGCGAGAGGCGTGTTCTGTTGACGCCCGTGAGAAACGTCCATTCCCCTCAGAGCCCGGGGCCGGGCGACGGGGAGCGTGGCGGCGCGAGAGTCGCGGGCGGATCGGTCGCGGCGAACGATTATTTGAACTCTAAACGAGTCGGGAGACGGGAGTCACTCCGGCGAAAGGAGTCGTTCGTTCGTTTCGTTCGCGACCCGGCGACCGCAGCCAGCCACAGTCATTTAGTCTTCAACATTGATTTGCGAGGGCAAAAAAGAGCACCACGAAAAGAATTCCAGGGGACTAAATGCATGGAATAAAATTTTATGTGACCCATGTACACTTTGCGTTCCACCGAAATAATTTTGACATAATTATTTTTGTGATGTGCATTTCTCTGCCAATTTGATAGAGTAAATAAATCAATAATCCCGACATAATTAAATGTTGTATTTTTGCAGGAATTCTTCCTCCCGTTCATCCCGAACCAAACGACAGCAAGCAGTGGGGGAAACAACCGAACGACTCCTTTTTGACTGAGTGACACGTCGTAAATCCGAGTCGCCAACAAAAGGAGTCGACCGAAGCGGCCTCCCGGTAACGAATGGTTTCCCTCGGTCCATCAGGGCGCGGCGGGTCACATGGCGCTGCTGATTTGGCCCAGCACCCCACTTTAATCCGCGGATCTGACATGTTTTCTCTTCGGTGCGGTGAAAAGTCCTTGACCAGGTCCGTTACAGCCGCTTCCACTGGCGCACAAACTTCCCCAATAGACACAAAGCAAAGCCCCCTTATTGCAGGGATGGAAGGAGTAGGCCTATAAATACCGCAGTAATTGAGGACGCACAATTCTGAACTTTTCTTTCGGATAAATCCAATTCAAAATGACATTAAACGAAAGAAGAAAAAAAAAATACAAATGTTTCGAAATTTTAGAATATTTTAGATTGTCTTCACTTGGATGGTGTCCTTTGTGGGGGAAGATTTGCAAACGTGTGAACAGATTTTCAAATGTGTAGATAATTTGCAAACGAGTGTAGGTTGTATTGTAACGGGTATTTAACACTGTTAAATACCCGTTTAGTGAGTTTAGAGAGCTCTCGATCCTGCAGCCGGCACTTGGGATTTGTAAGCATGCACGGCTGCATTCTAGATGGAACGGACACTTTAAATAGCATTTCTGTCTGATGAAATTATTCTATTAAATGACGATATACAAACCCAGTTTCATATAGAAAAATGTAGAAACTAAATAAAAGTACTGTATGAATACTGTATGACAGGTGAAAACCATAAGCGAAGCACACATGCAGTCAGCCGAGTCAACCCGGGTTCCAGTTCGTCTTCACTGTTTTCAAGTCGCTGTTTTAATCCCTCTTACAGCATGAAGTAAAACCTGAGGAATGTCCAGCAGGAATGTGGGAGAAGTACAGTAGGAATCGATTCCCTCAGCACCACCATGGGGAACAAACACGAGGGCCAAGGAAATTCCTCTCGCATCTTACAGTACGGTGCCGTGAGGTCTCAGTCTGGGTATTGGTGCAGAGTATGAAGTGTATTTGAGGTGTGTATGAAGTGTATGAGTCTATATATTATCAATAGAAGTTATTCAGCATCATTGCCCAACCACTCGCGAATCATACAGTTGCGCATACAATAAAATAAGCATAATAAACACAACAACGCAAACATCACCCTAAGAAAATGGGTAGTCTGGTGTAGAGGCCGACCGGGTTCTGATCCACATTTTATTCTGGGCAATTGGGTTTGGTTAAGTCGGTGGCATTCTTATGGCTACCCAACCCAAGCAGAGTTTCTTAAAATTCTCTAAAACTTCTATAAAAACAAACCAGGTTTTTACCAAAGTACTGCACAGCAGTGGTGGAAGAGTCAAACGACAAGGGGGGAAAAGGATTGCCAAGAAAAACGTAATTCACAACACACATCCGTGAGAAATGATACGTACTCTCCAATTATAATGTACATTTATGCAGGAAGGCGGCGTAGCCCCATGCCTCTTTGACACGGGTGTTGAATGATACGGGAACGTCAGCCTGCTGAAGCCGGTGCCAGAGAGGCTCGCTGGGTCAAACTGTCGGACACGCCTATCGCTCCATACAGTGCTGACTGCTACTGCCTGCAAACTGGCCAATCTGAGTAAATCTAATTACTTCAAGCCTCCAAAGATGCCAAATCTGAACGGACATATGTAATAGAACAGGCATTTGTAATTTGTAATTGAATGTTCTGATTATTATTAGAGCCAGGGCAGGCATTGCCTACCCTTACTTTCCCTCCCTGACCGCATGTCACTGGTATCGAACCATGAAGTAGGGAGACTGGGGCATCTTGTCACACTTAAGAATTGCATACCAAATGAAAGAATAAAGTCTCAGGCATATGTTTTGTATTCATTTAATTGTCATATCTTATTTCAGTACAGAGTTATAGGCATTTAAATAGTGAGTGTGCATACTGTATGTGACACGTTGCCCCATCAGCAGGTAAGTTGCGACATTAAGGCTGAGCTCCGTGAGCGACCAAAGACATGGGTCGCTTTGGTTGCTGTGTTGGTCGCTTTGGTCACTGTGTTGGTCGCTTGGTTCGCTGCTTTTGGTCGTTGTTTTGGTCGCTTGGCGCGCTGCTTTTGGCTGCTGTGTAGGTCGCTTGGTTCACTGCTTTGGTCACTGTGTTGGTCGCTCTGGTCGCTGTGTTGGTCGCTTGGTTCGCTGCTTTTGGTCGGTGTTTTGGTCGCTTGGGGCACTGCTTTTGGTTGCTGTATAGGTCGCTTGGCCCACTGCTTTGGTCACTGTGTTGGTCGCTTGGCTTGCTGCTTTTGGTCGCTTGACTTGCTGCTTTTGGTCGATGTGTTGGTTGCTTGCCTCGCTGCTTTTGGTCGCTGTGTTGGTCGCTTGGCGCGCTGCTTTTGGCTGCTGTGTAGGTTGCTTGGCTCACTGCTTTGGTTGCTGTGTTGGTCGCTTTGGTCGCTGTGTTGGTCGCTTGGTTCGCTGCTTTTCGTCGTTGTTTTGGTCGCTTAGCACGCTGCTTTTGGTTGCTGTGTAGGTTGCTTGGTTCACTGCTTTGGTCGCTGTGTTGGTCGCTCTGGTCGCTGTGTTGGTCGCTTGGTTCGCTGCTTTTGGTCGGTGTTTTGGTCGCTTGGCCTGCTGCATTTGGTCGCTTGGCTTGCTGCTTTTGGTCGCTGTGTTGGTTGCTTGGCTCGCTGCTTTTGGTCGCTGTGTTGGTCACTTGGCGCGCTGCTTTTGGCTGCTCTGTTGGTTGCTTGGCTCGCTGTGTTGGTCGCTTTGGTCGCTGTGTTGGTCGCTTGGTTCGCTGCTTTTGGTTGCTGTGTAGGTTGCTTGGCTCACTGCTTTGGTCGCTGTGTTGGTCGCGTGGTTTGCTGCTTTTGGCCGCTGTGTTGGTCGCTTGTCTCGCTGCTTTTGGTCGCTATGTTGGTCGCTTGCCTCGCTGCTTTTGGCCGCTGTGTTGGTTGCTTGTCTCGCAGGTTTTGGTCGCTGTGTTGGTCACTTGCTTCGCTGCTTTTGGTCGCTGTGTTGGTCGCTCTGGCGGCTGCTTTTGGCTGCTGTGTAGGTTCGCTTGGCTCACTGCTTTGGTCGCTGTGTTGGTCGCTTGGTTCGCTGCTTTTGGTCATTGTTTTGGTCACTTGTCTCGCTGCTTTTGGTCGCTGTGTTAGTTGCTTGTCTTGCTGCTTTTGGCCACTGTGTTGGTCACTTGACGCGCTGCTTTTAGCTGCTATGTAGGTCCCTTGGTTCACTGCTTTGGTCGCTGTGTTGGATGCTCTGGTCGCTGTGTTGGTCGCTTGGTTCGCTGCTTTTGGTCATTGTTTTGGTCGCTTGGCCTGCTGCATTTGGTCGCTTGGCTTGCTGCTTTTGGTCACTGTGTTGGTTGCTTGGCTCGCTGCTTTTGGTCGCTGTGTTGGTCACTTGGCGCGCTGCTTTTGGCTGCTCTGTTGGTTGCTTGGCTCGCTGTGTTGGTCGCTCTGGTCGCTGTGTTGGTCGCTTGGTTCGCTGCTTTTGGTCGGTGTTTTGGTCGCTTGGGGCACTGCTTTTGGTTGCTGTATAGGTCGCTTGGCCCACTGCTTTGGTCACTGTGTTGGTCGCTTGGCTTGCTGCTTTTGGTCGCTTGACTTGCTGCTTTTGGTCGATGTGTTGGTTGCTTGCCTCGCTGCTTTTGGTCGCTGTGTTGGTCGCTTGGCGCGCTGCTTTTGGCTGCTGTGTAGGTTGCTTGGCTCACTGCTTTGGTTGCTGTGTTGGTCGCTTTGGTCGCTGTGTTGGTCGCTTGGTTCGCTGCTTTTCGTCGTTGTTTTGGTCGCTTAGCACGCTGCTTTTGGTTGCTGTGTAGGTTGCTTGGTTCACTGCTTTGGTCGCTGTGTTGGTCGCTCTGGTCGCTGTGTTGGTCGCTTGGTTCGCTGCTTTTGGTCGGTGTTTTGGTCGCTTGGCCTGCTGCATTTGGTCGCTTGGCTTGCTGCTTTTGGTCGCTGTGTTGGTTGCTTGGCTCGCTGCTTTTGGTCGCTGTGTTGGTCACTTGGCGCGCTGCTTTTGGCTGCTCTGTTGGTTGCTTGGCTCGCTGTGTTGGTCGCTTTGGTCGCTGTGTTGGTCGCTTGGTTCGCTGCTTTTGGTTGCTGTGTAGGTTGCTTGGCTCACTGCTTTGGTCGCTGTGTTGGTCGCGTGGTTTGCTGCTTTTGGCCGCTGTGTTGGTCGCTTGTCTCGCTGCTTTTGGTCGCTATGTTGGTCGCTTGCCTCGCTGCTTTTGGCCGCTGTGTTGGTTGCTTGTCTCGCAGGTTTTGGTCGCTGTGTTGGTCACTTGCTTCGCTGCTTTTGGTCGCTGTGTTGGTCGCTCTGGCGGCTGCTTTTGGCTGCTGTGTAGGTTCGCTTGGCTCACTGCTTTGGTCGCTGTGTTGGTCGCTTGGTTCGCTGCTTTTGGTCATTGTTTTGGTCACTTGTCTCGCTGCTTTTGGTCGCTGTGTTAGTTGCTTGTCTTGCTGCTTTTGGCCACTGTGTTGGTCACTTGACGCGCTGCTTTTAGCTGCTATGTAGGTCCCTTGGTTCACTGCTTTGGTCGCTGTGTTGGATGCTCTGGTCGCTGTGTTGGTCGCTTGGTTCGCTGCTTTTGGTCATTGTTTTGGTCGCTTGGCCTGCTGCATTTGGTCGCTTGGCTTGCTGCTTTTGGTCGCTGTGTTGGTTGCTTGGCTCGCTGCTTTTGGTCGCTGTGTTGGTCACTTGGCGCGCTGCTTTTGGCTGCTCTGTTGGTTGCTTGGCTCGCTGTGTTGGTCGCTCTGGTCGCTGTGTTGGTCGCTTGGTTCGCTGCTTTTGGTCGGTGTTTTGGTCGCTTGGGGCACTGCTTTTGGTTGCTGTATAGGTCGCTTGGCCCACTGCTTTGGTCACTGTGTTGGTCGCTTGGCTTGCTGCTTTTGGTCGCTTGACTTGCTGCTTTTGGTCGATGTGTTGGTTGCTTGCCTCGCTGCTTTTGGTCGCTGTGTTGGTCGCTTGGCGCGCTGCTTTTGGCTGCTGTGTAGGTTGCTTGGCTCACTGCTTTGGTTGCTGTGTTGGTCGCTTTGGTCGCTGTGTTGGTCGCTTGGTTCGCTGCTTTTCGTCGTTGTTTTGGTCGCTTAGCACGCTGCTTTTGGTTGCTGTGTAGGTTGCTTGGTTCACTGCTTTGGTCGCTGTGTTGGTCGCTCTGGTCGCTGTGTTGGTCGCTTGGTTCGCTGCTTTTGGTCGGTGTTTTGGTCGCTTGGCCTGCTGCATTTGGTCGCTTGGCTTGCTGCTTTTGGTCGCTGTGTTGGTTGCTTGGCTCGCTGCTTTTGGTCGCTGTGTTGGTCACTTGGCGCGCTGCTTTTAGCTGCTCTGTTGGTTGCTTGGCTCGCTGTGTTGGTCGCTTTGGTCGCTGTGTTGGTCGCTTGGTTCGCTGCTTTTGGTTGCTGTGTAGGTTGCTTGGCTCACTGCTTTGGTCGCTGTGTTGGTCGCGTGGTTTGCTGCTTTTGGCCGCTGTGTTGGTCGCTTGTCTCGCTGCTTTTGGTCGCTATGTTGGTCGCTTGCCTCGCTGCTTTTGGCCGCTGTGTTGGTTGCTTGTCTCGCAGGTTTTGGTCGCTGTGTTGGTCACTTGCTTCGCTGCTTTTGGTCGCTGTGTTGGTCGCTCTGGCGGCTGCTTTTGGCTGCTGTGTAGGTTCGCTTGGCTCACTGCTTTGGTCGCTGTGTTGGTCGCTTGGTTCGCTGCTTTTGGTCATTGTTTTGGTCACTTGTCTCGCTGCTTTTGGTCGCTGTGTTAGTTGCTTGTCTTGCTGCTTTTGGCCACTGTGTTGGTCACTTGACGCGCTGCTTTTAGCTGCTATGTAGGTCCCTTGGTTCACTGCTTTGGTCGCTGTGTTGGATGCTCTGGTCGCTGTGTTGGTCGCTTGGTTCGCTGCTTTTGGTCATTGTTTTGGTCGCTTGGCGCGCTGCTTTTGGTTGCTGTGTAGGTCGCTTGACTCACTGCTTTGATCGCTGTGTTGGTCGCTTGTCCCACTGCTTTTGGTCACTGTGTTGGTCGCTTGGCTTGCTGCTTTTGGTTGCTTGGCTCGCAGCTTTTGGTCGCTGTGTTGGTCGCTTGTCTAGCTGCTTATGGCCGCTGTGTTTGTTGCTTGTCTCGCTGCTTTTGGTCGCTTTGTTGGTCACTTGTCTCACTGCTTTTGGTCGCTGTGTTGGTCCCTTGGTGCGCTGCTTTTGGCTGCTGTGTAGGTCGTTTGGCTCACTGCTTTGGTCGCTGTTGGTGGTCGCTTTGGTCGCTGTGGTGGTTGCTCTGGTCGCTGTGTTGGTCGATTGTCTCGCTGCCTTTGGTTGTTGTTTTGGTCGCTTGGCGCACTGCTTTTGGTTGCTCTGTAGGTCACTTGGCTCACTGCTTTGGTCACTGTGTTGGTCGCTTGTCTTGCTGCTTTTGGCTGCTGTGTTGGTCGCTTGTCTCACTGCTTTTGGTCACTGTGTTGGTCGCTGGGCTTGCTGCTTTTGGTCGTGTTAGGCTCACGGCCTCCCAGTGCCACTAGAGGCCGCTCTTGCCTCATCTGCAGCTCCCCCCTTGAGCCAATTGCACACACCTGGGATCAATTACCTGCATCACTCCACACAGTATTTAGTCTCCAGCTTCCCAGTCATTCATTGCCAGACTGTCAACTAGCTTACCCGAGTTGTACAGCTACTGGCTCCATTCCTAGTTCCAAGTTCCTAGCTCCTAGTGCTTGTTTCAAGTCCCTAGTTTATGTCGCTTTGTTTCGTCTTCCCCTTACCTGCTTGTCTCCTCTTGTCGACCCAGTCTGTCCGTCCCTCTCCAGCCAGCCCTGCTTTTGGTCGCTGTGTTTGTCACTTGTTTCGCTGCTTTTGGTCGCTGTGTTAGTCGCTTGACGCGCTGCTTTTGACTGCTGTGAAGGTCGCTTGACTCACTGCTTTGGTTGCTGTGGTGGTCGCTTTGGTCGATGTGTTGGTCGCTTTGTTCGCTGTGTTGGTCGCTGTGTTGGTCGCTGTGTTGGTCGCTTGGTTCGCTGTGTTGGTCGCTGTGTTGGTCGCTTGGTTCGCTGCTTTTGGTCAGTGTTTTGGTTGCTTGGCTCACTGCTTTGATCGCTGTGTTGGTCGCTTGGCTCGCTGCTTTTGGCCGCTGTGTTGGTCGCTTGGCTCGCTGCTTTTGGCCGCTGTGTTGGTCGCTTGGCTCGCTGCTTTTGGCCGCTGTGTTGGTCGCTTGGCTCGCTGTTTTTGGTCGCTGTGTTTGTCGCTTGTCTCACCGCTTTTGGTCACTTTGTTGGTTGCTTGTCTCACTGCTATTGGTCACTGTGTCGGTTGCTTGGCTGGCTGCTTTTGGTCGTTGTTTTGGTCACTTGGCTTGCTGCTTTTGGTCGCTTGTCTCGCTGCTTTTGGTCGCTGTGTTGGTCACTTGGCTCGCTGCTTTTGGCCGCTGTGTTGGTCGCTTGGCTCGCTGTTTTTGGTCGCTGTGTTTGTCGCTTGTCTCACTGCTTTTGGTCACTTTGTTGGTTGCTTGTCTCACTGCTATTGGTCACTGTGTCGGTTGCTTGGCTGGCTGCTTTTGGTCGTTGTTTTGGTCACTTGGCTTGCTGCTTTTGGTCGCTTGTCTCGCTGCTTTTGGACACAGTGTTGGTCGCTTGGCTCGCTGCTTTTGGTGGCGTGTCTCGCTGCTTTTGGACACTTTGTTGGTTGCTTGGCTCGCTGCTTTTGGTTGCTGTGTAGGTCGCTTGGCTCACTACTTTGGTCACTATGTTGGTCGCTTGGCTCGCTGCTTTTGGTCACTTGTCTCACTGCTTTTGGTCGCTGTGTTGGTCGCTTGGCTTGCTGCTTTTGGTCACTTGTCTCACTGCTTTTGGTCGCTGTGTTGGTCGCTTTGCTTGCTGCTTTTGGTCGCTGTGTTGGTCGCTTCTCTCGCTGCTTTTGGTCGTTGTTCAGGTCGCTTGGCTCACTGCTTTTGGTTGCTGTGTAGGTCGCTTGGCTCACTGGTTTCTTCGCTGTGTTGGTCACTTGGCTCGCTGCTTTCGGTCGCTGTGTTAGTCGATTGTCTCACTGCTTTTGGTCACTGTGTTGGTTGCTTGTCTCGCTGCTTTTGGTTGCTGTGTCGGCCGCTTGGCTCATTACTTTTGGTTGCTGTGTTGGCTGCGGCTATGATGACTTGACGTCTGTGGCCGGTGCTGAATCGCTTAATTTGCATTTCCAAAATATGTTACACTTCCGTATAGCTATATCAAACAATAAGACATATACTTTGTACTTCAACAGAAAAATAGATCAGAATAAAAGTAAAGACATTATTATTCATTTTTCTTGTTCTTGGTTAGAAAATGCCACTGTGTCTGCTCAAAATAAGGAGACATAATACCACAATAATTCCCAATCAACAAAACAGGCGTTATAAATAAATAAATAAATAATAATGGGTTTCGCCAGAGCTTATGGCTTTCTGGTACTTGAACTGTTGCAAAAACTTGAGCAGCGAGAAGTAGTAAGATATTTTGGAAATGCCAATTAACTGATTAAGCATCGCCCACAGAGTGACCATAGCCACAGCCAACACAGCAGCCAGACCAACGCGACGCCCGGCCTTCCTCCACTGCCATGTTTTCTAATGTTTGCTATATCTTACAGTAAGGTTAAAGCAGGACATGCGTAAAACACTTGATTCTCTCCGCCACCAAGTACAAATGTATAATTGTGAAGTGATTTTTAACTGGAAGATTACAAAGAAATTACAAAAAAGTTTAGAAAAATTGTTAAGTAAAATTTTCTTTTACTTTTAAATGTGAAAAATGGTAAATCAGTGCTCACCTCAGTTCAAAGTGTGCTTTGGTGGTGAAAATATTAACGATGCAACAACTTATCCATGTGACAAAAAGCCCCAGTCTCCCGTACAAAACAGGTATGGTATGAACCATTTTTCTAATCATTTTAAGCTGTAACAATGGCTTTATAGTTAAAAAATTTTAATTGTTTGTGATAGCAGCGGTCAATAATGTATTTACAGCGCAATAATATGTATTATTTTTCTAGAGGCTGAAAAGGCCATTGATTGATGACATGAAATAGCGAATATTGATATTTCTTCTAAAAAACAGAAGGAACCGCAGAAGCTACGAACACTGTTTATGCCTGGTTTGAACCGTTTTGTCACAAACACCTCGTGGTTGAAGTTTCATCCAGAATCGATCCACATACGGAGCAGAAATTAGTGAAAAACCCAACAACTTTGACCGATATCACAAACGCGGTGCACTTCACGCCGAAATATTTCTAACCCAGCTGAAAGTATCTTGAACACAACAAGGAAATAAGCTACGAACGCGGTTGAGGTGTCGTCTCGTGGTTTAAATTTCATCCAAAACGATCCACATACAGAGCAAATATTTGTGAAAAACCAAACAACTTTGACCCGAAATATTTAGTTGGTCTTAGTTAACTGACACATCTTGTTCTAAAATGAACAAGATGATATTTACAGTAAGACGCTTTATGACGTCATCATATTTACAATAAATCTACAGATTCTGATTTAGAATGTCCAGTTGGACCATGTCCAGTGTGCCATGTAGACCCTGTCACTCTGTAGTGGTTCGACATTACAAACTATACGTTTACATGTATATTTATGTACTTTCCTATCTCGTGTCTGTAGATGTCTGTAGATCTGTTTGATTGATATTTTATCTCCGTGGTCTCCCTTACTTTGCCGGATTCATGAAAACTACGAAGACCAGCAGTCCACAAAAACTCCTGAGCACGTTGAGTCGAGTCCACTCGAATGTGCGACTGAGTGACGTGGTCCACATCGGTCAGTCGGAAAAATTTAAGCTGTGCAATGGTAACTACCCACACAAATGTAATTACTCATAGTATTTCATGGAAATGTATCTTATTCAAAATGTAATCCAAGGAAATAAGTCACCACTTAAATGCCGTCAATTCCGCTACTATTGTAAATCTCCTTAAATATGCAAACCTACGTAAATATGTCATCATTGACATACACGAGACGCAACATCACCTGCCATCACTGAGACTCATACACACAACGAGGTGAATTATAACAATGACAAGATTTGGTTTAAAGTAAAAAAACATTTTTTTTTTAAAGAAACGTTGTATAAACAGTTTCCTACAACTAAATGTAGCAGATTTAAATGAAAAGACAGAAAGTGTTAAGTATTGACAAGTTCTTCCATAATAATTCTAGTGCCAGATTAATGTTAATGTTCCATAAATGTTGTCTGCATTACAATATAGACAAGTCATCTATTCAACTGAATTTTCCAATTGTACATTATAACAGAACAAATACAATGAAGTAGTCATTAAAACAAGGATGTTTTTATTATATTTATAAAATAAGATGTATTTTTTATTATTATTGTTATGCAAAGTAATAACAAAATTTGTTTTTGTTATTGTTTCAGACGCCGAAAAATAGCAGAAAATCTAAGACAATAAAGAAGCCATTGTCCAAAAATCCAGTCCTCAAGGTCAGTCACAATTTAAAAAAATTATAAAAAAAAAAAAAGTACTATGGACGTAACTCCATGTCGTAACTCCACGATGTTTGATGTTTGTAAGTTTACTGTGAACTGTCACATGTGCCTAAAACGAATAGCGTGGAACCCGTGTTGCTGCCTGCGGCTGTATTTTTATATTCATATTTTTAACATGTACCCGGATAGGGAGAATTTTTTTTGAACAGCTTCCTAAATTTGCACCTAGGATGTAAACCAGGTGTTCTCAACTGTTCTTTTGTACGGTAACCAATGATTTCAAGCATTTCATTGTTTTCCATTGTTTTGGAGTCCTAATCCACAGCACTTGAAGTTCACTTCAGTCCACGTCCAATGCTCGTGTGTAGCCAGTGATTATCTGATATGATTCATTTAAATAGGATCTGATCTGGCCCACAACAACTGTGTGATGGTGCCTTTTTTGTTGTTGTTTTGTTTCTTTGATACGAGATGTGAGATGAGGTCAGGGCAGCCACGTGTTTCAGTCTGAAAGTTTTTCTAAAAAAAAAGCACAAAAAAGGAAATTCAGTTAATACACTTACATGAACATCTAGACGCTTGAAGTGGGCATTTTCTCCCGCGGTCCATACAGAATGGACCCAGGATCGGGATTTGGATCAGGATCTACTCATGTAGAATGTCATTTACATTACAGCACAAAGACAAAATTACAGTCGGTCAATAATTAAGGTGCTTTTATTGTTTGTGAGCAAACGTTCAACGTGAAAACAAATACGTTTCATTTCATTTTTGTTTTGGGTCCTCGCTCGCAAAGCGTTGGGCATTTCATTTTGCATGTTTTCCTCGTGTTTACGCGCCTCGCGTCCCTATTAAGGTTTAATAGCTAGGTAAAGAAGATGGATGGATAAATCTAATATATAAATATATAATCTTACTCTGTCTGTCTTCCCGTCGGTCCGTCTGTATGTCCTTCGATTATCATGTCCTTTGATTATCTCGACAACCGTTCATCCGATCTACTTCAGCGAGGAGCGAGCCGGAGGGGGGGGGGGCACTTCAGGGCTCTGGGACTGAGTCACAAAGAGCGTCTTTCCCCGGTGCGTGAGTGTAACCGGCAGTTTCATCTTCCATTGTGAAACACAGGGACATTTCGTTAAACTGTGCCGTTCAAATGTCTTTGAAAGTCTTAGATTCAGAACGGGCGTGCACTAATGATTGTGTCTAATGATTCCCTGTTCTTCTACTCCGAAGCCGAATGTTTGGCTCTCAATCTGTTGAAGTCATGACTTTCAACATTATACAGTATCTGTCACTTGCTCATTAGACAAGGGCTATAATGTTCCTGAACTGAAGAACTGTACAATGTACCAGAACTGTACCGGGACGAGCTTTAATTCAAAGTGACTCCAATTCACATGTCTTGATGTCTTGTGGTCACAGGAGCTCCTGCTTCACACGGGATTATGGACATTATTACATCTGCCTTTTCATGGTGGCATGTTTCAGTCGCCCTCTATTCTCAACCATTTCATCCGCCTCAAACTGCGGCCTCACAATATGTATTCCTTAATGTGTAATTTTCAATAGAAATAGATATAACATACTATCAACCTGCCGTTAGTTTAAAAACCTGTATATTTAAAATAATTATCCGTATACTGTAGTTCAAGTGAAATTGTCAAAAATCATGACTTTGATTCTGTAATTCTATTCATTCTTGCATTAAATAAGGGGGGGCTTCCCTTTCCTTTCACAAACAGTAGCAGCTATTATTTATTACTTCCTATTGGGAAGGATTGCATCACTCCAACCTTTGGAGTGGAGTGATGCAACCTTATACTTCTGGATCTTAGTTATAACACAGACCTCTTATCCAAATGCACCTTTAGGTCTCTGAACAAAAACCCTTGTAAAAAAACAAAAATCACTTTGGATTTAATATCATGGACTTAACTTAAAAATCGTTCTCTTGTTATTCTTTCAAACCCCATTTTTCTGTTATCCTGGTAAAAGGAAAAACTCTGGTTCGTTTTGGTTGCTGTTTTTTCTGGCTTGATTTGACCTCGCAGCAGAGGGAGTTTGTGAGTTGATTCTAGAAAAGTGCGGAATGGATAAAAAAAAATTTGTTCAAATTCATTTTGATTCAAATTAACAGTTAAGAATGGAATGTTAAAGAGTGGCATTTTAAACCATAAAATTCAAAGAAAAATATTCAAAAAGGCTCCTGAGGAATCATTTTATTAAGAGGATGGATTGTAAGTGAAAGACAATGACAAACATGTGATTGGCCATCCCCTTACCTTAAGATCTCCTTTAGGACACACACGCTCACACGCACAAGCACACGCACATTATGTAGAAAGTTAATCACTTATGCAAGCAGTGATCTCTGATGTGGCCCTACACTCACGTGCCCCAATACACAGACTGTCTCATTCAGATCATATGGGCAGAGTCATATGACTTCTAGAATCATGTACCGCCCAAGCTGTCACACTGATTTGGGGTAAGAAAAATCAATTATCCTCCCGAGAGAGGCAGGCTATTCATGGTGGAAATGGAATTGGGGGTCTAGGCAGCGTGCACTCCAGATCCTCCCACGTCACATGAAGGCGTGAACATTTGAATTATTTCATTTGGATCAATGAAGACAGTGAAGCTGGTCGATGGCATGATGATTATGTCTGTGTCCGTGTGTGTGTATGTCCATTGCGTTATCCCACTTTGGATGGGTTGTTACCGGTGTTATGTAGGAAAGTACATTTTATATAACTTTTTCAGATCAGTTATATATGATTAGTTCTTTAGACATTTCTTCTTTCGACGTTAGACAAGTGTTTTTTAAATCAGCTATTTTAATCAGCTCTGTGAAGGGACACCCGTCTGATAACAAGCTCGCCGATAAACTTTACTGCCGCAAAAACTTTCCTCTGTATCTTAAATTACCTCGTTTTTTTTTAGCGACACATAAACCGCTCGGCTATACTGGCCCATTACATTCTAAAAGGCTATAAATTCAAGCGAAATGAAAAGAAAAGGGGGGGAAAAAATAACTGATTTTAAAATCTAATACAAAAAATAGATCAAATGATCTAATTTGAGTGTGTGTGTGTGTGTGTCTGTGTCTGTGTGTGTGTGTGTGTGTGTCTGTGTGTGCGCGTGTCTGTGTGTGCGCATGCGCGTGTGTGTGTGCGCGCGTGCGCCGGCGCAAAATAACTTCATATTAGCAGCCCATTATTTCAATAAACTTCCCCTTGCATCCTCTTGACAGATCATCTGCCGAGAAAAGTAGATATTGTGGCTCTTAATCAGTCAACCCCCTTCCAGCCGCCCTAGTCTCCTGTGCAGTATTTAAATTCCTAATTTCCTCGGTAGCAGGCGGGATGTGGCTGTCCCCCATTGTTCGCTCGTAACAAACTGAGAGCTGATTGTGTTAAGTGCAGCCGTGATTGATGGATAGTGATAAAATCTAATATCCTCGCCCCATGCCATCGTTTAGCAGAAATATGATTAGGGAGAAAGAGTCCAACACTGAATGATAAAACATGAAAATTGTACTTGATGTCGTTTTTTGGTTTTTTTTTTCGCCATTTCACTCCTTTTTCCCACTCCTTTTTGGTTGAGGGGTTTGGCAGTGGTGGTCTAATTTCAGCTGGGGTTTGGGTTAATAACTCTTGAGCGATGGCAGCGGCTCTGTGTGCCTGATGAGCATGATCAAGGGAAATTAGACGTGTGTGTGTGTGTGTGTGTGTGTGTGTGTGTATGGGTGTGAGTGTGGGTGTGAGAGAGAGAGAGAGAGAGAGAGAGAGAGAGAGAGAGAGAGAGTGAGAGAGATTGTGAATGGGTGAATCTTTATTCAGCACAAAATCTCACATTAAACTGGATTGGCAGCCATCAGCCATGCGTCTGCGCTGCCACCAAATGAATTATTCATCATTTCCTGGTGGCTGTGTGTCGTTCCTCCCACGTGAAGTCAGCAGTTGCAGCATAAAGTATTAAATATTTCATATGGGAGTAATTATGTCCTATTTCGATACGTTCTTCTTGGAAACTAATTTCCATAACAAATTCATTGTGCTGGTAACAAAGCATGGGAATGAGGTCTGTTGAGATCCGAGTTGACGGTCTGGCGGTGAGGATTTAGTGACCCCTTGTGGGATAGGGATGCATCTTTTCGATGGTCCTGGGACTTGTTTCATCTAGCTATCCATTTTCTCGGAGCGCCGTACCCCACTGGAGTCTATCACAGCTCACTACGGGCAGAGTTATCATCAGTTGGAATCCGTCCATCGCAAGGTCACACACACACACACACACACACACACACACACACACACACACACACACACACACTCATTCAGATATGATTCACACCCATAGGCAATGCGTATGGGACTCGGATCAGGCCAACCTGCGTGTCTTTGGCGGTGGGGAAGAAATTGAAGCATCCGGAGGAAACCCACCCGATGCAAATTCCACACAGACAGACACAGATTTGAGCCCCGGTCATGTTGGTGGCAAAGCAACAGCACTACACACTGCCCTGCAGTTTCAATATGACAGAAATAGAAAAAATGCAAAGAAAATAAACGGTGCAGCTGAGTCTTGTAATTGTCTAGCAGCCAATATAATGATGACCATTCATTGCATTGCATTCCAAATGAGAAGGGTATGAGTTTTACCTGGCAAAGGTAGATTATGTGAAAGTTATTTTACCGCCAAATCCATCACACTCATAATACACACACATACACACACACACACGCACGCGCTAAAACAAAAATCTCACGCATCGTGTTCTATCGTTCTGTGTTTTTCACCCTCCATTCTCCCGTTTTTTTGTTTACCCAGTCCACGGCTTCATTAACAGTTAATTCTGGAATAGCGCGGTGTAATACATCTCTCCCTTCCACTCCCGTCCATTCCCATTGGCTGTGCATGGCCCTCCGCCCGGCCCACCTGCTCCACGGCGCTCTCCTTAATGCGACTCGCCGAAGATGATGGATCACCGCCTGTCACTTCCCCCTCCTCCTCCAATCAACAACCAGCCGTGGAAATTGATTGTTCTAATTTGCTCTCATTATTATTATGATATTAAGCACAATATACAGACACAGCTCACTGTCAGATCCGAGCAGCGGCGTCATTAGTTACAGGGGCTGGAGAATACACCTCGGCGGGTTTGCTCCCGCACACACACCGAGATGTAAAGGAATCAAGACGCGTTTGGGAAGCCACGCCGGTTGTCCTTAATAAGATTTGCCATGCAGCCCCTCGCCGAGGTGATGTAGCATCTAATTACGTTTAATTCAGTGCATGTAGGAGAGGGGAGAAAAGAGGATATGATTAAGTCTCTCCTTGTCTGACACAAGGTGCCCATGCACAGCCGCCGGAATGTGGGGGGAGAAGAGGAGTTGTCTGGTCTGGTTCTGGATTTCCAATGACTGCAAATAATGAACATGCTCAACACTCTAAACCCCCCTCGCCCCCCACACAGACACACACACACACACACACACACACACACATACTGTACACACACGAGCATAGAAGATGTTTTATCCATCTTGAGGTCACGTGCCTATAGCACAGTCGTTTTTTTGGGGGGGTTTTCGGTCCTTTCAAACGCTTCGCGGAACGCCGCGAACGCTCGTGACCTTCTCCGAGCAGACCCAAGGTCAACGGCGCGCCGCGAGTGAGTGTCGGCGGCTTATTTTCTCCGCTACAACCTCCAGCCCGGTTGGACGGGGCACTAATTGGAATTTGGAAAGGCCAGAACCGAAACGCAGTCAACTCTTCTGGCGTGGGTATTACCGCGACGGGCCCCCCAGCTGTGTACCACGCCAGCGTTCCGTGGACCAAAGTGTATCCCCAGTCAGCTGTTAACAAACCAGAGTATATTGGATAGTGCTTACATTAACGCGTAGTGTCTAACAAAGTGCTTAGGCACCTATAATTGGATTACAAGAGTGCCGCATTCCCATTGGTGAGATTAGGATGGTCTGGGCACGGAGCCGACTCCCCCCCCACCCCCTGCACGAGTGAAGGACGTGATTTGCCCCCGCACCCCCTCCAACCCCCCCCCTCCTCCTCCCCCTAACGATCTGCAGATGGCAGATGTTTGATTGGTGGAGCGGCGCTGGCGAGGGCGTTTATTGGTCCATGACAATGTAATAAGGGGGGGGGGGGGGGGACATGCCGAGCATTCTGCCAGGGGTTTTGAAAGTCTTCTCTCTGATCGAGAAGAGATTGATTATACGATCCGCGCGGCTGCTTTAAAATACGCCGCGGTGCGCCACGCGTCTTCCGGATTTGAAGGACGCGCTTGGCAGCGTCCGCCGTGCTTCCATCGGTTCCAATTTGTTCTTTTTCTTTTTTCTTTTTTCTTTTTTTTTTTTTTTTAACCTGATTTTTGCATCTTTTCACATCATTTTCGGCCAAAACCGCTTTCTGACACGAGTCAGAAACACTGAACACTGAATAAACTTTTCAGTTTCAAGGGAGCAGGTCAGCTGTTGAGGTTGCATCGCAGCCTCGCTCATCACAATGAAAAAGAGATATTTGTGTAAGATTAGATAATATAAAATGAGATAACACTTTATTGCTGCCCAGGGGGGCGGGGGGGATGGGGAATTCAGATTGTGCACATCTGTACATATTTGCTTGCTTGTGAGAGTGACGTGCCGCCAGGGGGATAAAGACGGAGAGCGAGAGAGGGAATCTTCTGACCTTCCACGCTTTAACCTTCCACCTTTGACTTCCCGAGTAAATCTTCTCCTTAAGGCCCCCCCTTTATGCACTTAACCACTCCAAAAGCTGTGACGAGCACCTGACGCGCAGCCCCCGGTCCAAGCTGCTGAAAACCTGGCAGCTGCTGGCGTCCTGTGAAGGACCATCCTCTCCATCATGGCGGTGACACCTTAACTGCCCTTCTCTCACTCCGTCAGGAAGGCCCCCTGCCACCGCACGCTCACACTCTCACTCTCACTTTTTTTGTCGCTGAAAAGGACACACACAATGACAGCGCCCGATCCCTCTGCTTGGTTATACATGTGTAAATTGAAATACATACAGTGGCGGGTGCACGGGAATGCGGGCACGGGCAGTTTTGTTTTTTTTCACCTCTGGTTTTACTGCCACCTCGCTCTATTTCTGGTCTCTCCGCTTTTCACTTCCCCCGAATTGATGTCCTTTTATACTCTCTTTAAAACAAACAAACATACACACACACACACACGCATGCTCGCACACACACACACACACACACAAGTAAGCACACACGCGCATGCACGCACACACACAATGCTCCCACACTGCAGTACCAACACTCTATCTTAATGTACTCCGGCCTGTCCCTGCAGGTGACCTGACCCTTACAGTCCTGTGCTTTAGAGAGAAAAAGACAATTCCGCCAGATGGCTGCGGAGCCGAATAGCCCAGAACAACAGAGCGTTAATACGTAGCTCAGCATTGTGCTCTCCGGCTGACAATGGCGTCGGTCGGGTAAAAAGGGAGGAGCTCCTCCTGTATCCTTTGCTCGGGATGGAGTCGGTGTGCCTTCGTGGAGGAGTTCATAAAAACCGAGCTAAAAACCACTTGATTCATCACTGTCTCATTTGGGCAGCAAACCGAATGGACAGGGAACACACAGGGGTGAGGGTGGCTCAGCAGTGCGTGGTTCCTTTTTCTCTGAGGGGGGAAATGAGTGCGAAGTCAGCTAAAAAGCTTGAAAAAAAAACCACTAACTTATATTTCCAAAATAAAGGCTAAATTATAATCACAACTTGAATGTAGAACAGAAAGTTTTAATTTCTACATTTCAACGTCATTCATGGAATCAATTAACACTAGTTTAACAGGCCATTTTCGTTAATCGCTCTCTCCATTTACCTAGAAAAAAACACACACACACACACACACATCAAAGTTTGAATTTAAATTCATCCTCAGTGACCACAGCCGCAGCATCCAGCCCCAACTACAATGGCATTAACAGCCTCATTGTCAGCCCCTGTTCTCTGGCACTATCGCTTTCCTAAAGATGAGGGTAATTTTCTATGCAAATGACTTGCCATCATTGTCCCGCCTCGTTAATCTGGGCCTGGGCTCCTTTGACAAACCTCTCTCTGATTGATGATGCCCTGACAGCTCCAATGTGTGCGTGCATTTCCACAGATTGACATCATCATTAAGGAGAGGGAGTAGGGCCCGAACCACTGCAGATTTATCCCCCGACCTCACACATACACAGACACACACACAGACACACACACACACACACACACACGCACACGCACACGCACACACAGAAAAAACCTACATACACACACACGGGCACTGGTGTAGAGGGGCTGACGCGTGCGCAAAAAGACCAACACACACACACTCGCACACAAACCACCTCCCATCCGCGTACACTGCTCCACTCTCCCCCTGAACAGCTGAGCTTTCGCTTTCTCCCGCAGAGGAGAGTCGGGACGGGGAGGGACGTGACGTCCCTGATTGGGTGACTGTATCCGTCACGCTGAAGTTAACTGGCATGGGCTTTAAGCAAATTTGCAGCAGCAGACCCAGTCGCCACGCCGGTGGATGGGTGAGCCTCCATCATATGGCGCCTATTGATTCGCCCTGGGGAGGGCAGATCGTCCCCATGTCAGTGTCCCCCGCCCCCCTTTCCTGGGCTGTGTCCTGTGCGCTTGTTTCCACTTCACAAGTTTGAACAAAAATCAGCTGTTTTTCTGAAGCTATGCTTTATTCCTACCTCTTTAATTCCACCTGCCCCACATCACTTAATTCCAGTGCTTGAATTGGCCTGAACCTATTGTGGTGTTCATTTGAAAATGGAAAAATCGTTACCTAAGACTATTGCTCTGGCCCCGAGCTATAGAGCATAAGAAATGGTGTGTTGGCAGGGCAGGAACAAAAAAACAAAAAAAAAACAGACACAAATACTGACTGAGTGGAGGCAGCTGCAGATGAGCAAATAAAGCATTCAATATTTATGACTGAAATTAAAAGTAGATAAAGATGTCACATATTAAAGCACCCCCCTCCCATGCTGGTGTGCCTCTGGCCCTAGCTGCGGTAGTCACAACTCTCCTCTTTCTCACAAGCGCTGAAAGGAAAGCATTATTCCTTCCCTGCCCAATGTCTTCAAAGACAGTAATGAATGCAATTCAGTGACCCAGAAAATGGACTTTAGAGAAGGAGAGGCAGAAAAAAAGCAATCTTGCGTTTGTGGCGGAGCATTATCACCTTACTCCCCTCCCCTCTTCCTCTCCCCTCCTGGGCTAGTGTGTGTGTGTGTGTGTGTGTGTGTCTTTGTGTGTGTGTCTGTGTGTGTGTATGTTTTGTCGTATCGTATTTGTGTGTGTTTGTGTGCACATGGGTGGGTGCATGTGGGAATGTGTGAGGGCGTGCACGGCGCTGCCTTGAGGAGTATGAATCTCAGAGCCCTTGTGTCCCTGTGCACAATGTGAATTAGTCCAACTGTGTGCACCTGCCTGTGTGCATGTGCGTGCTTAAGTGTGCCTGTGTGTGTGTGTGTGTGTGTGTGTGTGTGTGTGTGTGCGTGTGTGTGTGTGTGTGTGCGTGTGCGTGCGTGTGTGTGCAAATCAGTAGGCAGGGTGAGGTCTCCATCAAGGGGGA
>NC_137191.1:11962564-11970064 GCF_960531495.2 Zeus faber
ATATATATTAATATAAATATTAATAGTACATTAAACCTTGCAGAATCATAACTTTAAAGTAGGCATTGCATGCATGGCTGTCATGTTTTGTGTGCGCGTAGAGGTACGTTCCCTTAGTGTATGTTACATTCACGTGTGTGTGTGTGCGTGTGTGTGCGCGTGTCTGTGTGTGTGTGTGCATGCCTGCGTGTGTGTGGGCCTGTATGTGTGTGCATGTGTGTGTGTGTGTGTGTGTGTGCCTGTGTGTGTGTGTGTGTGGTTGTGTGTGTGTGCGTGTGTGCCTGCATGTGCATGTGTTTGTGTGTCTGTGTGCCTGCGTGCGCGGGTTAGGCGATACGGGCACAGGATAAATTCACGCCTTAGTCGCTCCCATTGATCTCCTTAGCAGTTTAAAATGCTCCATTTGTTTTCTTTTTGTCACCTCATCGCGTTCCTTCACTTCTTAAAGCGGCTCACAGCTCAGAGAGAGAGAGAGAGAGAGACTCCATCCGAGAAAACAAAGCTCCACGCCCGCATCGGGAGAAAAGAGCGGGCGCGGTGGCCTCTTCTTTTCATTAACAATGATATACTGTAGACCGCTTTAGTCTGACTTCCCTGTTGTTGCCTATATTTATCAAAGCAACATTAGGGTATCGCCATCAATTTGCCATCATGAAGCATGGCGCTGCATCCCGCTCATGTGTGACCATTATACTAATGAGGTTAATGGTTCAGCTGTGCTTACCACAAGATGGATGCCCCCCAGTGGAACCTGCCCCGTGCGTCGCCGCCGTTTCTGTGTGTTTACGTGTGTTGACGTGCCTGCGTGTGGCTACCTGCCTGCGCCACCGGCCTGGCGTCCAGAGAGAGGAGGTGTTTAATTTCGGCAGAGCCCCGTTGCGCATGGAGGTGAATCTGTTGCAACTCAGGGCCCGAGCGCCCGCTCGGGGGCCCCCGATGGCCACCAGAGGACCCCCGAGAGAGAGATTGAAATTGAAATCTCTGAATTTGAATTGCATTTATTTATTTATTTATTTATTTTTGTTAGAAATGCCACCAAATCCAGATAAATGTGGAGTTATATTCGTTTGTGTTTTAACAATCCATTTTGAGTTAAATGCCCAAATAGTGACCGAGGCCTGCGCTGTCGTCTCTCTGCTGCGCAAGTTTATTTTTTTATTGTTTTTTACAGAAATATATACCCAGAGACGAGTTGTTTTTACCACAAAGACAATCTATTGTACCGCAAAAAGGCACTTTTTCACGAGGCAGCTGACGAGCCACAAGCTGATGAGGCAATGAAGAGACTGGAAGTATCCTGACGTAATGCTGCAGTTGACTGCAGCGTCCAGTCTTTGGAGGACCAAGACCATTTTGGGGGGGGGCATCAGCTTTAGCCGGCTCGACGCACGGACACGGGGGGACCCGCGGAAGCTTCCGGGAGACAAACTCACCCCTGGAGAAGAGGGCTGATGTCGGCGGGAGTCCAGAACTCCCCCAACCAAAGATGGCCACGTTTTGAGCTCCTCCCTTACCTCTCTCAGAGAGATCTGTGAGTTGCGTCTCTCCGGATTGGCCTGCGCTCTCGCTGTGACTGTCGCGTCTGCGGCGCGGAGCTTCTCTCCTCTTTCAAATTGACCGAGAGCTACCTTGAGATGTTCCATGAGTGGACTTGCACTCGTTAGTACCAACAACAAAGTTGGCCGTTAGATCGCTTAGTGGTTGATCCCATAAATGACTTTGCCTCCAGAAAAGACAGGAAACGCAGATTCCGAGGAGGAAGTGGAATACTGGGGTAGTTTGTAAGCCAAAGGAACAAGAAGAGTAAATCTCTGAATTAAAGTAGTTTATTTTGGATTTATTATTTTTTTTTTTTGATTTCTGAGCCTTTTGCACATCTGTACGTAGTTTCCAAAAATAATTATTCCGCTTCATATTTTGTTCTTGAGCCATTATTGCTATGTTGGTACAGGTTCCTCTGTTAATTTTATGTCATCGTTTAAGTATTTATTTAATTTATTTATTATTGTCTGTTTTTTACATTTGCATTTTTTTAATATAAGAAGGAAACTACTGAGGGAGGTATTGTTTATCTAAGTTATTCGATTTTAATTGTAGTTGATTGTTGTTCTGTACTTTTGCACGTTGCAAATTCTTTAAACCAAAAGCAATTGTAGTGATTAACTTGTTTACAGCAAATTCATTGTCTGTTGATTCATTTTGTTACTTTTCAGTACACCATGTTCAGTATACCACTTAGTACTGCATCATTTGAATATTGAAGTGTGAATCAACACCAGACCACTCTTGTGAGTTTGCAACCTTTTTAAAATTAAAAACCATAGAAGGGGAAAAACATGCCAGGCTGACATTGGCATGTTGTAAGCAACACAGCTCCAACGAATAAAACTGATAATGGGCGTGTTCGATTTACAATAGCCATGCGAATGATCACCTATTGGCAATTGTCAAGAGTATTGGCGGCGTTGGGGGGGGGGGGGCCCAAATCGAATTGTGCTTAGGGCCCCATAAAGGCTTGGGCTGGCCCTGTGTTGCATAGAAATCCTTTTGATTTACCAGTGGGTGCCCGTGCCCCAGCCCTCTGCACTGTCTAGAATCACCTCTAAACTTAACAAACAATATGTGGCGAACTAATGACTTCTGGTTTGCTATTACGGGGTTGCGAATTCCCGGTGTCTATTTTTTGCTAATTGCAAATGATAAAACCAGTGAAGCCTTTTATACGCCAGGATCCTGTTTATGTCTTGCCACATGCTATTCAGTTTAAAAGTGAAATGACCCTCAGGATCGAGATTGCTCCATTTTCCTTAACAGATGTGATGCCAAAGTCGCTGTTTTGGCTTAGTTGTGCATTTTAAACGGGTTTGGCTTGAGAAATACTCTGTGTAATTCTGTACATTAGCTTGACTTCATGCTGTCTTATATACCCGCCATTACATAGCCTACAAGTATTTTGAATCCCTTATACCGGATGAATGGCGCTGAGAGGCTTAAGCCCAAGTTAACTTTACAATCATTACGAAGTGATAACTATTCTCATAAACACCTTTTTTATTGATTTTAAAGTCCGGGCCTTGTGGGTATTATATAGACGAGAGGGTTTTCTGTTTGTTTTTTATAAATAGCTTGTCTTGAATTTCAATTTCAACAGCCATAATAAAATTATACGCCTATACTTATTTCAACACAACCCCAAAACCACAGTATTGCTTCTTAATTAGATTCACAGGATATTAAAAACGCAGTCGGTGCTCTTAAACGATGATCACCGGAGACGGAGCGGAAATAACAGGCTCATCATAGGTTATTTTTTTTATATTGCTTATTAAACAGCGCCAATATCTGCTATTGTTTCTATGAATGCATTCAATTACCTCGTCTATCCATCCCCAAATGTTGGGGAAAAATAGGATTCAATTAGATTAGGAAATTTACAAGCAAAACACTGATGCCTATTAGAAATGTTATAATCTCCATAGATAGAACTTTAACAAACTCATCGAAGTTGTTCTCATTTGCGGTTAATGCCGTCAAATGCCTTTTCTCTGTGGGTGCTTCCCAATAAGCGAAGGAGGGGAGGCCACGGGGTCTGAGCGCTGACGCTTAAATTCAATCAGCTCAGAGACCTTTTTTCTCCCCAATTCCAAATGTAAACAAGACGTGTCATGGCACATCTAGCACCAAATGGAGAAACCTCTTTGAAGCTCCCCGACGCCAGAGAGAAGTTTCCATTCAGTCTTTCTTTCCCTTTTTCTTTCTTTCTTCCTCGCTGACCATTGGCAGGAGAGACATTAACAACAATATCGAACAACCAGTCAATCAATCTTGATTTATAGATCACTTTAAAATAACAAAAACTATTTAGATCCAAAGTGCTTTACAGAGGGCAGGGATACAAAGAGAAAAAAAGAAAAAGACATATACATATACAGTTTATATATATATATATATATATATATATATATGTATATATACTGTATGTATGTATATACATACTGTATATGTATATACATAAATACAGTATATACTGTATGTATGTGTATATACATACTGTATATGTATATACATGAATACAGTATATACTGTATATATATACATACAGTGTATATATATATACATATAAGCAATCTATTGTATCTACTGTATATAAACAGGACCTTTTCTAAATATTCCATCATTGATGTTATGCAGACATTTTAAAGAGGTGGGGTTAGGAATGGGTGGGAACAGATCATTTTAAAATGTATATTGTTATATTTAATATGAATGTTTCATAAAATATGTTGTTGTATGTAAACCAATATCTCAATTTATGCATTAATTTATAGGTGTGATGTGGCCTACAATATCAATATTACAATGAAAAATTTTAAATAGGTAATCCGGATGAGATGGGTTGTGATCATAAAAAAACATACAAGCTTGTGTTGTTTTGTTTTTTTGAGCTCAACATTTTTAAGGGCTCACGTGTTCCTGCGTTTGGAGTTGGGAGTTGGGAGTTTGAAGATTTCGACTTTTAAGTTTTGCGTCCAGTTGCCTCAGCCGACGTGTTGGGAGCCGAGGAGTGCTGAGGCAGTGTGTTAGCCTGGCCGACCCTTGGGCCTTCAAAGCTGCTGAGCACAGTACACACACGCACACACACACACGTGGGCACATACACACACACACACACACACACACACACACACACGCGCGCACACACGCGCTCACGTGCGCGCACACAGAGGCATACACACCCCTGAAAGCGCATAAAAGTTTTCAACCCTTGAAAATACTTGTGCATGCAGCGCTCCATCTCAGCTGAGTAATTTAACAAGACTCATCTCAAAGTTGCAAGGATCTTAAATACACACGAGACAGACAGCCGGTTTTATTGGAAGAAAAGTGTTCAATAAAGTTCACACTGCTAGTTCATTTATTGGCTCTTTTAGGATCAGCGAGACTCACCGCCAACGGGGGTGTTGAGACACAGACGGCATATTAATGCATTGCTATTCGTTAGGACCACCGCATGTGCTAAAGATGGTAATTTTAAGTAATTTGTTAGTGCTGCATCGGCGCTTTGACTTTTTAGAGAGCTGCTTGACAGTGTTAGCCCCTGGGCTCTGAGAAAAAGGGGGGGGAGAAAAAAAAGAAAAAACTATACTCCAATTTGCAACTCATACACATGAGGGGAAATGTTTAATTCCGTGGCCGTTATTCAACTCAGTTCATTAATTAAAGAAAAAACGCTCCCATTCTCCTCCCTGCTTTCCGCCGTCTTTTTGATGAGCTTTCTTCAGGAGTAATTGAGTCCGTTAATTAGACAGAATTAGGCTCTAATTATTCCAAAGGCCATGTGCCGGGGGAGGGAAGGATCCAAACGCGCACCGTATTTCACCGGCGTGGCACCTCATCGGCTCTCGCCGAATCGCCCTTAACTCTCTTTGATGTCTCCTCCACCGCCGGTTTCATGGAAATGGATTAGATATCAGGCCTCCTAACTCTGCCGCCGCGCTCAACAGGAGAGATCTTTTGACATTTGTGTTCGCCGCCGCCCGATTTCAAGCTTGTGCTGCAGTAAATGCATTTCATTACAATAGGGTGTTTTATTTTCTCTGTCCCAGTCTTTATGTTATATTAAAGGGGACGGGCATCCATCTTGTTTATGCCCTCCCTCATTCCCTCAGTCAGTGGCAGTCCTTTGCTATATCACATTTTTATGGGCCTGCCTTTAAGCAGCTATTTATCATGCCCGGCACCGTTTTTTAAAGCATCCTGAATTAACCCTTTGTTGCCACATCAAAAGAACAGTGTGCTATAACATACGTGCAGGTGAACGCGCACGCGCACACACACACACACACACACTCTCCCGCACATTTTTGGCTCCGAACGTCCGCACCTGTCACCCCGAGATGGAAGAACATTCCCGAAAATCTGCCCGCACTAACTTCATGAACATGCGCTATGGATTTTCAATGAGCCGGTAGAAGCAAGAAAGGGGGGAAAAAAATACTGCAATTGACACCCTCCCCCTCTCTCTTTCCTCCCCCTTGTTTCCTTTCGGGGTTTTTTTTTTCTTCGTTTTTTTGTTTTTTTTTACTGGGGATCCAAGCCGTGCTTTAATAGCGTCGGTAGTCCCAATCCTCTCCTCGTCCGGGGGTCCGAAACGATGACACAGGGCTTTAGCGCGGCAACCGTCGAGGGGCAGAGACGGAAATGCATCTGCCGCTTGGCTCTCCGCCTCCGATGCAGATGTTGAGCCGGGCGGACCACCCCGAAGCACTTTTTTGGTGAAAGCGCGGCACTCTTGCAGCCGCTAAACCCGCCATGATGGATGTGTCTGCTCTGCTGCCAACCATGAGGAGTGGGGAGACGCCTCTCCCCTATTGGTGCACACCCGAGTCTTAATGGTTGTTCCCAGATTGTTGCTGGGAAAAAAAAAAAAAAAAAAAAAAGGCCCTTTAGCTGCTCTCATAAATATGGTAAAGAGGTGAAATCAGACTGATCCATCATAAGAGTTATAATAAATATTTGCTCTGCGGTGGATGGCGGAGCATTAGATTGCAATGTCACCACTGGTGTTATTGTACAGAGAATACAGTAATAACTAAAGCGAGTGATATTTGATCTGAATTTGAATTTGACTGCGCTCGGCTACACAGACATAAAACTAAAAACTAAGAACATTCCCCTCAACTTGTAACATCTCGATCACCTGTTGTCGGACCATGTAAACTGAATACATTTGTTGGAGCATTTTCTAATTTGCCGTCCAGGCGTTCTTGGTGTGTTTTCGGGGGGCTGGGGCGGCGCCACAGAGCAGGGAAGCTGTACAGTGGTATTTCCCTCTGTTTTCTCCGTGTGACAGATGCTCCATGTTTTATGAAACGCCGGCATCATATGTTTTCGTGGTGACAGCGCCATAGCTTACTCTAAAGGGACCGTGGCTTAGTTTATCCTCAACTGGTGTATTAGTCTTTGAATGTCTCTAAGTTAAACTGCAAGTGACAGCTTATCAGTCAAAGTAATGCACAATGCCTCTACGCGTCTGGAGCGCTGGAAAGTAATTCAATATCCCTACATGATTCAAGCCAAAAAAGGGGAAGAAAAAAGATTTATATTTCCACTGGTGGCAAGGGACATTAATGTTGGCGGAGTCTGAACTTCCTGCAGGAAAAATCTGTTCCGGGCATCACTCTTCCTCTTGTAATTTATTCTGATATTAAATTGTGTTTACCAGCAAAGACAAACGGAGACTTCAAGTTCATGCAAATTCGAGGATGGCCCAGGATGTGGATATGGGGACAGTAAATAATATCGCACTGTCTTTAGCTCGCTGCCGCTTTCATTAATTTCTCCTCTGTCTGACCCCTTTTGCAGAATTCTTGAAATTGTCTCATAAAACCTTGGTGTTTCAGCGACGCATTAAATTGACAATGCAGACTAAAAAAAATAGTTGTGGAAAAAAAAATTCTTATCAAATTCTTTAGTCGATGTATATCCATAGACATAGTG
>NC_137191.1:11972564-12015064 GCF_960531495.2 Zeus faber
ACACACACACACACACACACACACACACACACACACACACACATGCATGCACCGCACGCACACATTTATACACACAAACCCTGAAGGAAACCCGGGGTCGTTTGAAAGTGGTGTGTGTTTCACTTGTTTGTTCTGGGGTGTTTTACCTTGACGCTGTGTTAGCTCAGAGACGGGTCGGGGCGCAATATCGAAAGCTACTGCGGGCGCACTTCAACACTGCACACGCTACTATACTGAGATTACTCGGAAGGTTTGAGGAACCTTCTAGCCGGAGAGGTCGAGGCTTGACACGGTAATCGCTAACTCGTCCTAGGTACTGCCCTCGGCAATCGGTGCCATGCCGTTGTTCCGATGGCCCCTTATTCCAAAACCCCAATAGTCCGAAAAATGTCCCAATGGACGACACCCTAACCCTTACCATAACCCTAACCCTAACCCTAACCATCTCTAACCCCAACCCTAACCATCTCTAACCGTATACCTAAACTTAATCATCTCTAACTCAACATTTTTCGGACTATTGGGGTTTTGGAGTAATGAGCCGTCAGAACAATGGGCAGTCCCCCCGGTAATCACTACATTTTTCACCAGCGGAAGGAAGTGAGATGTTATGTGTATTAAAAAAACGCCCGCAACAGTAATGCATTCTAACGCTGCCGCGCCTCCGCCCCCGCTCAGTGAGATGATTGAGTTTTCCTCTCTCAATAAAGCACTGATTCAGCATGAGTCTAACCATTGATTGGTGACTTAATTCCCCACTCAAATTATCATCCTGGGTCGCTATCCAAGGTTGACATGAGCCTTTAGCTTCAACACGACTACATTATGCCTAAACCCCCTCCCCGCCCCCCCGCCCTATCTGCCCCGCCCACGTCATCACCCGCGCACGCACGTATACATACAAAACACGAACACACACACGCGCGCGCACATTCGCCAGTTTCCCCGTCTTCCCTCGCCTACCTCTCTCCTGGTGCAGTCCAGGTGCTGATACAAGCAGAAATCCTGCACGCCCCATCGCTCCCAGTACACACATACACACAGACATACACACATGCACGCGCCCACGCGCACACACACACACACACACGCATGCGAGCAAACCCACCCCTATACAAGCATACTGGCACTGCTGTGCACTCACAGACACACACACACACACACACACTCAGACACACACTCACACACACACACACACCCATTTATAAACCTCCTCAGAGCAGACCGAGGGGAGCCCGTATTCCTCCGCTCTCTGCTTGCTGTGTTGGCACGATTGCGATATATAGCGCAGGAAGACGGGAGTTTTTCTATTAAGGGATCTGCTCTCTGCTGCATTGGAGGAGCCGTGAGGAAACGGACAATATCGCTGTGATGCATTGTGGGCCGCAGCCTCAAGTCACCGAAGGTTATGCCCCTTATCTCAAGGAGGATATACAGGCCAATAATGTATTTTTGACAGCCCAGAGGCAGGGGAAGGGACGGAATAGGAAGGATGGGCGGAAGGAGGGATCGGAAAAGGGGGAGAAAACCGAGGCCAAGGTGGAGTTTTGGGGAAGTTGAAAAGAGAGCGAGAGAGAGAGAGAGAGAGCGAGAGAGAGAGAGAGAGAGAGAGCGGAGAGGAATGAGCCAGAGCGCGCTCTCCTCCGCTCCATCCACATCCTCTTATATAAACGTCAGCTGTACGATCCCACCCATCACCGCTCCACCACCCCGCCGGCTTTATCCTCTGGTACAAGGGGAGGGACATCACTCTCTTTCCCTCCCTCGCTCATCTCTCTTTATCGTTTTTCTCCCTCCCCTGTTGTCTAAATCGTTTAACCCTTTCCGCTCTTTTTTCACCACGTCTCTCCAGGCCGCCGCGTGGCCCCCCCCCCCCGCGGATTTCCGACGCTCCCCTCTGCACGCACCTTCCTGTTTTCATCGCTCCTTCCCTCCCTAGGCCCGTGCTCTCTCTCTCTCTCTCTCTCTCTCTCTCTCTCTCTTTCTCTCTCTCTCTCTCTCTCTCTCTCTCGTGTTGATGCGTCACTAGCCTGCCCCCATGAAACAAGTCAATTTTCTGCCAGCTCGGCAGGCGAATAAATCTCTGTGGCTCCGCTCAGAGCGATGGGGATATTTATCTAAGTGGAGTGTGTCCTCCTCGGCTCAACGCCACCGACTCCTCGACTAAGGCCCCTCTCTTACGGAGAGAGCGGGAAGAAGTGGGCGAGGGAGAGAGCGAGAGAGGGGGCACATACTGTGACGAACAAAAATGCAATTGCTAAGCAGGGGAAGGGGAGGTAAAAGAGGGCAGCGAGACCGAGAAAGAAAAAGAAATTCAGCGCGAGGGGGGAGGGCCGCGGTGGTGAAGGCGGGCGGAAAATATCAGAAAGATGGATCGGGGAAGAGCGGGAATAACGCGGGCCGTCTCGAACAAAGCCCCGTAAAGCGGCGGACGCGGGCGCGGGGCTTCGGTCGAGGCTAGCTCGCCCTTAAACGGCGGGAAGCGGCACAGATCTGGATGAACGGCGTCCCTCCTCCTCAGGGCGACAGTCATCTGTTAGGGGGGAAGGAGGGAGGGAGGCTAGCGGATATCGGCGGAGGAAAAAAAATGTACACGGCACAGAAGACGGGGGTGGGGGTGGGGGTGGGTGGGTGGGGGGCAGACAAGACAAAGGGGAATGAAAATATGCGATTGCATTGTTTCAACCAACTCGGATGAGGCTGCGCGTCTGAAGCGGTGCTGCCGTGCCCCTCCGATCAGCAGGATAGCCACGGCCAGGCGGGTTCCCTCCTCCCCTCGACCGGACTCTTCAATATTTAATGCGCCGTCGCAATTTGCTGTGTAACAAGTCCTCAGGTTTAAAAGGCTCGGGGCGTTTCGGGAGAGAGGTGGGGAGCCTCGCCCGCTATTCGCGACGGCATTAAAACCGAGTAAATAGCTGTGTGTGTTCCTATTATCATTCATTTTTAAAGAGCTCCGTTGGAATAAGGAATAGCTCGTGTCATCTCTGCAGCGTTCTCCTCCTTCAATATTAAGAAGAATAATACCCACGGCCACGCTGGACAAAAGGCACGCTCAAATAAGAGTATTTAAATTCCAATTAAAATCGTTATATTTGCGTGTGAGTAATAGGCTCTGTATCAACACCGAGAATGTGCCTCAATTTTTATTTTTGGAGGTGGTGGTTCTTTACTGGCAAATAAAACCCCAAAAAAACAGTTTTCACTAGAATAAAGACCCCCCAGCGGAGTATAGAATCTTGGAAACGCATTTCATGTAAAAAGGCACAGGCACTTAAATCAGAACAGATTGTAAGAAGAGTCAGTTGTCCAAATTGACTTGGACGTCGCTATAAAAGAAGCCGTTCTGAATTGTGGAGACTTCTTGGATAAAATGGCCTCATTGTGTGGAGCACTGTTGACATGTTTTTCAATTACGTCGGGGTCAAAGGTTTTAAAGCTCTCCCAACCTTTTTTCGCCCCGGGTTTCCGATTGTTTATTACCGCTTTTTTTTTTTTTTACGGAAAACGCTTTGAAATCCTCTGAAAAACGGTTGTAAAAATTAAAGCTGATTCTGGTTAATCCATAATGCTGACTTGAGAGAAAGTGTTTTTTTATATTTGTCCACATCAGAGTGGGTTGAAGAATTTTGTTTCACTTAAGCAGAGAGCACAACCATCTTTTCCTTTGTCTACATTTTAGTTGATTTATTACATTTAAAATATCACGACATATGTAGGCTGGGATCGGTTTCATTTATGCAATCATCGCATTCATGTTATAAAGGCTCCACTTCATTAGAGACAAATGAAGCCTATTCTGATAGAATTATGGAAATAACACAAACAGCACCGTGTGAGCCGTTCCATGATTGATAATACTGCAGGGGGGATTCAATGGTATTGGGTTTAACCAAGCCTGTCCTGGGGGAGTTTCCTTTGGCATTAGTCAGACAAATCCCTTTGTCAACCTCTCCTACTGCCATTTTTATTCATAAGCACTTGGCCCTAAGAAAGACATCAAACCAAGAATACAACGAGGGGTCAACATCATCTTTGCGCAATGTTAACCTCTGCATTGATGAAGCTAATTCACATTTCCTCAGTCCAGCCCATGGGGGGTTTGGGAGAAGAGGGGGTGGGGGAGCAGAGGCAGGGTGTATACATACATGACTCCCCTAATGTGTGTGTGTGTTTGTGTGTGTGTGTGTGTGTGTGTGTGTGTGCGTGTGTGTGTGTGTGTGTGTGTGTGTGTGTGTGTGTGTGTGTGTGAGTGTGTGTGTGTGTGTGTGTGTGTGTGTGTGTGTGTGTGTGTGTGTGTGTGTGCATGTGCCCGTGCGAGTGCATTTTTTGTGTGTGTGTGTGTGTGTGTGTGTGTGTGTGTGTGTGCGTGTGTGTGTGTGTGTGTGTGTGCGTCAGGGGCCACTTGGTAGTGTGTCTCCTACTTGACCTGGGCCCCTCTGCATGGGGTTTGTATTGATAGTCTTTGCTGAAAGGGGGTGAAAGTGAATGTTGTCCAAGCTCATTGTAATGACAATAGCAGCATATGGTTGTGTGTGTGTGCTGCTGTATGGTCGCGGCAGCCACCATATTCCTCTGCATAGGGTTACCAGATGCTTCATCAACAGACCCACTGGGAGTCGACAAATCATCCACTGATGCCACAGATTTGTTCGTGGCTCCGCCGCCCAAGGGGGTAACTCTCTCTCTCTCTCTCTCTCTCTCTCTCTCTCTCTCTCTCTCTGCCTTGCCCTCCATCACGCACACACACACACACACACACACACACACACACACTCACGGGATCGAACCTCATTTAACCTAAACCGGATGCAGTGGAAATTAGGGAGCAATTATTAGAGAGCGATTTGAGCAAACAAAATCCCGAAGCAGAGCGGACGGATCTCAGGGACGTTTCGACACGCCGTTTAGCAAAACGCTACAGTTTGTTTACATAGATGATCACAGCCGCCCCCTCGACAAACAAAAGCCCTTTACATTACAAACCCAATGGAGAGCAAGGGAATGACGAAAGCCTGATTTAGTTGCACACAAAGGCTGTTCTTCTGTCATGAATAGTCAGCTCCACCCTAATGAGTATTCAATACAGTCTGCAGGCTGCAGATGAACAGGCCCATCCACAGCAGCATCTGCTGCAGGCCCAGCTCACCAGACGCCAGGCTTGTAAGAAAGCAATTGCAAGCTAATTGAAAGACTGAGGCCATCTCTCAACATGTCTGTGTGTCTGCATGCGTGCGTGCGTGTGTTATCGCTCACTAATTTCATAGTGAGTAAAAAAGAGAGTGGGAGTGAAAGAAAGGAAGAAAGAAAGAAAGAACGAAAGAAAGGAAGAAAGAAAGACAATTGTTAACCCCCCCCACCAGCCAAAAAAAAAGGAAAAACCAAACAGCTGACCTGCATGAATTTGTTCCCGTGCGGCCCGTCTCTGCGACGTCCCACTGGGCATTTATCAGCTCCGCCTTCTACATACAGTATAATTAGACGAAACCTGTAGATTTCAGGTGCTGGTTAATGCTTTTTGAAAATATGTAATCGTTTTTCAACCTGTTTGAATATTATGGAACCTTAGACTTCAAATATATTAAGTCAGTCGTTGTGTAATCCATTAAACATTCGGCGTATCACCATAAACACTCAGTACTATCTCATTTTGGATAACGAGAGTTAAAAGAAAATGTGTTTGCATTTGTTAGTTTTTATTGGTCTCGCCATTCTTTTTCTTCAATTGCTGTTTTACATTTTAGCAAGGAGAAATGTATTGACTTTTGCTTTCAGTTTTCAGTGAATAGCATTAACCAACACAGCCTACTAACACTGACTACTTTCTTTTTTTAATGGCAGTATGTGGGTGAAAATACAAGAAGATTTATATAACGTATGATATACTGTATGTCCTGTGCCTTGGCATGGCAGATCAAAGGACCAACTGGGGATCGGTTATAGGCAATAATAGTGTATGTGGATAGGACTCTTTATACAATACACATGGACATGATTGTTTTATTAATAAATACCAGTAAATATACTCCTTCACCTTATATATATATTTTTTTTTAATATATATAGTTGTTAGATAAAGCATGGCTTCCATCAGCCTGTATTTGATGGTATATTCTGTAAATGATGTACAGTGTTCAGTTGCACTGCAGACAGCCTGTTTTAGCAAAAGCCCAAAACCACATTAGCGCCACTAGGTTGTTTACTGCTGTTATGCAACTATATCACTAAATATCGGACAGGAAATATTTAATTTCATTTAGTTCATCATAATTAAATCAATGTTAACACTTTTAGCATCGAAAACACGCTGTCAAACCATTTATTGGTTGATGTTCTTTAAAGTATCCTGACACAGCGGTCTCATGCAGCAGTAAAGGTATATCTTGTATTACTAAAGCCAAGGAACCATGAAAATGGTTCTTTAAGGAGATGTACTCCCTACGGAGCAGCTCTGTGCTTCTAGTGTTTCTTCGGCGGCTGCACCTGTTTTCATTCTCCTTGCATGGGAATGTGTTGACTAACTTTACTGACTGTGCTTGATTTGGATTTCAAGGGTTTTTCTTTTGTCAGCATTGCAAAATTAAACCGTAAAAGAAAAATTTAACAATTAACCCTTTAATTGGTATGTAAATCTTTTCAGTTAAACAAAAGGGCAATTATGGATGATTTGGATGTTGAGTTTATTTGTGTTTTTGATTTAAATGTTAATGAAACTGAGCTATTCTAACCATTGGTAATAGAGCAATGAGGAAAAGGCGTAGTTTGCTTTCTAAATTTTTAATTTGTTGATCAACACAGTCTTTCTTTGCTCCAAAACTACAACTTTATTTGGTAAGATGATGTGCTCCAGCAGCACAGACCAGGCGTTGCAAGCGAGAGGAGCCGCTCCATCAGGGATTTGTCAGTGGCCTGTTATTACATTGTCACATAAGATGTGGCTGCCTCTCCTGAGAGCCGGCTGCTTGATTAATCCTCTCTCCTCCAACCGGTTCGCCTCTCATTACCGCCGTGTCCAATAAGACGCCGGAGAGACTGACCCCTGCTAATGACATGTGGTTTATTCAGTACCCGTCTTAAGCAGTGAGATACAAACTGGACAGGCTTCTACTATCTATATCTGGTGTTATCTGAGATAACAGGCCTTTGGGACGGGGTGGACGGGGGGGGGGGGGGCTTGGGGACCTTGGGGTCTCACAAAACGTCTACAATGAGGATAGTTTCCCCTGCAGCTGTCTGATCAGAGTCTAAGCCAGCGCTGAGAACTGTGTCTCTAGTATGGGCTTAATAACACATATTGTAGAATGGCACTTTAAGCTAAGAGGCCGCTGCTTGCAGGGTCTAAATCAACACCTGGTTGCAAAAAAGGGAGCACTTGTGTCCAGCAACATCTGAGACAAGCAGTGACGGAGTAGCAAGCCTACTTGTAGAGAAACTCGACCATTGTGTCGGACCAACAACTAACTTATTTTGCTGCTGCAGAGCTGCGATATAATAAAACATTTTTAATCAACTGTAAGTATTTATTGAGTATTATCCACAGTGTCTATGAGCAATATCCAGCAAACGAAAAGTTGACTGTGAGAGTGATTGATGTCAGACTTTGGTGTGAAATATATACAGACAATTTGTTTCCACTCACTTTGTCTAAAATAGAGATTGAATGCCATGATCTTAAATCAATGATGTGTCAGCTACTATACCTTGACAGGAATTTCCCCTTACAATCTAGTAGCTTAAGAGATTATGTTTCCTTGCTAAAGAAAGGCATGTTGTTGACCTTGGCAAGCAGGAAACACAGATGAGGACACACCGCCACAAATATCTGTCTTTAATAAACAGACAGGCGCATTAGCTTGCCCAGCCAAAAAAGAAAATAGATCCTGCTTAATCACAATATCTAAGAGATGTTCGTTTCTAAATAAGGCAAAGGAATAAAGGTGTTGCATCATGTCCTTTTCTATATCCCTTTTTTGGTTTTATTATGTATTGTGTTGCATGGCATATATTGGCCTGTGTACAACCATTGTCTGGTTACCATAATAAAGCCTGTTGGGCAGAGTTTCTGCTATTTTATGTACTTTCAAACAGTTCTCCAATGCAAGTATTAAATTTGACTGACTGTCCAGCTCGGGGTGCACTGCTTGGAAGCTCTTGTTGACATATTACACATATTCAAATATTATTACATATTGACATTTTCACCAAATTTCTCCATGTTTTGGTTCATATTATTATTTCGGTGTTATTATTATTATTATTATTATTATTATTATATTTATTATTATTATTATTATTATTTGATTATAATAATTATTATAATAATTATTATCATTATCATTATCATAATCATAATCATAATCATTATCATTATCATTATTATTAGTAGTAGTAGTAGTAGTAGAAGTAGAAGTAGAAGTAGTAGTAATAGTAGTAGCAGTATTTGTTTTTCTCTGCAAATTTTGTTCAATTATTTTATACTGTCAAATGAACCTATTGTTTTATTGCTTTGTTGTGCTTTGCAAATATTCATTTTTGTGTGCCTCTCTCTGACCTTTAATAAATTGCAAGACCTTTGATTGGCATTTTAATGCCATAATGGTCGAGAACCACATTGACAATTCGTCCCCATACCTTCGTATCCACCGGTAGCCGATATATACACAGAAATAATGATAAATGTTGGGGGGTTTTAGTTGTTTGTTTCGTTGACAAGTTGTGTCCCTGTATCTGTATCTGTCGTTGTTTTTCGTTTTATTTCTCATTCCTGTTGGCTTTCGTTTCTCGTATTATTATCGTATTCTTAAAGGGCGTTATTACTGATGCGTCAATAATATTTCGGGTTATGTGGGTTCCTTCTCTCTATATATCAGTGCATTAATGACAAAGTTATTGTAATAATATATTAGAGTGAGGCGCGGATCAGTTTAGTTAAGCCTTTGAATCGTGTTTTAATATGGCGTTTAGATATGTATGCAACATTCCGATTAATTATTTGGATATAAAAAGATTATTTCAAGCTGCCATCATCAAAGCCCCACTCCCCTCACCCTCTTCCCCTTCTCTCTCTCTCTCTCTCTCTCTCTCTCCTGACAGAGCATCGTTCTCATCAATTATCATCAGTGATTAAAAATATTCCGATAAACTGTACCTAGCCACTGCACGGTATTATTATTATTATTATTATTATCATCATCATCATCATCATTATTATAATTATTATTATAATTATTATTATTATAATCATCATCATCATCATCATCATTATAATTATTATTGTCATCATTATTATTATTATTATTATTATTAGTAGTAGTAGTAGTTGTAGTAGTAGTATTAGTAGTATTAGTAGTAGTTGTAATAGTAGTATTAGTAATAGTAGTAGTATTAGTAGTAGTTATTAGTATTATTAGTGGGTCTAGTAATAATAATAATATTACAGCGACACCCATATTCATATAACTAATGATTTAACTACCACTACTACTATCATTATTACTAATACGACCACTACTTCTACCAGTACTTATACTACTGTTAATACTACTACTACTACCACCACTACTACTACTACTACTACTATTACTAATAATAATAATAATAATAATAATAATAATTGTTATTTTTATCATTGTTATTCTTCTTCTTATTATTATTATTAGTAGTAGTATTGTTGTTATTATTATTATTATTATTATTATTAGTAGTAGTAGTAGTAGTAGTAGTAGTAGTAGTAGTAGTAGTAGTAGTAGTATTGTTATTATAAAAATGTTTTCATTATTCTTCAGCAACAGCAGAAGTAGCAGCTTGTGGATAAAAAAAATTTAAATTTCTATTTTAATGTGAACTTAATATTTAAAACAAATGCTAAAATTTATTTCAGTGAAATATATATGTATTTAAAAAAATATATATTAAATTATAAATTATTATTTTTTTGATTGAAAAGTATCTTCCGATCCCGAATCCAGATCGAGCGAAACGAGTTTGCTCGATTTGTTTATTTTCCTATGCAAAAGCCTGTTGGCGATTTTTGACGTCACAAAAAAAATTTAACGCGGAGGCGAAATATCTTGTCGATTCTGTCCAAAAAAAAAAAAAAAACCTTTTCATCTGAGCCTAAGCCACGCTCCCGTTTGTGGTGATGCTGCCCGGGGATCGTCATGGAGCTGATGTACGTGGACCATCTCTGCATCGCCTCCCCAAAAACAAAGCATCACCCATCGCTTTCGATGGGGGAAAATAGATTATCTTTAACATTGCATCACCATTGATTTACCTCTAAACGCGAATTGTAACGTATGGTTAAAAAAAAAAATTGAAATAAATTAAAATACATTCATTGAGCTGGTGAAGATTATTTTACTTATACATAATAAGATCCCAATGACAACCATCCCCTCTCTCTCTCTCTCTCTCTCCCTCTCCCCCTCTCCCTCTGACTTTCTGACTTCATTTTTCCCCTCTGGCCCCGATTCACGGAGCACGCACCCAATTCCGGTGTCTCGCCGCACAACTAAATGAGAGCCGAGACGATACGAGCGCACGGAGCGCCGTGATTCCTGCGGCTCCTCCTCCTTCCAGCCATGCGTCCTAATTAACGGGACACCCCCGCTCGCAAAAGCCCCGCGCTGGACTGCGACGCGGTCAAAGAGCGAGCGAGGGAGAGGGAGAGGGCGAAACTGCCACCGGAGGTAATTGATTACATCCCAATCAATGATAACTTGTTAGTAATCGGCAGTTCCCGCAACTCGTCGGGACTACGGACACGCCATTTCCACGGAGGCATCCCACTCCCCCAGACGGGCTCCTCATCTGGGGACGATCCATCCAAGACATCCCATATCGGAATAACACGTTTTCTTGCCCTCGCCGCAGCCTGTTAGACCTTGCTATGCGGTTTTAGTTTGTTTTTTATATATATATATATATATATATATGTATATATATATATATATATATATACATATATATATATACATATGTATATATATATATTATTGTTGTTTTTCCACCATTGATACATCAACAAAGTAAGTGTGCGTAACGGTCACCCACGATGACATCCAAAGAAGTGGCCAAATGTGACGCGGTCGAGAGCAGGAGGAGAAGTCCCCTGGACCACCTGCCCCCACCTGCCAACTCCAACAAGCCGCTGACTCCGTTCAGCATTGAGGATATTTTGAACAAACCCTCCGTGAAGCGAAGTTACACCATCTGCGGGACGGCACATCTGATTTCGTCCTCCGAGAAGCACCGGTCGTCCGGCATCCCCCTGTCCGGCCGGGCGCTCCTCAACCAGACTTCGCCGCTGTGCGCCCTGGAGGAGCTGGCCAGCAAGACGTTCAAGGGCCTCGAGGTCAGCGTGCTGCAGGCGGCGGAAGGTAAATCCCCAATTTATTGATTACAATCAATATATTTTGATTTTACCCTCATGCTCATATATGTTTGTTATATAAAATTCCAATTCAACTATTAGTATATCTGCGAGGCTCACGTTTCCATGTACATTTATTTAACGAATAGGTATATGCTTATTGCTTAATATAAGTTGGGAACGTTATTTTAAAACAGTGTTTTGTAGCACTGTTTTTCGTTGACTGGGGCCGAATGCAAAATAAGAATTTCTAAAAAAAAATGCAATAAATGTAATATCTAATTGTAAAATGTGTATTATTTCAAAATAAATGGTTAGGCTTGCCGATTGTAGGCCTATAGCCCCCCCAAAATAGACGTAAGCAAATGGACGCTATAGGCAGGGCATGTTTTTTTGGGAGCACATTTGACACACAAGGACAATTCAAAGTGCTTTACATAAATTAATGGAAACACCATACATAACATACATTAAATCAAAACAAATAAGAATAAAAACATGTAAATACGAAGCATAAGGCTTCGAAGTGGAGTTTAAATCAGGTCTATACACACCTAAAAACAAGCCGTTCTGTTATTTACACGCAGCCTTTCCCTTTTTTTTTTTTTTTTTTGAATATGTGGGCTCCACAGGCAGGGACGGCATGACGCTGTTCGGCCAGAGAAACAACCCAAAGAAGCGTCGGAAGTCCCGGACGGCGTTCACCAACCACCAAATCTACGAGCTGGAAAAGCGCTTCCTGTACCAGAAGTACCTGTCCCCCGCGGACCGGGACCAGATCGCGCAGCAGCTCGGCCTGACCAACGCGCAGGTGATCACGTGGTTCCAGAACCGGCGCGCCAAGCTGAAGCGGGACCTGGAGGAGATGAAGGCCGACGTGGAGTCGGCCAAGGCCGTGGGCCAGGTGCCGCTGGAGAAGCTGGCCAAGCTGGCGGACCTCGAGAAGTGCGCCAACGGCACGCTGGGCCACTCGCGCGCGGCCTCCCCGGAGCGCGGCGGCGGCGGCCACCGGGAGCGCAATCTCGCCCACAAACTGCGCATGTCCCCCGCGTCGCCGTTCTCGGACCGCACCACCAGCAAGGAGTGCTCGGAGGACGAGGACGTGGAGATTGACGTGGACGACTGATGGCGCCGGTGCGCGCCGGGAGGACACAGCAACAGCAGCAGCAGCAGCAACAACAACAACAACAACAACAACAACAACAACAAAAAGACTGAAAATGACACGAAAACACACAAAACAAATACCGCACCACGCGCCAAACTGCGACGACTTCTCTACCGGCACGAGTAGGCCTCCTCATAGTGACGCATGAACACAACAATATGGTATTTTACGATGTACTCATTAGCAAAGTGTGACCCTCTTTGTTTTGCAATCGAAGCAATATCGTCTAAAATGACGCGAAAAAAATATTTTTCCCATTACGCGATCGCCACCGCGCGCTATCTGTCTCGCGCACGCACACACGCACGCACACACACACACGCACGCACGCACGCACACACGCGTTCAGGTTTTCGTTGCTTCCTCACTATTCACACAAGTGCGCCAAAATGCCATAACGTTTTGCATGGTGAATGCATGGTTTAATTTGTGTTAATTGTTCTATTTATTTTACTTTTTAAATTATATTCTGTTTGGTTGAGCCAGGTGTCCATGCCGTCGCCTCACTGCGGGCCCTTCTTTATTATCCCACGTGGGACTTCAATTCATAAGGCGTCCTTGTGCATGATCGGAAAAGGCAAACTCAAAAGATCAAGCTGTGCGTTTTTAATTTTGAAATGCTCCGGCGATGGTGGAAAAAAAAATAAAAAATAAAAAATAACAACAACAAATTGATATGAAGTGATTTTGAAAGCTACTTTTAGATTTTTTTTTTTATTTGGATACAATAGACTTACAATTATAAATTTGTTATGTTTTTTACACCTGTAAGTGCCTTTCTCAAATCAGGACAGTATTTGAAAACCAATGCACAGAATGTAATGTGTATACTATGGGAATAAAATGGCTTTTCTGGATATTTCACTGATGTTGTAATTATTGGACTAACTAACTGAATATTTTACTAATTGTATATTGATAAAATATATTGGATAACACCAGCATTTCACCAAGCGTACTGGCCGCCCTCCGTGGTCTATTTAGTCATTCGCTTTCCGTTTAGAAATGTTTTTTTTTTGTGCAATTGTGCTGCTTTCCAATAGGATGGCCTCGCATTTTTTTTTTTTTTCGTGGCTCTGGATCTGAAGTCTTTTAAATTGTAAATGCGTTTAGTGGCTTCTTGACCCTGCGACGCGCTTCTCCATTCGGGGCGAAATTTATGTGAGAAACACAAATCTGGTCCCGGGAGTAAAAAGGACGAGGATGCCACAAAAAAACACAGAGTTTTGGGCCAGTTTCTCCCAGCCTTTATAGACCTTTTTTGTTCTGCGGGACCGGGCCATAATTTTGAGCGTAAAGCATGAAAAGTGGGGACAAATGAGCAGCGTTCCCTGATGTGACAAGTCACAATGGAGCATGGCCTGCCTCCCGCAGGCAGCCATACTGAGACAAGTGTGTCCCACCGCACAAAAAGGACGCGAACGTTTGGAGCCCATATGGTTTTTGAATTTTCCTCACACTTTCAGACAATTTGATGGATTGAGTTAACCCTCCTTTTAAACTGTTTAACTCAGGGCGAACAAAGACCATAATACATACATAGACTCTGGCTTCACCAGGGCATCTGCGGCTATTAATGTCTGGCCCTTTTCTCTGCCTGGCACTTTGAACAAGTCAATGAATTACAATGAAACTGGCTGTTTTGTGAGCCGCTTGTCTTTCTCCGCTTTTTAGCCCCGGAATAATATGTTTGACTTCTGTCCAAGAACCCTTTTCTAAGCGAGAAATGCCGCACATTTTGGTGAAAGTTTTTTTTTTTTATGTTAAGTGGGGACCCATAAAGAGTTTAGACTGTGACATTTATGCCAAAGTCTGGTTAGAGCCCTTTGTTTGTTTTCTTCCCATCTCTTTTATCTGCATTCTCTTTATTTCTTTTGTCTTTAAGGAGTTTAATGAAGCTGAAAACATGATGATGTGAGAAAGAGTGTCTAAAAAAGGAAAACAGGCAACCTCCCGTCCAGCGCTGCTTTTTGAAAGAAACGCTGCTAAGCGGGCGTTCTGGGTTTTTTTGTCGTTGTTTTGTTGTTTTGTTTTTCAGAAGAAAAAAAACTTCAAACTACTGGGCATAGAAGCCATTTGAGTTTGCTGGGGTATATCATAATGAATAACAGCCAATACACACAGAGTTTGATCACAATTGTGAACATTTGTACACATTTGATGTTGTGTTTAAAATGTCAAAATACCACATTAAGTAAGAAGTGGGAAATAATGCACGTTTAATAAAAATACAAAACAAAAGCACAAATTCTATTCACTTAATTCTAGTAATCAGGTTTAAAAAAATGGTTAAAATCCCGAATATGCACCGAAAATTAGGTTTGGTAGTCAAATTTATTTTCATTATATTGGGCCACATTCAACCAACATTTTAAAGAGACTTTCGATACGCCCTGATACATTCACAAACAAACGTGTAAATTCATCCACACACCCACGTACACACGGACGCGGGTGTGTGCGCGCGTCTGAATGCGCGTATGTGCGTGTGCGTGAGTGCGTGCGTGCGCCTATGTATGTTTGTGTGTTGTTTTAAAAAAAAAAAGGATTCGCTCTCTGCATCTTATCATTTACTCCTCTGCCAATGGTCTGAAGCCTATTCTGAATAAACCGTATTTATGATGGGAGAGGGTGTTAAGGGAGGAGATGTTTATGGATTTCACTTGCTTATTTTATGAGGACTTGTCAACCAGAGTCTGAGAGACCACTTCCTGGTAATTAATCCGGCCGCTTTAAGTGTATTTCACTATTTCAGCTCAAGATGGAAAAAATCACTATACTTCAATCGTCCGGAAAATTGAAGTTTGATGCATGAGTCCCTGCCGAAACAATGGGGCCACCCCTCTCTTTTTTTCATCCCTTCTCCTCCCCCTTCTGAACTCTCTTCATCTGACTGTCTATTTCTTTTACTATGGCTTTTTTTGTGTGTGTAAAACAGTGCGAAGCCTCAAGTGAAAAGAAAAAGTGGAGCACCACTTAAGCATTCTGGAACACTCAAGCACTTATTTTTCGGAAAGGGAAAAATGACATGGCCATGAATGCAAAATAACGTTAACAATACAATTTTTATTACTGATACTTGAACAATTAACTTACAGGAACGCAAGAAATAGCAGTCATCTTAACGCTTACAGTAACCCTATATTAATAGGCTACTAACTTTAATTCCTATAGGTAAAATCATAGGCTACAGAGTTATATGTATAAACATCGTCTCTCAAATTATACCATTCAAATAGCTAGGACATAATAATAATAATAATAATAATAATAATAATAATAATAATAATAATAATAAATATCACTTGTATTTAATTTCATTTTCTAATATTAATAACAACAAAAATAAATTATTATTATTATTGTTATTATTATTATTATTATTTTAATAATAATAATAATAATAATAATAATAATAATAACAATAATAATAATAATAATTATTATTATTATTATTATTACAATTATTATCATAATAGTAATTATTATTGTTATCATTTTTGTTATTATAATCATTATTATTGATATTATTTTTATCATCATCATCATTATTATTATCATCATCATCATCATCATAATTATAATATCCTATATGAATATGTCAGTAGACACCATATGCATCACATTACATTTGCCGTGAATAAAATCGGTGTCTGTCTGTAAATGAGGAGAATTGTGGAGTTTTAATCATGGCCTTTCTGTGGAGCCAGTTAATACTTCAAACTTCAATTTTACGGACGATTGAACTAAGCATGTCCCTGACAAAATTGATGTATGTATTAATTTCCTTTAACTGTTGATTAATTAGCCTGTGCTGGAGGCTCAAATGGAACAGTTTGATGCAAATTTGCATATTAATCAAATTATAGTTGATCATTGACATGATCTAGGATCTATAAGTCTTTAAGACAACATACATTGGGAAAAAAAAATTGTATAGGTCTACGACCAACCCTATGAATACATTTTCACTCTATATTCCCGTTAAAGACATGGAAGGTAGCTGTCCGGTTTTTTCAATGTTATGTTTTGTATCTCATGCTTATATGTCGGGTTTTTTTTCTTTTTTTTTGGTGGGATAAGAACGTAATAAATCGTCGCAATAAACCATATTGTCAATTAATGCACAATTTATCACTGACTGGAAGCTGCAAATTGTGAATTATCAAATGGCTGAACCGCTTCTGCGAACCGTCACCAGAAGAGACGTGGAGACACCTGGCGGTGCGTTCACGAAAATGCACGACAAGGCAATCCAATGAGCTGTGTGCGTGGGTGTGCGTGCGTGCGTGCGTGCGTGTGTGTTAATTACAAAAGTAGAATTATCTATAAATAACATTTAATTAACAATTATAGCCTTGTGATAAATGGTCCTGTAGTAATTGCCATGCATATTTTGTTTACTTGATTAACAGGGATGGGGGGGACCAATATGCAGGTATTTTACAGTGTGATTTATAGCCTTGAACTCCAATTGATTATTGTTCAAGCTCAGACCGGAAAGTGACAAATTCATTGGTCACATTAACAGGAAATCTAACCGCACTCTGTCAGAGAGGAGCGTTGGCAACCTCCTTTCCAGTTATGTCATTTTTTGAACGTTTTCAATTTCCCTAAAATTCAGCTGATGAAGTATACTCCAGCAGATTGGAAAAGAGACTGCCACAAATGATTAACATGTAAACACATCAGTAATGCTTCGTACAAGTTCATGATATATGTATAAACACAAACACACACAGAGACAGGCGGACAGAGGGGCCAAGGATGGACGGACAGATAGATAGATAGATAGATAGATAGATAGATAGATAGATAGATAGATAGATAGATAGATAGATAGATAGATAGATAGATAGATAGACAGATAGACAGATAGACAGACAGATAGACAGATAGATAGATAGACAGACAGACAGACAGACAGACAGACAGATAGATAGATAGATAGACAGACAGACAGACAGATAGACAGATAGACAGATAGATAGATAGATAGACAGACAGACAGACAGATAGACAGACAGATAGATAGACAGATAGATAGATAGACAGACAGACAGACAGATAGATAGATAGATAGATAGATAGATAGATAGACAGACAGACAGATAGATAGATAGACAGACAGACAGACAGACAGACAGACAGACAGACAGACAGACAGACAGACAGATAGATAGATAGATGGATACGTTTTAACCCGTTATTTGTTGGAAACATATAAATTCTAATCATAATAACCCAGGTTCCCGGACTCATTGGATATTGTACACTAAAACGCTTTCCTGCGCTGCGCGCTGCGCACGATTGCGCAGCTTTAGTCCTCGCCAACATTTTCCCACCGACCTCGTGACGTCATCGGCGTTGGCGGTCTTTGAAAAGGACGTGTCTGTGTCCCGTCAGTTGACATGGTGAGTGTGGAAACAATGTCGTTCAGTGGGATTAAAGTCCTTCAGCGATATTTATAATTTAGTGGTAGGCGGCGATAAGTGTTCGGCATAACCCGGCAGCGTTATAGAGTGAACTGAAGACTGAACGTTAGCCAGTTGAAGTAATGTAGAGCAGTGATGCTCGACCTTTTTCACAACAAGGAACTTCAGTCTGGTAACATTTAGCCTCTGAGACCCCAATCTAAGAAGATCTCTATTGTTAGACAAGATTAAGTCCAACATGATTTTCCTATACAATATATCTGTACTATGCGCCTAATGGTGCCATGGTCTTATAAATTAAATTAAGTTAAATAACGGTGAATCTGAACTATTAATCCTTTTTCTGGGGACCCCCTAAAACCTACTGAAGGACCCCTAGGGGTCCTTCGACCCCACTTTGAGAATCACTGTTCTAAACTATAATTTAACAACATATACAGTATGTTGTGTCTGTGGACAGCAGGTTACTTGCAGGTTATTTCCCAAATCCTTTCTCCGCTCGTTTGATTCTGAACATCACATATTGGCCGGTTCAAGATTCAAGATTCAAGATTTTTTATTTGTCACATACATATACATACTTCCATACATATATGCAGTGAAATGTAATGCAACGCACCCGGTGATAGCACACAATAAGTCCTAGGTGTAACTGGGGCAATCAAAGTAATGACATTTTATTTGGCAATTCTGATACAATTAATTGAAATGAGCAATTTGTCTTTGTCTTGTGTTCAATTTATTCCACTATAACAGGTTACATGTTATGCAACTCTAATAAGTCAGATAGTAGCATAAAGTTGAATGTGAAATAGTTGCTACCTATTTCAGAAGAGCCATTTAGTGACATTGAATATGGAAACATTTGGCTGACAGTTGTTTTCAAACTTGGATTTAAAATTCCCTTGACGTTTCGATCGAAAAATAAAATTGTGGATTCTACCGATTTCACAATAAGATTGCAATCCACCCCATTAATTGCCGACGATCAAACCACGGTTCATCTTAATTTTCTATTATGTCTCAAGGCTGAAGCGGGTGTTGATCAACCTGGTGACCAAGAAACTGTTTCCTTGACGTCCCGTAATCCCTGCTCGGAAGCTGCTCAAGCAGCGCTGCAGAACGAATGTGAGGAGCAGTTTGCACAGCTTGAGAAGGTAAAGCGGTAGCTGTCATCAGGGGGTTACACGTCATATACACTAAGAGCTTCTGACGTCATGCAGTTTGCAACAGATTTCTCTCTCTTACAGCTGCAAAATGAGATTATACTGTGTAGGACTGAAATGTGTGACGATCCACAAGACCAGGTGAGTTGGTGACTATTTCAGATGTGAATAGTTCTAGTAGGATTTACTAGCTTAATTTTACTAGAAATTTAAGACATGGAAAATTCACCATGTTTAAATATTTTGGTCATCTTGAATATTCTTGACCTCAATTTATTTTTAACATTTTGATATTAAATAATAAAAAATATAACAAAGTTAACCCTTTTTTTTTTTATACAGTTTTGACGATATCTTAATTTTCCGTCTTTATTTGAATAAAATGTGTGATTGTAAGTTTTGTACTTTTGACACATGACAATGTCACTATAATCTCTTAGTTGGTGGATAGATTGATAGAAACAGAAGCTGAACTGATGCAGTGGCTGACAATGGAACCTAAACGTGAGCGATATAATATTGTTACAGATTACCACTTTAACATTACAAACAACAGCGAGTACTTCCCCCTCTTGACCATTTATTCCAATGTTAATGAACAGAAGAGCAACCCAGAATCATTTTGTGATACTGTTTAATTTGATCTAATTTCTAAAATTGTTATAAACTTTTAATTTTCTTCATTCCTGTAATGTGTTCATCCCATTTAATTCACTTTATCAATAGACATTGCATTTCACAATGTAATAAACAAAATATGCACCTTCATGGAAGGAGGTTAGATTTACACTGCAATGTCATGTGATTTTTATTTTTTTATCTTTCTTTCAACTCAGTGCTGTCAACAAATCCAGAGATTTTACTTCACACTGCAAAAGAAGAGGTATGTTAATGTACAGATTGTTTGACACTGTTGCGTGGCTCTTCAACCTTTTTTATAAACAGCTGAAAACATTTTCCCTTCATGTTTTGCACAGATGCTTAAGCTGTGCTCCAAGCTGGAGATGATAGCTGCGTGCTGCCAAGCCAGGAGGGACAGCCTCGTGGAAGCCCAGAAACGGTGACGTATCGATTACTCTCTGTGCTTTTGTGAAATTCTTATCATTCTTTCCAATCAATTAAAATTACAAGTGAATAAATGGTTTGTTTGTTTGATTTAATGTTTTCAGTGAAGAAAAGTGGCTGGCGGACAGAAAAGAGGTGTTAATCGCCGCTACTAATCATGTTGAAAGAATCCAAACGGAGCGAGAGGAACTGTCAAAACTCAGGTGAGTGTGAGGACATCACCATGCTGCTTTGCCTCATGTGTACATCGGGGGAAAGAAAAAAAAAAACATAACTTTAAAAATGTGGAGATGGAATATTTGTAAACTACTTAAATATGCCATGTGAGAAAAAGCATTTTAAGGAGATTCATGCAGAACCCAAAACGGCAATACATGATATTGTGTGAATTATGTAAAAGGATAATTCTGCGCGCGTGTGCGTGTGTGTGAGAGAGAGAGATGCGGTAAAATGTTTTTGACAGTTTATCTCGAGGGTTATTCATAGATTAAAGGAAATTTTCTACAAGCACAATTGGCTGTGAATGAATGTGCACATAACGAACATTTAATCTGAATAAAGCAGTTAGCATTTAAATGGGGGCTTGTTTATCCTTGAGGTGCTGTACTCTAGGTAAGGGATGTAAAGGGATGGCCAATGTCAGAATTCAGATATGCCTGAATTAAACCATGAAATGGATTGAGGAAGCATTGTGTCAGGAATTATAATAGGGGTGTAAATTACAATCTTCATGCTGTGCAATTGTGATATTGCCTCTTCAGACAAGTATTCAATATTTGTAGATATCACAAATCCTCCATGATAAAAATGACTATTTGATTTTGAGACCGGTACCTAGGACTTTAGGACCTTGATACAAGACTATATTATGTCACATTTAAAGACAATAATTATATTAGTGCACGTGTATAGTTCAACAAATTCTGATCCGTTAACTTAAAGAACCCTGAGATGATTACCATGCACTTTCAATATTAAAGCATTACAGTGGTACCTCGACTTACGACTGTAATTTGTTCTGTAAGAACAGTCGTACGTCAAAGCAATTTTTCCCATATAAATAATGAAATGATGAAGGGTGAAAATAAACAAAATACACAGCACAAACACAGTTAATATGAAAAAAATATGGATAAGCCACGAACTACGTGCACACACGATGTAGGTCGCCCGCTGACTGACTGCTGACTGGCCGCCAACGCGCCAACTGCAAATTTCCACGGTCGTATCTTGGAGCAGTCGGTCGCAAGTCGATACAAAATTTCGCGACTATCGCTACTCGTATCTTGGATTAGTTGTAAGTAGATGCAGTCGTAAGTCGAGGTACCACTGTATAAGGAATTGTTGGCAATGAGGATAAATGCAAGGGGAGTGGAGAGTTCTAACAACATAACTATAGTTGCCAAACTTGAATTTATACTGATGTGACTGACTATTTTGACTATTTAGACTGGTGTATATTAAACACAAAACGCTTCATGCCTTCTACGGGCACTGCTGTTTGTTCATGTGTGGGCTCGTAGTCATCTGTGCTTCCTGGTCTCCAGTATTCTGCAGGACACCAAGAACAAGATAGAGAAGATGAAGCACTACCAAGAATGCTTGATCGAGGCGCTGCAAGACGTTCTCGGCGACCATTTCCCTCTCCCTCAATATGAAACCAACCCTAACAAGAAGAAAAAGGTAACCTTACCTGCTACACTATGTCATTTATTTATCATTTTCCATTGCAGCTTTGTAATACCAACAAGATGAGGTACACTGAGTTTCCTCTCTATCTCTCTATTTCTATGTCTATCTATCTTCAAACTGCCTCTCGCTTACTTTTCAGAATACTGCACTGAATTTGACTGAAGACCTATTGTCAATTAATGAAATTCTTGAGGTGGGTACTGCTACATCATATATTACGTAGTTATACTGTAAGTTCAATGCCTGTCACTTGTTTTTCTAACGGTATTCATCAGCAGTTTGTGACACAGCTTGGTTTCAGTTAGCAGTACCGACGTGGTATTTTTAAGCACCTGAGAAAGACAAAAAGTTCCGGTATTTTTTACTTTTTACGTTTATTTGTCAACCATTGGAACTGTGATGTTGAATACATTTTCCCAATATGTAGCCGAGGGAATGAGACACAAACACATTGAGACTTGACGATTGCTTGTTCGACAGAATTATATAATCAAATCTGTACTGATTATAAAAATACAATTGGAACTTTGATCTGTTTTATGTGTCCACGTAATGAACCAAATTCCACCGTGAGGTCCAATCCATTTCGCATATAATACCGTATACAAAACTGTTACTGTTGGAATACTTCTGAGTTTGGTCTCTAATCTGTCTGCTCCACCATTTTAAGCTGCTAATGAGCAAGATCCTGGAGACGCCACATGACCCGTATGTGACGATAGATGCGAAGTTCTGGCCGCCGTATGTCGAAATGCTGCTCCGCCACGGCATCGCAGTGAGGCACCCAGAGAATAACTCAAAGATCCGTCTGGAAACCTTTTGTTAATGGCACTGGATTGGAAACAGGTGGTTTGTACAGTAGCACTAGCACAATGTTCAATTTTTCATTAATTTTGTTACGTATGTGTGTCTGTATGTATGTGTCTTTGTACATTGTGTTTTGGAATTCAATAAACTTGTTTTTAAAAACGAATCAGTTATCTTTTTTTATGTGTATATAGGTATATGTATTTTTTTTGTTAATCATATACCCGATATGTTTGTTTTCCATGGCGAACCGGAACAACACTTAATACTGGTTTCATAATAGTAATCGGAAAAGAATGGGAATGTATTTATTCCTTGGTGGACGTCATCCCACGTCGGGAAATGACGTCACAATCATTGTCCAATCACATGAGCCCACTTCGTCGGCGTTTTAAAGTTTTATTTTTTATCGACTCTTTAATTCCGTCCCGCCCGCCCCCGACGCGGCTGTGCTATCTTCTGCCGTGTCGGGTGTTTTATTCATTCGGGTTTTTTTTTTTACTCGCAGTAACATTTGGAACTGTTACGTTCGAGCCCAGGTATTCATGCGGGCGGAAGCGGGATTCCGGTTCCGGGTGTCGTCAGGTTCTTCGGAGGCGATCGGACCCCTGCGGTTATGGCCGTCTAACCAACAAGTTTTCCGCGTTGACGAGTCGTTGCGAAGGTGAATCCGCCCTCCTGTAACCCACCGACGCCGAGCCCAAGCGCGGGGATGACGACCCGCTCGGAGAGGGAGAAGGCCCAGAAGCTGAACGAGCAGCACCAGGCCATCCTGTCCCGAATGCTGCGGGAGGACGACAACAAGTACTGCGCTGACTGCGAGGCCAAAGGTGCGACGCGACGCTCTCCACCCCCCTCCCCCCAGAAAAAAACAGCTCCTGTCCGCGGGGATTTCGACCGGCTTGCCCCTTACGAACCGCTCACCACCACCTGTTCGGTTCCGCTGTCGGCTAGCTAACCCGAGCTAACGAGCTAACAGTCAGCTGACGCCTTCCTTCCCCTTCGGCTAAACGGAGGGTGGAAGAACGTCAGCTGTTCTGTGGTCCTACTCTAATGGTTAAAGTTAAAGTGGAGATCCGTAAGACCCCCCCCTCCCTCCCGCTGAAGAATAAATCCCATAGTTGATGCTTCGTTTAGCTGCCACTTCTTAAGCAACGGCCGTTCAATGTACTTCCGCTATTAGTGCGCCTCTATATTTGCTGTTTCCATTGTTGGTGGCGGGGCCCGCCTTTCCCGGCAACAATGCGCTCGTAGGTAGGGCACGTGCATTGGCGGTTTTGTGGTGAATTTGACGAACCGGCGTAGCTGATCGTGGCCAGGTAACTGGATGTGTATGAGCATTATAAATTAAGACCAATCCCCATTCTAAATTCTAACCAATCCGCACCTCTTCCAAGTGACCAAGGAAAAAAAGACCCAAATCAAGATGCTATACTTTCATGGAAATGAAATGACCTTCGTATAGAGAACCCCGCGTCAAGAGATACAGCTTTGCCGTTGGGAATGTAATTCGGGGGCTTGTTCTCGTGGGTTTTCACTTTTTAACGCCCATCTGAGCAATCGTTGCCAAGCGCAAAGAATGCAGCCGCTCTCGCCGAGAGGTGTTGGCAACACGCTCGCACAGGCTCGATTCCTGTCGTCTTGCATCACTCCCTTTCACCCGTCTCACACTCGCTTCCCCCCCCCCCTCTCAGGTCCAAGATGGGCATCCTGGAACCTCGGTGTGTTCATTTGCATCCGATGCGCCGGCATCCACAGGAATCTGGGCGTGCACATATCCCGAGTGAAGTCCGTCAACCTAGACCAATGGACTTCAGAACAAATCCAGGTATATAATCCAAGTAAAGCGTAACCTACACCTCGGTTTAAAACATTCCGATTTTTATCGTCCTTGTCCCTGCTGAATCAAAGCGTTTGCAGAATTACTTCCCGTTTTCAAAGAGTTTCATGTTAGAGAGAATTATTTATTTTTTTCAGTTAAGCTTTTATTTATATATATATATATATATATATATATATATATTTATTTATTTATTTTTTAACAATGCAAATCTTCCGCACGGGGTGTCACAATCCGATTCGAAATCCAAAATCGATCGAAAGCCGAAGCCCAAGCCGCAGCTTTGTGCGTTCTTATAATTTAAAGAAAAAGTGTGCTCCCATTGATGTATGTCCACATGAGAGGGCGGAACAGAGAACCGGCAGCTTGTGAGAAGAGCTCCATAAGAGTATTTTACGTTATGGATATGATTTAGATTGTGATATGTGATAGAAAAGATAGTAATGTTAACCTGTGATGCTGTGATCTGATCAGTGGAATTAGGAAGAAAGTCTGATTTAGAGAAGAGCGTACTGAGCGGACAGGGGCGCAGTGTGCAGAGGGGAAGAGACGCACTTGCAGTAGTGTTGAAAAGAGACGGCTCTTACGGCTTCCAAGCATTTATTTTAAAAAAATACATTATTTATAATTTAATGTGACTGGGCTCAGTTACTTACTGAGAAACGTTTTTCTTTTCCTTTACAAATCAAGACAGGACGGTCCCAACGTGTTTGAATCGAAACGACTCGTGACCTTAAAATCGAAAGTGAAATCGAATCGTGACACCCCTCGTAACGCGCCGAACCTCGCCAGAACAAATTCCTAATATATGTAAATGTTCTTAGAATAAACTGTTTCTGATGAAGTGACAAATCATTTATATTTAAAAAAAAATAAAAATAAAATGCAAGTTGGTGTGACTGAAAGGCATTTTGAATCCATCCCGTTTTTGTTTCTGTTTCAGAGTATACAGGATATGGGCAACACCAATGCCAGGCAGCTTTATGAGGCCAACCTTCCAGAAAGCTTTAGAAGGCCCCAAACAGACCAGTATCCTTTACTTCCGTAAACACACACACACACACACACACACACACACACACACACACACACACACAAGCCACCATGCAGCCATTGCTCACCTTTTGACATTGGGCTACCTCTTCCTCAACTCTGACCCCAGAGCAGTGGAATTCTTCATCAGGGACAAATATGAGAAGAAGAAATACTACAGCAAGAATGTGACCAACGGAGGGAGTGTACGCACACATCACACCGTTACAACTTGTGTTTTTATTTGTCCACTTTCCCCTCCGCCTCTACTACGCATCATATCAAACAGCTTGATCTATTTCAAGCGCTTGTGCAATGGCTTAACAGATTACGATGATTACGATTAAATACTTTGCACGAACCAGATGGACTGTGTTGTTCGGTTGACGACCGGAGCCTGGACTCCACCGTCGCACCTACGCTGACATTTCCATGTGCAAATCTTCCTTATGGCAACGGAAATGGAATGTGTGAGTGTGTGTGTGTGTGTGTGTGTGTGTGTGTGGCCGCGTGTGTGTGTGGCTGCCTGTGTACACAAGTTAGGGAAATTTGGCTTTCAGCTGAAATTTATGGAAAATGTAAAAAGTTCACGCTACAGTGATATTATATCATGAAAGTAGGGCATTTAAGTAGAAGCAGGCAATGGTGATTTCCTCATCTCAAACAATTTATTGAAACAAAAGCCAACAACAGTGGTGGGTTTACCTCAACAAAAAATGTCAATGTCTACATAACTTGTCATGTGCCCTCGAGCATCAATTGCAGCTTGACAACCACGTCTCGTGCTGTTCACAAGTCGACTTATTGTCTGCTGAGGCGTGGCCCCCCACTCTTCTTGAAGGGCGGCCCTCGGGTCATTGAGGTTCTGGAGTACAGAGTTACGAGCCTCTACACGGCGACTCAGCTGATGCCATAGGTTTTCTATGGGATTCAGGTCTGGAGAAAGTGCAGGCCACTCCATTTGAGGTGCCCCAGTCTCCAGCAGCCGTTCCCTAATGATGCCACCTCCATGAGCTGGAGCATTGTCGTCCATGAAGATGAAATGAGGCCTGTGTTGTTCATGCAGGGGCACAATGACTGGATTAATGATGTTATTCAGGTAGTATGGGCTTGTCACTGTACCATTCACAAAGTGTAGGGCAGTTCTGTATTGAATAGACACACCTGCCCACACTGTAACACCACCACCACCAAAGGCTCGTCTGGTGACAACAGTGGCTGATGCATAGCGCTCTCCTTGACGTCTCCAACCTCGTTGGCGGCCATCATTTCTGCTGAACGTGAATCGACTTTCATCAGAGAACAGCACTGAGGCCACTGGCCCCTCGTCCAGTGTAAATGCTCCCTGGCCCATGCAAGACGATGATGCCTGTGCCTGGTGGTGTGGTCAGGTACCCTTGCAGGTCGTCAAGCACGCAGACCACGCTGATGTAAACGGTTTGGAATGGTCTGACGTGACACTTGGGTGCCTCTCACCTCCCTTAAATGTGGAGTGGCATCATCATCCGGTTCAGCGGGGCACTGTTCACAATGAAGCGCTCATCAGTGTGGGATGTGGCCAAAGGGACGTCCACTTCTATGCCTTTCTGTGACTCTTCCAGTCTCTGTATCTCGGTTGCAACCTGCTGATGACACTCTGTGACACTCTAAGGTCAGTGGCTACTTCCCTCTGAGAACATCCTGTTTGAAACCTGGCAATGGCGAGGTACTGTTGATCAGTTGTTAGGTGTCGTCTTGGTCTCATGATGTCAAAATGTGAACAGCATGATGAAGAGGACTGTTTAAATACCAATTCTAATTGAACCAGGAAATGTATTCGAAATGGTCGATTCATGGATCAAACACCTGTTGTGAATTTTGCCGTTCAGCTCCTTGTTAGAGAACAGCAAGTTGTGCAAAAAGTACTGAAACATTGAACAGTTGGACATGTGCATTCAAAAGTTTAGAGAAGGTCAAATTAAGTTCACCTGTAAAGGTTATAGTGCATTTAAGGCACGCTTTTTTTTTTTTTAATTGCAAATTCCATGTTTATGTTCTTGTCTTCACCCCATTTTTGGTGACCTGGTGTTACATCGTTCCTCTTGTTTCTTCTCTTTTGCCAGCCAAAGGAGAAGGATAATAAGAGAGAAAAAGAACCAGACCGAGGGAGTAAATCGTCTTATTCTAAGGTAATTTGTCGGATTACTGACACAACAATCTGCAATGTCATTCATAGGAAGAAAATATGACGTTCTGTCATATTTGTAATTATGCGGCAGTTCAACAGATCCACAGAAATCATATACTGTACATGGAAAGAGGTTGTCTGAAAATGTTCTCTTTAATGTCTTCATGTTCGCTGTGCGCATGTGGTCTTGAAGGCTGGTGGAGGAATGCACACGCACGTCTAAAAGTTCCCGTTCAGATGTTTACAGACGTTAAATACCTTTTCATCAATTAGACCATTAATCATGGTCTCATGCAAAATAGTCAAGACTTGCTGTAGCAGCTAGTTCCACCATGTTGTAAACAAAGCCCGGTGTCTCCCCTTTTTTAAAGATTGAAGAGTGTCGGCCAGTACCCAAAATCAGCCCTCTGAAGAGTTCAGAACACAATGTCAACCTCCTAGGCCTCGGTAAGTGTCTTTCCCGACATGTTTCTCACTCTGGGAAATGTTCTGGTAGGTGATGTGTGTGCCACCACGTTCTCAAATATGTATATTCAGATATATTATTACTTAATCGCTTTACTGCAACATACACAGGCGTTTTTTTACGTTATTACCAGTGTGAGATGTTCTGGATTGACTGATGGAATGTGCACTGTCGCTGACGATATTTATTTTATTTTATTTTTTTCCGCCTTTCTGTCGTAGATGCACCCCCGGCTGCGTCAGCTAACAACAGTAGCACTAGCACAACTCAGAACAACAACGACCTGGACATTTTCGGGCCGATGGTCTCCAATCCACTTCCCACATCCGCGTCTGCTGCTCACTTTGCTCAGGTAAGCACAGCGGAGCATTCACCGGCGGAAATGATGTTCTCTGGATTTGACTGGCTCGCCACCCTTAAAGAAAGCATATCTGATGGTAGAGCTTTTGCCGATAACTTGGATCGCTTTACACCTCTTTCCAAATTATTATGCAAATGATATTTTTCTCTGATTTTCCTTAAAAGTCGATGCAAATGACAGTCAGTATAATTTTCAAGTCATCAACCATTAGGGTATAATTCCAATGTTATTAAACAAACCTCACAATAATAACAGTATTTTTTTCAAAAATAAAATGGTGCATTGTCATGCAAGAAGATGATTTTGCTACAGAATGCACGGCCCTTCTTTTTGTACCATGGAAGAAAGTGGTCAGTCAGAAACTCTATACTTTGCTGAGGTCATTTTCACACCTTCAAGGACCCTAAAGGGGCCTACCAGTTCCCTCCCCATGATTCCGGCCCAAAACATGACTCCGCCACCTCCTTGCTGACGTCGCAGCCTTGTTGGGACATGGTGGCCATCCACCAACCATCCATTACTCCATCCATCTGCACCATCCAGGGTTGCACAGCACTCACCAGTAGACAAGACTGTTTGAAAATGAGTCTTCACGTATTTCCGGGCCCACTGCAACCGTTTCAGCTTGTGAGCATTGCTTAGGGGTGGCCCAATAGTAGGTTTATGCACAACTGCAAGCCTCTGGAGGATCCTACACCTTGAGTGGGACTCAAGAGGCACCAGCAGCTTCAAATACCTGTTTGCTGCTTTGTAACGGCAATTTAGCAGCTGCTCTCTCCATCCCATGATTTGTCTGGCAGAAACCTTCCTCGTTATGCCTTTATCTGCACCAACCCGTCTGTGCTCTGAATCAGCCACAAATCTCTTTACAGTACGATGATCACACTTGAGTTTTCGTGAAATATCTAATGTTTTCATACCTTGTCCAAGGCATTGCGCTATTTGACGCTTTTTGGCAGCAGAGAGATCCTTTTTCTTGCCCATATTGCTTGAAACCTGTGGCCTGCTTAATAATGTGGAACGTCCTTAACTAGTTTTCCTTTAATTGGGCTTACATGGCAAACTAATAATCACAGGTGTCTGAGATTGATTTCAGTGATCCAAAGAGCCCTAAGACACAATACCATCTATGAGTTCAAATGAAAAGCAAAAAATCAAATGTTCATGACAGTTAAATACAATTTGGATAATAATTTGGAACGCGGTGTAGTTTGGTACTGCATAACACTAACTGCAAATGTATTTTATATTCCACTACACAAATGGTTACATCAGTGTTGGAGGTTGTGCATTGCTTCACAATGCCATTATGTTGGGTTCAACATATTAAGATGTATAACATGGGTTAGGCTTTGACTTGCACTATGCTTTAGCAACAAATGTTATAAGGTTGTTGTTATTCATTCTATCTATCTGACCTTCTCCAGGCTACCTCCAGTAACCCGGCAAGTACCCCGACACAAGCTACAGCCGGAGGGGTGCCCGGCTCGGGGTCGTGCCACGGAGAGCTGGACTTGTTCAGCGACAGTAGTAGCAGCTCCAAGGGCGAGGACGCCACCAAGAAGCCACTTTCCAAGGACTCCATCCTCTCGCTCTATGGAACCAGTAGCATTTCCCAACAGACCCCCAACGGTGAGGAGGTGAACGCTGCACTGGGGTTGCCGCGGTTATAGATGTTACCGGTGTTTGGGCATTACATTAACTCGCCCACCGCCCCCACTGTTGTTATACTTCTTAAAAAATATTTTTTCGCATATCAGTGCTGACGTTCATCAAATAGAACAAATCCAATTTGTAAGATACTAAGCGTGTTATCAATACTTCCACTTGCGCGTACAGCAGAGTCGCAGCAGAGTCTGCAGAGTCACATTTCACTCAACACCGGAGGAGAGAAAGAAGGCTCCAGACCTTAGATCGGGATCTGTCTCCCTCCATGCAATTGTAATTCGCGGCTGTGCTGAACGGGGAAACTCCACCGCCGCAAAATGTCCAGTGCTATTTATTTATTTATCCACCTATTTATTTGTTTATTTATTAACTGGTGGGGAAAATTCCTCACCGCGGCATCCCTACACTGCACCATCATTGCTTTTTTTTGGAGACAACTATAATTTTAGACCACAGTTTTGACAAGTTCTCTGTGTGAACTCTCATCTTTGCTGAACCAAAAAGGAGGTTGTTTTGGATAGGCGTGGTCTGAATGTGACAGCATCTGGCCAAGGGTGTATCAAGTGTGTAAACGCAAAGTCCTGCAAATCAACATGGAAGGCTTTTGTTTTTGTGGTTTGTGGGGTTTTTTTTTTTGTATTTTCCATTTTTGTTCATATTACGAAAGTTTAAATATTGAAGAACCCACTCAGTATAACAAACAACAGTGTTGGGATCACAAAATACTTATAGTTTGTCTGTAAAGTAAGCTTGTTTTAGTCTCGTGTCTCGGGTCTGGGGGGGGCCTTGTGTGGGCGTGGTGATCGATTAGCATCTTTGGCTTCACTGGCTATTTGTTCCAGAGTTTCAGGTGAAACACCTCCCCATCCCTACTTATAAGTCATAGCTTCCAAAGTGTTGGCTTGATTCCCACAAGTGATACCTTCTTATGAAGCTCTGAGTCTACACTTTCATATGACTTGGAGACATGTCAAATTTTGAAATGTGCCCCTAAGCTATGCACATCATTTCAAATCTTACAAGATTAGAATATTATTGAAAAAAAAAAAAAAAAAAAACTGGAAAATGACCATGCCCTACTTGGGAACCAAAACACCACACTCTGAGCACGACATCCGCATGTTGTAGTCACATGTGTACGTCATGGCAGTAGCCGTACACTAAAATTACGTCTTCAATGACCCATCAATAGATGATTGTCTGTGTAACTAAGTGTAATGAGACTGACAGAAGGTGTGCTCCATTTGACACAAACCCGCTGCAGGTCATGCCCATTAACCTGCTAATTATCTCAGCCTGTTGTAATAGTTGCACAGGGAGAGATAAAGCTCAGATGTTTGGTTAAGCAGCAGAGAAATAAAAATGCCTCAATTCGATTGAGTTGACCGAATATTGGCTGTCGAGAACACACGTGATCCTTAGTAGTTGTAAGGTATTAATCAATTACTGTTTTGGATTTCCCAAAGAGCAAATTTATTGTTTCCGGTCCCTGACTCATTGGGAATAGACAAAGTGTTCTGCCATTTTTCCTTAAAGCGTTCTTAAGGCTCCTCTTGTCTTTACACAAAGTCTTCAAACAATCCCTTCTACAATTTATCTAAATGTAATTATGTTCTTCTTTCAGCTGGCATGTTCATGGGCCCCTCCCAAATGCAGTTCCCCGTTCAAGCCCCTGCAGGCTACACGGCGTACCCTGGCATGGGCCCGGCCATGCCTCCCACCACAGTCATGGGCGCAATGATGGCTCAGAGCGGGGCGGCCATGATGGCGCCCAACGCTGGCATGATGGTTGGCATGACGATGCCCAACGGCTTCATGGGGAACGCGCCTGGCGCCGGCGTGATGGGCATGGCGCCGAGGATGATGGGACCACAGGGCGGGGCGATGCCCCCGGGCATGGTGCCGGCTCAGGGCATGTACGCCCTGCAGCCCGGGCAGCAGCCGCAGTGGAACATGGGTCAGGTACAGAGGCGGTAAAACCCTGTGTGTATACTTCTGTACTGTCGTTACACAAATTGTTTCTAACAATATGGCCGTCCTCTACATTTCACACTCAGATGAACCAGCAGATGTCGGGGATGACTCTGAACGGCTCCGGGGGGCAGATGGCCTTCGGTCAGCCCGCTTCAGGGATGGGTGGTTGGGCGGCTGCAGCGGCGTCTGGCCAGACCCTGAGCACACAGCTCTGGAAGTGAGCCTCCAAGGAGTCGGGGCTGACGGGTGGGGTGGGGGTGAGGGTGGGTGGTGCAGCACAAAGCTTTGCACGGCCCCCGCCCCCGCGCCCCGACAGGGAACCGATGCCCGGCTCCGACGTCGATTCCCCTTCAGAACACGGAATTGTTATCGCTTTCTCTGTTTTCCCCTTTCTCTGTTTCTCTCTTTCTCTCTATTGTGTGAGTGAATTGGGAGTCACCACTGCAACACAGGCTCGCAGTTTCTGCCTGTAACATGGTTTTCCATCATAACTCTTTGTTTTCCTTTTTTTTGGAAAGGTCATAAGGAAATAGAATCCCATCGACGACATATCAAAAGAAGCTGCAGGACCAGTTACACAAGCTTTTATTGTATCACTGTATCATTATAAGATTATAGAAAATTTAAATGAATAGTATTTAATGGGAGAAGACATGAATACGGTGTCTTTTAATACTGCTCCCAAATGTACAGCGCTGTATAACCTTCTTTTAAAATACCTGTGGTTCCCCTATAAAAAATAAAGTATAATAATCCAATAAAGTGTCTTGGTGAGTTATCTGTAATTTGGCTTTTTTCCTTTTTTTTTTTTTTTTTTTTATTTTATTTTTAGTTTAAAGCTTACATCTCTTAAGTGGGACGGATGGCGTTATGAAGAGCGGGAGTTTAACCTTAGCAGCCTTACTGAGAGCTGCAGCTCCGGCCGGGTTCCGTCTTCTGGCGCACGACATGCGGTGGGGGAAGGGCGGTGCAAGGCGCTGCGTGGTACGCCGCCTGTTTTTCAGCCTGTGTGATGTCAACGGCTTGTCAAGTAACAACCTTTTATGAAACGTGGGAGTATGTTGGGGTGCGACGACGGGTACTGCCGTCACTTCACGGCGATTCAAAAGAACTCGTAAAGCGTTGTTTATAGTGTACATTTGAATTTCCACACACCTCTCTTGGTCTGTTGCACTCTCTTTAACCTGTAATTCAGTCGGGACCACTCAGGTCAAAATAAGGATTCATTGCACTGCAGCGTTCTGTTCAGCGATGTGTAAGATATAAAATGCAATCATGGCGGAAGGATTTAATTAGGTCGCCCTGTTTTGAAAATGTCAGATTGGTCAGCTTGATTTTTTTTCTTATGTGTTGTTTCTTAAATATGAGTCTTCTCTTTTTTCCACATGGCAAGTGATTTAAAATTCTTAGTCTAATTTCTGTCGAGTCCCACTGTGCAGAAATCATACGTGCAGGTCCATGGACTTGCACATGGGACGCCTGCTTATTCAGTGTTCCCCTTCCGTCATCTTGCAGTAAGTTGGCCGGTTTGAGGTCGGAGGTCGGATGTCGGGAGTGACAGGAAGAGGCCGCTCCCGCGGCTCAAGCTGTGCGGACGAGAGAGAGATCTGAGTCGGCGGCACAGCTCAAAGGCATTTTCCCAATCCCATCAAACAACGTGTTCTCCTTTTGAGGACTTCTAACCGATACTTCACGCTTGGTTTTCTCTTCCTGCAGCTGGAGTTCCTCACGCCGAGGCTGTTGTAGATCCATTGACAGATTATTTTCATTTGCGATTCTGACTTATTAGCTCATTCCCATTTAATCACTGCTGTTGGCAATCCCCAACCTAACATGGGGATGAACAGAGGAGAGGTCTGGAATTTCGCTGGCCTGTGTGTGTACATGGGTGCGTGCGCTTGCGTGTGTGTACATGTCTGTGGGAGAGAGGGCATCAAATGTGTGCGGCTCCACTTCCAACGTGTGTGAAGGCCGGTGCGGACTACAGGCTTATGTGACGTGATGAAAACATGTTAATAACATGTTATTGTCAATCAACAATTGTGCAGTCACGCATTTTAAACGGGTTGGATGAGGGCCCGCACCCTCCTCTGCCCCTAGATGGACATTCTTTGGAACGTGGGTCATTTTTTTGCTGCTGCCGATGGTTAAAGTCAAACACTAGGTGGCAGCATTGTCTCACGAGAGGAACATGAAATGAATTGAAGCCTGAGAAAGTTGAAAACTTTCCTCCCTTCTTTTCTCCTTAACACGCACTTTTAGTTTTCCGAGCACTATTGGTCCATGAATCCTTTACAAGGAATCATTGTGCCCAGTGTTTTTTTTTTCTTTTCTTTTTTTTTTTTCTTCCCCTCCTCTTAACTTTAACCAAACTTGCAGCCGGGGAAACATTTGATTATATTTGACCAACCGGTAATCATTGTGTGTCATTTGTGCCTCGGCTTTTACACAGCGTGTCCAGGGTGACAGTGTTCCATAACACCGCTCCATTTAAAGTCGTCTCCATGTTACAGTGTTTCGGAGGTGGTAGTGCGGGACGGAGCAGGGCGTGGCGCTGCGAACCAGAACAACCCGTCGAATCAGCTGCTGTGACCTGCAGCACCCTAATCTCACAGTAATACTAATAATGCAGTAGGTGTATTCTTAGTGCTCGGTTCAGCTTTTGCCAGGGGGTGTATATCGACGCGTGCGCGGCGCAAACTCACTGTGGCCCGCGGTTCGATTTCAAGTTTTGATTCTAGTTTCACGGCGACGCGAGCGGTCGTGCGTCTGCGCACGCCGCGGCCGGGCCCGGCGGGAGGGTGGAGAGCTGTGCAGACGGCTCGGTGGCCTTTCGCGGGGAGGCTCGGCATTCCTCTCGGCCTGTGTTAGAGTTGACGCCGCTCCAGAATGGAGACCCATCAGCGCCGCGAAGAATGCCTCCTCCTCCTCCTCCTTCTCACGTCCCGCTCGATGGCTCCCGACTTGAAACAGAAACATTCCTGCGCTCATTGCCCCTCGAGCGCTTCTTTTTCCACCCCCTGTCAGCCGCGCGCCGGAGATGAAGCAGAACCTTTGCACTTTAAGGGAGACGGGAGTGATTTGTGCTCATCGCCACGTTTCTTTTGCTGTTCTATTGTTTTCCGGGTCGGAGTGCGAGCCGAAAGGAATAGTCTGCTGGGGCGGAGGGAGCGATAACACGCATTCACACAATAAGGAGGTGCAGATCTCCACTCCATTCTTAGACAATAGGCAACGTAAAATGCTCTGCGGAATGAGAATCTCGATAAATGTTGCTGCGGTTGCAGTCGTTGGATGGCGTCTGGCCGCGTTCGTAGAATAATGTGAATCGTATTCCTGCACCGGATTGACAATGTCATCTTTTTTTGGAATGGTGTTCTCTCATGATCACGCTCTTACTCTTATGATTAAATCAAGAATTACTCGGTTACGGCAAATTCTCACTTGGGGTTTGTTTTAATGGATCTACTGGATGATTTGATTGTCTCCTAATTTCAGACTTTAAGAAGATTAAAATCTCCAGCTGATGACCTTTTACTTTTTATTTTTTTACGAAAGTCGCACACGCCGGCCGACTCTGGGAATTCCCCGAGAAGGGATTTTGAAATTGTTACGCGATTATCTTGGCACACAAGTGTTTTGCCCAAAGTATGGAGGCACGGTCTTCATGCTTCCCTGGTTTTCTCTGTGTGTTTCTCGGTATTCTATCTTTGTTCCCCCTCTCTCGCCCTTACACGCACACACACACACACGCACGCACACACACACACACACACACACACACACACACACTCAACATGCTCTCTTTCTTACTCTCATGCTGCTTTGAGAGTCCCTCCTCGATGCTTTTATCATGAGTCAACATGGTCACCTCCGTCACAGAGTCCCTCTTTGTTTGCGGGAGTCAACGTTTGCTTTCCTGCACTAAGTAGTTGTGTGTACTTGTTCCTAGGCAACGGGAGCTCTCCCGGGTTGGGACACCTCATCTAACGTTGTGTGTTATAACCATCCAGGGCAAAGATTAGTCAAGCGGGTGTGTGGGCGTGTCTTGTTAAGAAAAGTCCCTCCAACGTGCCCTAAGGCCTCGGAACCTTTCCCTTTAATTAATGTTGTGTTTGAGTTGGCAGACGTCCAGTCAAACCTGGGCATTATCGTCAAGTCAAAAGTGGGCTTATCTGAGGGCCCCGACACATTTATTTTGTCTTTTCAAATTATTTTTCCCCACTGGACTTGTCGGCCATTGTTCAATCCCTTCCTGTCAACACTGATGTTGGGTAACACGGACCTCTGCCTGACTCCCCCCTTGGAATGTTGCACGGTTGTCATGGCAACCGTAAAGAAACACACACACACACACAGATGTGTAATGGAAAAAGTAACTGCTCATGTTACATTCTGGACGGGGGGGGGCTCCCAACATCTCCAAAAAAAAAGAAAATAAACCGTGTTAAATCTCAGGTCAGTCACAAAACAGGAGTTTGTATTCACCAGCGGATTTATTGTCAGAGACGAATCCCACACACAGTCACACAAACAGCATTTTTCAGTCGCAAACGCGCTGTTTCACGAGCATTTAATGAGCGCGGCTCCGTAGGTCTTCAGGACGGCACCGCTGCGAGCGTAGCTCTGCGAGTCGCATCGTGTGTGTGTGTGTGTGTGTGTGTGTGTGTTACGACTCTGAGCCGATAGCTGCGCCCGCAGATCCCTAGCTGGACGAGCGCACCGTGGTGGTTGTGACGGTGGTAGAGGATCCGCCTGCGGAGAGGAAGAAGAAGCGACGACATGTTAAAGGTTTCCATGACAAAACGATTGCATTATTGTGAGGATTGTTGTGTGTGTGTGTGTGTGTGTGTGTGTGGGGTTTTTTTTTGTTTCTTTACTCACCTGAGCCAATTGGTCTAAAATCACGGGAAGGGGGAGAGAGAGAGAGGAAGCAAATGAAATAAGCAAAAAGATTGAAGTGCCGTTAAATGTCATGCATGTTACACTTTGAACAATGATGCATCGGTGAACTTTGGAATCACTGCGAATATACCTGGACTCCTCTGTCTCCAGGAGGCTCCTGTAGGTTGAAATCTCCTGCTCCAGTCTGGTTTTGATGTCCAGCAGCATCCTGTACTCCTGGCCCTGCTGGTCGATGCTGGCACGCACGCTGGCCAGCTCCCCTTCCAGCATGTTGATCTGGTTCTGGTATCCAGCGAGCATGCTGCTGTAGCGGGCCTCTGTCTCTGCCAGGGTGTTTTCCAGAGCTCCTTTCTGCATGGGAGCAGAGAGCACGTTAAAAGAAGACTGCGTAAAAAGTAGTTGTTTGAATATTCTGCTGATACTCTGATGTTCTTCTTATATTATATTCTGTATTTAACCGGTTTGGGAGTATGAAGCAGAGCCTCGATGAAGATTTCAAACAACACACTGTAACAACAGACCCCGCCCTTGATCATGGGTCCAGAGGACTATCATATCGTATGAAACATAGTGCTCTGCCTGCCGTGTAATGTAAGGCTTGTTCTATCATGCAGGTATGAAAGAATTCCAATTTGAATTCTGGACATGAGTTTTAAGCTTGCGTCGATTTTCTTTCCGTCTTGGTGCTTCGCTGGGAGCTGTACAGTGTGGCGGCTTTTAATTTGTTCAATGATTAACCGCAGCCGGGGATTGCATAACCGTGGGAGTAAAGGCGAGGGACGGCGGCTTGTGCATTCTTTTAGCTTCATTCCGTCTGGTCTTATCCCAGATGTCCGTGAAATGATTGGCTCAGGGAAAAGACATTCCTATCTCCCCGAACCTTATCAGTCCTGTCTCTTTCCCTCTGCATCTTTCAGAAAAGCCCCCCATCCCCCACGCCATTCTTCTCTCTTTCACCTCTCCCTAATCCTTTTTGTACATTCCCCCTGTTGTATAAGGGGTTTATGGAATTCTTTGCTCAAATAAGGCAAAGTCTCATTTTAGAAACAGATGGTTTGTCTCTTACCATACTGAGCTGAGACTGCAACTCGATCTCCAGGCCCTGCATTGTGCGGCGCAGGTCGTTGATCTCTGTCTTGGACGTCTGGATTGTCTCTGTGCTGACGGCCACCTCCTTGGACAGTGTTGTGGACTAGAGGAGGACATTGAGACACACATTCCATTTATCTTTAAACGGAAAGGGAGATAATTGTAATTGTGAAGCTTCAGGAAGACTGGTTTAAGCAAAACCACACCCTAACACAGTGGACAAACTATCATCCACCATGTTAGGGTGTGATTTTGCTTTGTTTAAAGCTAAATGTATCCTGGTTACCTTTTCATTGAACCAGGCCTCCTGGTCACGGCGATGTTTGTTGGTGATGGTTTCGTACTGGTTGCGGATGTCCTCCAGGACCTTGTTGAGATCCTGCTGAGGAGCGGCGTCAACCTCCACGTTGATCGTGCCGGTGAGCTGAGAACGGAGGGCCGCGAGTTCCTGAGGAAGAAAACAAAAAAATTACGTCAAGAAGATGACTCCACGTCCCACTCCCTAGTCAGGCATCTAAGCGTCGACATGTTCCCATCGAAGGAACTGATGTGGGCCGGTGATCGTCGGGCACCACCAACCTCTGCGTGGTTCTTCTTGAGGTAGGCCAGCTCATCCTGCAGACTCTCGATCTGCATCTCCAGGTCAGCCTTGGTCAGAGTGGTCTGGTCCAGCAGGCGACGCAGGTTGGCGATGTCCACCTCGACCGACTGGCGCATCATCAGCTCATGTTCGAATCTGAAAGGTGAGAAGAGGTGAGAATAACTTTATTACAAATTCCATGTTAATATAAATGAGTGTGCTGTTCATTTTCTCCTCAACCAAGACTATAAGTGACGGAGTTCAGAGAGGAATTGATCGTCATCTTTACTTGGTCCTGAAGTCATCAGCAGCCAGTTTGGAGTTGTCAATCTGGAGCAGGATGTTGGCGTTGTTGATGGTGGCGCCATTGATCTGAAGGAGAGACATCGGTTGAGCTATTTGTGTGAGACAACTTTAATGCTGTATTTAATGGTACAATGGTACACTGTTTTTTTTTTAATTGCTTCATATTAGTTGTTTGAAATACTTTTCATTACTAAGTTATCTTATTCTAGTCAAGGTCCCTCTCCAGAGAGTGGACCTTTTCCTCATCTACCAATTTTTGGACGGTGTAGAGAATTGTTACCTTATCTTTCAGGTCATTGATGATGGCCCAGTAGTGGCTGTAGTCCTTCTCAGCTGCAGGTCCCTTCTTCTCGTAGTACTCTCTGATCTGCACCTCCAGCTTGGAGTTGGCGGCCTCCAGGGAGCGCACCTTTTCCAGGTAGGAGGCCAGACGGTCATTCAGGTTCTGCATGGTGGCCTTCTCGTTCAGATGGATGGAGCTCTGATCCAGGGCGTTGGACAGGTCAAAGCCGCCGCTGCCACCTCCGAAGCTGCCGCCTCCGTAGCCACCGCCGAAACCGGAGGAGACACGCATGCTGGTGGAGGATGAAATCCTGGATCCACCACCGCCGTGCACGCTAAAGGCCTTGGGAGCGCTGGTGGCATAGACCCCACGGTATTGGCCCATCATGGAGCCGCCGCTGTTTCTGCTTCTGTAAGACATGCTGTCTGCCCGTGTGTGGATCAGGAGGTGGAAGTGGAAGAGAAGAGGAGGACCGTTATACAGCTGCTGACCGAAGGACTGTGGAGAGCGATAAAGAGGGACTGCCCTCTAATATACTGCCGTCCGTTGGGCGGGCCTGGGGAGGAGGGAGGGAGATGTGGGAAAGGGAAGGGTGTAGGGGAGCTGAGGAGTTTGCCTCTACAGTTTGCCAATAGATTTGACACAGCTGAAGTATATTCACATTGAAAAAACACAGCGCTCAGTTTCTTTCCACCCCTGTGATGAAACTGTTAAGGAATGCTTGTGTGTGTTTGTGCTCTCTCTTTCTGTGTGTGTGTGTGTGTGTGTGTGTGTGCGTGCGGGCCTGCGTGCGTGGGTGTGTGCGCAGTATATTTGTGTGTATGTGTCTCTGTCTGTCTCACCGTCTGGCTGTCTGTCTACTGTTTATACAGGCTTTTGTGAAAAGCTACCAGTCGTTTGCCGTCCCTCAAATGCAAACACTAAAGCCTTAATTGCTGTTTAAGTGTCCCACCATGACTCAACATTCACTTTAAAGGCTTGGCAAAAAGTTTTCCTCTCCCGGAAAAGTAAAAGTCAAGGTCATCGGAGCGAAACCTTTCCTTTATGGTGCACTGCATGCCAATTTGACTTTAAACCAAATTCAATAAATCGCTGTATTCGATTTTTGCTTGTGATTGTTTATGATTTTGAGTCGATTGCATGTCTTGTTGCTAATCGTATACTATTTGTGACATTTTCAATACAGTGTTACAAAGGTTTTAAGATCAAAAGTCGTGGTTGAAACCGCTGGATAGCATGTGGCGGATATCTGTAGCCTTGGAACTCAAACTGCCGTTGTTTTTCATTCAAGTCAAATCCATTTAAGGGAACATGTCAGCACCTTATTGTTGGCATATCCCTAAAACATCCCCTTCAGCCCAGCCCCATGTCCTGTTTGAGAGAGAGAGAGAGAGAGAGAGAGAGAGAGAGAGAGAGACTGCATAGAAACCCAGTGCTCCTCATGTTGTTGGTTTTGGCCTCTGCAAATGGATGAGAGGTGTGTGTCTGTGTGTGTGTCTGTGTGTGTGTGTGTGTGTGTGTGTGTGTGTGTGCGTGCGTACGTGCGTGCGTGCGTGCGTGCGTGCGTGCGTGTGTGCGTGCGTGTGTGCGTGCGTGCATGAGTGCTGCGTGTGTGCACGAGCATGCGTGTGTGTGTGTGTGCCCGTGTGGGGCCCTTATCGTAGCCTTGGACCCTGGCCAGTATCCCTGCCCCCACAGTGTAACAAAGGAGGGAGTTGGGAGGAGTGAACGAGTCATGTCCAGGTCAGAGCAACAGGCAGAATCTTCAGGGTGTGGGTTTATGGTGTGAGTCCCACAACACTCCACCCTATCTGGATTATGATGAATCTCTCATGTGCCTCAGTAAAAATAAAACTACCAGTCAATGTCCAAACGCTCATAATTAGCCACTTGGATCTTTAGTTAATTCAAAGCTTTGCTTTCCCTGCCTTCCTTTTTGAAGAAATTGATAAGAACTTACAATTCTTATCAATCTGATTTCAGGTTGGACCACTGTACCATGTCAGCTGGACCACAAAGACCCCCAAACTCCCACTGCCTTAATCAGGAAAGACTCCACTGAGTGAAGAGCAACGTTTAACGAAGTCAAAGTTTGAGATTAGGATTCCATTGAATTGAACATTGTATGAAGCATATCTTTAGGAGGAGCATTAGGATAGACCCCCAACCATTGGGGAAACAAAGGCTTGAATCCCTTGGGTTTCTTTGGTGTAACTACGGTGGGTGTACCCAGGAGAACATGTGAATCTTAGTATTTAATTAGAATAAGAAAATATTATTCATGTCCGCTGGAGCGATACGTCAATGTCGCTGCCATATCGGACCGGGAAAGACTGGCCTGTAAACAAATTCAGTACACTGGAGTCAACTGGAGCTTAAGAAAAAAATAACTTGGAAAAAATTTAAAAAAACAAAAACTTTTTTTTTTCTCTACCCCAGGTAGACCATAAACCCTTGAATATAAAAACGACTCACTGAAATCTGTTGACACATATAAACATTAAAGTGCTTTTTATCCAGAAAAAGTATTCTCTCATTGATTGACTTGGGGTTTTTTTCTTGCGGTGGGGATATTTTTACATCCGAGGGTGAATGTTCATTCATATCCACGGTTCAGACCGACCACAACTGACTAAGCGGTTTCATTCAATTCAGCACAGCAGCCTTTCACTTTGTGTGCGTGCCCGATCAGTGTGTCCTTAGCCGGGAAAGGCGGACCCCGCCACCAACAATGGAAACAGCACCAAAAAGGAGCACATGCATAACACAAATACATTTAATGACTGTAAAAAGTATAAAATATGGGAAAAAAATTACAAAATAATCTCACAGATAACCCCTTTAGATAAAAAAAAATAGTCACAAATAGTTAGGTCCCCCCCCCCCCCGTGTTAAAATGGGGATGGTAGCTCAGGCGGTAAAGCTGGTCGTCTAGTGATCTAAAGGTTGCCTGTTCGATCCCAGGCTCCTCCTGCTAGCATGCTGTAGTGTCCTTGAGCAAGACACTTAACCCCTAATTGCTCCTGATGGCTGCGTCCGTCGGTGTTTGAACAATTGTAAGTCGCTTTGGATAAAAGCGTCTGCTAAATGTAATGTAAAATCAAAAAATGAGTTTTTTGCGG
>NC_137191.1:12020064-12172564 GCF_960531495.2 Zeus faber
GGAGGGAGTATTTTATTCAAAAATCAGGCTTGACAGGTTGTCGCATTACTCTCGGGATGGACTGGATTAACTTTCATTTTACAAATATATTTGCAGGTTTATATCAACTTTTAAACAGTGAATTGGAAAATATGCCTCTGAATTGCTGCCCTTGTGTCCAAAATCTTTTTTTGATTTAAGAACAGGTACCCGCACAGTCTGTTTGTTTTCAGTCATCCACAATTTATTTTAATTATGTATGTAAGACAAAGGTTTTAAATCATTTATAATTTTGGGTGTTGTCCTTATTATTGTATGCTTATAAAGGGGAAAGCATTTCATAATAATCATAATTTATTATTTTTTTATTTGATTTTTTATTTTTTTACATGAAATCTATCACTGGGGATCTGTGCTCATCTTGTGATGTTTATCAGTTATAGTAACAACGACAACAATAAAAAGATTAAATAAACTGGCACTTTAAGCAAAACAGCATGCATTACATTGCATATTCAAATAAACAGATAAAATACAGCAATTTAGCGAGTAAAAACACCAATGGAGAGCACAAAAAAACAACCAAACATAAATAATACATCAAAAAAATAAGATTTCAATGAACTAAATGCAAGAATGTGAGTAAGAGTAGTTAGTAGTAAACATTCTTATCGACCAGTTGCTCCTTTCTCAGCCGCTCCCTTATCAGTGTGGCTGACTGAGACTGGAGATTGCAGATAGTGCACCTGACGATCAGGATTGGAGTGGAGGAATGTCAGTCAAACACGCTCTGACACTCACACTTGAACGTGTGGAGATGTGCACCAGAAACTGCAGTAATGATTTGCAGGTATTTACTGGGGATAATTGTTATTCATTCAACCGTCTCTCTGCAACAGGTGAAGCAATGCGAACACTTGCACAATGCAGCATTTGCACGTTTTCTTTTGGAATGATTGTTATTTCAGTGTATAGTGAAGTGTGGCCTATACACTGTAGCATTACTTCCTGTGGTTTGAAGTTACAGTAAGAGAATAATATAACTTGAGATTTAAAAAAATTAAAAAATGAAATAAATGATTTTTGTTTGTTATTGTATCTAATTCAAAATATTTGTTTTGTCTGTAAGCATATATATTTTTGAATATTTAATGCCTTACTATCTTCACAGTTTATTCTAAGTCAAAATAGTCGATGAAAATACAGTGACTATTGTGTCAATAATATTGTGAACATACTTTTCACAGCATTTCCTCTTGATTAAACTCTTACGATTTAAAGTTTAATTTATACAATTTATTCAGTAAATTATATGGGACATAAGTGATAAATGTATTCATTACATTTCAAGCTTTAAATAAAACCTTTTAGGTCATGATGTTTTTGGTATCAAATGGCATCAAAAAATGTATCAAAGCCCCAAAAATTATGTCAAGGATGAATATTATGTGTGTTGTGATTCATCATGGTTCATTGGTTCAAGTATCTACATTCAGTGACTTCACAAAATATATTAACCTCACAATAGTTATTTCTATAAAAAAAATATCTCTGTTCAGTCCTAAAATCTTATCTAGAGACTGTGGCAACACCTCTACTGTATGTTGCAGCCCTTCCAAATATTCTTGTATTACGTTTAGAAATACCCTTTCTTCTCCATAAATTTCACTGAGGTGAAATTGTCGCTGGGCTGTGCCATTTCTGTCACTGGCGTGAGCAATAAGGCTGGGTGAATGGTACAAATGCTCCAAATGACATAATTTTAACCAGTCACTGAGTGTTAACTTCTCTATCTTAACCGACTGGTTTTCCCAACAGGGCTCGCAGCTCGGAAGCAGGAAGGCGAGAGACATCCAGGAGTCACCAGCAAATGAAACGTACGAGGGCACGCGTGGAATGCTGTTTCCTTGTGAGGAAAGGGTAAAAATGTCGAAGCACGAGTTCCACCTGAAAAAGGGCCCTCTGCCCCACCAGGCAACACCCGTATGCCGATAGATTAGTTGCAGGGAGGAGTAGGGGGGCAAATTGTCGGACACATTCTTTTGTTATCAACTACTACCTCTCTAGCCCATCCCACTTTTTTGTTGTGTGTGGCAGCTATATAAACAAGATGCCTACCTTGGTGCTCCTCACTGCAGTTCAACAGCTCCAGGTTCTCTCCGAAAGCCTCCAGTCGTCCTTCTTGAGCCAGATCCAGCCCAGCCTCCATCATGTCCTTCATCACCAGATCCTCCAGCCAGAGAACCATGAGCGTGTACGGAGGAGCGGGCGGCCGCGGCACCCGCATCTCCTCAGCTCAGGCCTGCTATGCCGCACCGCCGTCATCCGGAGGGTTCAACCTGGCCGACGGCCTGGACCTCCACGTCGGGGCCAACGAGAAGGCCACCATGCAGAACCTGAATGACCGCCTGGCCTCCTACCTGGAGAAGGTGCGGACCCTGGAGAAGGAGAACAACGAGCTGGACAGGAAGATCAGGGAATGGTACCAGAATAAGACCGTCATCAGCCGTGACTATACCAGCTACTTTGCCATCATCGAAGACCTGAAGGATAAGGTAAGAAGAGGATCTAGCATGGTCCTGTGTGTGTGTGTGTGTGTGTGTGTGTGTGTGTGTGTGTGTATGTGTGTGTGTGTGTGTGTGTGTGTGTGTGCGTGTGTGCGTGTGTCTGTGTGTGTGAGAGAGACATTTGATATTCAGTATGTCGTTGATGGATGATTGATAACTTGATCACTGTCACTGCCAAAGGGCACATGTTTGTCGGGGTTGCAACACAGTTCCGGTGGCGCATATCAATCAGATTACATTTTTTTGTTTTGTTTTTCAATAAACCGGGTTCAACTTAAAGCTGCATTCCAACCCTGCATCACAACCATCCCATGTTGACTTCTATTGTCCCAGTTAAAGCAACACAGGGGAAATATTGTATAACCATATAGGCCATAACGTAATGGACATTTTATGCCATTTCATGTCACGTCTTGTTTTTCTCATTTTCTCCTCAGATTCGTATCGCCTCCAGGATCAACGCCAAGACAATCCTGGACATTGATAATGCCAAACTTGCCTCAGATGACTTCAAGATGAAGTGAGTGATCAGGTTGAAAAGCCCTGTGTGTGTGTGTGTGTGTGTGTGTGTGTGTGTGTGTGTGTGTGTGTGTGTGTGTGTGTGTGTGTTGGTGTGTGTGTGTGTGTGTGTGTGTGTGTGTGTGTGTGTGTGTGTGTGCGTGTGTGTGTGTGTGCGTGTGCATGTGCATGTGCGCGTGTGTGTGCGTTGCATGTGCTGGGGTTATGCTTTAAAGCTAGCGTCCCTTCAAGCTCCCCACTTTTCCACATACGTGCAAATTGGCGGCTGCATCAAAGTGTCAAAACCATGCCTGGCTGACAGCTTCTATCTCTGTCTCCCCCGCCCCCGACCCCTCAACTCTGACCCCGTGCCCCCTGGGATCCTACAGGTATGAGAACGAGCTGGCCATGAGACTGGCTGTGGAGGCCGACATCGCCGGGCTGAGGAGGGTGCTGGACGAAATGAATCTGGCCAGGATGGACCTGGAGAACCAGTACGAGGGCCTGAAGGATGAGCTCATCATGCTCAAGAGGAACCACGATGAGGTAGAGTATGCAGCAGCTGTTATTATCACTTCCTGTGATAAGCACAAGCCAATACCGATTGATGAGGCAGGTAGGACAGGGGCGGCGCGGCAACTAGACGGGGATTAGTTCCTCGGACGTCTCAACAAATGATGTTTCCACAGCAGCGAAATACTGTGGCTATCTTTTGTGAGCACCAGCCACAGTTTTGACCCACAGGCTCTGCCCTTTACGCAACGTCCCGCGGCGGAGGGAAGTTCCATCTTAGGTTCCTATGTATCTTTATCTTGAGAAAGAGCATTGTACCTCGCCTTCAGACACACTTCCATGTATTCTTCTCTCCCTCCATTACATCATCGCTGACCTTCAAGGGTCATAGAAGCTAAAAAAGCAACCAAACACACACACATACACACACACACACATACACACACACACACACACACACAAACACGCACGCACGCACACACACACGCGCAAAAAGACTATTGGATCCACTTGTGACACATTGCTGACATGTTTAACTGCCTCCCTATAACAGTGATTTGGGTTTTCTAATCAAAACTGATGAATTATATTTTGTCTTTTCGTCCCTATAGGAGATGGCCCTGTTGAGAAGCCAGATGGGCGGCCAGGTCAACGTGTCTGTCGACGCCAAACCTTCCCCAGACCTGAACGCGACCATGACCGAGATCAGGGGACACTACGAGCAAGTGATTGCAAAGAACCAAAGAGAACTGGAGTCCTGGTATCAGAATAAGGTGAGTCACCACGCCCGGAGGAGTGTTGGTGTTGACAGCATGCTGTGGATGTGTTCGTACATCATCATTATATTAGAGACCCTGAGAGTAATTTACAGCACTCTGTTCTTCTGGTCTGCCTAGATTTCTGTGATCGAGAAGGATGTCTGCCATTACACTGAAGTTCTCACGACAAGTCGCACAGAGATAAAGGAGCTGAAGAGCACCCTCCAGAGGCTTCAGATCGAACTGCAGTCCCATCTGAGCATGGTACGTCGAACAACAAACTGATGTGCCTATAATTTGATCCGACCCAAGGCGAGCCTTGTATTTGACACATTTCATGCAAACTCAACCCTGCGCCCCTTTCAGAGAGCGTCCCTGGAAGGCACGCTGGCAGAGACCCAGGCCCGCTACGCCGCCCAGCTCTCGGGGCTGCAGAGCATGGTGACCAGCCTGGAGGCACAGCTGTCCCAGCTGCACGCCAACATCACCAGCAACAAGCAGGACTACGACATGCTGCTGGACCTCAAGACCCGGCTGGAGCTGGAGATCGCAGAGTACAGGAGGCTGCTGGACGGAGAGGATGAAAGGTAAGACTCGATATGCGTGGAGGGGGTGGAGGGCAGGATGGCAGGCAGTGATGAAAGAGGAGAGAATAGATTCTGGTCAGAGACATATATTCATGAATCTTTTTTTCTCTTCTTTTTTTTTTAAACTCTGCATCACCAGCACGAAACAAGGTAAGACATTTTCATAATTAAATCACTCGTTTCTATTATTCACTACTATTGGGTTGCTTGTTATCAGTTTATGGGGATTTTGAGGAAATGTGATCGGGAATGCTCATGAAGTTTCTTTTTTTTCTTTTTTTCTTTTTAGTGGTCACCAAGGTCATCACAGTCGTGGAGACAGTGGTAGATGGGAGAGTGGTTCAGAGCTCCAAGACTGTTGATGTGGACGTGGATGATATTGAATCTTAGTTTCTCAGCACCGTCATTGATCAATAAAATCATGCAGTGGAATCAGAACATATTGTGAGTTTTTTTTGTTCGTTAAGAGCTACTATTTAACTCTCCCTCTTTAAGTAGAGTTATCAGTTTTACAAACTGATATTTAGACTATTACTCATATATTTTTTTCCAATCTTTTATTCCAATTCACCGGATCAGACACATTCACACGTAATGACCGCAATCTTCCTAACACTTAATAGGACCTTCACAATAATTGCTGTGGGAAAGTAGAGGGTAACTATTTCACATTTATACCAGTCACATTTATTCCGGTCAGAAAACCTCTTACTGGAGGGAAGTCGATTGAAATATAAGAAACTTCTTTGTAGAAAATACAAATATATACAAATATATAAGACTTTATGGTCTGAACAGACACGTTCACGCCTCCTAATAGGAGTCTTGGTTGTGATTTTGAAAAGTATTGTGTGGTGTGTGTGTGTGTGTGTGTGTGTGTGTGTGTGTGTGTGCACAAAGTGTCCACCGGTTAGTGTACAGGACTAATCCCAGTTGGTTCTGGTGTGTAAGGTCGGCATTATGTCGTGGTGCCGCCAACCCTTATCTTATAAATTATACATATAATTTATAATCTTATAAATTATACATATAATGTATAAGGTAAGAAGTTTGGTGTAGCACATTCTTGTTGGCCAAGTCAATTTCAAAACCTTCATGCCAGATTTCTGTTTGTGTTGACTTCAAGCCATAACTCTTGAACAAGACGCTTCATCTCATTCTTTTGATACCCGGCAAACTTTACCTGTCCTGACAAATGTTGAATTGGCGTTGAAGGTATCGCCGCAGGCATGCATCTTGGAGAAAGGGTGCTCCACATTAGTCAGAAAACCTCTTACTGGAGGGAAGTCGATTGAAATATAAGAAACTTCTTTGTAGAAAATACAAATATATACAAATATATAAGACTTTATGGTCCGAACAGACACGTTCACGCCTCCTAATAGGAGTCTTGGTTGTGATTTTGAAAAGTATTGATCCATAAAGAAGATATTAATGGGTAAGAGGCCCGGGGTCATGGTTTGTCTTGATTGACAGGTCTGTTGCTAGGTGTGTCTCTTGTCTCTGTCTCTGCCCAAACTTAGAAAGCTCTGCCTCTGATTCCTGCCAAGACGGCAGCGAGCATGCAATATTCGTAATAAGAATTTCTAATAAAATAATTTTAATAACATTATTTTTTTTACTCTATGTTACTTTGCGAAAGAATCGTCATGATTATATCTCGTTCATGGTTTCATGAGACAATTTCGATCTGATGCCAATAAACAACCCCGATGACAGCCATTTTTATTTCAAAAGCAGTAAGGCCGAACAAATCACATCATAAAGGACACTGAAGCCAAAGAGTATAGTCGGCAAACTGAGAACACGTTTATTGATTTCAAACACAGCAAGTCAAAACCACTGCATCCAGATGTTCCACTCAAGGGGGGTGGGGGGCGTTGCGTCCCGTTGGTCTCAGTCTACCGTGCGCTGCAGCTTATGAGCTCAAGGTGGTCGTTGAGGAGGTGACCACGTTACCGTCCGATGTTTCCTCCACAATCACGCGCACGTTGCGAGTTGTGGAGGTGCTGGTCGTCCCAGCGCTGCCCACGTGTCGGTGGGGGAAAAGGATGACAGCGTTAAAAAAAAAATATATATATATATATATATATATACGGAGAAAACCTCCAAGCACCACCTCTTCAACCCTGCTCTCGTCTTAACCGCTCCCTCACCTGATCTCTCCATCAATGAGTCTCCTGTACTCTGCGATTTCCAACTCCAGCTGGCTCTTGGTGTCCAGCAGAATCTGGTACTCGTGCCCCTGGCGCTCAATGTCGGTGCGCAGTCCCATTAACTGCGCCTCGAAGCCGGTCACCAGCTTCTGAAAGTCCTGGAGCTGCTGCGAGTACCGCGCCTCTGTTTCCTCCAAAGTGCCCTCCAGCGAGCCTTTCTGTTGGGGTGGGAATGAGGGTAGGACGACAGTGAGAAGGACATGAATGTGACGAGGAAAACGTGTCGAAAGGGATTATGGAATCATTGACGCTAACAGTAATCATTTATGCGGTTTGAGACTTTTGTTTTGTTAAAATTTGCAGATGAGAAGACATTTTTTTCAGACTCAGAACAAGCGTTACCATGCTGAGCTGGGACTGCAGTTCGATCTCCAAGCCCTGCAATGTGCGACGTATCTCAGAGATCTCCGACTTGGACGTTTGGAGAGTCTCTGTGCTCACTGCCACCTCCTTGTTAAGCTCCTCGCTCTGCGGGGGGGAGAAAGAGCAGAGGTTTCCAACATGTCGGTCAACGGTCAACAAGCTCAAGAGGACGAGACTTAGTGCGAGTCACATGCAGTACAGACATTTCTAAAGGCCGTTCAATATAAATTTGCACTATCCAGGTCCAGTCCTACCTTTGCCTGGAACCACTGGTCCAATTCACGCTGATTCTTTGCGGCAAGAGCCTCATACTGCTCACGGATCTCACTCATGACCAGATTCAGGTCCTGCTGTTGCCCTGCATCCACCTCCACGTTAATTTGACCACTCATCTGGTTCCTCATGAGAGCCATCTCCTGGTGACACGGTATAATAATGGTTCAGTGAAAGACCGGAGGCAGCTGGAAGGCAGCGGAAAACCAGGTGACACAAGACATATTTGGAATTGTTCTGCTCTTCGCTTCTGACCTCCTCGTGGTTCTTCTTGAGGAAGATGAGTTCTTCCTTGAGGCCCTCGATCTGCATCTCCAGATCCGACCTGGCGAGAGTCATCTCATCCAGTAGTCTCTTCAGCCCGGCAATGTCCGCCTCCACTGACTGGCGCATGACCAGCTCATTGTCATATCTGTCAGAGTAGTGTTTATAGTTTTCAGCCGTTTCATAGTTTACATTTTATTATATATATACTCATGTACTTGAAAACCTACTTGGTCCTGAAGTCATCTGCAGCCAATTTAGCATTGTCAATGGCCAGGTAAATGGCTGCATTCCCGTCTTTGGAATTCTGGATCTTAAGTAATAGAGAAAAGGTATGAATTAGCTCCAACTAGGCCTGATCATTATACGTATTTTAACACTTCATACGGAGCATAACAATTGATACTGATTCAGTGACGGACACACAACACAACAACATTTGTTTCATGGTATTTAACGTATAATCTCTTAAAGGCTGCATAGTTGGTAATGACAATACTGTAACTATAAATACAAATAGGTTATTTTAAGATTAATGAATTAGCAGTGACACCATAATGCATTTATAAATAATGAACAGATACATGGATTGATGGGTGACATGATGCACGGTGAATGGCATGATGTCATCATTCAGCAGATCAGGTGACATACCTTTCCCTGCAGATCGGCGATAATGACTGTGAAAGCAGAATAGTCCCGAGCCGCAGGAGAGGTCTTACTCTCCAAGAACTGGCGGATCTTAAGCTCCAATTCACCATTGGCCTTCTCCAAAGAGCGCACCTTATCCAGGTATGTTGCAAGGCGGTCGTTCAGATTCTGCATGGTGGCCTTCTCACTGACCGCAATCACGTCCCCCCCATCAGAAGCATATCCTCCACCCGATCCCATGCCAAAACTAAAACCGCCAGCGCCAGCGGCACCCCCTCCACCACCACCTCCAGAGCTGAAGGAAGCTGTGGAGATACGTCCACCCTGGCCTATTCTACCCGCATACATACTTTGAGCCCTTGAAACCTGAACTCTTCCCTGGCCGCCTCCATAGCCTCCTGCAAAGCCACCTCCATAGGCGCTTCCAGAACTAACTCCAAAGCTACGACCACCAGAACTTGTTCCGATGGAGCCCGAGGAAAACCTTAAGCTGGAAGTCATGGCTGCTGCTTGACAGGGAAGGTCCGGCTGCCTTAGAGATGAGGAGACAGAGTGTGGTGCACTGCCCTCCTTCTGTCCCTGTTTTTATCCACATCAAGGTGCTGGGGTTGGCTAAGGGTGAGGAAAAAGGGAGGAGCAGAGAAGCAGAGACATTGCAACAAGGGAGGCAGAACTCCACCCAACACACACCCCGCAGGCTACTAATGTTCAGAGACACAGGGAGATTTTCATATTGTGTTATCTTACATTAACATTAGTAACATTGCACAATGAGCATAACTCTAGCTTGCAATGGAAGAATGAAATAACTATTCTGCTTAATTCATGTAAAACTCATGTAAGATACTAAAAATAATGCATATTGAAAAAAAAATGGCATAAAGCAAAAAACATATATATATATATATATTTATATATATATATATGCATATATACACATACATATATACACATATATTTTTTACCTGTGCTGTCAGCATCCTCGGCATACAACACTTTATTAATTCTTTAACCATCAAGAACTGCTGCAATAACTCTCTCCTGTGAACGACCTGCACGATGGCAAGAGCACAGCCTTTTGTTACAGGGAACCACCACCAATCCCCCTCTTTGGAGAACTATTTTACCATGTTCGGGTCTATTAACAACGAATCACTGCTCCGAGAGGGGGAGAATCACCACGGGTGAGACAAATGAACATAGAACCGAACAACAACATGTACATGGAAACAACATAAACATAGAAACAAACAACAACATGGACACACATGGACAAACATAAACATCGGATGACAACATGTATCGAAAAAACAGAGTTAATTAAGTCCAGGAAAACTGAAACAGCAATCGGGCACATGGCCTCTTCCTGTCATAGTTATGGTAGTAAATGAAGGAGGAAAGGAGAGGAATGCAACCAGGAGTGTGTTGGGGTGCATTCAAAGCGGATGCTGGTGGCGTGCGTGCGTGTGTGTGTGTGTGTGTGTGTGTGTGTGTGTGTGTCCACCGGTTAGTGTACAGGACTAATCCCAGTTGGTTCTGGTGTGTAAGGTCGGTATTATGTCGTGGTAACTCCAAGCAGCATGGTGCCTCCAGCCCTTATCTTATAAATGATACATATAATTTATAAGGTAAGAAGTTTGGTGTAGCACATTCTTGTTGGCCAAGTAAATTTCAAAACCTTCATGCAAGATTTCTGTTTGTGTTGACTTGAAGCCATAACTCTTGAACAAGACGCTTCATCTCACTTTTCACAATAGAGATGCTGAAAAAATGGGGCGGCGGCCACAGTATCATCATTCTTTTGACACCCGGCCAACTTTACCTGTCCTGACAAATGTTGAATTGGCGTTGAAGGTATTGCCGCAGGCATGCATCTTGGAGAAAGGGTGCTCCACATTATTTTGCTTTTGCTGGATAAAAACCTCTTATCTATTTTCCTCATAAGATTTTAAGGCCGATTGTACTGCTCAACAGTTCATGGTGGCAGAAAGGCACTGGCATAACTCAACACTGGGCACCGGTGGCATGGAACGTTCACCTCAGATGAGAGAGTTGCGCTGCTCGCTTTTCCTTGGCACTGGGCTTTGGCATTCTCCTCACGTCCCAACACGAACAAGAGCTTCCTTGTTAGCTCCTGTTCGAGTTCTTGGGGTTTTTTTTAACGCCACAGATGACTCACAAAGTAAGAGTTTTACGTTTTGCATGTGGAAAAGTTTATTTGCATTTGAAAAAATGTTGAACCGATTTAGCATTACGATGCAGTTTGCTAATTGTTTTCATATGTTAACAATAAAATAAAGAATGTATGCAATATTGGCCGACCGCTTATGTAACTTGGTACAGCATGCAAGGAAAGTGAAAACGCATGCACGTACACACACACACACACACACACACACACACACACACGCAGATTTTGCATTGTCTACAAACTATTCCCTGCTCCTTTTCAAGCAACATTGCTATAAATTATCTCCAAGTTGCTGAGTAGTTTGAAATTCAACATGCTCACACAGGCCCCACTGGTGCAGTTTGAGCGAGGACCCCTTGTCTCTGTATCTTCACACCAACACATTATTCTGACATTTTGCAGACTCTTTAGCACACGTTCCCTCCACCATGCCGAGCGCTGCACATGTCAATCAGCTTATTGACGGCTGGGGAAACGTTTTTTCTCCATTGCTTTTCCGCACCCATCCTCAAGACGTATTCTCTTTATTATGAAATAATGCTAAGTTGGAAGCTGTGCAATGCAATTTTAACAATGTCAGAGGAGAGGCAGCACAAAGGCTTAAGTCAACTATGATATTGTATTCATGTATTGACTTACATTTACATTTACCCATTTTATAGATGCTTTCGTCCAAAGCAACTTACAATAGGAATGCTTTGCTCTTGTGTGTGTGTGTGTGTGTGTGTGTGTGTGTGTGTGTGTGTGTGTGTGTGTGTGTGTGTGTGTGCGTGTGTGCGTGTGTGCGTGTGTGCGCGTGTGCGTGTGTGTGTGTGTGTGTGCATGCGTGCCTGTGTGCCTGCGTGCGCGCGCGTGTGTGTGTGTGTGTGCACCGTTTTCTTAGTTCCAAGTCCAATGTATTCTGAAGTATAGATATAGATCGATATCAAAAATATGAATGTTTGGTGGGCATTTAAGTGATATTGGGAGCTATGTAACAGGTTAAAGTATGCACCCCTTCAGTGGTGATCAAATTTTGCAGCACCTTGTCCAAACCTGAAAGACCTGAAATGGAATTTTAAGGGAGTGGCTGAGGGAGTGGCCACAATAAAAAAAACAACACTGTTTTTATTTGTTTAGTTGGAGAAACGGGGAACGGGGACACACAGCGGAGTGGAGATCACTCCCTCTCCGTTGCGCATTTCGTATCAATATGCCTCGTTGGTATATTGATGTATAGTCCATGTAAGCTGGGTTTTACGAACAAATGCTGTGCTGCTTACACGATGCCACTCTGAACCCACTCATATATTCTCATCTCATCTTTTTACTGAAATAGAAATGCAATTGACGTTGAGATTAGGGTCACTCCTTCCACTGGAGAATGATTTTAAATTATAATTGCTGATATTTTTATAAACACCTGTGATTGCTTTAACTAGTGTGTCTGCAATGTGCAGACATTAATTGAGTGACGTCGACTGAACGGCATTTTTCTTGTAATTTGTTTGCAGGTATCTCTTGCGGAGGAGAGACGAGAGAGAAAAAGAGAGAAAGTATATCGAGCCTTGACTTGTCCCTACAGGAAACAGAATCAAGGAAGGTCTATCACGAGCAAAGCATAGCCTTCGTTCACACACCGCCAAATGAATGATTGCAAAATAATTACATTGATAGAAGAGCACTGTAGATTTTAAACATGTTTAAAATAGTTGTGGTTTGAAAGAGCATGTTTCTGCCGAACAGACTGAAGAGGTTTGGTTCAATAAAATACATTTGGTTTGACATCATTACAGCCGTCTTTCATCCCATCAGTTTTCATTTGAATAAGAAACACTTGATGTGAAATTGGAGAAAATTCTTGCTCAGGGTTAAAGCATATAGCAGGCCTAATGAGCTATAGTGTTACATGCAACAGGTGAGAAATGTAGTATTACTGTGATAGTTATTACTCATTATTGCAAGGATAATCGTTACTGTGTTATTACTTTGAGTTATTCCTGTTCTAATACTGTGAGTTTGTACAAGTTTTTGCTGTGATAGTTATTACTGTGATAGGAGAAACACCCAGTGGTTTTTCAGGTGTGGATCATCTATTATTCACATGCCACTTTATTTATTCACATGCCACTTTAATGCACAAATGTGTATTTACATAATTTCCTAATTGCCTAGGAGGTAGAGCTGGTCGTCTAGTAATCTAAAGGTTGCTGGTTCGATCCCAGGCTCCTCCTGCTAGCATGCTGTAGTGTCCTTGAGCAAGACACTTAACCCCTAATTGCTCCTGATGGCTGCGTCCGGCGGTGTTTGAATAATTGTAAGTCGCTTTGGATAAAAGCATCTGCTTAATGTAATTCCCTTTATCTGTTTTATTCTATATATTTTTATTCTATTCTATAAGTATTCGACTTACTGTATTACATTTTAGGAATCAGTTTGTTGGTCTAGTAGAAAGAAATTTTTTTAGGTAGCTACTGTGTCCAGTCTAGGACATGTAATCACGTGTAATCACCGGGTGCGTTGCATTACATTTCACCGCATATATGTATGAAAGTATGTATATGTATGTGACGAATAAACCTCTTGAATCTTGAATCTTGAATCTTGAATCTACCGAGGAGTGAAAGGTAATGAATTGTCTATTTTTCTCTCTCTCTCTCTCTCTCTCTCTCTCTCTCTCTCTCTCTGTCTTTCTCTCTCTCTCTTTCTCCCTCGAGTGAAAGGTAATGAATTGTCTATTGTTCTCTGTCTCTCTCTCGCCAACAATTCCGCTACAGTGTGTGAAAATTCATTGAAATCTCAGGTGAGTCACTGCCAGTATCGGCAACACCCTCGCTTTTTGTTTTCTTTTGCCCACATTCAGGCAGGTTCCACCCTGCGGTGTGGGACCACACCCTTCTGTGCAGACCTAAGAAATCACTTTTGCTCAAAAATTGGTTTTACTTCAAATATTATTTTGCAAAGATTATGAAGGCGTACTACAAAACAAAATGCGACTCCTTGAACCCAAACACTGCCTATTTTATTTAAGTCACAATAAAAGGCGACTTTGGGACACCTGAATGGGATTCAGTTACAATAAGTGGAGAAATAAATCTTCATGCAACTTTGATTATAGTTACTATAATATGGTCTGATTATATGCAAATGTATTATTAAATTGCACAGATTATCATTATGTGAATAAAAAAAAACAAAAAACATATTACCTCTTCTAGTTCTAATAAGCACCCTGTGGGCCCACCACCCGCAGGGATAGGCGTTGGGGTCGGGTGCAATGCCAGCCGGGCAGCGGGCAAAGGCGGGGGCCTGGGCCTGCTGATCCTCGGCATCGCAGACTAGTTCTAGGGACGTGGAATGTCACCTCTCTGGCGGGGAAGGAGCCGGAGCTGGTGTGGGAGGTGGAGCGGTACCAACTATATATAGTTGGGCTCATCTCTACGCACAGCACCGGCTCTGGAACCCAACTCCTTTTCCGGAGTTGCCCAGGGTGAGAGGCGCCGGGCGGGTGTGGGGAAACTCACGAGCCCCTGTGTTGGAGTTCTCCCCAGTGAGCGAGAACGTCGCCTCTATGCGACTATAAGTTGCTAAGGGTAAAGCTCTGACTGTTGTGTGTGCTTATGCACCGAACACCAGTTCAGAGTATTCGGCCTTCTTGGAGTCTTTGGGTGGTGTCCTGGAAGGGGCTCCGCCGAGGGACTCTATAGTTCTACTGGGATCTTCAACGCTCACGTGGGCAACGATGGAGAAACCTGGAAGAAGAATTTGACATTTGGCTAAACGTTGTTTTCTGATGCCACACGTTCAGGTGACCAGTTGTGATAAAGGCACAAAAACTTACGAATGTACTGCAAATTGTGACAAATAATCTCTTGAACTTGAACTTGAACTTGAAATATCTACAGCTAAATCTTCTGATAGGACATTCCAGTGGATGGTAAACTAAGTCACATCATGTGAGTCCTTCCCATGTACACAGGATGAGGTTCAGTATGTAGATGCTTTTTCCTTACTTGTGAGTTCAGTATATTCCAGCTCTGACACTTAATGAATCATTATTTACAGTGATGAATTACACCCTTAACAAAAATTTGACATGTCAATCATTTCAATTCAGCAAAGCATGTAGGGACTTGATTTAGAGTCTACAGGAATCACATTTTTGTTTTGCATCAGATGACTCTTCGGCCGCAGATCAACACTGCTTCTCCACTTGATCCAACCTGCCCCGATGAAGAAGCCTGCGATGACAGATTTGTGAACGTTGTGTTTCTGCAGATTGGGAAATATTCATGGTTTAAATGAGGACAGGTGTTCCAGCAAGTCGGTCCATCTGGGGCCCTCAGGCCTTCCACTGCCGGCCTGTTAGAAGTACCAGACCCCACTCAGAAGAAGCTCGGAGATGCAGCCTTTTCAAGCTATGCTCCCAAATTATGGAACAAGCTGAGGCAGATTCTGTCGGTGCTTTTAAGCGAATGCTAAAAATGTTTCTTTTCAGCTCAGTCTTCTTAGATGTTTTTGTTTTAATTTTTAATTAAAAAAACTTCAATTTCACTTCAACTTCAATTCAAACTTTAATTGAATTTTGTATATTTTATTTAATTTGCAAATTCTTATTCTGTTGGTTTTTGGTTTCATTATTTTAATGCTTGTATTATTATTGTGCTTTTATTGCTACGATCTGATGGCCCTTTTCAATAAAGCACTTTGAGTTGCATATTGCGTATTAAAGGTGCAAATGCAAATGTATTATTAAATGGCACAGATTATCATTATGTGAATAAAAAAACAAAAAATATTAGGTTATTATTATTATTAGGTTATTAAGGTTATTATTATTATTATTATTATTATTATTATCATTATTATTATTATTATTATTATTATTATTATTATTATTATTATCATCATCATCATCATTATTAGGGGTCCGGCCCTCGAAGGAGGCCCCTGTTGTTTTTCTTCATGAAAAATTTACATCAGTAGTCTATGGATGTCCATGGAAGTACCTGGGATGGTCTGTGACCTCTTTTTTTAAATTTTATTTTATTTTTTACCTGTGTTGGCAGCATGCTGGGCATACAACACAGAGTATTTGTGCCATTGCGTCTAGGACAGAGTTACATTACATTACATTACATTTAGTCATTTAGCAGACGCTTTTATCCAAAGCGACTTACAAGGGAGAATAACATTCAAGCTACATTGCGACAGAGATTAGTGTAACAAGTTAGTCTGCAACGAGTTAGTCTGCAAGTGGAGTTGAAGTTTTCAACCTGCAATGCAGCTCTTTATTGATTCTTAAATCATCAAGAACTGCTGCAATAACTGTCCTGTGGACGACCTCAAAGATGACAAGAGCACAGTTTTTAGGTTATACAGAACCACCACCAACCCCCCTCTTTGGAGAACTATTTACCATGTTTGAGTCTATGAACAACTCACCACTACTCCAAGAGGGGGAGAATCACCATGGTTGAAACAATAAAACACAGAACCAAACAACATTTACACGAAAACATTAACATTCGACGACAACATGTATTCAAAAACAGTTAATTAGGTACAGGAAAACTGGAACTACTGTTGGGCACGTGGCCTCTTCCTGTCATGGCAGTAAATGAGGGAGGAAAGTAGGGGAATGCAACCAGGAGGGTGCTAGGGGGGGCATTTGAAGCGGGTGTGGTGTGTGTGTGTGTGTGTGTGTGTGTGTGTGTGTGTGTGTGTGTGTAAGGAGTCCACCGGTTAGTGTACGGGATTTATCCCAATTGGTTCTGGTGTATGAGGTCGGTATTATGTTGTGGCCAAGCAGTGGAAGGAGCCCTGAAGCACCCCCATGCCTGGCCCAGAGGAGCATTACCCAGTCCCAGGGAGCACCAGGAGACCCCGCACCCCAGGGCACACACATACAACCCACCCCCAAGTGCAGGCACAAGCCGCAGTCGCAGGCACTGAACCCAGGCGCCCCGCACAAGGGCAAGGCCCGCCCCACCGCAACCGACCAGACGCCCCACCTGGCTGCGAGCACCGAGCGCCCAGAGTGTGCTCAGCGCGGGGCACCCGGATGTGAGCGCTCCCCCGCCGATGCGGGCAGGCCGCCAGATACAGTATATGGGCCCTCCACCAGAAGCCGTGCAAACCCCAGTGCTCAATGTGTGCTGATGCAAATTGCAGTTAAAATTGCGAGGTGTGGTGGTGCGAGTTTCTGATTAGTCAAACCCGAATCACCCCTCCTGCCCCGCAGGCCCTGGTCTGGTGGAGTGTTGTTTGGAGTATGATTGGTGTGCGAGTGTATGTGTTCAATGCAAATATGAATGGCATTAAAATTTTGGGATGGACAAAAGCACGCCGGAGTAGAAGTGTGACAGGCAAGATGGCAGCCATCCAGCGCATCCACACCCACATAGTTCACACCCAACCCATCCCGCAAACCCTATGCCTACTGTGTGGTGTATGTACTGAGTATGAGTTACATCTATCTATCTATCTATCTATCTATCTATCTATCTATCTATCTATCTATCTATCTATCTATCTATCTATCTATCTATCTATCTATCTATCAATCTATCTATCTATCTATCTATCTATCTATCTATTGTAGTTTCTTGATGAATTTGATGTGTTGATGAAGAAGGAGTGACCGCTGACGCTGACTTGAGTAAAATAATAGATTTATTACAAAAGAACAGCATCAGACCAGACTTTGCCTAGGAAGTCCAGGAGAGAACCAAGCCGGAAGGATTCTCTCTCGAATGCAACTCGGGCGGGTCTTTTATACTGGCCCAAAGACAACATTTACCATTTGGTTCCCCTACATAGGTCACAGGTCACATTTCACCTCCCTTATCACCAGGACCCCTAGTGATGTGCTCTCTCTCTCGGGACCCCTGGCATCGTCTCTTAGTAATTATCTTATACGATGGGGCTGTCTTGGGACACCACACATTCCAAGACACCTCACTATCCATCTATCTATCTATCTATCTATCTATCTATCTATCTATCTATCTATCTATCTATCTATCTATCTATCTATCTATCTATCTATCATCTATCTATCTATCTATCTATCTATCTATCTACCTATCTATCCCTCTATCTATCTATCTATCTATCTATCTATCTATCTATCTATCTATCCGAGAGGGATTTTTTTTTGGTTCTTCTACAATGAATCATTATATTGATTTGGCATCTGAGCTCTATAACATTTTGTGAGACACTGCATGGGGTTCTGGGTGCAGTTTAATATCCAAGTTTCCAAATGTTACTTATGCAACAGCAGTCTGTTTCCACTTAGCCCAAATGAGATCATGCTGCATCCAAAAAAGGGTCCGTTTACTAGTTTTGCAGACGGTAGACTGTAGGTGACCCCTGCTGGTCCTCAGTGGGAGTTCATGAATCAGGAAACCCTTGTGATTGATGATTGTTTCATTATACATAACATTATGTTCAAAAATAGACTTCCAAAAGATTATGCGACAGTCTTGGCAGAAATGTTATACCATCCACAAACTTGTATCTGGATGGGAAGCAGTTGCATATTATTTTATGTTATTTAATGGAGATTCATAAAATAACAAGTTGCACAATTTCATGATGCAAAATGACAGTGATTAACAGCGATTATATGCAATGCAATCAAAATAAAATGACTCAACTGGCAAGAGTTAACTAGTTGCCAAACCACATTTTTCGCAATTGAAATTCCATTTTAGATATTCCAAACACCCTAGCTGGGATGGGATGGAGAGATGGATTGATGGATTTATGGAGTTTGAGTGAATACTACCTTAACCTGAAACACTCATATTTGTCTCTCCCCATAAAAATTGGCTTAAGTAGTTTAATAAACAGATGGTTTATTTCAAACCAAGACTGATATGTAGCATCCACTGAGAGAATAGAGATGATGATGATGATGATGATGATGATGATGATGAGGAGGAGGAGGAGGAGGATGGTTATTATTATTATTATTATTATTATTATTATAAGGGGTCCAGCACCCAAAGTTATTGTTAATGAAAAACTGACGTCAGTATTCTGTGCAACCACAGACAAGATTAATAAAATGTGTATTCGGGGCCGTCCTGTCGCTCCGATCAGTCCATTATTGTGGAATAATTTAGTAAAAAACTTTCACCAAAATTGGACCACAACATGTCTGTACTGTCCTGAATACAATTTATATACAATTTTCAAAGTTGACTAAAAATGTCTGGGCGGGGCCTAGTTGACATAATCTTCCATAACTCATCAATGCATTATGTTAGCATCATCCACTTTGGTACATGTGCAAGAAGGGACTCTGAGGCACTGTGAAAAATCTGGTCGTCCAAAACGTTTTTTTCCGTACCTCCTCCTACAAATTTGGTACAAACAAAATGGCCACCATCAACCATTCAAACTGCAGCATCAATTACACAGGGTTAGCAATGGCCGATCTGAATTTAATTTGATGATCATATGCACCAATGTACCTACAATTACTCTTATCAAATATGTGTTCACAATGTTCTGCAGAAATAAGGATATTGTCAACTGGTGAAAGAAGCGACTACAGAAAATGCCACATAATCGATCATGTATATATGAAAGATTTCACAACTCATTGCATCAAGCCCGTGCAGAGACGTTAAGAGGGGCAAGTGCTCAAAAAAATGAAAGGGCACATGGACCCGCATCCACCCAGCTCCATGTTGAACTGCATCACAAAGACCAAGGACATGTTGTCCTTTGTGATGTTGTCCTTTGTGAGGAATATGCAAAAACAGACAATATATGAATATACGCCCGCACCACATGCCCCGAAGAACAGCTGAAAACACAAGTCAGGTGAATTGGTAAGTCCGGCCAAGAAATATTGATTGATATGATGAGACCTTTTATTTTGCCTGCAAATGGAATGGCAATGTAATGCCGTCGTGTTTTCATCAGAGAAATATGCAACGTCTTGTGAAATATGCAATATGCATCAGCAAATCTGCAAAATGTTCGAAAGAGTTTGGGTAAGTGAACATATAATTTGTGTTCAATAAGTCACTTGGTGCAATTGCCGTGACGAACCTGTACTCCGCGCATTGCTGCCTGCAGCTATAGTTATTGTTATTATTATGAGGCTATTATTATGTTATTATTATTATTATTATAATTGTTACTATTTGTATTATTATTTATAATAATAATAATAATAATAATAATATAATTATTGTATGACATTGACATATAATGCGTCTCTAGTATCATCAAATTGAATGATGCTTCAGTAGCCTTTCATTCTGTCCTTTAAATCTTGTGTTTGCGCTAGTCCTGCTTTGGTGCACAAGTAAAGATTAAAGACAATATCAGAAAGGCGCATGACACATTCAGACAGCAGGCAAAAAAGCTGACGGTTTGGTTTGGTGGTCGGTTTCAGCTGACGGTGTTGGCGACGGTGACATTTGGTTCTGTTGCAACAAACACGGCTTGTAAAATCAATGTTCACCAACACTCAATCACTCAATGTTGCGATGGCTTCAGTGTCTAAACAGATGCTTTTGTGCAATGTACACACATGCATAGTGTTGGGAAAATCCAGCTGAGTGATTGATGACACACTTGGTGTAGCAGCCCCGGCCTCCTCAGCTCAGATGGATCACCTCTCAGGGGCAGCCACGTCACAGGTTTTATTGTTATTGCAGTGAAAAACATCTAGTTACAGGTGAGTAAATGGTGTGTATTGATGAGCTCCTAACGAATGTAGATAAGTCCATCATTTCCTTTACGCACATCCTCTCCGTCCATCCACCGATCAATCACAAGCAGTGGAGGCTGTTATCAGTATCTACACAGAATTTGGTATAAAAGCAGTCCATTAAATGTCACAAGCATAACAGCCTGAGTCCCTCATGCACGGATCTAAGACACACTTCGCAGGTAAAGCAAGTTAACTGAGATTAAAAAAAAAAAAAAAAAAAATCTTACAATAGTTGACAATTAGTTAATAAGAATGAACTAAACTAAAACTCTCCCGTTTCTCAGATATGGCGACGAAGGCAATTCTGGTTTGCGCGGTCGCTGTCGCCCTGCTGGTGTGCAGCACCACGTCGACACCGCGACCCTCCTCGGATGGAGGGACCGGGAAGGGCGGGATGCTGCTGCAGCTTCTGGGACGGAAGGAGACGGAGAGAGAGACGAAGGAGTCTGTTCCCAGGAAGACGCGTCGCTCGCAGGTGGACAAACTGCTGCACCTGACGGAGGACGAGCGAGAGTTCCTGGCCAAACAAATCACACAGGCCATCTCAGGTACATCCTGTCCTATAGGGCGTGGGTGGAAAATGAACGCACGTGCGGACTGGGAGATGAGAGCCAGGGGTAAACTACAGGAATGGAGGGCGAGCGTCATGTCGGCGTTGCTATGGTGACCAGGGAGGGCAGTGACAAGTTGCTGGGGCCCGAGCAACTTGTTGCATTGTCACATGGCATTTATATTTGTCTTTTCTTGTGGTTCATCCCTGCCATCATCTCCCGTTTCCCATTAACGCACTGTATCAAGTTTTCTCTTTCTCTCTCTTTTTACTATCATCATGTGAGCGTAGTCATTCTACCCGGGTGTTTTTACATAGTATTGTGATTCACATCAATGAATAGGGCTGGGAAATATTGACTAAATTAAATCTCACAATATTTTTTGATTCAAAAAACGTTTCAATTGATAAGAGCAGTAATTTGACGATATTTTGGTGCTTGGTGACTACTAAATGTTTGAGACAATCATTAGTAAATGTGGATATTATGATCAAGCTGGTAGGTACATGGATTAGAACGGTCTATGAGGTTCAGAAAGCTGGATTACTTTACTGTAATGCAGCATTAAAGACAACATGTACTGTATATGTATGTGACAAATAGTCTCTTGAACTTGGAACTTGAACATCTAATTATATCACATTATTACCAGAACCAAATTCCCAGACGATGCCTCGTCTCGTATCTCGATGTGGATCTATCGCCCGGCCCAGATCAATGAATACACAGCGACCGTAACCAATAAGTCCACATCTTTTCCGCTCCAACGCTCTGTGAGGCTTTAAAACTTCAAAATGTGAATTGAACCCTTCTGCTTGGTTTACGTAGGCCTGTTGTGTTCGCAGAGATGATGAACTCTGAGTGCATGCTGAGCCGCGACTACCAGGGCTGGGTGGACTTCGGACGCCGCAGCGCCGAGTAGAGACAAGCTCTCACTCCGCACGCACACAGCAGCATGGTTTCATTGTATAACCTTTGCTTAAAGATTCTAAAAAAATAAATAAAAGCATATGCACAATTATGAAGATCTTTCTCTCTCCCCCCACAAATGGTGTTTTAGTGTGAGATATTTGTCGGGTGAGCACATTTTAAGCATGTTTCAATACTAGTAACACGAACAAAACTGTATTGGATGGAAATTCAAAGTACAGTTTATTCACAGGCGACAATTTATATACACAGACATGACCTTGATTGAAACCTATGTTACGACAAACAGCAGTACATTTCAAAATCGAGGAGAAACCCATAGTTATGATTTTTCCCTTTTGAATCCACAGTATCCTATGCCGTTTTATCGACTGGTGATTGTCCATATCGTTTGTGAAGCGAACACGTGCTTGTTTGAACGACCACTTATTTAATGTTGTCTCGCTTATCACATTATTGAAGGTATCCCCTCAATCCGACGGAGGGGATTCACTTTGAATGTCCTTCGTTCACTTCTGAAGTGTCCCAAAAGTTTACGTCGTAACTCTTGGGGATTCGGCAGATCTGTCCAAGGAAGATTAAATACCCCCCGTTTCTCGCAGTTTCAGTTATTTTGTCTTTTAATGGCGCGTGGCGGGGCAACCTGACTTATCTCGGTCAAGTTGAAAATGCTTCACAAAAATAAAAATAAAATCCTTCGGTAAGCAAAGTCTTTCAAGTAATGCTTAAGTCACAGGGGGGTGGGGGGGACATAATAACGTGGGTGACGTGTGAATTGGGTGAAGTGCTGCCTTGTGATTATATCTTGCACATTCTTCATCAGATAGAAAACTAATATGCAGGAGGGTGTACTTCAGTGCATTGTCCCAAATTGCTTTACTGAAATGAACAATACCAATGAGAAGCATCGCACACAAAACACAAAGGTATATATATATTTTAAAAAATGACCGCACGTTAAAGTAATTTGGACTGACAGGGTGATTTTCCTGAGATGACGGTGTGACACATCATGGAGCTCCATCTACTGTACCCAAGTTTGTGTAAAAAAAAAAAAAAAAAAAAAAAAAAAAAAAAAAAAAATTGCAACCGAGCATTGCTACATCACAGTGACGCCAAAGAAACTTCAAGACGCTTCGCTTCCAGGACAACGACTTCAGGGGGAGAACTCGAAGACCGTCTTTCCCGGGGGACGTCCGACGGCTCCCTTCCCCTGCCCGTCTCCCCAGCCCGCCATCCCCCGAGCCACCACCTTGTGCAAACCCACGCTCTGCAGCTTCTCCACCAGGTTGAAGCTGAAAATGCTGCCCCGCCTCCCCTCCGCCTCCAAATACGGCGCCGCCCTCGCCGCGCGGGGTCGCCGCGGGTGTGAGCAGGAGGAAGACGCCGTGATGCCCTGATCCTCCAGCAGCTTCAGCAGGCCCAGGGACGGCGCCGCGGGGGTCCAGGCGGAGGGGGGAGGCAGGCCTGCGAGGCGGGACACGGCGGGGGGTTCCAAATGCTGCGGCGGGGGAGGAGGATGAGGCTGAGGATAATGATGATGATGAAGGTGGTTGTGATGCGTGGATGCGGACAAAGTGCTCAGGTGCTCACGGTTCCCACTAGCTGGCAGGATGAGAGCGTGAAGGCTGCGAATAGAAAGAAGAAAAAATGTGTAAAAATGTTTATAATTTTTTTTTAGCATTTATCTATTTTTTAAATGTATCTAATAAATACATATGGTATATAGTATCAAGAATATACAATTATATAGATATAAAAAATCTTAATCCAGGCACAATAATATGTAGAGTTGTTTCTTGGTATATAAATATATATAAAAGATATAAAACACATGCACAGCGCTGCAAGCAAATACGATTTTACGGCAAGGCAATACAGACGAGACCGAAAAGAAAAAAAGTGCTTTTGGTTAGTTCAGTTGTTGTTAGCCCCCGTTAGTTCCAGTGCTCAACATTTCATCAATATGATGCGGGTTTGCGAGGACTGACGGGAATTTATGTTTGGCCAACACCCGCTACAGAATAGTAAAAAGATGTCAAAACAAATGGCGTGGTTAAATCTTAAGGAAGCCGAGACGAGTTTTCAGCCATGTCGGGGTTTGAGCGCACACTTAGTAGGGAGGAGTTGGGAGCGTGGGTTAGTTGAGGTATAATATTCATAGGAAGAAGGTCAAGGTGGAAGCAGATTACAGGATTTTCCGATTTTCTCCGGTCCAATTCAAAAGGCAGCGCCAGGAGCCCACCGTGTTGAACATCATCCATATCTTAAAAAAATAAATGTCATTAAAAATACAGCTCATAACATCAATAACTCTGGCAGGAAATCGGTTCTTGGTCAAATAGAAAATCTTGTACTGTGTCTCCGCCGATTCTTATTTTCCAGCATTCTAATTCCGATGTGTCCTTAATCCCTGGCTCTTACTTTGCCACAGAGCCGTCTTTTAGAGCTGGACAAAGAGCCGGGACAGACGCTTTCTGTCAATGTATGAATGAATAAAGATGAAGAAATCGGTAAGGACAGAGGGACACACCTGCAGCGCGTGTTGAAATTTGGGAATCAATAAGAAAATGGTGTGACTTTGAACTGTCCAAACACAACACGAGGTATGAAAATAAAGTGCAGCACAGAGGAACCGTTGAGTCACAAAATATTCATAAATATTCCCTGGTTTTGAGTTTACAGTGACCAATTATAGGGCTATTAAAATAGTAAATTGCACCAAGTTGTATAACAAAGGAAAAAAACGACAAATGACTAGGTATATATGCCAGTGAGCCTTTCTGTGTGTGTGTGTGTGTGTGTGTGTTTGTGTACAGGAATTATGTGTTTCTATATTCTTACCTGGCTGAGAAAGAAGGGGTGAGGATGGAGGGTTGGAGGACTGGTGGGCAGGTGGTAATGGTATGTGTGGGGGAGGTCTGGGGGAGGTTGGGACCGGTTGGAGAGACTGCGAGGATGAATGGAGAGGAAGGACACACTTAACTACACACCCACGCCACGTCACCAAAACTACACACACGAACACACAACATCAGTGAGAAGCTACAGGATCGCTGTCGATTGTCACCGATGTAAAGGGATAGCAAATAAGTAAAAAGAAAGCACATAATGGATGGGGTATGAACATTTTGGAGTGTTGATGTTTGAGTAATAAGTAGCTAAATATGTCGTGAGTTTCAATGTCACTGCACTGAGACTCAAAAGTGCGTCCATGGGTGGAAGTATGAAAATGAATTGCAAACAGTTAAGAGTCTACCAGAGGAGAGTAGAGGAGGTGCATCTATGAAACAGGATTTTATCAAACCATTCATCCCAAAGTGACTGGATCAAAAAATGTAATAAAATATGTATATAATATACTGCATACATATTATTACATTTATTAATCTTTTTAAATTTAAATTTTTAAATGTTTTATTTTTTTTTACAAACTATATTATTGTTTGTACCAAATACACCAGGTTCAAGAAGTATCTGGTTAAAATATGGCTTCTCGCTGGAATTAAAAATATATTGGGGTTTTTTTAATTCCTTTGGAGAGTTTTAAAAACTACTATAATAATATACATAATAATAATACTTATTTTATAATAATACTTATTTTTAAAAAGTAGTTTCGATATGTGTCTACTATTGCCCCAGTACATATGCACATACTGTCCAGCCCATACTGCTTCAGCTATGTCTCTAGTATGTACAAAACCGTTTTTATTTTTAGTTCAGAAGAGTGACACAAAATTATATTAATGATCACACACATTTTTTAAGATTCTGCGCTGAGACTTTTACTATGGATGTAATGGACAGCACACAATATAATGCTCCACAAACAATATTAATTGAATGAAAACATGTAGATCCTGCTGACAATTGTTCCCCAGCGTAAACAGGTCTGGAAAGGCGGCTCATTTGGGGAAATAAAGCTATGGTGCTTAAGTGCCAGAGAATAGGTGTATTATGGGCTTTTCTGTCATTGAGGAGGGCGCAATAAGTATAATTTAGGTCTTTAGCTACTTCTTAATACTATCTATAACTACGGAGGTAACCATTCAATTAGCATCTGTCTCTAACCAGCCTGGAGTGAATATTCATCACATCTTAAGACCATCCAGGTCGGAACACACATCACCAAATTGTCATGGCTGCCGGTTGCAACCCGTCAGGGATTAGCGATATCCGCCTTCTCTGTCTCTTACCCATGGCGCCGTGCGCTCCAGCCAGCAGCGACAGGTCTGGTTCGTCCTCTTCCAGGTCGTTGAGGCTGTAGACGTGCTGCATGTCGATCTCTAGCTCCCTGAAGTCTTTGGTCACGACTCCCGGACGGGGGTGCAGGATGCCCCCCAGGTTGGGCTGGGCCAGCTGCTGCCACTGGTGCAGTGTTACCGAGCCTGAGGAGAGATTTGGGAGGACCGCGGTCAAGGAACGCCGCATCGCACGGTAGAGTTGCACAGTAATGACATACAGATCGTCGCAAAAGTGTATATTTCGACAGTGTACAGTAATGTTTATTCTGCGTCAAATAGTCACCTTCGAGCGGTTTGACAATCTGCAGGCGGTCGGGCAGGTAGGACCTGGACCCCCCCGAGGAGCCGCAGGAGTGCTGCGAGCTGCCGTTGGAGTAGTTGGTGCCCGTGGAGGCCGCCAAGCTGGACACCAGGCTCTCGTTGGGGGTCAGGAAGCCGCTGGAGCCCGGACCCTTCTCACTGTGCGCCGCCAGCGCCCGCAGCTTCCGCTCGCGCTCCACGTCGAAGAAGGGCCGCTCGGAGGAGTGGCTCTGCTGGCGTGCTGACAGGCTGTGCAACGCTGCCTCCAGATCCTGGCCCCCTGGCATGCCGGGCTGGCCCAGACGCTTAGGGCCACTGGCACTGCGGATTAGAGAGGGGACGTAGGATATTGAGGTTCATATGACATTGAGGCAACCTGATATGTAGGGAAAAAAATATATAATTATTATTATTAATAATAATAATAATAATAATAATAATAATAATAATAACAATCAAGATTTTATGAACTTATGAACTTTTCAGAGCCAATTTAAAATAAACAGCACGTGCACATGCAAAATCTCTAAAGCAGGGGTCTCAAACTACAGGACCACGTCTGTCCCACAAGACATTTTATATGGCCCTCTAGATGTTAATATTACACTGGTAAATCTGTCTTGCAAATTAATTTTGAAATCACAATGATTAATCAACTGTTATTCCTTAGAAACGTTTTACTGTACTTATTTTTTACTTAAAAAAGTAACTTACTTACTTACTTAATACTTTCAAACATCGTAAAACAGTATATAACGACGATTCTTTTTTTTATGATGACATGTTTATTTTTATCAGACGTCTGTTTTTCCGTTGATGTTGAAGCCCCCTCCCTAGGCCAAGACAACCTGGTAGTTTGGCCCCCGGGCCCCTGCTGTCAAGAGTACAGGTGCTCGCTACATCACCATCACACACGCACGTTCCAGCCGACCCGTTCTCCTCTCTGTGAGCAAGGCCGGCGTTGAGCTTCTCCTCCAGGATGAGGCTGGCGTTGTCCGAGCCGTAGTAGCTGGTCCTGGGCGTGCTGGTGCAGCTCGAGCGGGTGGAGACCGGGCTGGAGCCGGGCAGCCCCGGGGAGTGGCACCGGGACCGCAGCCGGGCGGCCTTGTTCACCACCTTCACCGTCTCAAACACACGCCGCGGGTGGTTCCTGCCGGGAGAACCAGGTGATGTCACAAACCGGCACAATAAGTTACATTTCCTGAAAACAGAACCGACTTTGATTTTCTTTGTCATCAACTTCTGCTGCACTGGGGAGCACAAGCTCAGCTTATGATAAGCTGCAGATATGGTTTGATTCAGAGGAATCGCTGCTCCTTGACAAATCAGGAGAACTCACTTGTACTCTGAGGGAGCCGGGCTGTCCAGGCCTTTCCGGAAGGTTCCCTCTATCTCAGCTGCCAGAGAGTCCATGGGGAACACGGAGGCTAGCGCGCTGTATCGCTGCACGGTGCTGTTGGGAAGGCTCTTATTCCGCAAGTTTTTAATGTCCTCTCTGGCCTCCTGCAGCATGTCCTCACACTCTGAATACTTGTCCTGTAGGTCCTTCAGCTGCAGCCAGGGGGCGACAGAAACCGGTCAAACGCTACAAAGGGCTAAACAACAGCATCACTATGCAGCCGGAGTATAATGCAATGGGGGTTGTTTTTTTTTTTTTTCCCCCCAATCGAACGACAATCTTTTTTTTTTTTTTTTCCTTGCGGAGAGACGTGATTTGGATTGTTCGATTAAGTTCCTCACCTCCGATTTTAGTTTTTCTTGGCTTTCCCGCGAGGCAGTGAGGTGCTGGTTCAGCTCCTCGTTTTCATTTGTGAGCTAGGAAGCAAGTGATGGGGAAACAGTTGAACTTTATTCTGTCTTTGGCCCAGAGCACATCTCGTCGAGAGCCACCACTGGGAGATTTAAAGCGTGGGTAAATATTTAATGTGTTCATATTGCATAACTTATGTAACGGTGCCATTGTTTTATGTAACCTCCTTAAGGGCACCTTCCCTGACCTGTGTTTTGGGATTGGCATGGTCGCTGCTGGATTATGTGGTTGTGTGCTTGGTTTTCCACCCTCGCTGTGTGTGTTTCCGTTTGAAAGTCCACTGATGTGCTGGTGTGCGTTCATTAAGTGTCTCCCTCACCCCCTTGCAGCGGGCCTGCAGGTCCACGATCTGGGCGAGCAGGCAGCTGATCTCCTCCTGCTGTCGCAGGGAGTCCTCCACTTTTTTGGCCAGCTCCTCTGACAGGTCCACGACCTGCCTGTTGACAGACGCTGCAGCACAGAAGTGACGGAGTGAGAGATAATGTCAATGTGTACCCAGGTGGACAAACCATGTGTGTGTGTACACTTGTACACGTTATACAGTGTATTATGACACAGGGCAATGCTTACACAGCTCCTCCACACACACCATCATCAGCTCCTGCTCCTGCTCCTCGTAGCTGGTGGTCTCCGACGTCAACTTGTTGGCCTGAGGAATTTGCATCGACATCACCAAGCTTGTTAGGTACACAATCCACTTTGGGCGCCGTCCATTTCGCAGTTATTTAAGTTCTGTTCGGCAGCGCGTGGAACCTCCTTACCGCCGACCGCAGCTTGTGGTTCTCCTCTTCGAGACCCTCGAGTTTCTGCTGCAGGAAGTCATAGTGAACAAAGCTGCTGAGGGAACTGGAGGACTTGTTCCTTTTAACTCTGGAAACAGGGGGCAACACAGAGGTCAAGGTCACAAGATGTTTATTCGTTGTTATTTGTGAAAATCATGGAAGTCTCTTTGATTAAACCCCAAATTCTCATCCCAGCTTTCACTGACCATCGAAAATGCAGAAACAAACTTTAGTCTTATATTTTAAGGTGATGTTAAGCCGAACAAACACCAGTTTTAACAACATTGCCGTTCATTTATAAAGCGACAATAAGGCAGTTTTATTAGATTTTAACAAAAAGGTGTAATGTTCTTATCACAAGCTAGTTTTTCTGTTGTTTCTTCAGTGAGAAATAAAGAACATTGTGTTGCTTTTCAGGAATAAATCAGGGGAATCTTGGACATGTGTGTTATGTATATATATATATATATATATATATATATATATATATAAAAAGAGGGATAATAGATCAAATGAAAGATTTGCCTCCTGAATATAGCCCCTCGAGATACAGTGTATAGATGTGTTTGTGTGTGTGTGTGTGTGTGTGTACGTCTGTGTGTGTGTGTGTGTGTGTGTGTACTAACGGTGAGCATGGTGATTCAGAGTTTTCGAGCTCCTCGTTGCTGGCGTAGAATTGGAGGAGGTCGTCTCTCATGGAAAGCTCGTGGCGAAGCTGTGCAATCTAGAGGCCAGAGAAAATAAGACAAAGCGTTGTTTTTGTTTTTTTGGCCAAATGCAGCTCTGCACAGATGCGTTGCACAGGTGCTTTATCTTCACCTCTTCGTTTGCCATCTCTAGTTGTTCGTCCAGCATTTCGTTCCGGGCCGTTAGGTCCCGCTTCTGCTTGAGGAGGGATTGGCCAATTCGTGCTGCCAACTCCAGGTCCCGCTCTTTCTGGAAGGCGAACCATGGTTTAATATTTAACCCTTTTATTTATTTTGTTGAATGATGTGAGGTGATACAGTAATTGTTCCATTTAAAAACAATAAAACTCATAAGTAACGTTTGAGTAGCATATTATAACACCGACAGGAACAGTTGTTGTTTACAATTTACTGCTCAGCGGCCACAGAAGTGTTGACAGAAAGAGCGGCTGACAGGTAACGGTCAGTAAGGTGGTGCAACTCCAATCTCCTCTAATCCTTCCCCTCCGCCGTGTGGCTCTCTCACCTCCTCCAGAAGGTGTGTGACTGCCTTTATGTCGTGGTACGTCTTAGTGATCTGGCCCACTCTGTCCGAGCACAGCACTGCAGGGAGACACAAATAGAGAAGGGATTTAGTGAATGAAGCGAGAGAGAGAGAGGACCATGACGCTGCAAGCTCTTTTTCCCCCTCCGCTGTTCATGTCAGCCAAGGGAAAACTCTTGAGGTGTAACTCGATTTGTTTTTATTTTTTATGCACCTTAAAAAAAGTCAAAATAAATCGTACGCGTAATCAAGAGGGAAGTACCACAGACTGCAGAATCCCCCTGTGGTCAGCCAGGTACTAATCCTCTTAGCTTCATCCCAATTACTCCAGATAAGACAACATTAAGAGCTTCTGTCTCTCCCTCTCTCCCCGTCCAATATAGCTCAACGATGGGAATGGAGAATGAATTGGGGAAAACACACCCAGCAGGTTGTGTGTATGGAAGGGATTAGACGATGCTACTGACCTGCATCTTTGTTTATATCCCATAAAATGGTGTGCGTCCATTTTTAGGGTCAACGTGAGTCTCAAAATGTTTTAGTGACAGCAAAGTAATTTCAACATCATCATACAATCAACATAATGAAAAAGCAATGCCACCTACGTTGCTAAGAAACTTCGATAATTTGTGTCAAATTTGCACTATTTGATGAAATAACACAAAACTTTTCTTTCTTATGTGGATGTACAGTATATGGCCAGACCAGCCTGTATCTCCATCATCCATCCCTCACAGCTAAGATCCGCTGTCCAATCACAACGTGATACAAAGCTTAGCGGCCCTAGAGGCAGCGCGCAGGGAAGTTTCCATGAGTTGAAGTAATTAGATGGAGGAGCTTGAATTTGGCCAGAAAACAGTGATTGGGAATCTGTCTCACAAACTAATCAGCCTAATGGAATGAGCCAAACCCACAGGCTGGAATTACTGTACTGTAAAGTATAGCAGGCCATTACTTAGGGAACATAAATGATGCCTGCGTGTCCTTTCTTTGATTTCCAAATATGGAGGTCGTGCAGGTTGTGCAACGTGTGATTTCCAAAATGACAGGAAAAAAACAGACCATCTCAATGAATTCTCAGCAAGAATACAGAACAATGCAACGATGTTGCTCTTCATGCAAATAGTTATTCTGAGTGAACAGAAAAGGTGAAACAAATATTCCCTCAGAATCTTCAAATGATCAAATTCGTTCTAATTAAAATTCCTCAAATTCAATGTTAAAAGCAAAATTAGTAGTACGCCGGCCTGGAGGTTGGACCGTCTGAGCCCTCGCAGGAAGGTCTCAGGGTCTCGCCGCCAGTCGGCCAAATGTACTGAGTTATAATTGGCTCCAGAGATCAATTACCCTTCCCCCTCAGAGTTCAATAGGGTAAAGCAAAAGTGAACCGTAGACTAACAGAGGGGGTAATTATGACGTGCGTGGTGGTGTAAGGGATCAGCGTCACGGCTGCCAAGAATTGGATTCGGATCCCGATGTATTTCTATTGTTGTAAAGCTCTACGTCCTGAATAAGAACATGGCAGGATTGACTAGAGCTAAAAGAAAACTAAAAAAAACAAAAAACATCTTGATGATCTCCTTGAGGCTATTTGGGGTGAGGTCACTAAAGTGATTATCTACTGTTTTCAGTTCTTAAAAGACTGTTTCTGAAGGGGAGTAGGATGACTGCATTAACAAATCACTTATCAATCCGTTACAACAGGGGATCAGAGATGTTCTACCTTAATCATCATGCTTAACAAAATATCAACGCTGATTCAAACAGCTGATAATACAAAATAAATATTGTCACATAATGCATTTCCAGGTTAATAACTTCATGGCCATAAAGCTAATAGTAGATAATTACCGTCCGGAAAATGTTATAGAAAGTCCCTCTCCATCTCTGCATTGTGTCTGTGTCGCAGTATTTGGCAGTCATTGGCAAGTGCTGGCATCTACTGTAGCTGCCTATTCAGACCGCAGCATGCCAAGGGTAACAACGGACACTTTTCACCGAGATGAGAGATGAAGTCTCAGCTGGATCATCCCTGAATCTCAAAAGGGATTCTGCTCGATGCATTTTACTTATTCGCATTCATCTTTTCTCATGATGACAAAATGCAACACAGCAATGAACCATGACAAACAGTAGTCTGACGTTATCCAGCAAAGGTCTTAGTTAGACAAATTGAAGAAGGACCGCACTGAGTGGGTTGGATACAATCGAAAATGTGGTGAAAGTGGATTCAATCTTAGGCAGCATGATTAATGGATGTGACATTTGTGTCCTTGGAAACCATGGACTGCTGAGAGGAGGCTGATATCAGGACCGGCTCCACGACCTTCACCGCAGCAAGGGTCAACATGAAACCTTTATACATACATATACCTATAGCAATGCAGGACATACACAGACATACATAAAAACACTGTTCGAGAGCGTAACATTCAGAGGGACCAATCTACGCAGACAGACGCACAGATACTAAGTCTGTGTTCCCCTAGTTAGTTGCACTGTGGATTCTATAGCAGCTCCTGTACAGACTTAATGTGCAACGGCAGCTCGCTTAACCCTCCATTACTTTACGATTCCAATTTACACACAAAAGTATTTAGCTCACTGAACAGCCTTCACACCGCTCTGCATCGGCTGCATGGCACCGCAGAATGCGATTCCGCTGTGCTCCAATGCATCAGACGTGCGCCTTGTGTACAACTCACAAGAACATCGGCAAGACAAAAATCAGGAACAAAAATACTTATAATCTCTCCCTTTCACTTCTTTTTGCCTTCACACCATATTCTACCCTGCACTACCTGCCCCAAGGCACAGCTTCACCTCCCCGCACCCACCTGCGCATGGCATTTTGGCCACAGCTCGCCGCCTCACCTTGGGTCTCCTCCCCGCACAGGACGTCGCTACGCTTGTTGTTGTTGTTGTTATTGCTGTTGCTGTTCTGGAGCTGCGTGCCCCTCTCCACCTCCTCCCCTAGACCGGAGCTGCTCCTCTCTTCCTCCTCTTCCTCCGATGTGGAACAGCTCCACACCTCCATGGTGACCGGAGAGCCCTCCACATCCATCTCTCCATCCATCTGCTAAAACTCTATCTTATTCGATCCTCTCTCTCTCTCTCTCTGCTGATCTGTGCGACTCTCAGATCACTCCACAGTGAGTCCGTGCTCTGCTTCCGCCGAAACGTCCTTACGTGAGGTGTGTGTGTGTGTGTGTGTGCGCGCGTGCGCGTGTGTGTATGCAGCAGAGTGCGGGGGCATGAGAGAATCCGAGCTCGCTGTTAATATGCGATCCCTCTTACTGTGAGAGCCATCTGTCGTCATGCCTGCCTCCGTTCACCTGGCCACGCTGGAAGAGGAGGCAGAAGCGGAACAGGGGAAAGGGAAGGAGGGAAAACTGTGCCACAAATGAGAAAGGCTGATGCTGACGGTATAGCTGGCCTCATAGAATTTGGTATTAAAACTGATCAAATTCAGTCTTCCATTAAAAAGAAAAGGGGAAAAAAAATCGACTAAACAATGTTTTTCTAACGGCCTACACTAAGACTATGCACCCCTGTGACACGGAGGCAGATGGTACGTTCCAGCCAGGGAACTGAGCCATACCGCTTTGATAAGGATGGATAGAAATACTCTCAACACAGACTGAGATTATGTGTGTGTGTGTGTGTGTGTGTGTGTGTGTGTGTGTGTGTGTGTGTGTGTGTGTTTTGAGTGGGACTATGGTCAGTTTTTCGGCAAATGGCATATTTGTCTAAATAAAGCCAATTCACCCAGCAGATTCCCTAAATTCACATATTTCTCCTTCCATTGTGAAGTATGTTTTTCTTCTGACATTAAAGCAATACACATTTCAAGTGTTATTAAAAAAAAAAAAAAAAAAAGCTCTTTGAATGTTTTTGAAAAACATTATTTTAAAAAGAAAAATAACAAAATTTCATTTACACAGTAATGCGTAAATCCATGTTTTTATATAGACAAAAACTCCAGTATTTACAGCTGTTTTATTTGTATTCCAATGAAAAACAGGCCACACAAATGGCACGTAGTGAATATCAACGGTAGTCCTCCTCTTGACAAACATCTTCATCACCGTCCTCATCATCACAACCTTCTTGTTGCCAACCTGGCACTGAAGTGTCCGCACACAATCAAATATTAACAGCGTCCTCATTAATGTTTTACCCGCAGCATCTTGCAGGTCACCTCCTGCACGCAACAGCAAGCCCGGACAGAACCTTCAGCGTCTCTGCTGTGGGTCTTTCCCCGGCCTGCTATCCTATTCCCTCATCCACCTCTCTATGGAGCCAAGTCCAACTCACATCACAACACAACGGAAGAAAGGACTCCCAAAAATAACATTGCTGATAGTATTCGATCAATCTCATCCTTCCAGAGGAATAATTAAAACACATAAAGGTCACAAGGTAATTTCTACAATGTAATAATAAAATACAAATCTGGTAATTAAATGTTATTTAATTCAGGAATAAAGATACAAAAATGAAGATGAAGAGCGACAAAAAAGGCAATTTTAAGTATTTAAAGTATTCGGTTATCTCGGATGCTTATCACAAAGCAGACTTTGCATCGGGAGTATAAATGCTTCTTCAGTGAAATTTTGCCAAATACACAGCTAACAATAACAAGGAGCATGTATAGACAAACACTCTGCGCAAACTATTTTTTCCTCAAGTTTATTAATTTCTGATAGTATTCGATCAATCTCTTCCTTCCAGAGGAATAATTAAAACACATAAAGGTCACAAGGTCATTTCTACAATAAGGTTAATAAGTATAAATCTGGTAATTAAATGTTAGCTAATTCAGGAATTAAGATACTAAAATAAAGATGAAGAGCTACAAAAAAAAAATTTTTTTCCTCAAGTGTATTCAAATCCAGAATCAATGGTGGTCGTTTAATGCATTAAAGAAAAAAATGTGATAAAACATGAAAAAATTTCTCTCTGTTAATATTGACACGGGGATCAATTTAACTGATATGCCTTTTGAATGTGTGTGTAAAAGCAACCACGCCTGACATCATTGTATAATGTTTGACTGTGAACGGACCTTGAAAGGTTGTCACCACTAGCTTCAATGGAAAAAAGAGCAGAGTCAACAAATATTGATTTACAGTATATGCGCCATCTTCTATACAAATAAATTTTATCTGACAAATAACACAATCATGTCTTTGTCTGTTGAGGTTTGTTTGCTGTGTGTTGCTGAGAAATATCAGGTATCCTTGAAAATTGTGGATTTAGTAGGAGTATATATTTAATCCTAAGTTTTGAGCCAAGATTTCAGAAATCACTGATTTTCATAATTGGGGGGGATATTCTTAAATCACAGAATAACGGAAGCCAAACTCAGCAATATGGAAGCAAACTCAAATACTGCATCTACAAGAACGATTCCATTAAAATAAATAATTCAGTAATCCTCATGGGTTTCAAAAGATAAGGCAGCACTGCTTCCTAGGGCTACAAAGGTAATCAATAACCAAGATGGAAGAAATAAAGCTCCTTATGAATGTAGCGCTAAATAAGTAAAACCCAATTAGAGGGCAAACAGGGGTCACAAAGGTAGAAAAGGTATTCAAATACAAAAAAGAAGGAAATGAGGGAGACATAAGTTGCAGTCCTGAGCACCAGACACAAAAACAGATCAGCCTTGGGTGTAAAGTCAGAGATTGCTGGAGGCAGACAGTCTGCACGGGTTAGTCTGTCTTGTTCCTGATAAGCACCTCACCTTGGGTGCCACCTGGCATAGTAGTCCCACAATCTCACAGAATCTCACTTTAACCGAAAGCTTATCAGGAACGGAGGTCATCTCTTCCTTAACTACGATAGTCAACAACATTTTTCTGAGGACAAGCTTTTAGAAATGCTTCTCACCCAACGGCTAAGCAAGTAATAGAAACAACGCAATGCATGGACAAAAGGCAAAAACACTCGCCAAATAATCCTTTAAAGACATCTTGTGAAGGAGAACTTAAACGGCAAATGTAGGAGGATCCTGACTCCTTTGCACATATCAATATTAAATATTATTTGAGTTACAACCTCTTCTTTGTTCTGTGTTTTTACAACCACAAGATGTTTCGTCCCAAATTTCTTGCCATTCTTCATGAATTACGTCTTGATTTGTAGAATTCTGCTGCTGCAATTCGTGCTTCGAATGGCTTTGACGTTACAACAATAACTGTGGATGCAGTATAAGCTGCAAAAACATGTTTTTCGAAAATAAATATCTTGTCTTTGTGGCTATCGTCGAGATGCGATTTTTAAACAACTTCCGGTCTGAGAGCAAAGTGCCCCACCCGAGACCAAATATTAGAACAGATAAAACAGGTTTCAAGAGGTTTATTGTCAATGGCTATTTGATGGATCAGCCTCCTTTTTTACGTGACTTTTTTACTTGACTTTTAATGGGCTGTCAGTCAGTAGGTCAACTTCAAAACCAAAAGGTTCCCACATTCTACACTCTGCTAGAAGAGACCAGCCTCCAAATTGACTTCCAGTTTGGGCTGATGCTGCAAGTGGCAGGCCAGCTATGTTGCCATGACGTCAGGGTGGTCAGTGTGTCTAATGCTGCCGCACTGACTCCTGGGATATGCTGCTTGCGGCGTTCCAAAGGGAACTGCTTAGGAAGCCAATTTAACGCAGGCTAATCCTCTGGTGGAATCTGTGACTCCGGGGTGTGGTGAAGTATTGAGAGAGAGAGAGAGAGAGAGAGAGAGAGAGAGAGAGAGAGAGAGAGAGAGAGAGAGAGAGAGAGAGAGAGAGAGAGAGAGAGAGAGAGAGAGAGAGAGAGAGAGAGAGAGAGAGAGAGAGAGAGAGAGAGAGAGAGAGAGAGAGAGAGAGAGAGAGAGAGAGAGAGAGAGAGAGAGAGAGATATTAGTCTGTGCATACTGTGCTCATGTCACCACAGGAAGAGCACGTATAAAAACTCATGCTTGAAAAGGTTTATACTGTATACAGTTAATGGTAAAAGCCGATCACCGATCAATTTAGTTCTGAGAAATCCACTGGAGGAAGCCATCCATCGTCACCCTGATTTTAAACATGGGCCACAAATGTGACCCTTATATTGCGCAAATTGTCCCAGAGAAATTCCGAGTGCAAAATACCCAAAAATGGTACAAATATGAATATTTCATTAAGATCGCACACACCTATTGGCACAATAACTGAACGGTAAGCACATACTGTACTGTATCTTCTGTGTATATTTTCAATAGAACTTTACACACCTCCTGAAACCCATCATTTCAGATCACATTAACAAGGTTAATTTTAGTAAAAAAAAATAAAAAAATAAAAAACACTTACAGAAGTACTTAAGAGTCTCCTCGATCTGCTCGTATGTGAGTCCCAGAGCGGCCTCTTGGGGCAGCAGAGGGGTGTGCAGCCAGTCCTCATGGTCGTACCCAAACGCAGAGTCCACGCGAAGGGTGTAATTCGGCTGGCCCTCTGAGAGCAGGCTCACTATCTCCAACTCTGGAAGGTCTGAGCAATGGTCTGAGCAAAGGAAGTCGTGTGTGTGTGTGTGTGTGTGTGTGTGTGTGTGTGTGTGTGTGTGTGTGTGTGTAGTATGTAGAGCAACAGTAGGGGAAAATAGAACAATGAGGACGGTTTAATTCAATGATTCATTCATTCAGTATACTCATTCATACTGGTTGACCGTGCTGCCATCTTCTGGCAAGACAGTCACTAACACAACTCTATTACTTATTTTATTACATCTGAAATAATAAAAAATATTGGGAGTTTAAAGCCTACTATGTAACCTACTAAGCCTACTATGAAAATGTAACAATTTTATTCCACAATCAAATAAGCTGTCATTTGTCATCATCTCAAGACATAACAAGAAATGTTACAGCAAGCCTGCTAAAAACAGGCCGCTAACAAGAGTGAACGGCCCAAAACAATATCACCTTATTTGGAACTGACCAGTGTGAGTCCCCACGTCATGGCAGGTCCTTCGCACCGAGGCCCCGAGGTTCCCAGGTATGGTCGAGTGAAGAGGCAAGGAGTCCACTTCCAGAGCCCCCGATGCCTCCCTCTGCCCCTCATGGAGGGAGAAGGCTGACTGGGAGTCCAGGTGGGCCTGTGGGGGCCGTAAAGAGGGAGAGAGAGGGGAAGATGGAGGAGTGGGAGAAGTGAGGGCTGGAGGGGGTTCGCGATGGGACAGCTCGACAGTGGCCGGAGGGTTCAGGGTGAACTCTAGTGTCGCAGGGCGTCAGAGTGGAGAACGGAGGCCACCTAGTGGCTCAGCGAGAAAACACAGGCATCCAGGGCATTGGCTCTGAGGGTATTCTGAAGGAAAAGAGAGAGGGAGGGAGAGAGAGAAAATAATGAGATAAAGAGAGATAGAGAAAGAAAGAAACAAAGAAAGACACGGTATTGTAATGCAATGCCTCAAATTATTCAGCTACATACAGTATATACTTAAAAAAAAGATTTAAGGTCAGAATTTACTAAATTATCCAATACAGTCTTTCAATATGAAAGTATAATAAATGTTAACATCCAGATAAATAAATAGCTCATGTTTTGGCGCCCTGGTCTTAAGGGGGTTAAAAAGCTAGAGTTACCGTGGCCTGCATAGATTAAGTTACACCACGCTCACAATGCTTCACACATAGTGACAGCAGGAGGCAGCACATGCTGTATCAGTACATTAATACACCACTAAGGCCAGCTGTGTGTATTCTCCAAAGAAGTACAAACCAAGAATAAGAACAACTTTCATTTAAACATTTCAATCTGACTCAGCATGGCCACGGAGCCAGCAGTTCACAGGAAATAACTACCAAGCTATTGTGCAGTGTGTGTGGTATACTGATCACACACACTCTTCTGCCCTCACCACGTGCAGATGTACGTGGGCCTGTGCTTGTGGAACGGGAGTGAGGCCACCCAACTGTTAGCGTTGGCCTTAAAGAACCCGCCATTCATGATCATCATCGCCCATGGGGGGCGAAGACGTGGTCGCCCACATCCCTGCACGTGCCATGTTGCCCCCCCCCCCCCCGGGACCTTCTCTTCCACGTGGAAGCTACTCTCGCACGAGAAGAGATAACTGGGTGGCCCATTCCCTCGAACATTAATCCTTGCTTGCTCCCCCAAGGCAGACGTCAGCCACAACCACCCACCCGAAAGCAAGCATCTGGGAATGGGGCGCATCGCCCGGCCCGTACACCAGCCCATAGATCCTATGCGTGCGGGGTACATTCCTGCCCAGCAACAGTGTAATCTCAGCGGTCACCTCTGATGGTAGTGGTAGGTTCAGCTTGCTGTCAATGGTCTCCACCACAAAACCGAAAGCCCTCCTCCCAATGACCTCTACTGTCCCTTGACATGTCCCCAAGATATATGGGAAGGCGTCACACTGAACGTTAAAAGTATTGAAGAAGGCGGAGCTGGCCCGCGAGTGGTTGCTCTGCTCTTCCAGCGTTATGTACATTCATCTTTTCATGTCTGGGTGCCCTTAGGGAAAAAGGTTGGCCATGGTTATATTGGCACAGGATCTGCCCTGCAGGCCGTCGTGCAGCTAACCAAGCTTATCTGCACCCGCCCCCCACCCCTGCCTGCCCCAGGCCCACTCAACTTTTCAGTCCTTGGTGAGATGAGTCGTCAAAACGCAGAATCTTAAGCATAAGGAGTGTTCTCCTTCCTCTGCGCAAGCGGTTTGCTCTGGCTCTGCACGTGCTGAGGGAGTGTGGTATTTTATGGATAGGGCACTGCTTCCAGGGGTCCTTGCAAGGTTGTGGTACTGCTTCTCGAGGCTCATGCCGCTGTGTCCCGAGTTTTTGCTGGGCCCCCTTCCCTGATCCGCGACAGCAGTCTCTGAGACCTCAGTTTTGCTCACGGAGGTGCGTGTCTTTGTCTTCCAAGACCTGTCTGGGGGTTCCTCCGAATCCCAGAAGGGGAAGCCGGGATCCAAGCGCACCTCCGCTTGCCTCTGCACTAACTCCACGAAAATTGAGAAAGGCGGGTAAGATACATTGGGTGTCCATTTGTAGTCTGTGCCCTGAATGTCATGTCATGCCTCTTGGAGGTTATATGGGAGTTTCTTCACAATGGGGCGCATTCCTTTAGCCAACTCGAGATAGCCGAGGCCAGCCAAATATACCTCGCGCTTAATTGATTCTATTTCATGGAGCAGGTCCGTGAGGAACCATCATGGATCCCCGGGAAGTTTGTAAGCAGTCGCAGCAATGCTCTATGGTTTCTGGAGAGCCCTGAACATTATTCAACAGTCGCCATGCTGTCCCAGCCAGCGGCTGGATCGTTGACTTGGGCCCCTCTGACCCTCTCGACATACTTTAGTGCCTGCCCTGTTAGCCATCTGGTAGGCAGGTTTAACTCCTCGCTGGGTTTGAGTTTCAACCCCTCCGTGGCGCTGCAGAAGCTCCCCCTCCACGATAGATAATACTCCGGGCGGTTGTTGAACATCTACAGGCCCGACGTTGACATACTCCCTAGTGTGCTGCATCACTCCCCTTGCCGGTGTGAGGAGGCGTCCGAGCGCCCCGGATGATGAAGAAGATGAGGCCTCCACCTCCCTTTCCTCCTTAAGGGCTCCGACAGCTTCTGCTACCGCAGACTCGGCTTTTGCTTCCTTCTTAAGGGCCCTTAGTGTGGCCGCAATGCATGCCCTTTCCCCCTTTTCTTCAGCCGCTAAGCGCGCTCTCTCCGTGTCAATGCATGCTCTCTCTGCGGACCTCTCCATGTCGATGTGTGTTTTTTCTCCGCGTTAAGGCGTGCTCTCTCCATGGACCTCTCCACTCCGGCATGGGCCTTCTCCTATTCCATATCCATTTGACGCTTTGCGTATGTGGCCTCCGTACGTGCAACTGCGACTCTTGTGCGTGCCGCTGCGGTCGCACTGACATTGGACCCGGGGGTCGCACTGACATCGGACTTGATGGACCCGCTGGCCGACTTCATGGAGTTGTTGGCCGACTTGAAGGATTTGCTGGATGCCTTGCCGAGCCCACTTTCTGCGGTCAACATTGTACTGCCACTGCTGCCCAGGCCTTCTGCCCCTTCCTCCAAGCCAGGCTGTCCGCTGGGGCCCAGGAGTCCCGTGGAGCCTCGGGTTCTGAGGGGCCTGAGAGTTCCAAGGGGCTTTGGAGTTCCAAGGGGACTGGGAGATCCCTCATCCTTGCTCTGAGCAGCGACTCTGTGGTTTCCAGGCGAGATGCCTTGAGGTGAAGTTACATCTTTTCATTCCTCTTCCCCTTACCATGTGCAGACGTATGTGGCTATGAAGCGGCCTAAACACTCTCCCAAAAAGTACCCAGAGCCAGGATCTCAATCTTTGGTATCTTTAAACAAGCGGTGTGAGATTGTGGAACAGTACAGAAGTATGCAGATTAAGGATCAGTTTCTATGCAGATGTAAATAACCTGTTAATACATTGTCATAGCTCCCACACTGTATACACACACAAATAAACTCAGAGATTGTGCTCTCAAAGGCAATGACAAGGCGGATGTAGAGGAGATGTTAGTCCGAGTCTGAGGCGTGATCAGATTGTCTTTGTTTCTGTATGGCTATCTTATATGCCTATATGCCGTTGTCACCCCATCATCACAATGCTATGTCATCGTACAGATTTGGGGGCCGGGACACTCCCCACCTGGGGGCGGAACACACACACCATACAAACATTAAGAACCACTAAATGATATCCTCAGTCCCGATTCAGTTCGTATTTTATTGATGAAATTATACCTTACCAATAGGGATGGGTTGCACAATGACTGGTAGTGCAGCCGGGCAAGTAACATAAGGAGTGCCGATAGCTCGGTTCAATTATTGCATTCAATAAATCATGAAGCGGTGAGCCATCAAAGGGATAATTAATGCAGCACGAGACTGACGGGGAATACTGTCAATATGCAACACACACACACACACACACACACACACACACACACACACACACACACACACACACACACACACACACACACACACACACACACACACACACACACACACACACACACACGAACAGAAACCGCAGTGTTCGGTCCACAAACACATCATGTGAGTGAATCGGCCATTCTACCTGCTGTTCTCCGCCTCTTTTTCTTGTCCCTTTGCTCTCCTCCCTGAAAAACCTTTTTAATCAGCTGAGTGCACTGGGTTCCAGCCAGCCCTCCATCACCGCTCTGCACTTAGAGCCGCCGGGGGGGGTCAGGTCATTTACATTTGGATTTTATACCCCACCACTCCTGAAGCGTTAAGAGGTGTCATATGCAGAAGGGCTTTGGAATGTTTTTGTTTTTTTAATACCCACAAAAATACAAATTTGGATACCTTAAAGTGAGAACCATTATTCCAACAGTATACGCTGGTGCACCGGAAATAGAAAGCTATCAGTCACAAGCACAAACACAAATAAAAGCAAACAGAGACACACAGTATAAACACAGGCACGGCTGTCCTTTTATTTGCCACATAAATAACGTGTCAGTTCCAGTTTGGCTGCAGTGTGCGGTCCAGTGTTGGTTTGTTAATCACCAAGCAGAGGGTAACACTGTCACCCATTTAGCGATGGAACTAACAATATAGTAATTAGCCGCCTACTTTTCTGATTTCTATTTACTTTACCGCGGCAAAATCCCAGAGAAAAGTTATTAAGCTGAGTAACCTACGACAACAAGGCTTATCCGTCTTTTGCCAGAGGTGGAATAAACCACAAAGTGCACTGCAGATAGTACGGAGCTGCAGATAAGACGACCACACAAACCTCAAGCCTCAGACATAAACGTTGTGCAAATTTGTGCAGAGCTCAATTTGTCTTTAGGGGGATTACCATTTTCAACAATATCTTTAAATTCCCCGGAACCAGTAGAAAACAGACGGGGAAATAAAATGACAAAAATAAATAAAAAATACTTTTTTTGTCTCGTAGAAACTTCAAAACTCTAACCGCAACACAAGCACAAGATTCTGTCCTTGACCTTGGACTACTTTATAAGGATCTCCATGTCGCAGCTGGTTGAAAGGCAACAAGTTTGTGTCCTGTGCAAACAATGGCCATCCAGGAGGGAGTGTACGTGAGTGGAGCCACACAGGAGATAGCGAGAGAGCGAGAGAGAGAGAGAGCGTGCGGGGGCACTGGGCTGTTTTTGCAAGAAAAGGGAGGGAAGGGAGGGAAACTCAAGTCCATGAGAGAAGAAAAGAGAAGAAGGTTTTAATAAGGGGGCTTAAGCAGAGTTGGGGGAGGGCGCTTTCTATTCACCATGTGACTCCCGGACTGAATAACGTTCCAGTTTTCACGTTGGATAAAAAAAATGCGTAGGAGGTGGCGCGCTGATCTTTCCCGTAATTGGCCAAGCAATTCTGTGAAGGGCCTGCTCATGTGACAAAGTACAAATGTGTATTTCCCCGTATCAGTGCTGATGCCGGGAGACGGGACTTTGGTGCATGGTCATAAAATAAATAGCATCTTCCCGATGAAGCGACGAACATCTTTCCCGGCAATCACCAGATAATGAATCTCAGCGAGACCTGTCTGTGGAAAGACCGGACTGAACATTTGAACCTGATCAGCCGAGGGGACGAGCTGCCAGTGTGTGTGTGTGTATTATGGTCTGAAGATAAGCCGACCTGACTGGGTTCAGCATCTAGGCACGTTGTCAAGCCTGGCAACAATAAACACTGCCTACGAGAGCCTTTGCACGTCCAAAACGTCCTCAGACCTGCCAAACACACTGACGCACGCAAGGAGACACACACACACACACACACACACACACACACACACACACACACACACACACACACACACACACACACACACACACACACACACACACACACACACACACACACACCTAATGTAAAATACAGTATCCCAAGATATGTTGCTTATTTTTGTTTTTATTTAACTGTGTTTAATGTTTAAGTCAACAACTAAAAGCTGTCCCACTGGCGATATAATTTTTGCATCTACCTTCAAAGTGGGGTGCACAATTGAGTCTCCTTTTCACCCCCCATCATGATAATGCATTTTAGCTATCCTTTAGTCTGTTAACTTATTTCTTGGTAAAAGAAAATCATTTACCAAATATACTACCAGTGTCAAATCATATATCCACAAATGAATACATAACATCCAAGCTCCAAACACCCTAAAATGTCCTTCGATGTTAAAAAGTACCAAGAAAAAAGGTAGACATTGCAATTGAACGTCCAATGCTGTCAAACACAGTTTAAAACAAAAGTAAATAAATAAAACAAAGACATTATGTGGTGTAGAAAGAAAGACAGTGTCAACCCCATAAATAACATGTCATATATTCACCCTGTATGCCATTGCCAATCTATCACAACCCTCCATAAAGTTAACAAGGGGCATTGTTTGTTTAAACATACAAGGAAACCAGTACTGGGAGTTGACTCCATTTCAAAAGGATAAAGGATAAACCACCAGCACGGGTTTACTCCGATCAAATTGTTTCATTAGCACGGCGGCACCTGAACCTAAAGCCAACAGCTTTGCATATTTATCATATAAAGATGCCGCCGTCTGTTCTTGTGAATGAACCAGGCGAGACTCTGCAGCGTAAGAAGCCACACCACCGAGATAATTTCGGCACAACAGTATGAGCAACTTGTGCCTTTTTCCCCCCGCCAAGTCACAATGCAAACACTGGGCCGGGCAAAACAAAAGACAGGATATATGATCGCTTGCACAGAGCAAATAAAGAGCCTGCGGGGAGGGAGGCAGGTAGGAGGAAGGGAAGAAAGACAGACAGGAATACAGAAAGACAGACAAAGTGAAATACATAAAGACGGAAAGCACTTTAGATGGGAAAAAGAATAAATATGAAAGGAAAAAAAGATAGAAATGAACACAAAAGGACAGAGAGAAATATATCGGAGGAAATAAAAACAGAGAGATGGAAATACAGAAAGAAAGAAAGAAAGAAAGAAAGAAAGAAAGAAAGAAATATAGAAAGAAAGGCAAAAAAGAGAGAGAGAGAGAAAGGAAGAAACAGACTTAATATGGAGAGACACTACTACTTATTTTTCTCAGCCCTCCGCTGTCACCCTGACAACTGGAGCAGCTATATCTGGAGACCGAGCCCGTGTGAGTTGAAAGTGGCTGCAAATACCAAAATACCAAACAGGCTAATCTGTTCTGTTCACTCATGACCAGCGGTAACCAAGCCTCGCTCCACGCTGCACATGGCATGCCGGCCCCGGTTCCATCTTTACGTCAAATTTTCTTTCTTAAATGGGGCTGTTTTCTTAAACTTAACGGCATTCGATGTCTTGTCGTGGTAGAGAATTAAACGGTTGTCTAATACATAGCTCTGATAGGTCCCTGGTTCAAACCGTGGCTTCAAACTGTGCGTGACTGTTTATTTTCAGACTGACATTAGCTTTCTTAGTCACGGCAATATACAAGTTTCCATAATAGTTCAAGCTAAATTTAGCCCCCTGCGAATGGAATCCACAAGATTTAATTTAAATGTGGATGAAAGTGTTTCACGTTTCACCATCCAAGCCAATGCTCAACGACCTCCCGCACAATACACTTGGTGAAGAAATGGTGATGTGTTTATAGCCATTTTGTCAGTGATAAGCACCAAAAGGAGAGCGGCACAGGGCGAAGTAGAGCAAAAAGTTACAGCTATGGAGAACTACAGGAAGAAATACAGTGAGAAAGAAAGAAACTTTTACAATAGACCGTCACTTCCCCAACACGACGGACGATCAGAAGCTGAACCCCAATGTCTGTTGGAAAGGACTCGTTCCTTAATAGAAAAAAAGTCGTTTGAGAGATGAAAAGGATCAATTGGGTGGCTAGGTGACCCCCAGCAGACCCCCGTGTCGTACGCTGGCCAGCCATTCATAAACCCCTCACTGGATCACACACACTGTCACGCAAAACACAATGTTGTCGAAAAAAAAAACCCCACAGTGTTCAGCCATGCCCCTAAATGCTGCAACGGCAAACATCGGGGAGGGGTGGAAAAAGAAAACACTGGGGCCTTTATTATCGGCATCAGACTCATCGGCACTTGACGTGCGGCAGAAGCAGACAGCAGGACGGAGGCGTGACATCACTCACATGGACGACAGCGTCTCTTCGGGACTCGCTGCGTGGCCGGGGTGGTCTGTCCTGGCACGGGGCGCTCTGCGGAGGTAGGGCCCTCTCTCCTCCTCCAGCCTGTCGAGCTGCCACTGCTGCCGGCCGGCGTCCCGCCTGCAGGGAGGATGCGACGCCGAGGCGGGGCGGGGCGGAGGCGGTCGGGTAGGGGGGTGGGGGTGAAGGGGAGGAGGAGAGAGGTGGGGGGGGGGGGGGGGTTATAGAACGGTGCAAAGTCATATTCCGGTTGGGTCTGAGCCCGTGTCTAAGAAGACGCAATTTCCCCGCCGGGGATGAAAAGTATCATCTCTCTACCCGTCGTCTATCCACCCGTATCGATCTAAGAGAGGAAGAGAGGTTAACAGGGAGGGAGAGCGAGACTAGGGAGGCAGAGATGGAAATAGCAAACGGGAGAGTGCAACGTCTGAGTCAGCATTTGAGTATTTTATTCTCATGCACTTGGATGGATGGGTTTCCCTTTCCATGGGGGGGGGGGGGGGGGGGGGGACTGCGATTTGCATAACTCAAAATAACCGAATCGGTGCTGAATGTCAAATTTCCTCTTGCTCCGCCTTTTATACTACAACATATAATGTCCAAACTAACCCATCTGGTAGCCAATCCGCAATCCTAAAGGTCATCCCTGCCTCAAAAAGTGTCACATTCTTATGGGATGAGTTCATTTTTTTCTTTTTTTCTTTGCCAAAACAAGGCTAGTTCTTCCCTCGCCTAGTATGAGCCTCTTGATTGCAACGGAGCCCCTGCAAAGCACTTTTCATGGTATGTTTGCTATACTGGGCTGAGCTAAATGCTGAGAAAAATAACCGACTGTGCTGGTGCAAATTGAGGACGCACCGACATGTCAGATCGGGGCTCATTTGACATGAGGACTGCGCGCCTGGGATACCAGGGGTGGAGCAGGTACCTAATGGGAGCATCGCCACAAAGCAGCTGCGTCGTAGTAATGTCTCCTTTCGGGAGCATTTGCCATACAAGGGCACGAGGAGAGCACCTCAGACCCCACAAATGGAAAACAGAGGCCTGCTAATAAGTAACCCGATACTAAGCCTCGTCTATCATATGAAATGCCTAAAATATGCAGCGCTGCGTCACACTGAAGCCAGTGCTCTCTACCGTTGGTCTCCACGGTAGAACAAGAGCACCAATACAGACGATCGGACCAATTAAATAAAATATATATTTTTTTTATATATAAAACGTGAATTTACTTCCACTGAAACCATTGTGTCGGGATGGGCGTAGGCGGGGCGGTGTTTTGTGGATGTGAATAGGTGGTTCATATTACATACAGGTGCAATTCATGCATTTACAAGTTCAGCATTAACGGCACGGTCAAACAGCACAAGGGAAATTGGTTGCAGTCCATTGCGGTGTTTTCCTTGCATCTGGAGTTGTTTTTCCCCCATAACGGCCACAACTAATCCACACTTTGCTGGATCATTTAAATCCATATTAATTGCGTGCACCCCAAAAAAAGAATCGACCAAAGTCCACATTCCCACAGCGGGAGGAATTACACAATATTGTCATTCGGAATATGAATGGCACCGCAGTATTAGTGTTCTCTCACCAGAATCAGAGTCCCCCTTCACCTACTCTTTAACTGTGCTGAATAACGGCGAATAATAACAGAGGTAAATAGAGATGACATTGCTGCGTTGACCTCTTCCTATTCAGCCCTCTTGCAGTGATGACACCCGGATCATTTCTCAAGAATGTCATTGGTGTTTCTCTCCCCCCCTTCCCATGCAGGTCGCATATCGCCTTCTAATTGACAACTCGTGGCGATGCCAAAGGGCGACAGCGTGAATCATATCAATAATTTAATCGATCGCGTAATATAATACCAATAACAAATGGGCACAGATGCGCTTCCTACCACCCGATCCCACCCCCGCGGGGCAGGCTATGGAAACGTTCTTTCTTTGTTGTTTTTGTTTTTGTTTTTTGTTTTTAAAACGACGAGCAGTAGCACCGCATCACGGTAGGATCTGCATCAACAACAAAGTTTTACTCACGTGTTTTTTTTTTTTTTTTGGGGGGGGCGGTTGTTTGTTGGTCTCGTCCTCAGTCTTAATCAAGGTCGCCGACGAACTTTTCTCTGCCGGCAAACTTCGAGCTGTCAGAGCGGCTGCGTTTCCAGCTGGCGCTCGCGCAAAGGATCGTGGGAGATGTGGTTTTTTTGGTTTGTTTTTTTTTAACGCGGTCCGTCGTCCGGTCGTTTCAGTTGAACACGTCGTTTGATAACACATCGATAGCAACAGCAAGAGAATCATAAAGAAGACCAAAGGGGGGGGGGGACAAAAAGAAGAAGAAGACACGAGGTTCGAGAATTTTGTTTGAGCGATTCATGCGAATACAATGAAGTCAATTATCAATCCAATTAGAACAGGTGAGATTCGTCTGGGAGGTTTTAAGACCAGGACCACTTTCCTCTCAAATTCAAGTTCAAGGGGTTGTTTGTCACATACATACAATTTCACTTAATCGATTTTTCCAATAGCATTGTGCTGAATAAATAAATAAATAAACAAATAAACAAACAAACAAACAAATATATATATATATATATATATATATATATATATATATATATATATATATATATACACTTTTTATTTTATTTTACATCTTACATTTTACTTATTTTTTTTTAGATTTGCAACGCCTCATCTGGATAATACATAATACGTGTCACTGTCTCCCTCTAGTGGTATAAACCTGAAAAACTATTTGGATATTTTACCATTACAATGGCAGCAATGTATGTATATATATATATATATATATATATATATAGTGTGTATATATATATATATATATATATATATATATATATATATATATATATATATGTGTAGATGTTTGCATTTTATCAAGGGTACAGGTTTGGTAAGCTGTCCTGGATGTTACTCTTGTTTCGTTTGTTATTCATGTGAAGACCACTGAAGCATCAAGATAATACATTTAAAGGAATACTCCAGTTTTTGGAGGAAATTCACCTTTTGTCTATTTTAACCAGATTTAAGTGGGACAGTCCATATTAGTATTTTTATCCCGGTATGGTGAATTTAATGTGCATTCTCCTGCTTCCCCGTTGCGTTGCTCCAACGCCTGAATTCCCCTGCTTCAAGTGATTTGTGTGTTGCCAGGTATGAAGTGCTATGCCTGACACCAGAACTGCACCTTCATGGCAAGCCGCCTTTGACTGAACTGGCAACCCCACAGCACCAACACGTTGAGTTTCACGGGCAGCTTCAGATGAAGAAGAACCTTTAATTATCACACAACACACCTCAACATATGCACACGCTTTGGATGGTGGCCTGTGAAATGAGGCCTCTGCATTTCTCCCATCCTGGCTTGTCCTTCCTCCAGGGGGGCAGCCAGGAGCAGTGGGCAGCATTCGTCGACGCGGTGGGGGTCCTAACTGACGTTAGGTGGAGGAAGCCCTCCACCTGTGAGCATGGGGAGAACATGCAAACTCCACACAGAAAGGCTCCTATTTGGGAGATAACCCACCCGGAGCACAGTGCCAACAGTGCCCCAGGCGGAAATCGAACCCAGGACCTTCTTGCTGTGAGGCAGCAGTGCAATGCACTGCGCCACCGTGCCACCCAGATAGTCAAAAATAGTTCTGAATGTAGCAGCATTTAAAACATTTTTAGGTTATTTTTGGGTTAACATTTACATTTACATTTAGTCATTTAGCAGACGCTTTTATCCAAAGCGACTTACAATGGAGAATAACATTCAAGCTACATTGCAACAGAGACATTAGTGTAACAATAAATACTGCTAGGTAGTGCTAAGTAAATGTAGGTTAGGAGAGGAGGTACTCACTGAAGAGCTGGGTCTTCAAGTGCTTCTTAAAGACAAAGAGGGAGGTCCCCGCTCTGGTCATTTTTGGCAGCTCGTTCCACCAACGTGGAACTACAAATGAGAATAACCTGGATTGCCGTGATTGTACGGCCGGCAGAGCCAGGCGACGCTCATTTGACGAGCGCAGCATCCGGGGGGCAACATGTGCTCTTACAAGAGCATTTAAGTAGGCGGGAGCATTCCCAGCAATCACTCTGTAGGCAGCATAAGAGACTTGAACTTGATGCGAGCGGCTACAGGTAACCAGTGGAGCTCGATGAGCAGCGGAGTGACATGTGCCCTCTTTGGCTGGTTGAACACCAGTCGCGCCGCCGCATTCTGTATCATCTGCAGTGGCTTCACCGCACAGGCCGGCAAGCCTGTCAAGAGGGCGTTGCAGTAGTCGAGACGGGACATCACCAAGGTTTGTACCAGCAGTTGAGTGGCATATTGGGTCAGGTACGGCCTGACTTTTCGGATGTTGAACAGTGCGAAGCGGCAGGACCGGGAGACGGCGGCAACACGGTCCGAGAACGTCAAGTTGGTCATCGATAATGACACCTAGATTCCTTGCAGCCTTGGTAGGAACAAGAGAAAGAGAGTCGATTTTAATATCAATGTTGTGATAAATACCTTGTTTGGCCGGGAAGACCAGCAGTTCCGTTTTCGCCAGATTTAGTTGAAGATGATAATCCTTCATCCATGTGGACATGTCAGCGAGACAATCCGAGATCCGCGTCGAGACAGTGGGGTCGTCGGGCGGGAAGGACAGATAGAGTTGAGTATCATCCGCACAGCAGTGATATGAAAAGCCATGCGAGCGGATGATCGGGCCCAGTGAGGTGGTGTATATGGCAAAGAGGAGGGGTCCCAGCACTGAGCCTTGGGGCACCCCTGTGGTGAGGTGGTGAGGCACCGACAGCTGGCCTTGCCATGTCACACTGAACGAGCGCCCCAGTGAGGTAAGAGTCGAACCAGGAAAGTGCACTGCCCGTTATGCCCGCACTTGAGCGTATGGACAGGAGTATGCTGTGGTCGACAGTGTCAAAAGCAGCTGATAAGTCCAGCAGAATGAGAACCGAGGATTTGGCAGCAGCTCTAGCAGTTTTTAAGGCCTCTGTCACAGACAACAGGGCTGTTTCGGTGGAGTGACCACTTTTGAAGCCAGATTGAAGTGTATCGAGAAGGTTGTTTCTTGACAGGTATTCTGTAACCTGTCGAGAGACCGCCCTCTCTATGGTTTTGGAAAGGAATGGGAGGAGAGAGACCGGCCGATAGTTTTCTACTTGATTGGGATCGAGTGAGGGTTAACAATAACCTAAAAATGTAATTGGTTGTTTTTTATATGTATAAAGATGTGAGATGTATACAGAACAAGCCAGCTTTTGACATCCTGGAAGGTGTATTTCCCCTATTACCCAGGAGCTAGGATAGAGCTTTTGCATTGAGCTAAAGCAGATAGCATTCAAACCCTCATATATTGATACTGAAACTGGGTCCGTAAAAGTGACCCCCCAAAATTGGTAAATTTAACATTTGAATAGGCCTTACACTGTGTATTATCTGCTATTCAAGGTTCAAGAGGTTTATTCGTCACATACATATACATACTTTCATACATATATGCAGTGAAATGTAATGCAACGCACCCGGTGATAACACACAATATGTCCTAGGGTGAAACTTCTTTCTAATAGACCAACTAACTGATTCCTAAAACGTAATACAGTTAGTCGAATACTTATAGAATAAAATAAGCATATATAAAATAAAATAAAATAAAATAAAATAGAATAGATAAAGGGAATATGCTTAAGTATATGGAATAGGCAATTATGTATATACCGATATGTGCATTAAAGTGGCATGTGAATGAAGTGAGGTGGTGTTTATGAGATACAGCATAGTATACAACAGTACGGCGCAGCAATACGGCATCACGAACAACCCTGAACAGTGACACAGTATGCGGTACAGTATGCTACATACAGTACAGTAAGGTAGTGGAGCCTATGTGTGTGGCTCAGTGAGGACCCCTGGTGAGGTTCTGTGTGTGTGTGTGTGTGTGTGAGTGTGTGTGTGTGTCTGTGTTTATATAAATGTGGGGTGACACCGAATACCGCTGTTTTGTCCCGTTGTCCATTGTTCCACAGCAATACAGTGTGTGTCCTTCCTTCAGAAGCTACCCTCAATAATTAACTTGACTCCCCATCCATTCAGATGGCTAGTGGTCTGCTTCAGGCCACATCCTCTCTCAAGGACAATGGGCCTATTTCCTGTAAAGAGTTGGAACAGGACTACGGACACATGGACAGTGGAGCATTGTGAGGCAGGAACGTCATACAGTGTATCAACACTCCCCGACCCTGGATTGAAACACTGACTCGGCTCCGGTGGTTCATAAGTTAATATCAAGGAATCGTCATACGACCAATCAAAAAAAACATTGGGTGTCACTTGCCCGAGGCCAAACCCGAAGTCCACTTGCACCAGTATTATGGCCTATATAGCCTGCGTAGCGTTGACTTAACCTGCCTTGGCCTGCTCTCGCCTTTGGTCAGGGACACACAGATGACAACTGCCATAAAGGCGACAGAGGAACGTCACTGCAATACACCCCGAGGCCAGACATACTGTGGGCTGACCTATTTTAGCCAGTCATACAGTCAGAGTGTGTTGTACAAATAGATATCTGTATCACCGGGACAGACTTTGGGGTAATTGAATCTATGCCCAAAGGCTCGTATGTATGTGTGTGTATGTAAAACCTACAAAGTTAATGTTCTCAAACTCTTCATCTTATCTGCAGCCTTTCTTATATTCTTATCTTCTTATCTTATCTGCAGAGGAAAAGGGTTTTTTCCTCTTATGTAACTCCTTTTCTGTATGAGGGGTACACGCACATATACAGGTAAACTGTAGCTTAATAACGGTCTTTCAATTGAACAGTCAGTGCGTTGCATTGACATTTCACTGCATATATGGATGAAAGTATGTATATGTATGTGACAAAGAACCCCTTGAATCTTGAATCAATGTCCTGGTCCCATACCATGGTCCCATTTCATAGCTAAATTGGGTGGAATGTGTGGGGAGAAAATAATTGCCAAAATACCAAGGTAAAGGGTTGTAATTTGTGATAAACCCTTGTTGCGCTTATCCTGTAACAAAGTACAAAAAGCTTGTAACTATACTTTGGTAAGGCCATTTATCAAATATCTCAGACTTTCAAGTTACAGAGGCTTCACTCCATACATTTCCAACAAATATCTCTTCTTTCTAACACAGTTGCATTACTTGCCTTTTTTTTCAGGATTTATACTTATATTAGCGGGTTTTTGTAAATTGTAATCGGGATATGCATGAGCACTCATCTGCAGGAAAAAAAAAAGGCATAGTAGCACACCGGATAGTCCTTTATAGTACTTTTACTTTTGATCATTTAAAAACATTTGAGAGCAAGTGCTTATTTAGTTTTACTTTAATAGAAATGGCACTTCACTCTTACTAGAGTAATTTTGTGTCAAGGTATTTATACTTGAACTTTTTAGGGAGTTTTTTTGTTTTTGTTTTTTTTTTAATATAGTTCTCACGTCATGGTCACAGAAAACTTAGTCTAACCAATAGTCTATTACAATGCAGCTGTGACAAACTGACTAATAACTAGCTCATAGCGCTTCCCGACTCCCGTGACTCACACGTATGTCCAAGTTTCGTGACGTCACCAAGGTGTGGTCAAACCGCCGCCTCCCCTCCCTACAGGTGCATTTTGATCCATTTATGAGTGTGTGCGTGTGTGCGTGTGTGTTGGGGGGGGGGGTAAATGAATCGACCCATCCTAGATTTACCCATTTACTGCCGCTGAGACGGTAACACGTCTCAAGTGTCGACCAAGTACAAGCGTGGAGCAATATGGGTGATCTCGTTTGCTTTGTGACGCGAGAAACGTCCCCGTGGATCCCGTTCGCGAACGATTTGTTCGTGGCGAACAAACCTCGAGCGAAGGACTCGGGAGTCGGAAGTCACTCCGAGCGGGTTCATTTTCGACTCTCAAACGAAGGGTGATCGATTTTTTTTTGTCGAGATTCAAAACGCAAGGCAAAGAGGGGGCCGTGCGCCTCCCCCATTCACATTCAGCCCCCGGGTCGCACGGTCGCACCAACCGAACCAAGAGTCCGAAGATCGAACGAATCTTTTTTTGTTTTGTTTTGTTTTGTTTTGTGTCGTGTTTGTTTTGTTTTCATCGAGGAACCGACTCCGAAAATCCGAGTCGAACCTTTCGTCCCCCTCGGTGCGGGTCCGGGCAGGGTGGGGTCGTTTCGCCAGCGCCGTGTGGCTCGGTGGGCGGGGCTTGCGCCGAGGTGACGCCGGGACTCATTGTTCGCAGGACTCGCTACGAAAAGTGCGGGGCGAGAGTGAAGGCGTCCCCACGGAGAGAAAAACCAGCCCGAAACGTTTGTCTGCGTCCCCCCACCACCCCCCCCCCAACCTCGAAGGCAAAGGTAAGAACCGCCGCGTCCACCTCCTCGTCCACCTCCGGTGTTTCGATAGTTTGTCCGTAGTTCGCGGCGCGGGCTACGGCGCTGGGTTCCGCGACGCCTGCACCTTGATTCATATGTTTTGTTTTTATTTCCTCTCGTCGTGTGGCGGCCGCGCGGGGGGGGGGGGGTGTTGTACTATTTCAAGTGAATTTGACCATTTTATTATTTTGTTTTAATTATTATTTTTTTTTTTGCGATATCTTAAAAGTACATTTGCGGCTCATTTCCGCATACCTAACACGGACACGGCCGTGAAATGTCCATTTTGGTTTAGTTTCGAAGTGAATCGCCCCCCCCCCCCCACTGTTTTTTAAAAGATAAAAACAACCCTTGATCCGTGGGAAACGGGGCGAAATCGTCGGGAGACATTTGTTCCCTAATTGTATGTCAGCGGAGAGACCCACAGTCGAATAGTGCGAAGTGCTCGGAATATAAATACCCCGACACCAAACTACTCAAGGTGAAGGTGCAACGATGACTTCTCTACATAAGTAAAGTTATATAAGTACTTGCTGCTAAATGTACTAATAGTATTAAAAGTAAAGTGCTTATCATATCCAGTAGCCGGATATAACAAAGCCTGTCATTCAGCCTACAGTGCAACTGATTACAACTTGCTAAAAAAATAAAAAATAGTATAGGTGGTGTCATAGAAATGTACAAATATAAATCCAGGTATAAACTTTTTTTTTTTTAATCTAAAGTACTACATTCAAAAGTATCTGCTTTTAAATGGGGTGGCGTTAAAGGGCAAAGTCTCCGAAATGAACACAAGTGGAGAGGAGAGCACTGGGAATGAAGTTCTGTTTGCCGAGGTGTGTGAGTCTGTGTGTTTGTTTTTTAAATTATTTAAGGAAGTGTGAAGGCAAATAAGCGGGGCCTTGCCTTCATTATTAATTCCTCTTGCTGATAAGGTGGAACTGTGGGCAGTGCAACATTACATGCAAATGGTGTTATCTTTCTTTTTAGGCCGCCTAGAAGTGCACACAAATTAACATGTTTGTTTTTCCTGGCAGCTCAATTCCTAATATGCTGAGATACTCTGAATAACTCCAACAAAGTCAAATTAATCATCACCCAGCAAATACCTGTGGGATAAAAAAAAAAATATATATATATCTTTTCTTGATTTAGATTCAACAGAATCCTTTATTTCCCAGGTGCATTTACATGCATACAAAGAGTTTGAGCTAAATCTTTTTGTAATTAGTTTACATAACAAATGACCCATGTTGGCCCCCCCCACTGCTTTGCAACATAACACGCTGATTAAATGATGGGTGGGGTGCAAGTCTGAAATGGATGGCAGTGACTACTTTAGAGGAAAGTGCTGATTAATGAATAGAGAACCTTGTGTCACAATTTATTCCAGCTAAGCTTAAAAAAAAAAAAAGATGTTTCCAGGTGTTGCTGGGCTTTCAGCCCCCCCCCCCCCTCCAGTCTATGTGACTCCAACTCATCTTGACCCAGAAACTCCCATAAGTCATTCATCGCTGCAATTTTGCAATCCTGCTTAGCGTCTGAAGGAACACAAATTTCCCTCATTTGATTTTACCAGTAAATCCACTGAAATCGACATCCTGCTGAAATCGCTTTGATCCGCTTTCCTTATCTGATTATGTCAATTGCAGTGCTCGCAGGCCTGCTTTGATATCTGTGAAAGTCAACTTTGACATGGGTCGGCATGGAATTAGTTTTAAGAGCTGATTTCAGAGCGGAGCCCCTGTTCTTTGCTTACACATAGATACGGTACCACTGCTGAACAATCAATTCTGCGTCAAATTGTATTCTTCTTCGCGGTATTGACAAGACATACAACTGTAAAGGCCACGCACGATGGCAAACGGCAATCAACCGTACTGTGGATCAGCGGTTCTGGCTGAGGTTACTGAATGTGTCTCAAGTTGAATACAGCAGAGATCTCACTGTGCCAGGACATCCTGCCAGTTGGGTCTTCAGCAAGCAGGTCCTGGGCCCTCTGCCACCAAGTACTGAAGCAGCAGTCTAGCTGTGTGTGTGTGTGTGTGTGTGTGTGTGTGTGTGTGTGTGTGTGTGTGTGTGTGTGTGTGTGTGTGTGTGTGTGTGTGTGTGTGTGTGTGTGTGTGTGTGTGTGTGTGTGTGTGTGTGTGTGTGTGTGTGTGTGTGTGCGCATGTGCATTTGGGGGTGTAGATGCGTAGACTGTAGATTTGCAGCTACAGCTGTGGTGGAGCTGGTGATAATCCTGCCCTCAACCACCCACCCCAAACCCCCCCATCTGTTAATTCCCTGATATTGTCCTACATTAACAGAGCAAGATCCAGTAGATCCTGCATTTTATAAATAGGTCTACACTTTGTTACAGGGATTACTGTATGCCATATTTTTTTTCCCCTTCCTTTGTTTTAGTCGAGTTGTTTCATTCTCTGGGGATTCACCATTGAGCCTCACCCCTGCCCGCTCCCTCTGCTCGCCCTGTGATGCCTGACTGGGCACTTTGCAGGGGCCCAGATGCACCTACTCACTGCTCACACCTGACCTGTTTCCACTGCCAAAAAAGTCTGTGTGTATCCCCACAGCACCATGGTTGTGTGTTGGAGCATTCACAATAGAAACTGATGGTCAGGGAGAAGTGGGTGTGATGGCATCATACTCTGTGTGGGTAAAATTCAAGGGATTTAGCAAGAGTGGATAATACATCTTCCATGTGTAATACAGTGATCACTGATCAGCCATGAGCAGATTTATTCAACCTTGTGTCTACCAAAGAACCAAATAAGTAATCAAAGTTCTTAATGTGTTGTCCATGGATACCAGCGTTATTTTAATCACAACTAAAGGCATTTGGTTACTGAATAGAAGGCCATGCAACGCCGTCCTAAAACTGACTTCTGTCTAAACCTCACGACTCCCTTGCAGGTCACTGGCACAGTAGCCTAATGCTGAATAAGCTATGCTGGCACTGCCCCCCTATGAAGCCTGCCTGCCAGGCTCCCATTACAGCCAATGAAATTAATTATTTACTTGAGACAGTTCTCCCCAAAAAAAAACAGACAAGAGAATGGACCTTACTTAAAATGTCAGTGGCCTAATGGTTGTTCTTCCCATTGCTTGTGCTTTAAGGATGCCCCAAGCCCACCTGCCAACTTGCCTGTTTCAAGTCAACTCTTATAAAAGGCCTCTCGAACACGTCAGCTGACAGCGTGCTGGAAATAGCTCACCCCGCTGTTTCTTTATGAATATATTACCATTGATAATTTTTTCATTACTGACACAGTTCTGGTCATCCAAGGCAGGCGCTGTGTGAACTACATTTCAGCACTGACTCAAAAGACAAGGATCTCACAGATGCCTGATTTGGCCGAGTTAGGCCTCTTCACGCACCGAGTGAGTCCTGCGGTGGCTTTCTCCTCAGCTTCCTCCAACTCCCCCATTCCTTAATTACACCCCCGCAAGGGAGGGCAGGACATGATGAGACTGAGGGTGTGGTGGAAGTGGAATGCTAATAACTCGGAGTTCTTGAGCTCTTCTCTTGTTGGACACCACATTAGTAGAGAAGGTTATCAACATGAAGTAAATATTGCATTTACATAGGAAAGGGAAATGGGTCATTTGTCAGAGTACACAAGCAGAAATCTTAATTATATTTTACTAGTGCAGTATCCGTTAAAAACATGCCTGTACGTGAAAGTCGTGGGGAAAAACGCCGGGGAAATACTCTTTCTCACAGGGAAAAACATGCCCAAGTCGCGCTCTTGGATAAACTCACTGTTCGATTGTTTATTCAGTTTATTAATATAACACTTGTATCGTGTATCCACATCAAAAACATGCCTGTTCAGAGCGGGCCGATTGCTTTCATAGAATGCCAGGGCTTGACATTAAGCTTTTAAAGAGATGTTTTACTTGCCCCATAGCCAAACTCATTTGTCCGAAATGGAAAATTTAGTCCTATTGAAAAATAATTTAAACCAACAGGGATTTGGACAATAATAATAATTTTTGACATACAAAACATACAATTAACAGGTAACATTACAATAAATAAGGTGTCTATATATACACGCCATAGTGTGTATTTATATGGGTTGGGCAATCGTTTATATTTTCATATTGTCCAATTGTGGCTACTCGAGATCGGCAATCCAATCACCGGGGGGTGGCGGGAGTAGGGGGGGGGGGTTACGTCACAGCCAGCCAGTGAAATAACAGCACGGACAATGTGGAAAGAGATATTTTGTCATTTTTTTATAAAATAATTTCTTCTTCTGTTTTGCCTTTTTTTTTTCTTCATTATTATTGAGGTTTTAATTTTTAATTTTCATTAAATATTTTGTATAATCATCTCAAGCGCGCTCAGTGTCTGACGGAGCTTTGAAATAATCAAACCTTTAGGCTTTCTGCGAGAAATACAGTTAAAGTTACTTGAATAAACATTTATAAAAGAGTGTGAGCATTTTATTAGAAATATTGTAATATAACTGTTTTATGTTAACAACCCAAAAAAATGTAAAAACGTGTCCTATTTGAACAATGGCTCCCTTTGAAAGGTTTGTGTCTCTGTGCTTGTGATTTGGAGACCTCAGGCAAACCCATTTAAGGCCCCTTCTCCACCTCGCTCAGTGGCGTAGGTTTCAATTGAACACAAGGGGGGGGGGACATTAAACGGGGGGCTCTGGGGGTTCTCCCACAGGATATGTTGAGGGTCAAACACTTATTTTCCTACATGCTGGTGAATTTATATGCACAAATTTGTGCCTTTTCTGCATCAATTTATGGTGGGAATGTCTTTGGAAATGTGTTTATGTAAGGGGAAAACACAAAACTGCTTTTAGGGACAAATTCATGTGTTCTAAATATTGAGGGGGGCGTATCACCTGCCCCAGCCCCCCCCCCCAAGTCGACCTCGCTTAACGTAATCTTGGCTGGTAAACAATAAGTATTTAGAGGTATAGATCTCTCCAGTGAACAAAGCTAAATGAGAATTGTAACTGAACCACTCAAATGCTCTTCACTCTGTTAGAAGACAGTGGAGCAAGAAAAATATTGTGAATACAGTGGTACCTCGACTTATGACTATAATCCGTTCTATAAGAACGGTCGTATGTTAAAACAGTCATATGTCGGAGCAATTTTTCCCTTATACACCACGCTCATATTTTTCTATGATTTCCTTCTTAGTTTCAATGGGAGTCATTGCCTTTTTCTTTTTCTCATCATCATTCTTCTTAGGACTCACCATGAAGGGTGTAAATAAACAAAAAACACAGCACAAACACAGTTAATATGAAAAAAATATTGATAAGCCACAAACTACGTGCACACACGATGTAGGTCGCCCGCTGACTGACTGCTGACTGGCCCCCGACGCGCCAACTGCAAATTTCCACGCTCGTATCTTGGAGCAGTCGGTCGCAAGTCGATACAAATTTTCGCGACTATCGCTACTCGTATCTTGGATTAGTCGTAAGTAGATGCAGTCGTAAGTCGAGGTACCACTGTATAACATTTAATTCAAAACAATAGGGTTTTTTTTTAATTGTTTTAGAGAATGTTAATTGAGTCCAGTCACTTTAAACATTTTAAGTAATGGTTTTTTTTCTAATGGAATAAATATAAACAAAATATTTCATACAATTTCATAGTTAAAATATACTTGGGAGCCGTAAGAGCCGTCTCTTTTCAATGCTACTGCAAGTGCGTCTCTTCTCTTCCTCCCACTGCGCCCCTGTCCGCTCAGTACGCTCTTCCCTAATCAGACTTTTTTCCTAATTCCACTGATCATATCACAGCATCACAGTTAACATTATTATCTTATCTGTGATATCACAATCCAAATCATATCCATAACGTTAAATACTCTTATGGAGCAAATACCAGCACTTCTCATAAGCTGCCGGTCTCTGTTCTAATATATATCACATTTTATTGAATCGGAGCATATTTTTTCTCTAAATTATGAAAACACAGCTTCTGCGGCTCTGGCTTCTACCCACTCGCACACGCCGCTCAGCTGGAAAAGCTCCACTTCAGCGATACAGTACGCAGTTTTGTTTTTTTCAGATAATGTTACATTAGAAATCACATTTATTTTTCACTTGCCGATTTGACAACAGCATGAGGCATTCCACTAGCCTCATTATTTCTCATGGGAAACCCCGCCCCCGTTGGCTTGCTGTTCACTGTTTTGTTGAAAGTTTATTAATATTGCACAAGTAATGTTACAAATTATATGGTAATACAATAATACAAATTGCACCAAATTGGACACTGCATGTCCTTGGGTCCCCAGCAATATACCCGCCAAGTGTGAAGCAGATCAGATGAATAGTTGTCGATATAATTGAAGGACATACAGATGGGGATTGGACCGAGATTCCTTCCTTTATTGCACGAGTAATGTAGATTATATTTTTACTTGGGAGTGTCTGCTCTGGATCTATTCTTTCTTCATCGGGATATTCTCGGTTAAACTCAGTCAATCAAACTTGTTCCTGTGTATCTGGTCTTCTTCGACATAGTTTTCCACTGTTCTGCAGTGGCACCTCACTCTCTATGTATAACACACACACAGTACCACAGCAACGCACACACACACACGTAGTCCCTGAAATATTCATCATCTGTCACATCGGTTAAAGTACCCATGCGTAGCAATGCAAGCCTAGACTCCTGTCAGGTCTCGAAAAGGGCTTCATGGGACAGAGCAACAACACTTGGCCGGTAAACAAACGGCACCACGTAGCTCTTCTGCAGCAGTCTCTTTTTATTGTGTCCGTTGGAGATGTCTGAGACCTGGCTCCCTTTTCAATGTTCCAGTGGGTGGTGTCGGTCTGACAATGCTAGTGGTCTTTCCTCTCTACCCTAAACAAAGTGACTGGGACACAGAAGCTGTGCTGGCTTGTATCATGGCCCAAGTCCATCCTCTTGCCTCCCAGACTCAATCCAGACAAAGGTTGGGGGACATGTAAGGGATGGGCCTTAAAGACATGGTCCCTAAAATAAAAACAAAACAAAATCCCCTCTTTTTAAAATAATTAACCCTTCTACCTAAATGTACGAGGGGAGGAAAAAATAAAAAATTTGACATCACAATCTTTCCTAACGTCCTGTCTCCGACACATTCTGTGAACCGTACATTTGTACAGATTGTTCAAAGTGACATTTATTTCCTTGTGTGGCAAGGCCCTTCCTCCCGTCCCCTCATTCTTTATCTGCATCTCAGTTCCAAGTAATCTGATCCCCATTCTGCACTTACGCGCCTCCTCCCAGACAACTTGCATTTCCTTTGATTCACAGACAGAGCCTACTGGGGGTAAACAACATGAATGAGCTGCCACTTTCCACCAACTACACTGTATTCTCATGGCCTATTTCAGCTCATCTCGGTAGATAAAACGCTATAGCAGACAGATCTAGAGCCATTGCTCATTCCACCCCCTGTTTTATTTATTAGCATAGTGACTTGAAGGGGTGTGGCACATGCATTTGAAAACTCAGGTATTGATCCAGCAAGTGGGTAAACTTCACACTTGAAGGCAGTGACTTACAGCTACTGAATTAAGCTTGAGTAACTGAAAAAATAATGGTTTTAGATTTGGTTGTTCCCTTCCTTTTGGCTCTTCTCATGCCTTGGTTGCTGTTTTGGGTTTTGTTGATCCAAGGCAATTCATTATTTTCTTATTATATATTCTTCCACAAATATAAACATAAAATATTCTTCCCGTGTTCCTTGATTGAGGTCAGCTTGTCAGGCATCACATGAAGATAAAGATAACAGGTTTAGTCATAAAAACGTCAATCGAAAGAGTTTGCAGTACAGTGGAAATGTTTTACACATAACTTGTCCTTCTGTGACTGCAGAGCAATTGTATAATGGTGTTTGTGAGTCGTCATCAGACCGTAATGGCCACCACATCCTGTCACCCACCACAATAGATCCATTAGTTGTGCATCACTTCACATCCACTCTTATTGATTTATAGCACACAGCCGTCCAATTAGCTCTTACTGGCAACACTGCCACCTGACATAACATTGCCATAAGAGGCTGTGCTTTGAAAGAGGCTGGGATTCTTTCAATATTTGCAATAGCAATACCTTAACCTAATTTCTGTCTCCTAAAATATCTTTTTTATATACTGGAAATGCAGAATTAAAGTTTATATTCTGTTTTAAAATAAATGTCTGCCTAACTAAAAACCTAATTTCTGACAATAAGAAAATCCCATATCACAATCACATACTTATGCTTACTGTAAAAGACTTTTAGTCCAAAGTGGCCTTTGACCCTCTGGCATAGGGGAAAAGATGGAGAGACTGACAGAGCATTTACTGTCAGGGGAGCACTTACTAACCACAAACAGGAGAGGCTCAGCAGTGTGGGTGTTCACCGGATGTTGCATTCAAGTCACTTAGGAACAGTATAGGCTAAGAGGAGTGTATGTTGCATGTCAGGGGGCTTGTGTGTAAGACTGTCTGGCCAGACAATATAACAAGTAAGGCTGCGCGATATATGGTTCCAGCATCGTCATCACGGTGTGCGCATGCGCAATAGTCTCATCGCAGGGCTTGTGATGTCAAGTAAGGCAAATGAACTCAAACACGTCATGCTATGCTTCTTTGAACTTAATTTTAATGTTGATTTTACTAATATTTTTCCATTATTTATTTAAATTGTTTCGGTTTGTAATTGTTTTTGTTGATCGTTCCTTGTAATAAAGAGTAATATTTATTTTTATAAATTAAGGGAAAAATAAATCTTGCTGTCACAGTTGACAGTTTACTGATTATGGCGTGTCCAGACATGCCGTGTCCAGACGAAGTGATTCTGGCCTGATTTTCCACTCGCCGTCAGGTTTTGGGAGATTGCTGAGCAAAGCCCCGGGTCAGGAGGCAATTTCAACGCGTGTGGTGTGAAATGTTGTCAATGCAATCCGACGAGCACATATCGCCGGCAAGATATTGGGCAGGTTTAATATCTGGTCATGTCTGCCTCGACTCGGGAGTGACGCAACAAGCTACGGCAAATGAGAGCAGACATGGAGCGGGGGAAGGGGAGGAGTCGAGAAGGAGAGACGGGAGTGTACGGAGCTGCAGTCAGAAACACAACATTCCTATTTAACCTCTCTTCTCTGGGTTTTTAATATTTCTTATATAAATTCTGCCTTAATTAAAAAATAAAATTTTATTTTACAGTGATCAAAAATTGAATAAAATTATATATATATATATATATATATATATATATATATATATATATATATATATATATATACCATGTGTCATACCATCTCACGCCATTTCCGGTGTCACCTCTCGCTTGTATTTTCGTGACAAAACATAGTTTGGAGACCCGACAGACTCAGGGATTCCTCCTGGTGAAAGATCTTGTAATGTTGCCGATCAGTCGTGTAGTGTGAAACCACAACAACTTCAAGATTCCCGATCACAAGACAGTGTAGTGTAAACAGTACACCGATCTGACAACTTTCAAAGCTGTGTAGTGTGGGTGGCCATGGCATAAATGTGCCAAGAATAAAGATACTATCAGTTTTATTTTCTAAGCAGATGTACTCCCCTACAAAATCACCCCATTCATTCTAGAATAATTAATTCTTTCCAAATAGAGCTTTTCAAGTAATCTGGTGAAAATTCCTGTTTTTTTTTCATATCCCAATATATATTGCAGAAAAAAATTTGCAATGTCAGTTTTTTCTAATATCGTGCAGCCTTAATGTCAAGTAGAGTGAGATCCATGCAGATGGTCATGAAGCTTTACAGATGTGTGGTAATGGGGATAATCTCCTTTATTTATTCTCCCTGCGTGCTGAAAGCAGCCCACATGCAACTGTCTGCCCTTATGTGTGTCTTTGTGGAATGTGAGATTGACAATAATCACTGGCCTACAAAATCTAATCCAGAAGAATAAAAAAACATGTACAATGTATTTATTAAAAAATTAATTGGGTCAAATAAAATTATCCATGTAAGGTGTTCATAAATTAATTATATTTCAAAATATATAAGCTAAATAAATTATGTTAAAGCAATTGATTTTTGTGATGCCAAGTGATTCTGTTCACACCAGTGTATCACCGGTCGAAATTGTGAGGTGTTGTTCTCTCTATCTGTCTGTCCCACTCTTTTCCCTCTACCCAGCATTTTGGATTTGGCTTGCTTTGTTCCATTACAATACATTTACATTTAGTCATTTAGCAGACGCTTTTATCCAAAGCGACTTACAAGGGAGAATAACACAGGCTATTGTTGTTAACTGGAGTAATGTGTTATATAACTTTACATTACTACTGCCTCAGAGAGAACTCTCGAGAGCGTCAATATGATAAAACAGCAGTAAAACCCCCGTTAGGTGTGTTGAGCAGAAAGCCTCGCCCAACATACTCACGCTGTAGCACCACACCCTTAGTGAGTGTCTGTTGTTGTTGAGACACTCCCTTTCTGAGATGTCTGGGGTTTGTTCTGTCATGAGTTAATCATCCGCTGTTGCAATGACCGCGTTTGTTTCCCTCCGCCTGATGTAGAGCCAGGTATCAAAACCATAATATTTTACAGTCTTTACCAAGTTGTGTCGATGCCATTGAGAATGGAAATATTTTTGTAATCTGCTGCCAAATTCCAAGGTTTGGACAGTTTTCAGATGTTAAGTAATTTGGACAAATCAAATAGGCCAACAGCAGCACCTGGAGGAAACCCACACAAACATAGGAGGACATTCGAATGGGTTCCCAAGAACAGGTTTAAACACAGGTCTATAATAAATGTCATGTCATTTAAGATTTGTTAAAAGCTGATCAGTGATGTGTGCGAACGTGTGTGTGTGCGTGCGCGCATGCGAACAGCAGATAGAAATGTACAGTAGCCTGAAAGTCCATTGCATCAGCAGAGGATTTATCGCACCAGACAGATTGAATATGCCAAGTTAGCGTGGAATGTCACACCATCATTACAGCGCCCGGTGCCAAACAGCCTTCATCGCTGTCTTTTTCTGTTTATGCACAGCAACTAGCAGCGTTCACTCGCATGCATTCCCTGCACACGTTTTTGGAAGCTCCCAGTCATGGTAAAGTGGGTGTGGGTTTGGACGGAATGTTTTTCTCAAAGTACAACAGTTTTCTAAACCTTGTTTCCACATTGAGGGGGTTTAATAAGGTACAGTAAGATGTCACTTATTAACTTGGCTGATGGTGAGAGAGCAAAGTCCTGGCACGAAGAGGCTGTCAACGCCATACAATTTGTCACCGCCGCTGGTTGAAAGTATTAGCCTAGTATTCCTATGTAGGTATCCTTTGGAACAGGCTTAGAAGTTGTCTTAAGTAATAACAGAATGCCTATTGGTTACAAGGCAGGGCTCATCTGTAACATATGTGCTTTATAATCCCTTATAATCAAGTAATTATATTTGATTTTCTCACCAAGCAGTTACCCACTTGTCGTTCCTCTTTGCCATTTGCTGTCAGCCTTCTATCATTAGCACCCTTTATCATCAAAACTATTTCTACAGCCGGGTTCAGTTGAGTGCAGGGGGTGGTCAGCTGGCTCGCAGCTTGTCCACTCACAAGGTGTCTGTGTGGGGTGGGGGTGGGGGGGGGGGCTGGATTGGTGTAAGAAACAGAAGAGACTTGATGTCGATATATTCTTTAAGAAAAGGAAAAACTCAGAACAACCTCTATCGGTAGAGCGAGAATTGCTCCAGACATCAGGTAGGCCAGCAGATAACATGTCTGCCATGTGGAATATAATGCACGGTCAGATTTTCTGTTGCTGAGGTGATAAACAGGGCGTGTCACAGCGCTGCATGTTTGGCAGAACCTGCCGCCTCGCCCAGAAAAACAAATACTGCACAAACACTTGTGTTGCTCCACCGAAAAACAGGAAAGATCTACCAGCAACCAAAGCAAAAAATAAATAAATTCCCTCTGAAGTGTTTTTTTTTTTTTTGTTGGTTTTTTTTGTTTGTTTTGTAACTATCTATGTAAGAGAATCCAATGAAGCCATTATGCCACAATGGAAAGGGAACCATATTTTAGCGAGTCTGTTAAACTGGATATTAAACGCTGTATTATTTATGACACCCAATGCTGTAATTCCTGTTTGGCAGTAGTGTAACCCTCTTATAATCAACTCCTTATATTACTTAAGGAGGAATTAAGTTTTGGCTGTTTTTGTTTATTTTTAACCACAATTCGAAAGCAGGGATTCTGTAAAAGATTGATTGATTGAAAGCATGGTTTGACTATGCTATGCTTGAGTAATTTTCATAGAAAACACCATGTGCACCCCATCAGGCAGGTTCTGCCACTAACAAGTATTCTATCTTTCGCCACCTTTCAATTGAAGCTGAAACTAGAAATTTCAGCACTCCTTCTTTTGTACTACAGAAGTATGAGCCTGAGGATTGTCACGCACAAAAAGACACAGAGCAGACACACCTATCCCAAACTAAACCAGCATTCACTGAAAGGTATAAATTACAGTTGTACCTCAAAGAAATTCCTTTTCTCCAATATGCCTGATCAGTCCATGGCACTCAGCCAGGTGGTCTGTGAAAGGTTTTTTTGAAAGAGAGAAAAAATAAAAAAGAGTTCTGAAATTGTTTTTTTTTTTATTGTATTTTTTGTGTCCTTTAAAGAGGTACATCTTAAATATAAGTTTTCATGCAATATTTATATATATATATATGTGTGTGTGTGTGTGTGTGTGTGTGTGTGTGTGTGTGTGTGTGTGTGTGTGTGTGTGTGTGTGTGTGTGTGTGTGTGTGTGTGTGTGTGTGTGTGTTTTCATGCAATATTAATTTATATAATGATCTCCTTTTAGACAAACAATGTAAGTACATTTCTCTTGATGTGTTTTAATATTTAGTTTCAGCTATAAATGTTACTTGTTAATTTAATTGAAAACATTATTTTTATATTCTGTATTTTTGAAATGGTGCAATGCAAACATTTCTATTACAGTCCCCTTTATTTCAATTTTGTATTTTTTTAGTATCAAATTACTTTTTGGGACAGATGTTTGGACCGTGCACTAGGAGTATAGTCAGTAATAAAATCAGAACGATCATGCAAGCTAGTCGCAGCATGTTTATCAAAAGTCAATGTAGTAATTTGACTCTGTTTTGCTGATCTGTGCCAACATGCAAGATAGACATCTTTGCTCTTAGCCTCAACTTGTTTTGAGGAAGGGCACGACGACAAGATGGAGGACCATCCCGGTACTTCACACAACGTGCACTGCACTGTAGCTGTGACTCCCATGTCCCACTACCTTTATTATTACTTTCTCTTTTGTATGAAAAATACCCAATACTCACAATTTGGATTCATTTGCAAGCAGGGTCTTTTTTTAAAACCTGATTATGTCTTTGTGGCCAATAATGTGCCAATAAAGTGTATTTGTGCAATGTAAATCTAGTTAGGGTGGTGTAGTTACTCAGATGTTTGCGAGCAGGAACAAACAAAAAACAAGCACATCTCCACATTTACACAACTGGCCTCTGCTCTTTAGAAGAATTGTTCCAAACAGCATCCGAATGCTTTTGCATACCTGTCGTATCAAACTGACCACTCACACGACTGCAACCATGTTCCATGTGTTCCTCTATTTCCACATATTCTCACGCACACACAAGCACCATGTCCAGTTATGTGCTCTGCCAGGAATCCTGTTGCTCCAGTTACACTCCCCAATCCCACAAACATCTGAAAACATCGCTTGCTGGTACACTGGAAACATTGTTATGGCTGACATGCCACATGCAGTTGCACACAATTCTAGTAAAAGAAAATTGGAGTAGGAGTGTCTGCTGCGGTTTGTTGTGGACATTGAACCTCTGGAAAAGTTTTTGTTTTTTTGGGGGGGGGGGGGGGGGTGTCCACCGTTGTCCGATGGGTTCACAATCTATTTTTGTTTTATGCATACATGCATAAATAGTCTTCCCAACATTAAGATTCTCTTGTCTTGTGGACAGAAGCTTCAATAAAGGCAGTAAGATGCTGTGGAATGACTATTTTGTAACAACCGTAATAGATGAATATTTAATATTCATGATCCATGTTGCTCCCTTGTCCTGGGAGAAATGGAATGAATAGAACCATATCTCTGTGCTTGTGACAATACTCAATAATAAGGACGCCGACAGCTGTCCACACTGTTATCTCCTGCAGCTTGAATTGTAGAGTATGTGTCTTGTCTTGATTGGATATGAAAAAAATCTGTTACAATTGAGCATTTACACCTGTGCTTGGAAACAACCTTAGCGTGAGAAAAATCAGAGCAAAGAGCATTGGTAGGAGTGGAAATAATTCAATTTTTGGAGAGATGTCAGTGTGGGAATGGAATACCTGCTTGGACTTGAAGATTGAGAAACTATGTAGCAGCGGGGAAGCAGGAGGAGAGGAGGTAGCAAGACTCGACCTGCTCCAACAAGTAGCCTGGGAGTTGCCCATTTTAGGAGTAACAACGGTGAAAGTGCCCTGGGTCACTAGGTTACTACTTGTTGAGATTTGGGAAAAACTTTCCAGTTGGCAAGAATGTAACCTTGACCCCAAAACGAGTGAAGTTTCAGGCGTTTTGTTGTTTTTTGTGGGGTTTTTTTTGTTTTGTTTTTTTTCTCCTTATTTGACAAAGGGTAGTGTGAGTGAGAGCGTTGGAGCGTTCACAGCCTCCTACAGCTGAAACCTGCCCAGCTGGTTCCTGGTTGCCGATACTGTGTCAGCAGACAGTGTCACTCCCATGCTGTGTGGGTGTAGGCCCGGGTCAAAGGCCAACAAGAACGAGTTACTGGCATTCCTGTCCTACAGCTGCCTCAATCCGTGCGCAAGCCCCAACACGACCCCTACAAGCCTCAAATCCTTTGGTGTATTTGAACCCGCCAAAAAGGAAATCAGTGCCATGTCGTGTGTGAATGTTTGAATTGAGAATTGAGTTTAATGTGTGTGGGCAGATGCTGAAATTGACATTTCTTTGTTTTGTGTGTTTTCCAAGAGCGCTCCGTTGTTGTTCTACACGTCTGGGAGACGAGGATGGCAATGCTAAGTAAGTGACACTCTAAAAAACAAATATCTTCCCTTGTTATCAGTATCAGTATGTTTGCAGTCATGGATTGGAAATATATTCAATATTTGATGTAAAAGTTCCTATTCTTATTGTAAATTATTACCAAAAGGTTGCAGATCTGAGACTTTTTTATATATATATATATATATATATATATATATATATATATATATATATATATTAGATATTATAAATTATAAATTATATAAATTAAAAAAAAAAAACAATTAAATTGAAATAGACTAAAAACATAAATTGAATTCCATATCACTCCTTGTCTATGGAGTGGGTCAAACCTGCCATAGGAATTGTGTCCCATATGTAGTATGAATATTGTTAGGGCTGTACCCGACTCAGAATTTTGTCATTCTTATCTGATTTGGCTGTTTAATGTGAATATTAGACTATTCCGTGGCAGGGGGTTGGAAGGCTGGCAAGATAGGCAGCCGCCTAGGGCGCCACCCCGAGGGGGCAGGGCGCGGAGAGGGAGCGATCAGGGTGCATTTTGCACACCCGTCTCCCTCTCCGACGGTACCACGATACAGCGATGGGGTGCCTGCGATCGACACACCAGGACAGTGTGTCTTTATTTTAGATGTAGATCATTTTATTTTATATCTGTTTATGGAACGAAACAAGCACGCATGGAATGAAACCGTGCGTAACTGGGACACTTTCTCCGTGACTCTCTCCCCGATGACCTCCTCTCTATGCGTAATGCGCAGAAAACATTCTTTCTGAGTCGTGCCCCATTCCTCCGTGCCCTGTCCCCACACTGTTTTTAGTTGTTGTATTTGGAGGAATGGGGCACGGCGTTCGGGGCGCACAGAGAGCCGTGTTCGCATCCGCATCTAGACGATTCACACATATGAAAAAAAAAAAATTATGATTCCCCTTATTTATAATTCCGCATTGAAATATTATCCCTGTGCATTTTGTAATCTTCTATCTGTTTTATCATGTTATTGTAATGCACACTGATTAAAAAAAACAACCTGAATGCTCAACTTGAAGAATCTCAGTCGACTGACGGGTTTCCGACTGGGGGCAACACTAAATATTGTAATGGAAGGTATACACAGTTATACAGAGTACACAGTCCTCCCTCCATGGTCATTTCTGAATATCCATTCAAAACTATACTGCAGTAAACTCCGTTCTGTTCATAGTGGATCCTCCTCTCTGACTACCATTACACCCCTGCTCATCTCTCTTCCTGCTTCTCAGTGGGCGAGACTGAGGGCATGGTGAAGGTGGCGGAGTGGCAGGAGACGTATGGCGTCGACTCAGGAATCCAATCTGGAGCCAACACAGTGAGGGACGATGATGGCACAGAGTACGGCACCAAACAGTACACAGTCACCACCGTGGTCACCAGTGACCATTCCAGTGGTAAGAGCCCCTCAATCGATGCATATACTCCCCCACATTTTTCTTCCCCAACCCTTATCTTCCTGTTCGGTCCATCTCTCCAGACCTGGAGGCCCAGTCGACACTCACTCGGGCCCAGCGAGTGCGGGCGGCCATGTTCCCAGAGACGCTGGTGGAGGGAACTACCATCTTGTCCACTCAGACTGACATGACCCAAATGACCAACGTCCAGCGGCTGGCGGAGCCTTCGCAGATGCTCAAGACAGCCATCATCCACCTGATCAACTACCAGGACGACGCCGAGCTGGCCACCCGCGCCGTGCCGGAGCTCACCAAGCTGCTCAACGATGAAGACCAGGTACTGAACACAAAAACATGTGATTGATAAATTTATGGTGACAAAATGTAGTTCAGTTTGTTTTAAATATATAATTATTTCTATATAATTCATCTGGAGCTCCCTCCATCCTATATTTTATCATAAAAAGAGCCAATGAGATACTCCAATTCATATTCAGCGGTTAATATGCAATGTGGAATACCCACGCTGATGCACTGTCAGTTTTGAAAGTACAGTCGAGAAGATTCTTATTTGGAGGCCTAAAAACAGGGTAATGTCACCTGGAGGAAACCCCTGACCTATACTGTAATGTTGATGTCCGTCTCTGTTTCAGTCTCATTATTTATGTTATAACTTGATAAGCTTGTTAAGCTTAATTTACAAAGCATCAGTTATTCCATCCTTTCCCATCTTTCCCCTTGAAGGAAGTTTCTCTCCCTTCGCCTTCCAGTGTCCTTTAATTCACCTGACGTGCATTTTGACAGGTCACCCACTGAGACTTAATAGTGCCTATGTACCTTACATTTAAACTCCTCCGACCGCCTTTTTCTTTATTACAGCTTCATTTTGTGTTGTTCTTCAGTATTCAGGTCTCATTTCAGCCATCTCTAATCTGAATACTAATGCGCATTCCCTGTTAGGTGGTCATCAACAAAGCGGCACTGATCGTCAACCAGCTCACACGCAAGGAGGCTTCGCGCCGCGTGCTGATGCAGTCGCCTCAGATGGTGGCGGCCGTGGTGCGGGCCATGCAGAACACCAGCGACATGGAGACGGCGCGAGCCACTGCCAGTATCCTCCACAACCTGTCCCACCAGAGGGAGGGCCTGCTCTCCATCTTCAAGTCTGGAGGCATCCCAGCTCTAGTCCGCATGCTCAGGTACAGATGCACAACATGGATGGTTGGACCATTTATTACAAGTTTAAGTCATCCACATTGTGAAATGGTGTACTCAATATCCAGACCAATCACAAAGCACATATTCAATCCCCCGCCCAGCTCTCCCATGGAGTCAGTGCTGTTCTACGCCATCACCACCCTCCACAACCTGCTGCTGCATCAGGAAGGGGCCAAGATGGCCGTTCGTCTGGCAGACGGCCTCCAGAAGATGGTTCCCCTGCTGAAGAAGAGCAACCCCAAGTTCCTGGCCATCACCACAGATTGTCTGCAGCTGCTTTCCTATGGCAACCAAGAGAGCAAGGTGTGTTTTAACATGGATTTGGATGTGTTGGTTCCCGTGTTTGTATTATTCCATCTCGGTACTGTAATGGTTCTGATATTGGTTCTGTAATAGGATTCTCCTCCTCTAATTGTAAATGGGTGGGATGGGTGTGGCTGTTTGTACGGTGCAGTAAAATTGGTTAGAACTGGTTTACTTTGTCACATGTCACATTGTAATGAGCTTTTGGATCTAAGGAGATGACATCTTCCTTCTCCTGCTGCTCCTCACCACGCCTACTCATGCACGCCGTATCTCCCTTCACAGCTCATCATCCTCGCCAACGGGGGCCCCGAGGGTCTTGTCCATATTATGAGAAACTACAGCTATGAGAAGCTGCTGTGGACCACCAGCCGTGTGCTCAAAGTCCTCTCTGTTTGCCCCAGCAACAAGCCCGCAATTGTGGAAGCCGGTACGTAACATTTGCTTCATGGTAGCGCGCACCTGTGCACATGGGTTGGTCGCACAGGTGTGTTGACTTTCAGACTCCCCTCAATAATGCAACATACAATAGAACAAGCCGCTGGTTGTATTGATTTGCCCCCCCCCCCCCACCTCCTCCTCCTCCTCGGCCAGGTGGAATGCAGGCCCTGGGGAAACACCTGACGGGCTCCGGCCAGCGTCTGATGCAGAACTGCCTCTGGACCCTCAGGAACCTCTCTGATGCTGCCACCAAACAGGTCAGACTTCCTAAAGCTATTTAACTGCTACCGCAGTGCAGTGATTTTCAAACTGAGAATTTTGCTTTTACATTTATAACACAATTGCATGCTTGTAAATACCTTATGTTTTGTTGTATTTTCTAGAATTGCTAATGCAGTCGTTTATTAAAATCTGTAAAAATAGCACTGGATCCTGCAGGTTCTAGTAGGGTCTGTTTGCTTTTGTTAAAGTACTTAAACCGCAGCATTATCGTATAATTTGTAATATCTGTGCAACTTTCTGGGAACAATCTTTGCCCAAATATATTTTTGGCAAAATCAGAATGTAGCAGCTAGATCCAGATAGATGAGAATTCTAAATCACTCTTCTCTTCTGCAGGAGGGCATGGACAGCCTCCTCCAGGTTTTGGTTGGTCTGCTCAGCTCGGACGACGTCAACATGTTGACCTGCGCCACCGGCATCCTCTCCAACCTCACCTGCAACAACAGCCACAACAAGACACTGGTGACGCAGAACAACGGCGTGGAAGCGCTGATCCACGCCGTGCTGCGCGCCAGTGAGAAGGAGGATGTGACCGAGCCGGCGGTGTGCGCCCTGCGCCACCTGACGTCCCGCCACCAGCACGCCGTGATGGCACAGAACGCCGTGCGCCAGCATTATGGCATCCCGGCCATCGTCAAGCTCCTCAACCAGCCTTACTACTGGCCTGTGATCAAGGTAGACGAGTCCGGATGGAGGGAAAGTGGGTGGGGAATAGAAGGATGGTCTCATGGTTGAGTGTGACGAGGGGGGGGCGCAATCATCCTGCTGCGTAACGGCAATTAAGGAGGGATTGTGATGAAAGTAATGGTCTAAAAATACGATTTTCAGTAAAGGTAATGGGTTGTATCAGTGCTCTGTGCAGGTCAAGTACCAGTCGACATAGTCGACTTGTTTAAATTTATAGTATATTGACTATTTTTCTATTCTCTCGCAGATTCATAGGTTTTATTGCACGTTGCCATTATTTTCATATTTTTCCTATTATTAGTACAACTGTATTATTATTGCCTTTTTCATGTAATTTTCCCTCTGGGGATGAATAAAGTATCTATCTGTCTTAAAGGTTAGGACTCAGAAGCTGTAGAAGCTGTAAAAAGTTATATCCGTCCATCGCTATTTTGTCAGACGAGGGAGGAAAAAAATGTGTACATATTTTCATTTTGTTTAGTGACACTGGTCATAAAGGTCCTGCACCCTGCCAGGTGTGATGCTGTAAAACAGTTTGCTTCCCCTTTTCTGCTGACCGACTGCATCGCTGTACATCACGACGCCAGTAAAACCTTCCTCTTCTGTTCGTCCGAAGGCTGTGGTGGGCCTGATCCGCAACCTGGCGCTGTGCCCGGAGAATCAGGCCCCGCTGAGGGATGCTGGAGCCATCCCCCGCCTGGTCAACCTGCTGCTCAAGGCTCACCAGGACGCCCAGAAGCACGGATCCTCCACGCAGCAGACGTATCAGGTGTGTGGTCGTGTCTACGGCCTCCTGAGGATCCAAATGGTGTTAGTCTTCATCGATGGAAAATTCTCTTTTCGGATGTGAATCAGTGGTTTATGTGCATATTTTCTTTTACCTTCTCAGGACGGAGTACGGATGGAGGAGATTGTGGAGGGCTGCACAGGAGCCCTGCACATCATGGCCAGAGATCCTGTCAACAGAAGCGAGATCGCAAGCATGCAGACCATCCCACTATTTGTACAGGTAATAAGAGGAAATTAAATTTTATACAGTTAAAGCGGCACAGAGAACACATTTAGAGTACAGCTGCCAGGGGTGAAAGTAACTGACTACATTTATTCAAGTTCTGTATTTTGTACAATTTTGAGGTCTTTGCATGATAGTAATTCCAATTAAGGGGACTTTGTGTTCAAAGGCTTTTAAAACTTTTAAGCTTGACCCTAAAAACCATCACAAAATGGACCACATACAAAGTGATACAAAGTGCCTTACAAATTAAATGAAAGAAAATTAGACGGAGAAGAAAAAATAGGCAATATTAAAAAAAGAATAGAAACAAATACAAAATAAGATTAAAATTGGCTGACTAAACAATTAAATAAAAACAATAAATTAAACAGAAGGAGCAAATTGACCAATAGATACAAAATATCTCTTCATACTTTAACATGATGTTATATGTTTTTCCCCAATATACACATTTGATATCTATTATTTTACTGGTATATTGACAAGGAGGCTTTTACCTTGACCAGAGGGTATTTCAACTTAACTATGTAAGGATATTGGTTCATTTTTCACCGCTGGGTGCTTTTAACCGTTCCTTGTCCTTGCGTGCAGCTCCTGTACTCCCCAGTGGACAACGTGAAGCGCGTGGCGGCCGGCGCTCTGTGCGAACTGGCCCTGGACAAACCGTCCGCCGAGCAAATTGACACCGAGGGCGCCTCGGCCCCACTGATGGAGATGCTCCATTCCAACAACGAGGGCATCGGTAAGGAGGGAGGGGCGCACCATCCATCCTGTTCTCTGACCGTACGCTTGCACAAGAAGCGGCATGCGACGACAAAGCGGCCAGAAGTCATTCATTTCTAATGAGAGATGGTGGCGAGGAGCACTCGCATACATCCACATAGAGAGAGACCGAAGGTTGCACTGTTTTGTTGTTGTGGGTTTTTTTTTTTTTGGGGGGTTTTTTATTATCAGTTGAAAAGTGCATGAGAAAATGTGGAAAAAAAAAATCTTAAGGACACATACAGAAGGGTGAGAAAGAGGAGCAGGAGTGTTGAAGAAAGAAACTTGATTTGTGGGGTAATGTTGCATATATACATTTATAAGAATTTAGATTTTATTCATATAAAAATAACTTTCACTTAAAAAATGAAGACTTGAAACATCGAATTAAATGAATGCAGCTATGTGCACATTATGTGCACATCTGTTGATACGCTGCTATGGCAACTACTCAGCAATAAGTTGAACAGGAACGCCCATAAGCAACAGCGATGGTTTCTGGTGTGACGCCACAGCGACGGTTCTTTGGCGACTGAGCGTGCAGGTGATGGTTTCTGGTGTTAGCGTACGATAAGCGTCGAGAAATGATGAGGAGGTTTCATCTCCAGCCGGCGATGAAAAGGAGGGGAAACGTTCGAAAGGCAGAAGTTAATAGATTACATGCTGTCGCCCCCCCCCAGCTACCTATGCTGCAGCCGTCCTCTTCCGCATCTCCGAAGACAAAAACACAGACTACAAGAAGCGTGTGTCCATCGAACTCACACACTCCCTCTTCAAGCATGACCCCGCTGCCTGGGAGAGCGTGAGTATCTGGCACCCTCCCCCGGCACGACCAGGCCTTAATGTTGCCTTGACTTGTTGATGATATGGATGTTTATAGTTAATGATTCATGTGTGATATCCATACGTATAATATGTTGTAAATGACAATGTTCATATCTGAGACTGATATATAAGACTCCCGTATGGCACCGGTCTGACCTTGTTTTGTCCTTTGCCCTCCTGTGAACCTCGCCACAGGCCCACAACGCTGTCCCCATGAATGGAAGCTATCCAGTAGACGGTGAGTAACTCCAGCTGAAATGTGCTCACACGGCACATTCCTCTTCCCCTGAACCAAAAGGTCCCAATGCAGCGATTGCTAAGCTGCATTGTGCTAAAACTGGTTTTGTCACTGATCTGTGCTCCACTGAGGCCTTCAAATTCCATTAGCTGGGCAGTAATTGGCTGAAATTGTCAATGTGTTATATTGTGATATTCTTCTTCTTCTTCTTCTTCTTCTTCTTCTTCTTCTTCTTCTTCTTCTTCGAGATATATATATATATATATATATATATATATATATATATATATATATATATATATATATATATATATATATATATATATATATACACACACACAATTTATTTCTATATTTTAAATTCATTACTATGTACAAATCTTCAGCATTCACTTCCTGTTTGCATTACCAAAATAATTGGTTTTAAATCTCTGCCATATCATACGACCATGATTTAGCAGCAAGGGTTCACAAGCGGGGAACTCCTACAGGGCTTCGTAGAAACACCTGAACTGCAGCAGTTTTGTAATTTTTGTGCAATTTGGGAGCTTCTTTTCTCCCTTGGAGGAGAAATCTTTGCCCACATATCGCCGGGTGTCATGACATTTCACTGCATATATGTACGACCATATGTATATGTATGTGACAAATAATCTCTTGAACTTGTATGCAGCAGCAACATACAGATAGAGGAGATAATTCCTCAGGGACAAATTTTAATTTGTCTCTGTGTTCATTGTCACATATTCAACGAAACATACTTGGTTTTCTGATTTTATGAGACATACTGTAGGAGGCTCACCTGCTTGCTGAAAACCTACAGACAGAGCAGGGAGAGAAGAGCATCAAGTCAAAACAGTTGAAACAGTCCATTCTTTCACAGTCCTCCATCAGTCCATTGTTTCCTAATCTGCGTCTTGAATCTCTCACTTAATTTCCTCCCTTTCTTTCCCTCTGAATCCTTCTCCTTATAAGGCCTTGGTATTTCCTCCAAAGAGCCTCAGCCTTTTCTGCCTCTTACGGGAAGTCCAATCTTTTCATGTAGAATGTCACCTCGGTGACTTAGTTTCGGCCACTTCCCTCTCATTCTAACTGGGGCTTTTGTAAACCGGAGGTTGAAAATCCAGTCGTATTCAGTGTATTTTCGGCTCAATCCAAAAATGCTTTTATGCAATCAGTTCAAGTATTTTCATTTTAATGTAAATCACAAAGAACCTTTGTTTACAATTACAAAGAAATGGCTTTCTGTCGGCGAAGCATTTAACAATTTAAATAATAATGAAATGTCTTTTTTGAAAAGTGCTCTACTAATGTGCACGGCATGTCCTTTTGTGTCACAGAGATTGACCTGAACTACGCAGGATTTGGGGGTTACCCGGGTGAGATGGTCATGGACGACGCTGAAATGGAGGATTACCCGCCTGGCATGGTCTACGACCGGCAGCCGTACCCGGAGCACTACTAGAGGTCAGTACCTTCACCCAGATCTATCTGTATTTTAGCGTCAGGATGTAAAACCAGTCCAGCGCTTCTTCACAGCGTGTTCACATGTGACATGTGTGGGGCGCAGTGGGGCCCGAAGACTTCTCTTTACAATTTCACGCTCACGGAAGTGAACTGTCGACGTCCAATTTTATTTTGTAATCAGCATTCCCTTAAAGAGTTCACGGGAAAAGGCCTGAGTTCCTAAGAACCGAGAACTAACTTCCTGGTTCCTGAACTGGTTCATGTGCTGGAAAAGTGACTTATGTAACTATTTTTTCTTGCAGACCAAAAGGAGAAGCAGCAGAAAAGGAGGCGTAGACGTCACAAGAAAAGAATCGTATAAGTTGTTACTAGAGCTTTGCTTCATCCTACTGTAATATATGCAGTTATCACTGACTATGCGATGGAATAATTTTAACAGTTCTTATCTGTTTCCTCTTGTTTTGATGCTGATAATACTGATTATGGAAAATTATGATACATGTAGTTTTTTTTGAGGTGTGTGTGTGTGTGTGTGTGTGTGTGTGTGTGTGTGTGTGTGTGTGTGTGTGTGTGTGTGTGTGTGTGTGTGTGTGTGTGTGTGTGTGTGTGTGTGTGTGTGTGTGTGTTGGGGTGGATATGCTTTTGGGTGGCTAATCTATGCCAAAGAGATTTTATTTTGTGATGATAATCATGTAGCTTTCATTTTATATGAGGAAAGGGATAATTGAATCCACTGCCAAAGCTGGCTCAACTTGTACAGTGCACCTGCTCACACCTTGTTTAATGCCTTCGTAACACACATTTCTGATGTTCTTCAAGATGCAAACTTAACCCACTATGACGTGACATTTTAAAACCAGCTAAAGTTAATTATAAGGTAACCGTCTTATTTTTAGTCCTATTATTTCTGTGAACTCATGCAGTAGGAGAGAACCAGGACTTAATAGAACTTTAAGGACTTTCCCCTATTTTCACTTACTGGTGATTATCTGGCTAATATTATATCATTGTATATCAGTGACTAAGATCTTAACAGTTTATACTAATTGTTCCTCATGTTATTAGTTATTTACAAAGAGTTGTACATCTGGAACCATAGAATTTTTGAAAGATTCTGCCTTTTTAAACAATAAATCGAAAGTGACGAATGAAAGCAATTTTATGTCATTGCATTCATGTGTAGGTAAGTAATGTGCCGTAGAACATTAAAGGTGTTTTCATTTAAAAAGACAATTTGATTAGTACACATTAAAATATTAATTTAGCAGGTGACACTCCTAGTACAAGAGTAAACTACTGACAGATAATTGTCTTTCTACTTAAGAGGTTGTTTTTTTTTTTTTTTTTAATAAAGAATATATTAAACCAATTTTCTTGTCTGTGTTTGTGTTTATCAGTGGATTATTGGATTATCTGTTGCTGTTGCTGTGCGCATTTAAAGTGGAACTTTAAATGTCCGAATATTGTTATCCAGGGGACACATCATCAATATTTCCTCTTCTTACATGAAATAAGCTTTTCTTGTGATTTTCATTATTAAGTGGCTTGGTCTCCTCGCACCAAATTCCACTTTGTACAAAAACATTTACATTATCACTACCATGTCAAAGTACAAAATATTCACTTTTTAACATTTTTAAAATCCCTCCTGTCTGTGCTGTGACAGAAACATCATGCATTCATAATATACGTGATAAAGGTAAACACTGAATTGTAAAATACTACTTTTGACTCAAATATTCTAAAACATCAGTCACAATCTGTCCAATTATTGCTTAATTTCCCCCTAATGTAAACAAACTGTTTGTACACATGCTCGTGAAAATGTTTGCGTCTGTGTGAAGTATACAACAATGATATTGTCTTATACTTCACACATACACTGAACACTACATTGGCAAGTGTATCCCACAATGCATTGCGAGCTCAAGACACCAGTAAAAGTTTTTTTCTGCAATGATGTCATCAACCCTCAACGTACTGAAAGGAAGTGTAGCGCTGACATGACGATGTAGTATGTCCAAGCTAAAATAGTTAGTACCAGTAGATAGTACCAACATGCATTATGTAGTAAGCCAGATGCAGCTCAATTTGGGGTCATAGCTTTAGGTTTCGTCTGCCCACTCTCTGAGTGGAGCCATGGAAGTTCCAGGGAGAAGGGAAGATCGTCAAAAAACCTTTAGATCACGTTGTCAAACATATGCATGGACTACATGATGTTCTCATCCTGTGGACGAAGACGCATGAAGAGTTATTAAATACACAATGTATTAGTTGTGTTCATGTAACGCTGCTTAATGAGATAAAAACCAAAAGACTTTGTGACAGGCATCTAAGAACTCCTCGATGGTGACCACTCCGACAAGAAAGGAACCTTTAAAATAACCCAACCCCAACCACTGCCTCAAAATATGTCATAAAGATGGTTTGTTTGTGAGAGGCTTTACCCTGAAGAAGTTCTCAACGTGCTCCTTGGGAGCGTTGTCCTTCATGCAGGGGAACGTGTACTTCCCCATCATGTCATAGATGGAATGCATGATGTCCATCATCTCCTGGAAAGAACAAGGAAAGGGAAAAACATCCAAAGGAGGAAAAGTGGTAGAGCGGCACATTCAAGACATTTCATTTGAAGCAACACTGACATTTTCTCCAAGCACCCTCCCCTGGCCTTGATGGCTAAAAACCATATATCCCATTGCTAGACAGACCTCAGACAACTTTGACACCAAAACACAAAAACACAGGGGGTGGTGGGGTTATAGAGAGTGTTGTGAATACCTCTTTGGTGATGCATCCATCCTTGTTGAGGTCGTACAGGTTGAAGGCCCAGTTGAGTTTATCGGTGACTGAGCCTCGCAGGATGATTGACAGACCCATCACAAAGTCCTATGAACAGTACGATGGCTGATGGTTGATGACTTGAAAATTATACCGACTGTCATTTGCATCGACTTTTTAGGAAAATCAGAGAAAAATATCATTTGCATAATAATTTGGAATGCGGTGTATACACGTTTAAATACACTACTCACAAAAAGTTAGGAAAATTACAGGTGAACTTAATTTAACCTTCTCTAAACTTTTGAATGCACACGTCCAACTGTTCAATGTTTCAGTACTTTTTGCTCAACTTGCTGTTCTCTAACAAGGAGCTGAACGTCAAAATTCACTACAGGTGTTTGATCCATGAATTGACCATTTCGAATACATTTCCTGGTTCAATTAGAACTGGTATGTAAACAGTCCTCTTCATCATGCTGTTCACATTTTGACATCATGAGACCAAGACGACACCTAACAACTGATCAACAGTACCTCGCCATTGCCAGGTTTCAAACAGGATGTTCTCAGAGGGAAGTGGCCACTGAGCTTAGAGTGTCACAGAGTGTCATCAGCAGGATGCAACAGAGATACAGAGACTGGAAGAGTCACAGAAAGGCATAGAAGTGGACGTCCCTTTGGCCACATCCCACACTGATGAGCGCTTCATTGTGAACAGTGCCCTGCAGAACGGGATGATGATGCCACTCAACTCCAGGCATATTTAAGGGAGGTGAGAGGCACCCAAGTGTCACGTCAGACCATTCCAAACCGTTTACATCAGCATGGTCTGCGTGCTAGACGACCTGCAAGGGTACCTGACCACACCACCAGGCACAGGCATCATCGTCTTGCACGGGCCAGGGAGCATTTACACTGGACGAGGGGCCAGTGGCCTCAGTGCTGTTTTCTGATGAAAGTCGATTCACGTTGAGCAGAAATGATGGCCGCCAACGATGTTGGAGACGTCAAGGAGAGCGCTATGCATCAGCCACTGTTGTCACCAGACGAGCCTTTGGTGGTGGTGGTGTTACAGTGTGGGCAGGTGTGTCTAGTCAATACAGAACTGCCCTACACTTTGTGAATGGTACAGTGACAAGCCCATACTACCTGAATAACATCATTAATCCAGTCATTGTGCCCCTGCATGAACAACACAGGCCTCATTTCATCTTCATGGACGACAATGCTCCAGCTCATGGAGGTGGCATCATAAGGGAACGGCTGCTGGAGACTGGGGCACCTCAAATGGAGTGGCCTGCACTTTCTCCAGACCTGAATCCCATAGAAAACCTATGGGATCAGCTGAGTCGCCGTGTAGAGGCTCGTAACTCTGTACTCCAGAACCTCAATGATCCGAGGGCCGCCCTTCAAGAAGAGTGGGGGGCCACGCCTCAGCAGACAATAAGTCGACTTGTGAACAGCATGAGACGTCGTTGTCAAGCTGTAATTGATACTCAAGGGCACATGACAAGTTATTGAGACATTGACATTTTTTGTTGTGGTAAACCCACCACTGTTGTTGGCTTTTGTTTCAATAAATTGTTTGAGATGAGGAAATCACCATTGCCTGCTTCTACTTAAATGCCCTACTTTCATGATATATCACTGTAGCGTGAACTTTTTACATTTTCCATAAATTTCACCCGAAAGCCAAATATCCTTTACTTTTTGTGAGTAGTGTATGTGTGTGTGTGTGTGTATGTATGTATGTATGTGTGTATTTCTTTTTGAATCACCGGATTCTTACAGCTTTTAGATGGTTTGCGTACTCAGGAGAAATGCCCAATTTCCCCCACACGTTTTGCACTTGCAGTCTTTCGCAGGGCAGGACTGGTCATCGGCGAGATGACTTGGAGAACCACATCTGTAACACATCTGTTGATTGGCAACACATTGTTTTTAAACACTGAATTTTTGATTTCCTGACATCTTATTCCCTCGCCTGTACGCTGCATTCACATGTTTCGTTTCACCATCCGCGAACGTTTTTGCATCAGCCCTGGCGGTTCCAATCCTTCGGGCTCAGGTAGGAGTTTTATTAAGAGTTAGCTCTGGTTCTTGCAACAGTCTTTCATGAATGCGAGGCAGGCATGTTTACTCAACGATTCGACCACATGGCTTTGCTATGGGATGATACATTTCTATGTCTGATACATTTAATGTAGACATAGAATTTTAATGTTTTAAATTCTGTATTTCAATTCTGTGCTGTGCATAAATCTCGCTGAGTCTGGGACTCATTTTCATTCATTTATTCCGCAAAAGATCGAACGAGGACATTGTCTACCTAGGTGCCACTGGAAGCATCATTAAAAAGGCTAAATGAGAGCGCCCACTTTTTTAATATTTCTAGAACTGGTTGGGAAGAATCCAGTGAAACGGTGCTCCCGTGTCCCTGTTCTTACCCGTGACCACAACACAACATCAGTATCCTACTTTCTTGGCTCCGTCACAGACTGTGTCAAATTACATGGGCCAAAGGTTCGATGGCTCTGTAGTTTTAATGCAGTCAGTTGCTCAGAGCCTGTGTGGCCTGAGTCTCAATGAACTACTAACACAGTATTACTACATTGTGGCAGGACAATCAAAGGAGCATGCACTTGCACTTCCTATCCTACAGTACACGTAGGTGTCTGAGCCATGTGATGAAAAACGCAAAAGGACCTGTGCAAAAAAACGTAAGAATGTAATCCAGCAGGCAGCGTTGGACAAAGATGGAGAGCCAAATGTCTGCTTCCGCCCTAAACTTTATCGCCATGTTTCTCAAGTACTTTCTGCCTCAGGCTGCTCTGTGGTCAGGCCTACTCCTGGGTGAGTTAACCTCCTCTTCTTCGTGTATGTATTTATGTCCAGCTTGTCGTTCCTATTATCAAGGTTCTGAGCTTCTATGGCAGGTGACCTTGGACGTCGTGGAAGATGTCCCTTTTATGCAAAGCTCTCAAAGAGGTGCGAAACAGAGATGAACACAGTGGAGCTAAGCACGACTTGAAGACGCAGCTGTTATCCATACAGTTGTAGGCACAATAATTCACTACATTGAATACTTAAATTACTTTATACTAGCTTCACTAACAAAAGTTGTTATTGAACAGAATTCCACTAGAAATAGCATGACCCGGGGGATTACGGAGAAGAGCGGGTGGGATGTGAAAAAGATTGGCTTTCAGCACAAGAAGCTCGCGAGACTGGATGATTTTGCGCGCACGTGCAAGGTCAGAGAGAAGACCAAGACTTTCTGAAAACAAAGAACAAGGTACAGTGGTACCTCGACTTACGACTGCATCTACTTACGACTAACCCAAGATACGAGCAGCGATAGTCGTGAAAATTTGTATCGACTTGCGACCGACTGCTCCAAGATGCCCTTCGCAATAATGAAAATGATGAAATCAGGGGGCGAACGCAAATAAAATGACAAGGTGTCTATGTTTACGTTGAAGGGTTAACGTTATGCGGTTGAAGAATTGTCTTTCCTTGGTGTCCTCCAGCCTCGCACCGCCAGAGGTCACCACCCAGATCACCACTAGCTGGCAATATTCTTTTGACTATTTCCACCACTTTGGCATGAAATAGTGGTTGAAGTGCTTGAGTGCAGACGTTTGCAGTGCTTCCCTCATCCAAAAAAGCACAAGTCTGAATAGTCTTGTTTGAGTTTGATTACTTTACTTGGACTATAACCCCTGAGGTTTGTTGATCACCAGCCGCTATGGGGTTGCGACCATCCGGGGAAACGAATGCACTACTTACGGAAGTTGGGTGTGTGTCTTTGTCAGAATTGTCTTTTTGTTCACTCCTTTTCTTGTATATGTGCAAGATCGTCGGGTGTTTTGATAAACACACTTCACATTTCCTTCTCTTTTGACAGCCTTCGCTTAGGTGTCCTTTTTGTCAGACAGCCGAAACACATTCCTTGCGCTTTCAAACAGTCAATCTTTTCTTTGTGAGATTTTTCTTGTTTTTTTCGTCCAGGTTTCGGGGCTACGCCCTCCTGCACAGAGTACACAGGGCTTTTGAACAGCGAAAATCAATGACTTGACAGTCGACTTGGACTTGGGAGGTAAAGACTCGTGACTTGAGTGGCTTGTTTGTGTTCACTTTCATTCACTGAAACCGATCGGCAGACAAAAGGGTACTTTGGTTGAGCTCGGTGGTCCCCCAGACCTTATGTTGTCCCGGCTCAGAAGACGATGGCCAAAGATTGTAGTAACACATGAATGGTGCTGCCGTGTGAGATTTCTTTATCAAACACAAGTTGTTGTTTAGAAAGTTGTAAACAATGGATGGTGTTTTGTGAGCGGTCCGAAGCCCACGCTCCTCCATGTTTGTTTACATTCGCTTCCACATACAGATAACATAAAGCACAATGATTCCAAATGACGTCACATATTGCTGTAAAGAGACATAGTGATAGAAACGGTACAAAAGCCCGTTTGACTTTTTTGACCACATCGGCATCGGGAGTTATGCAACCGATGTGTCCTGATTTTTAAATAACTATAATCAACAAAAAAAAGACCGTTTATTTATGTACTGTACTTGTCTGTTTTACACTACTTATAAGTTGCTCCCTAAAATAACCACAGAAGTCCAACTAGGCATTATAAACCTATCCCTGCTTGTTTACACTCGCATTTAGACACGGCTCTCCAAACACTAACGGATGCTGCATTTATGGGAAACTCGGAAAAAATAAAATTAAATTAAATGTTATATTATCTTTTACATTTGCTTTTATCTATCAAAAAATTCTTTGCAAATTTATTTGCATTTGTTTAATTGGTTCTAAGTTAAATGTTCTCAAATATAGAAACTTTAATAAAATATTCATTTTTCAAATTGATTTAAAAATTCTGCACTTTGACAAAATATCGGTAACCAGCATCGGACTTAAAAATGTGGGATCTGTCGGGCTCCAAAAATATATTTAGACGATACAAATTTTCTATGGTCTTATGTTATCATCATATCGCACAGCCCCAGTGTTAAATATAAAAATGTTCAATGTTCACATTTTTATGCACACGCACAGTGGGCATTGTCAAGATTAGATTATCACCCTGTCAATCAAGCTCCTCGCTGCCTGACGTTTTTTCCATGAGAAGCACTTGTTACCACTGGTTACACACACACACACACACACACACACACACACACACACACACTGCGACTGTGCCAAGAGTCACCACCTTCGAATTCAAATATTTCATTCAATCAAATCAATTTGTGCAAATCTGTTTATAACTTTTTGAGATGTTCTGCAAACAGGCAGACAGACCAACTGGGGCGGAATGTTCACAGTTTGATATTGGAGTCTGCCTGTCAGTATTTCACTGTTGAAAAGTGATGTGGCGGGGGGGGGTTGACTGAGAAGTCAAGAAATTAAGAACTCTAAGCTTCTATGAAGTTATTTGCTTTTTGTTTGATGACATTTATTTCAGTGAATATCAACAGTAACAATACAAATTCAATTCATTGTCATACTTTTTGAACAGGTTAGATTGGCCAATAATATCATTAATAGACAGGTACTAAATACCTGGTCTCTCTCTTTATAAAGAGTGGATACTGCAGGTAGGACTGGAGTATCTTGGGGAAAAAAATGACTTGACTTGGGACTTGAATTGCCTTAACTAAGGACTTGACTTGACCAAGGAAAAAAGACTTGGGACTTGCTTGAGACTTGGACCAAATGACTTGAGACTTACCTGTGACTTGGATAAGAGGGACTTGGTCACATGTCTGGTGATTTGTGCCCTCTAGTCTGCATTCCCCGTTTCTCCAAACAAAACAAATAGAAATAGTTTTATTTTAGACTCTAACTTATTCATTTCTGTTTACTAATTGAACCTCCCGTTTGTGCGCTCCGTGCACACGTTCCCTGTCTTTTTTGTCTTTTTATTTTTATTTTTTTGCCACCGACCTGGATTAGCATTCTGGCACCTCCTCGTTTACAAATCACAGACGAGCAAAAAAGTGTGATTAAGATTTGGCTGAGAAGACAACTTTGGATGTGTGTGTGAGCCATAGAACTGCAACTGATAGAATGTGCACTGTTGCGCGATAGTAAAAATGTCCCTGTAAAAGGCAGATCGTGGAGACACTGTAATCGTTCACGATTTAAAATTGTCATATCGCACACCACTAGCTGGAGTAATACTGACGCTCTTGTGGCCTTTGTGGGCCTCGGTTGCATTCTTTGGACTTGACCACTGGGGGCACCGTGGCCTGGAGTTGACCTTTAATTTGGAGTCCATGGAGACCTTTTGGTTCTCCTGGGCCATGGTATTACCTTCATCGTCATCTTCATCATCATGAGCATCATTTCTTCACTACCAGTATCATAATGCTCTTTCACAAAATATGTCAGGATCACAGTTATTATCCTTAAAGGCTTCCAAAGTTTTTATTAATTTTGGGCTGTTGCAGAATAAATATCAGTTTGAAGCTGAAGCTTTTCCTTTTCAGCTCCGAGATTTGCCTTTATGGCCTTTATGGCAGTTTCTTGCTTTTTCAAGCGTTTGTTTCTGTTGTAAACAGCGGCCCGTGCCACGAGGGCCGCTCTCAGCCTTTCTTCAAGCTGATGAAGCTGTAGAAGATCTATTTCAGCCACTAGTATAGCTTCTAGAACCCTTCCTGCAAATCCAAGGCCAACTGATACCACTTCATCTGGACTTGATATATCTGAGCCCTGTTTGGGAGGAGGCTCATGCCTATAAGAGGCTGCTGTGGCAATCCATGTCTTCATAACATGTTGAAATTCATTGAAATATTCAGTCTTGGGGAGATACCAGCTCAGAGGGTCCCTCTCGTTCTTGCTCCGAGAGCATTTCCTGCACAGAGTGCTGCATGTGTGAAAAATTCCTTGGGTAGTATTTTGGTGGGGATGGTAGCTCAGGAGGTAGAGCTGGTGGTCTAGTGATCTAAAGGTTGCTGATTCGATCCCAGGCTCCTCCTGCTAGCATGCTGTAGTGTCCTTGAGCAAGACAATTAACCCCTAATTGCTCCTGATGGCTGCGTCCGTCGGTGTTTGAACAATTGTAAGTCGCTTTGGATAAAAGCGTCTGCTAAATGACTAAATGTAATGTAATGTTGAATGGGTTATGGGTCAAAAGCAGAGAATCCATTTCACCGGCCACCATCAAAGCATGTGCGTGTGTGTGTGTGCAAGCATGTGTTGTAGTGTGGTGTGTTGCGTGATAAATAAAGACTGTTTCTTCTTTTCTTCTTTCTCTTGAAAACCCCCAAAACATTGATTATGGAATGGTTACTGAAGTACTACAATCATAAGTGAATCAATATGGTTCTTTTTTTTTTGCTGTAAGCTGACTGAATTTAGCTGTTCTTTTGTTAACTAACTTAGCAAATTTTATTTCTAAAGCCTTTTCTGAAGGCTTATGAGTTCTCTTTTGCTTGCCATCATCATTTTCCACAGGAATGGAAAATGTCGACATTTTCACTAAAGTGTCATTAAATATCCACAAATAAACAGCTGTCCTTCCACAAATTGCACTTTTATAGGCGGCTTGATTCCGCCAACAGGACAAATGGATGTATTGACCAACGCACCATGTTTTCTAGAGGCACTCTAAAAAAACATGGAACACTCTAGGTTGTGTTTACGCTTTTAACACAATATTCATTACAAATGATCCACTTCAAGCATTAGACTTTCAACGACTGCAATACCCACATGATACGGCACAAGTCCTGAGCCATTCATATTTTAAGTCAGATTCAGTAAACTCCAGATTCACGTCTGTTCGTATTTGTTTTCCAAACGTATTCAATACTACAACGGGATCCAGTTACTCCAATATAGGCCGTTGTCCACGACGAAAGTTCTCACCTTTGTTGCGTCTTCCTTCTTCCTGTTTTCCAAAAGCCACACTTTAGACTCCGTGTAGATATAGACATTTCCAAGGCGTTATCTTCCAAGTTATTCATTTTGCTTGACGTACAGGGCTCGTCAGGCTGGCGTGATGTCGACTGGCTCGTGCGGTTAACCAAAGCAAATCAACAATTTAAAAATCAACAAAAATATCCCTTTGCAATAACCAAAACCAAACCAACAGAGGCAAACTCAGATAAAATGATAGGCAAACCTAGACGACCAGTGTTAACGTTGAACGTTTAAGAACTGTTCTCCGTCGGCGTCTTCCAGCCTCACATTGTGCACACCTGTTTCTATTAGTCAAGCTGGAGGGCCGTACTCTTTTGACTATGTACACAAAACAGTTGGTTTGAAGGGTCATAATGTGATCAAAATAATAACCTTGATTTAAAGCTGTATCATTTCAGTACTGTCACTCGGAACATGCTTTTGCAGCAATTGGCAATAAATACATAGAGTAACACAGTGGCTGATGTGGAAGTGTTTATTCATTTCATGGATATCAGAATGACTTAAAACTGGTTTTAAGTCATCCGGCATCAGTTCCTCAGGTGTCAATTACATATTGTTCATCCGTTATCAATACCTTGTGTTTACAATTATATGCACAGGCTGAACAAATTAATCAACTTTTTCTTACTGGGTATTACATCCCATTACAGGCCAGAATCACTTATTGGCCAAACAAACATAACCTCAGATTTAAGCACTAAATCTATAATTAAAAACATGAACAAACCATCGGTGACCAAATTGCCATCTCGCTACATATCCACTTATCTGTGGCAACTACATACAGAATGAAATTGAAAATGTTGGGAGAGTATATTTTATTATAAACAGACATCCGCAAATAATTTGCCCTCTGTGCACCTGTTCTGGCGGTAGGCAAATTGGAGGGGGCCAGTGTGGGAGGTAGGCAGGATTTGAGGTGAGCCGTGACCAGCCTCTCCAAGCACTTCATGATGGCGGGGGTGAGTGCAACAGGGCGAAGGTCATTTAGGCTAGCTGCAGAGCTATTTTTTGGTTATATATTGACACGCAGGACCAGAATACATCACCAACTCCCTTACTAACTATGTGCCCCCAAGAGAGCTACGATCATCTACTGCTGGCCTGTTAGAAGCACCAAGTAATACACAGAAGAAAATCGGGAGTGCAGCCTTCGAAACTTGTGCCCCAAAGCTTTGGAATGCACTACCTATAGATATTAGGAAAGCCGGCTCGTTTGCCATCTTTAAAAGAAAACTAAAAATGCATCTATTCACTCTAGCCCACAACTAGAGCTCTCCTGCACTGCTATTTCCACTGCACTGCTATTTCCACTGCACTGCTATTTCTTGTCGGCTGTACCTACTGTTTTATTGCTGTACCTACTGTACCTAGTAGGCCTGCCTAGACTTTTATTGTTTTATTAGCACTTTGTAACTCTACGGTACTCTAGTTGTAGCTGTGGAGAGACAGGGCTGAGGTCAGCTGACATTCCAATGAAGGAGACTAGACACAGACTGAGGGACAGTTTGTTGTTTTAAAATATATGTATAGGCCAAAAATCTTTAGGTGTCTAAATTAGTAGACTAGAAACTGTGCTTTGGCTTCTTTTTAATCTTCTAATTCTTATGATTAATGTTTTTGATTTTGAATCTTCTAATTCTTATGATTAATGGCTTGATTGTATATGATTAATGGCTGCTTTTAATCTTTTATTCTCTGATTAATGTTTTTGAGTTTCATTATTGGTTAAATCTTTTACTTTCTAATGCGCTGTTGTACAGCACTTTGAGTTGCATTTAATGCTGGAACGGTGCTGTATAAATACATTTTTACTTACTTACTTACTTACGCAACACGCGAATATAAATTATATTTAGTTTTGTGTCATTTATCATAAACATAGTAAGACTGATGGGATTATTTGATGAATTGACAAGTTGTTAATTTGTTTTGCAGCTGACATCACAGTGGAAAAGGAAGGAAACTGAAATTGTAGTTGCTGTGCTCCCCTCCCATGTGAGAGGGAACAATTATTTTTTTATCTGCTGTATATTTTAAATTTTTTATTTTAATTTTTTTTTAAACCTGTTTTTTTTTTTTTTAACCTGTCAGCATGCTGGGCATACAGAGTATTTGTATGACATTGCTTCTAGGACAGAGTTAGTCTGCAAGTGGAGTTCATGTTCTCAACCTGCAATGCAACTCTTTATTAATTATTTTATCGTCAACAACTGTTACAATAACTCTGTCCTGTGCACGGCCTGTAGAATGACAAGAGCACAGTTTTTTGTTACACAGAACTGCCACCAATCCCCCTCTTTGGGGAACTATTTTATCATGTTTGGGTCTATAAACGACTAATCACTAACCCAAGAGGGGAAGAATCACCACGGGTAAACATAGCACCAAACAACTACACAGAATGTACACGGAAAAACAAACATAAAAAAACAAACAAGACCGACACCCCGCTCGAACCGCCGGCCCTGCAGGCACACCCACCCACCCGTGCCCGGCACAGGGGCATGGCCCACCCACCACAGTCGACCAGACGCCCCATTAAGCCGCGAGCCCCAAGTGCCCCACCACATAGCCGAGTGTGCTCAGCATAGGCCATCAGGTCGGCAGATATATGGGCTGTCCACGACCCCCGGCAACCGGGGCACCCACCACAGGGAAGGCATGCAGCGGGAGCAAGGCCGACAGCCACCCCCACACCCCAACCCACACCAGCAAGCATCCCCCTAGGGGCCCCTTGGGGGCCACCGGCGGCGCTCTCTGCACCCCCGCCAGGTTGCAGCATGCCAGAAATCACCAGGCTCGAGGGGGCACCCTGCCGGCGGGGCCCCCCAGCCCACCAGGCCAACCACACCCCCATACCAATCCACCAGTTGCTGTTGGCAACTGCAGTTAAAATTGCGGGGTGTGGGGGGACGAGTCCTCCAAGCAAGTTGAACCAGAGTCACTCGCACCCCACAGACCAAGGTCTGGTGGAGTGTTGTTCGGAGTAAGATTTGTGTGTGATTGTATGTGTTCTAAGCCAATATGAGTGTTATTAACATTTCGGGACGGATTAGAAGCATGTCAGGGCAGGAGCATGACGGGCAAGATTAAAGCCGCCCCCCACATCCGTACCCACATAGCTCACACCCCACCCGTGCCGTAAACCCTAGGCCTATTGTGTGGTGTATGTGCTGAGCATGAGTATGAGTTTTGGCACTGTGAGAGATAGGCGAAGCGTAACCAGATCAAAGCTGGGATGCAGCAGGCCGGGCAGTGTCCGCCCCCCACCGAAGACCACATGGGGACCCCTGCGGCGAGCACACCCAGCCAGAATCAGGTCCCCACCCGGTTCATAGGACCAGATGGAACACCCCCCATGGGACGCACAAGGTGGGGGACCCCAGTGGCACACCGACCACGGGGCCAAGACCGAAACCCGCAACCAGCACCCCCTTCCCTGACCAGAGCCCCAAACCTGCCACCATGCCTCAAACCAACCCACGGAGGCCAGCTGCAGGCACCCCCAGGAGCGCTGCCCCCCACCCAAGGAGACCGGCCAGCTCAACCCAGGGATAAGAGCGGGCGCTACCACCTAGCCCCGCTAACACCCCCGTGGGGCCCGGAACCCCCCCGCGGCTACAGGACTAAGCGCCACGGACGTCACCACAGCCGCCGGGCACCCACCAAACCGCAGGGCCCCAGTGAGACCCGAGGAACCCCCACATGCCCCAAAACCCCATGACATTGCACCGACTTAGGAAGACTCAAGTATTAATGAATGGAGTTATGGCAGCGATAAAAGTAGCCCATATTTCATTAAATGAATTTTATTGCCAATAGTTTTTCCATTGAGATGTATTCTATTAATAAATGTAACCATTGGGATGTGGCTAGATTATCTCTGTTTTTCCAATTGAGTAATATTATTTACTTGCCAATTGTTAAGGCGATCAAAATGGGTTGGTGGTGTTTAAGTGGTGGGTCAACTGAGGAGAGGTCACAGACGAGACATACAGATGGGGAGACTGGAATCCTGTGACCCAGAAGGGTTGATAGCTTCTTGGTGATGTTGGTCCAGAATGTTTGGATAGGTGGGCAGAGCCATATGGCATGAAAGAAGTCATCTCTGGTATACAAGGAAACAGTGAGAACAAACGTCTTTATCCATAAAACCAATTTTGAACTTTTTGTGTTTGGTGATATGAGCTCTGTGCAGATTCTTATATTGGATGAGTTGCATTTTGGAATTGGGGGTCAAAGAAAAGGGGGGTCATAGATATTCGTCGAAACAGCAAGGTTTCTTTCCCATTCCATGGTAGATAAAGAAAAAGTGTCATCTGTTTTTAATCAAAGTTTGTATATTTTTGAAAAGGGATTTTAAAATGACCTTCATGAGTAAGATGTTCATTTATCGGAGGTGGTTGTAGGATGTTGTTCGTAAAATTGATTTTTATATTAAGAGACTGCTGTAGTTTAAAGAATTGCAGGAAACTGGCCACCGACTTTATACTTGTGGGTTAAGGTTGGGAAGGATATAAGCAAATTGGTTTCAAAAATGTGTTCCAGATGAGTAAGGCCTTGTCTTTTCCAAGACCTAAAGATTATTGGTCAGTTTTTGGCCAGAAAATCCAGGCTGTGCCTGATTAGAGTGAATTGTTTTGGAGACAGTGACCACTGAGTTTGAGGAATCACCACCAGCTGACAGAGTCGTTGCGATGAATGGGTTTTTAAAGCAATGTTTTCTTAGTGATTCAGTGAGGAATGGGAGATCAGATATTGATAAATCCTGACATTCTGTTTGTTCAATGTCTCGCCATCCATGGCCCAATTGTTGCTCTGGTTGTAGTTAAGGGTAAACAAATCTGACAGATTGGCGGAGATATCAATACCAAGGTACCTAATGTTGCCTGTTGTGATGGTTAAGGGAAGTTTCTGGTTTCTGCTTTCTTCCCTTGACAAAACCTGTTTGGTCTGGGTGAATTATAAATGGAATTACTTTTTAAATTCTGTTCGTTAGTGTTTTACTAATAATCTTGAAATCACACTTCATTTGGCTTATGGGTCTATAACTGCAAGTGAGGGCTGGGTACTTATTGGGTTTGAGCAAAACCGAGAGCAGTTTTCATGTGCGGAGGCATGATGGAGGTTGACTTAATCTCTGTAACCATTCTAATAAACAATGGGGCTATAAATTGCTAGAAGTGTTTATAGAATTCTACTGGGTAGCCATCTTATCTGGGTGACTTATTGTTGGGCATAGAGAAGAGAGCTTTCCTGCGTTCTTCTAGAGTAAGTGGTTGATCTAATGTGGTCGCCTGGTCTGTGGACAGTTTATGGCAGCGATTTCCAGCCTATCAGCCGCTCCTGTGGTGTACTATGTCCAAGCCGGACCAGGATCGATGTGCACCTGTACATTTCTGAACCTGAGGTGATAATCAAAATGGATAGTTGGCTGGCATCAGGCAAACTGAAAAGGAAAGAAGGAATGAATGAATGAAAGGAATGACATCCACAAGCGAAGTCCCAGTGGGACATGGGACAGGCAGGACAGTCCCGCCTGTCAAACAAAAAACAAAGGTTCGGAGAAAGTATAGTACTGAATATTTATTTTTTTGGACGGCACCGAAGAAAGTAATCTAAACATCATGTATGGGCACCGAGAACGCAAAGGCAGTGCAAGCATCCTATCGGGTCACCGGACTCACACCCAAGGCTGGTAAGCCGCATACAATGGGGGAGAATTTACTGTAATTCTTCCTGCCACAAAATAAATAGTGGGGCTGATGTTGGGAGAGAAGGCATGCAAGCCAATCAACCTCATCTCATTGTCTGATAACTCAATCAGATGCAGGATTGACAAGATGGCAGAGAATGTGAGAGTTGTTTTTATGCCCTCCAACTGGATGAATCGACAGACATCACAAATCTGTCAAACCTGCTTGCCTATGTAAGGTATGTAAACAATGGAGATATAAAAGAAGAGTTTCTGTTTTGCAAATCTTTACCGATGGGTTCAACTACTGAGGCTATTTTTGACATTCTGAATGTGTTCATAGTTTCAAACAGGATTGATTGGTCCAAATGTGTTGGAGTGAGCACTGACGGGGCCCATGCGATGCTGGGCCAGCAGAGTGGAGTCATCACCCAAGTGAAAGCTGTGGCTCCACTCGTAGCATCTGTCCACTGCAGTATACACAGAGCAGCACTGGCTGTAAAGAAAATGCTGCAGATCTAAAGACTGTCCTAGATGCGGCGGTCAGAGTCAACTTCATCAAAAGCCACCCACTGCAATCACCTTTATTTCCCGTTGTATGTGACGAGATGGGCAGTGACCATAAGCAGTGACCATTCTGTTATACACCGAAGTCCGGTGGCTCTCAAGGAGGAAGGTACTGATGCGACTTTTTGAATTGCGTGATGAGGTGATGGTGTTTTTTCTCAACAAAGTTTGAACTCGCATATTGCTTCAGTGATTTTGAGTGTCTGGCTCAATTGGGACCTGCCCAACATTTTCAGCCACTTCTATGGACTCAAACTCAGTCTCCAAGGAAAAGCAGTGACCATGTTCAATGTCCAGAATAAAATAGAAGCGACCATAAGAAAAAATGGATGAATGGGCCAGGCAAGTTGACCGGTCAAACTTTGAGAATGTCAGATTTTTTGACAAAGGAATAAATGCGGCTTCCCGTCACCATGATCAATCATATCGAAGAGCACCTGCATTGTTTGAGGACCAAGCTGTGCGAATACTTCCCCATCCCAGATGTGCAGTGCAGCTGGATCAAAAACCCCTTCACCAGCCACAGTGACAAGACCCTCGCAGGCCTGAGGGCAAAAGAGAAGGACGCTCTTGTGGATCTCTCCTTCGACAGGGCATTGAAACTGGCGCTCTCACAGAAGTACCTGATGAATCTTTGGCTTCATGTTGCTTCTGAGTATCCTGATCTGTCCGACAGAGCCTTGCGATTGCTGATGCCTTTCCCAACGACGTATCTGTGAGACTGTGGCTTTTCAGTGCTTGTGACATTAAAGACGAAATACAGGAATAAAATGAATGTTGATCCAGATCTTGGCCTGAGACTGTCGTCGCTTAAGCCAGACATCAGGTTTAGTGTCTGCCATGCAACATCTGATACGCCTTGAGTTTATTACCGAAAAAATTAAAGCGGCTTGGACATGTACTGTTGGTGTTTTGTCTCCAGGTGACGGCACAGTTTAAATGGCTTCAGAGCTTCGTTTGATAAAATCTCAGAACACAGCACGCACAGCAGCAACGGTTCGTCTTCCGTACCGATCCAAAAAAATTCCAGTGACAAATATTCTGTCCGATGTCCCACTGGAATTTCGCTTGTGGATGATGAAAGAATGAAAAAGAATGGCTTCTTTCCTTTTCAGTGTGCCTGATGCTAGCCAACTCTCCATTCTGATTATCACCTCAAGTTAAAAAATTTACAGGTGCACGTCAATCATGGTCCGGCTTGGACGTAGTACGTCCTACCATAAATTCCTATCTATCCGTGATGATGCATTTTTGAAGGTTTAAAAGAAAAAATACCATGAAATCTTTTTTTTTTTTTTTTTTAATATTTAAAAAAGTTTTTGAAGTTAATAATTGTTTTTTTCAATAAAATCTATGTGTTTTGCCCATGATTTGGCAGCCCACTGCGGCCCATAGGTTGGGAATCGCTGCAGTATACAGGGGAGCTGATTGGGGATGTGGTACAGGAGCGGTGGGTTTGGCAGACAGGCGACTGGAAGCAGGAAGAGAAACTGGGGCCATCTGGTGGATGGATGGGGTGATACAAGGGGCATGGAACAAGTGATCATAAAATGTAATACATCTTTTCATCGGAAATAATGAACCAGATGTGCAATAGAGAATAATATCTCGATATAGGCAGGGCAATGTCTATTTATAATTATTTTCTTTGGACTGTTTTTTTGTATTTTCATTTCACTAGGGCTTCTCACCATCTCTAATAGCAAAAGATAAAATTAATGATCATCATGGGTTGGCTGCTTTAGTCAAGAAGCCAACCTAATCACTCTGAGACTGATTATTAATCATAGGTGAGAGAGCAAGAGAGTAAAAAAATGAATTTAAGCAAACACAGAAAATTGGAACATATGCAATATATTTAAGCGAAGGAAGAGATATCTGACAGTGTATGGGTTGCTACCTGAAGAGATAAAAAAATGATGTCTGGTAAGTTCTTGGCGATTGCTGTGGCAAACACAGCACATGGAGGGGTGAGCTCAAGTTGGGCTCACACAGGAGAGGAGAGAGACTCTGGGTCTCTACTATAGATGGGTCAGTGTCGGGCCGCCCGGTTCGTTTGGCCGGACGAACCCCGGGGGCGTCACCGTGCAGGCTCAAGAAGTTACAGTAAGTCTTTGCTCTTTCACTCCCTCGTCCCCAGTTGTTCAGACAGCCGTGCAGGCTGAGGTGGAGGGAGTTTAAGATGGGTTGAGATGTAAAAGTGAGCGGAGTGAAGAACAGAGTGTTTAGAGAAGAGTCTAGAGCACAGTACAGCCAAGGAGGAGGACATAGGATGTCCAAACCGGTTATGCTTTTGGGTTAAACAGGCGGCGTACAACCTCTATTAACAGATGTTCCTATACTCAAATTTGGACTTCATAAAATAAACATCAGAGATACGATTTACACACCAAGCCTGAAAATAATTATAAATAGACATTGCCCTGCCTATAACGAGATATTATTCTCTATTGCACATCTGGTTCATTATTTCCGACGAAAAGATGTATTACATTTTATGGTCACTTATTTAATTTTACAGATTTAGTGATACCCGTGAATGATGGTTACATGAGCAGTGCCTGGGGATGAATAAAGACAAACTCTGAGAAGCCAGGGCAAGCAATTTGAATTGCTTTGTCTGCACTTAGGAAAGAAGATGTAAATGCAAATAGCATATGACATAACCAAGAATTCTTTGTTTGAAAGAATGAAAGCAAAGGAAAACATTTTTGCTTTTTCAAATATTGACATATTTTAACAGTTACAGTATTTCGCTGTTAGAAGACAGTCTTCATTGGTCACGCAACACACCACACTACAACACAACACATGCTTGCACACACACACGCTTTGATGGTGGCCGGCGAAATGGATCCTCTGCATTTGACCCATCCTGGCTTGTACTTCCTCCGGGGGCACAGCCAGGAGTGGTGGGCAGCATACTTAATTAATAATCTTTCTCACTTAAAAAAAGACAAACAAAAAAAAAACAAGTAGAAAAGTAATTTTTACCTTTTGAAAAACAATCAAAACATCTTCATAGATTGGTCAATTTGCTCTTCAAATTTCTGTTTCAAAAATAAACAGATTGTTGTTCTTACCGTTGGTCTAACTGGCCATGGTCAACCTCCCACTGCTTCTGCCAATGTTAATTTTCTTACATTTGCCAAAGCCTTTAGTGTGGCCTGTGTCAGAAGTACCACAAGACAGCCATGAGTGTGCTTGTTCTTCATTTGATCTATATTTGAAGACATTTATTATGAAAAGCATTCTGTCAATACTTTGTCACAATTATCTACATTTGTTTGAAAAATCATTTAATTCATCTTGGTTATCTGTCCACTAACCTCTGCCATCATTTCAGCGCCTGCTCTTCACCTCCTGTCCACCAGTTGTCCTCATTCTGTTCCTACCTTTGCCAATGACCTGACCTGGCACCTGCCTGCAGACATGATCCCCGTGATCCAAACAGTTTATACTGTAGACCTGCACAGTAGCCTAGTCATTTGCCACACTGTGTATCGTGTCTTCTTGTCATCATGTTGCAGCCCTTGTCTTTTGCCTGAATCTACCTGTCTGCAATTGTAGTTTTGAACTATGCAAGTATCTTTTTTTTCCAGCTTTTTGTTTGCCTGCCTGAGCCCTTTACCTCTTTAACCTTTTTAACGGAATCTGTGTTTTTAATGCTCCTGCTTTGAGTCTTGGTCTGACAAAGTCCAGAGCCTTCACAAAGCACACAAACATGGACATACTGTATTACACGGGCACACACACACACACACACACACGCACGCACGCGCACACACACACACACACACACACACACACACACACACACAGACAGTAACCTGTTAAAGTTATTTAGTAACCCCACATGAAAATAACCTATTAAATGTTATACTTAAAACCAATACCCAAAATTAAGTGTATCGAAAAACCTTTTTAAAATGTACATCATGCGGACCAGCAGAGGGAACCAAGGTCTAGTACATCATCAATTTTTCCGGCCAGTCGTATATAGTTTCTTATTATTTATAATATAATACAATAAACATCATAACTAAAATCAACTATTATTTTCACACACACACACACACACACATACACACACACACACACACACACACACACACACACACACACACACACACACACACACACACACACACACACACACACAACAAAACAATAAATAATGAATTATTATATTATAATAAATGAATATATCTGTTGGGATTGCTGGGAACAATATTGCAAGGTATAAACAAAACACATAAAAAATAATTTGGGAATAACACCAGAGAAAGAAATTTGTATTTGCGCAATTTGACCAAGAAGATAATTTTCTTGATTGCTGCTGCTGGTCCTCATGGAGATTGGTTGTGTGCTGTTGCAGAGCTTTGAGGATGTGACCATTGGGTCAAATGCTGAAGCTTCCAGCTGTGCTTTTCCCATTACTGAAGATCACATGACTGCTTGACAACGGAAGTCTTTGTGGTTTCGCCCCATCCAGACGTTGATGGAAAAATTAAAAAATTAGGCTAGAGGGTTTTCAACTAATTATGACAAATATCAGTGGGGTGTTTGTTATGTACGTTGGTCATTTGTCCGTTCTTCAAACAATGTCCATTCTTTGCAACCGGTTGTGTTTTGTGTCTAACTGTAATAACCTGCTGTGTTTATTTGATGACATCCTGCTTTCTTTTATAGGTAAAACCATGCGTCTGTTGTTGCTCATGATGTAACAATAATTGTCTCCCTTACGGATTAGGAAATTGATTTAATTCTTTTGCCTCATGGTAAAGCCATCTGCCAAAAAAAAATGGAATAGAGAGTTAAGTTGAGAAGATCATATTCTGTGTTTTACGATTATTGCTGAACACAGGATGATGGACATATCGACCTGACGCCCAGCCAGGGTAAAATGATTGGTTCGTGGTAATTTACATCTTTTTCTCAAATAGGGATCCAGCAAAGGTAAGCGCTATAACAATACTATCAATACTGTCTATGTTCCCAGGTCAACACAACCCAGTCCCACTTGAAGGACCACTGCACGACCTCCGACCAGGTGACTGAGTTGTGATCCGTGACTCCCGGAGAAAGAGCTGGAGCTCGGCCAGATTCCTGGGACCACTCCAGATCCTCCTCATCGCTGCAGCAGCAGTCAAACTGACAGAACGACCAACATGGAGTAAATCATTCATGTTACATGTGCACAAAAATGCCTCACTCGGTACAAGCGCCATTCCATCTTTCGCATATACCAACAACATGGGAAGAATCTAAATGCTTAGCATGGCCTACAATATTTCCAACCTCTATCAATTTAACTAACCTAATATATAATTCTATTGATCGTAAAGGGATACATTCTGTCGAAATGTTGAAGAACGGTAAAAGCATTTCACTATGATCCTTCGAAAGGACAATCTAACTGCACTAATGTATAGGGGAAGATTAGTTGCTACTGTTACCGTTGCTCTATCCTACTCAATTGTAGTTCATTCACTTGCTGAAGTAATTTATCCCTTATGTTACAAATCCGTTTGTTCGGATGAAATTAGCAGCTGTAACCCTAAGGTTCTGGTGGGAGTGGTGGTCTCATGCACCCAAACAGAGATCATTTACACTATGGGACTAGCAACCATTCCAGGCATCCATTGGCTATGTGGACACACAGCATATGCAAGTCTGCCTGTGAATTGGACTGGCACTTGTGCACCAATTATGTTAGATAGGCCAATCTACATGTACAATCTGACCCACAAAACTGCACACATAAAACGATCAGAGACAGGAGCAGAGCATTTCTTTTCTTCTGTAATCGCATCTGTAGGTGTATCCACAGCATCTATGTGGCTGAACATTGTACATTATAGGCTGTTACTGTTCATTAATTCAACATTCCTAGTAGAAGGAGCAGTCAAACAGGAATTCACTTCAGTCAATTTAATGGTCCTTCAGAATCTTACGGCGCTGGACGTAATGAATGCTGCTCAAGGAGGTGTGTGCGCTATGTACAGGCAAAATCCTCCTTGTCCGCTTCTACGATAACATACGTGAAAAACAGTGTCTGAACAGCATGTACTTTAGGGAAGGACGCGTTATTCCCACAACAAGGAACACAGTGACCCGTTAGCAGAACACACCAAAATACATAGTCGAAGATAAATCCTTATAAGGACTTCAAGGACATCAACAGACGTGACATCACCCCACTCCAACGGTCTCACACATCTCACCACATATATACACACGTACATCCTGTATTCAGGAGGACGGGTGAGCTCGACTACAGGCTGCGTCCTGCCATTCGCTCTCTCCCTCTCCTCTCTTCGCCAAGACAAACTCTGTTCCTCTGAAATAAATATACACGCAACAAAGAATTTGTTCACGATCCTTTATTACATAAAATTACCACGACAAACTTGATGTCAGAAGTGGGATCCCCGGACGACCGTCGGACCAGCAGCAGAAAGTGACTGATCATCCAGGACAGTCCTGCCTCTTACCCAACTGCTTGGAGGACGGGAGGACCGTCTGCTGTTGGCCGTCTCCGCGGGATCTACACGTCCAAAAACTCCTCCAGTACACGGTAAAATACTCACGGATCAATTGGGATTGTGAACAAAATTCTGAAATTGTGTCTACTTATAAAATAGAGGACCTTGGGATAATCTGAGTTATAAAGGGTTAAAGTCCCCAGAGGATACAACGGGTTCGAGGCCCATGAGTGAAATAGAGGGTTAGAGGCCTTCTACACTAAACGTAAAAACAGAGGTTAAAGTCCGCTACAGACTTACGGTGCATGACGGGTTAGAGGGCCATCAGTAAAACAGAGGTTAGAGTCCTCCACGAATAAAACAAAGGTTAGAGTCCTCCACGAGTAAAATAGAAGGTTAGAGTCCTTTTATAATTAAACGTAAAAAAAACTGAGGTTAGAGTCCTCTAGAAATTTACGAGTTTTGAAAAAGGAAGTATTTGAGGTTGGAGTCTTCAAATAACAGTCCTATTTCAAAAACATGGGGTCCACCCCGAGCAAAGAGAAACCGGACTGGGATTCTCCGATCAACACATTAATGAGAACCAAGCATGGGGACAAATGTATGTCATGTGTGGGAGATTGGGTCGAGCACGGCGGTTTTCCCGCGAGGGTAAGTTTAAGTATGAATCAGTTAGGGAAAGTGAATGAGGCGATTACAGAGGAAGAGAAAAGGTTAAGAAAGAAAAAGAAAGTGTCAGTAAAGGATTTGCAAAGAATGGAAATGAACATGAACATGCCCCTATGAACATGCCGCTCCAACACCACCCCCGACGGCACCAGCGGAGAACTTTGCGTCCACGCCCTCTACGTCAACGCCCTCTACGTCCGTGCCTACCTGTTGTACTTTCTTGGCGTCTGGTGCCGTGGATGGCGGCCCACCTGGTATGGAACTCAGAAAACTGCTCCTCCTCCACTTTAAGCCAGAAAACTACTCCCGCATCGCACGCGATATAGAAGAAAGCAACCCAGACCTGTTCCGACCACGCACCACGACTTGGGACGATACTGGCCTGTGGGAAATGTGGGTCGAAACGGTACTCAGATCCATCGAACGCAACTTCCCGGTCAGATTCGACCTCGGAAAGATCAGAGACTGCCTCCAAAAGCCCGACGAACCAGTCACTGATTTTTATCATCGCACGTTGGACGCTTGCACGTCCTTCTCAGTACAATTTTGTCCTCCCACGTTCGATGGTGGTGAGGAATCCGTGTTCGAAACCATCGTCAAAGTGGCATTCTGGGACGGGCTCCGACCGCCCCTCCTGAAACGACTCACGGACAGTTTGATAGGCGGGTGGAGAGATAACCGACTGCCAGACATCCTGCGTCACGCCAAACACGCGGAGGCCAAGGAAAAGGAGGGAGAAAAAAAGGCCAAAGACAAACACGAGTTGGCCTCACTCCATGCCCACCTCGCCTCGGCATCGCTGAGCACCCCACCTTTCCAGGGACAAGGACGAGACAGAGGACGAGAGCGCGAACGACATCGCTTCGGACGGGAGCGCGACCGAAGCTGCCGCGGACGTGAGGGCCCACCCCCAGCTCGGAGAACACCAAACCAAGGTGACGGCGACCGCGACCGCTGCTTTAATTGCAGGAAAAACGGACATTGCTCCAGGGACTGCCCCGAACCAGGTCGACGCCAACGGCCTTACCCCAACCCCAACCAGCACGCCCAGTCGGCCCCATTCGGATCCGACTGATCTCCTGCCGTCACGATGGATGAGGTTTCCACGGGCGGGTAACGTACAAACACACACACACACACACCGCACCTACACTATGCAATGAAGATGCGCTTGACACTGATACGCTGCCTGCTTTGCTACGTCAGAAAATTGCATTATTAGAAAACTCCCCCTCCAACCCGGTGAGCACATATGCCATCTGTGACTCCTCGGCATATCAGAAAATGCCTCCCGTAACGTGCATAGTAAATGATAAACCTCACCTTTCTGGTGGACTCGGGCGCCACCCATTCTGTTATTCAAAGCAGGGAGATATGTTTAAAATTGAGCGGCCGCTCCTCATGGTCTCCCAGCGCTAACCATTTTGTTTATAATCACTGTAATGATAGTTGCGCCATGGATCTGGTATGACATGCACTCTCGCGCTACGCCGACCACCAACCCTGACACCGACGTCACCTCACCATTCACGCAATTCGCGCCATTTATTCCGGAAACGGACATACTCTGTATCCCACGGGCGTCACAAAGCCTGGCGTGTGGAACGTTACTTTCTCTGCGTCGAACGACACTACCCTCGCTGCCGTCGTTGTTAACCCCTGCAATTACTTTCCTCATTCATGTTATGACAACAGACTCGCCTATAATAAAGAATAATATAATAAAGAGCAACTACTTAAACGCTTTAAATTAAGTGCAAATTCACTGTTACATTCATCACATGTTGACAAATGGGCAGTAAAGTAGACTGGGGCTGAGCTCAACCAGTTCACTCCCAGATTACGTGTTGTGACTGGACAGCGTCACGGCGTGGCTTAGTGACGTCAAAAGGGGACGATGGTGACGTCAGGCTCGAAGCAGGCTGCGCCACACGTTACCAAGCGCTTTCAAAGCTAAACTAAATTAACATCTATTTAAGCAACAGTAAAAAGTGGATACAGTATCTGCAAACGTCTATAACTGGAAAGTAGGACATGTCTTTTTTTAGCGCCACCAGGTGGCCAATCTCGGCGTCGTTTCCTCAATCGCAATTATTTCAGGATGTTGGGAGCACAACCACTTTATAACCAGCATTATATCATTCGGGGAACAAACAGAACATGCTAAAACTGCACTATAAATAATGCAAAAACAAAGAATATCCGAGACTATTTATTGGACAAATGTAAAATTGGACATTTTATTTAGGGCCTGGCAGATGGAGGTCCAGTCTGGCCTCCACGACTGGCTCTGCTCCTGCTGGGGACTGTTGACCGCCTCCATGATGTCCGGGTCCACCAGCGGTGATGATTCTGGCAGATTCACCATCCGCCCGGTCTCGGAGCCCAGCTCCATAGCAAGGGCCTGGCAGATGGAGGTCCAGTCTGGCCTCCACGACTGGCTCGAGTCCTGCTGGGGACCGTGGAACACCGCCGCCGGGCTGTCCAGGTCAACCGGCAACTGGTTTTGGTCAGAGACGATCACACCGGGATCCTGGTTCCTGCCAGGGGGAGAAGCATAACCACGGAAGAGTTAACGTTTGTTTTCCTCTGAGGTGGGAATTTATGTGACGTGTAGGTACTCACATGGTCAGTATTGGGCTGCTCACCACCGGGCTGCTCACCACCGGGCTGCTCACCACCGGGCTCCTCACCACCGGGCGGGGCACCGGGGCAGTGGAGATTCTGAGCACGGGGCACGGAGTGGCGCACGGAGAAAAAGCAGATCTACGGGGCTTCTGCGTTTTTTTAGTGGGCAGATAGCTCCAATCTGAAAGGAGAAGACGGGGTGGGGTGTTGAAGGCTCAGGTTCCATCTGGATGGATGGATGGATGCGCGCGTAGACATGTAGATCACACATCAAATTTTTAGCAATTTATTATATAAATTAATTTACCAAAAATGAAATAATTAAAATTACATACATATGCTTCGACTACTACCGACTGATGTATTTATATATGTAATATACGTATACTATATTTCCACATATAATGTAGCTGATTATTATGAATAAGTTGTCGTAATGGTTAGGATTACCAAATGCTCTAAAGTATAAAAATGGAATCTATGCCAGCACATCTCAGTTACGCAGAATGTAATTTGAAGTTTAAACGTTTTTAACTGAAAGGACGAAAAGTTAGATTGAAAAGTGGGACAATACAATTTTAAATTTAATAGCCCCCCCCTTGTGTTGGACACTCACGTGTGATTAAATGTGAAATATTGTGTAGAGTAAATATCTGTGGACGTTTGTTCAGATTTGACACTTATTTGTATTAAGATTTAATGAATGTTAATCTGATTAATTTGGTTTATTCCCATGTTTACTGTATATACAGTCAGCTTAAGGTGACAATAAAGCTAAAGAGTCATAACAAGACAAGTAACAGTTTATAAGAGTTTATTTTACATTATAGTTATAGGTGATGCTTCTGACTGATCCACCAGCCACCCAGAGTTTATTTTACATTATAGTTATAGGTGATGATTCTGACTGATCCACCAGCCACCCGATCTCTGAGTCCAGCTCCAGAGTAAGGGCCTGGCAGATGGAGGTCCAGTCTGGCCTCCACGACTGGCTCTGCTCCTGCTGGGGACTGTTGACCGCCTCCATGACGTCCGGCTCCACCAGCGGTGATGATTCTGGCAGATTCACCATCCGCCCGGTCTCGGAGCCCAGCTCCATTGCAAGGGCCTGGCAGATGGAGGTCCAGTCTGGCCTCCACGACTGGCTCGGGTCCTGCTGGGGAACGTGGAACACCGCCGCCGGGATGTCCAGGTCAACCGGCAACTGGTTTTGGTCAGAGACGATCACACCGGGATCCTGGTTCCTGCCAGGGGGAGAAGCATAACCACGGAAGAGTTAACGTTTGTTTTCCTCTGAGGTGGGAATTTATGTGACGTGTAGGTACTCACATGGTCAGTATTGGGCTGCTCACCACCGGGCTGCTCACCACAGGGCGGGGCACCGGGGCAGTGGAGGTTCTGAGCACGGGGCACGGAGTGGCGCACGGAGAAAAAGCAGAAGATCTACGGGGCTTCTGCGTTTTCTTAGTGGGCAGATAGCTCCAATCTGAAAGGAGAAGACGGGGTGGGGTGTTGAAGGCTCAGGTTCTATCTGGATGGATGGATGGATGGATGGGCGCGTAGACATGTAGATCACACATCAAAATTTTAGCAATTTATTATATAAATTAATTTACCAAAAATAAAATAATTAAAATTACATACATATGCTTCGACTACTTCCGACTGATGTATTTATATATGTAATATACGTATACTATATTTCCGCATATAACGTTGCTGATTATTATGAATAAGTTGTCGTAGTGGTTAGGATTACCAAATGTTCTAAAGTATAAAAATTGGAATCTATGCCAGCACATCTCAGTTCCGCAGAATGTAATTTGAAGTTTAAACGTTTTTAACTGAAAGGATGTCGTTTGGAGATGAGGTTCTTAACGGATTGTTTTCGCCGGTTACATTCAACCGGCGTCATCGCGGCCGTCACATTTCCGTTGAGGGTGCGGACGTGGCTGTGTAGATTCGTACCAAAACAAATTGATAGGACTAGACGATGGAAGTCAAGATAAGCCAATTAACCCCCCCCCCCCCGCCCGCTGATATTCCTGGATACAAGTACATATATACGACAGCAAGTACATATATACGACAGCGTGAATTAAGGTAAATAAGGTGCATTTTACAGATCGCCGGTGGGAGTTGTGCGTCCCATCAGCACAGCAATGCAGCCAAGGCGGACCAACTGAAATTCCCACCCCCCGAGGGGAGGACGCGGAGGGCTCTCACCTGGATACTTCTGCTCGTGCAGCATCTTGAGGCGGCGGGCCTCCTCGTAGAAGGGCCTCTTCTCCTCCTCGCTCAGCAGACCCCACTGGAGGCCCAGCTGGACGTGGATCTCCCTCATGCTCGTCTGCGGCTTGGCCTCGGTCAGGAGCGGCCTGTGCACACGGGCCCACACCATGAAGGCGTTCATCGGCCTCTTGATCTTCTCCTCCTTCGGTTCTCGCTTCTTACGCGGTGCCTTTTTCACTGCCGAGGACGGGGGTGGAGAATTAAAAAACACCGCGCGCAGGTAAGGCAACCTTCCTTCCTTCCCTTTTGTTGACAAATGTCGGGAGCAATGACACATTGATTAAGAGACACTGGATACAGCTCGTTCCTACCTGCTGCAGGACGGAGGTCTGGTTCCCCGGGGCCGTCAGGTAGCCTGGTCTCCTGTTGACAACCACAACTCTGCTCTCCCTCCACATTGAATTTGGGGCTCATTTTGTTCGATTGCAATAATAGTTAAAACCAGTACACTGTACATTAATTTTAAAAAAAAATCCTTGGCGTTGTTTTAAAGTGCTGGCATCTACTCGTTCTCTTCTCCGTCCCCTCCTGTCCTCTTTCTGAATAGCGCGCAGCTTTATAGGGATGTATCTCTGACGTCATAAAGCCAATTGACGAGGACCAATTTAAATGTTGCATACATGTTGTTTACGTGTTTCCATGACGACTGGGTTAAGCTTTGGTACAAAAAGCGGAATCTTCCGTTGGTCGTTGTATTTTAATTTGATGATATATTATTATTGTATCGTTATCAGATTAGATATAATTTATTACCAAACTTAAACTCCAGTCATATATAATATGAAATGATTACAGACATTATAATTTATTATTTTATCAAATGTGTATATTACCAACTGCCTCATCTATTTAGCTACAGTGCCGTGGAAAAGTATTTGCCCTTTCTTGATAATATTAGTTATTTCATATTTAAACACTGAATTGTTTCAGATCTTTAGACAAAATTTATTTGACAAAGGGAACCTGAGCAAACACGAAACACATTGATGTGAAATGTGGAAAAAGTAATTTCTCAGCAGCAATAACTGCAGCCAACCGCTTTCGCCGTTTCGCGGTTCCGCTCAGAGGGATCTTAGCACATTATTCGGGTTAAAACATACAGTAAATGATCATTCTGTAGTTATAATTAATGGATATTTTACAACTAATTTGCAAAATGTGAAAAATAAAAAAAGGTTTAACATCAGGCAAGTATCACTGCTGCTCGCAGAAAACGATTACCTCCAAATATTAAAGATAGCTCAACTGGTTGAATTAAAACTTGAATTTGACCTTCAACGTCTGTGTCATTTTACTTCAAAAAGGTGAGCATGACGAGATGTTATAGTTTGAAGCATATTTCGTTTATTTTTTAGACATTACATGAGATCGATCTTTTTTCCTTTACTCTCTAAAATACTTTCGTTACAAAAACAAAACAAAAGACTAACTCTACGAGTACTGCTTGTTTCTAGAGAATGTTTAGCTGCGACTGGCGTACAGTTGGTTTTATACTGTGACAAATGTACGCGTGGCATCGTGTCATTTTAATTTAATTTAATATACACATGTCAACATTTGTCAATTTCTGAAAAACCTCTACATAGTGTATTTAGTGATTTTAGAGTGTCTTGACCCCCAATCCTGCTCGCCAAACAATTTTGAATACGTGTATATATTGTAAATGTAAGTGTAGCGTATATATGTAAATATGTATCATACATATATGTATTATGTGTATATGTGTACAATTATAAATATAATGTATTATTTGCATATTTGTAGGTAAATATGTATTTTAAATACGCTTAAATAAATAAATAACTTTTTTATTGGGTGTGGAAATAAAGATCTCTTTCCGGGCACCACATCTCCCCTTCTTAACGTTGTAATAATACCGTGTACGTAGTAATGTCGCTCAGTCGCGTCCAGGGGCCGGCGGCGCCGGAGGAGGGCGAGCGACACCGCTCTGCTCCGATTGGTTGACGGTCGGTCCAATTGGGGGCGCGGCTCCTGGCGCCAACCCGCGGGAAGGCGGGGAAGAGTCGGGGGCGGGGCAAAGGTGGGCGCCGGCTGTGTCGTGAAACACGATTGGCCCCCTTGCGTGTCCGTTCGCTGTCACTAACCGCACCGATGCATTTCATTGGCTAAAAGTTTACGGTCGTTTGCGTCCCCCTTCCCAACGATACGGGAAGGTTCAAGGTGCGTTGTTCGCGTCGTCCTCACGTCGTGTATTTTCACTGTTAACGCTTCCTCTCTACCGCTACCGTGCGCTTTGGCAATATGGTTTCCATATGCGGCCTCGTTGAACGGGACTGAAATGAAAGGATCCGCCCGCCGGGAGACGCGGTGTTTCACGTGCAACACGCCTGCGTCGACGACGAGCGCTTTTCCGGGCAGATGACGTCAGATTGTACCCGTTAATCGGTTACGGGTAGATTACCTGAGCGTTCGCTTGCTGTCTGTCTACATATATACACAGAATACATATATTTATAATACATATTTACAAATATATATACACATACATATTATATTTAAAATACAGATTTACATATATACTCATTATACATATATTAATACATATTTACATACACAAAATACATATATTTAAAATACATATTTACATACATATATACACATATTATATTAGTAATACACACAACATAAATTTATTTAAAATGCATATTTACATACATATATACACATAATACATTATATTAATACATATTTACATACATGGCGAGCAGGGTTGGGTGTCAAGACAGTTTTAAATCACTAAATTCACAATGGAGAGGTTTTTCCAGGATTTGAAAAAAGTCAACCTTTGTATTTTAAACTACATTAAATTATACGACGCCATTGATTACACGCTTTTGTCCAAAGCGACTCAATGAGTACATTTGTCACAGTATGAAACCAACTGTATTTCAGTCGCGGCTAAACATTCTCTAGAAACAAGCAGTACTAGTAGTTTAATTTGTTTTTTTTGATGAAAGTATGTTTGAGAGTAAATGGAAAGACGATCGATCTCATGTAATGTCTAATAAATAAACGAAATATGTTTCAAACTATAACATCTCGTTTTCATGGACATGCTTGCCCTTTTATGGAAAATGACACAGACGTTGAAGTTTAAATCCAAGTTTTAATTCAACCAAATTAGATATATTTAATTATTGGAGGTAATCATTTTCTGCGAGCTGCAGTGATACGGGGTCTGGTATTAAACCTTTTTTTTAATTTTAAGTCATGTTTTGCAAATTCGTTGTAAATATATCCATTAATTATGACTACAGAATGATCATTTACCGTATTGTTTAACCTGAAGAATGTGCTAAGATCCCTCCACCTGAATGTGAAAGAAGCGGTTGGCTGCAGTTATTGCTGCTGAGAAATTATTTTTCCACATTTCGCATCAATGTGTTTCGTGTTTGCTCAAGTTCCCTTTGTCGAATACATTTTGTCTAAAGATCTGAAACAATTCAGTGTTTAACTGAACTTTTCAACGGAATTATAAATAGATGAGGCAGTTGGTAATGTAAATCGGATAATAGCTTGTCATATCTCATAATAAAAAAAATCTTATATGATCTCATAGCAATATTAAGTCGCAATAATAATAATAATTATATGCAATGTAACAATATCATATAATTATAACATAACTGTAATCAATGTTATCTAATAGTATGTAATACACAAAATGTAATTTATGATATATTTGACAGGAATTTAAGTCTGATTTATATGATATAAATCTGATAACAATACAATTATAAAATATAATCTAATGTAAATAACGGAAAATTCCGCTTTTTGTACGAAAGCTTAATCCAGTCGTCGTGGAAACACGTAAACAATATGTACGCAACATGGGCCTCGTCATAAGCTTTGATACGTCAGAGATGCGCCCCTGTAAAGCTGCACGTACTACAAATAGAAGACAGAAGGAGAAGAGAAGGAGTAGATACCAGTGCGTTAAGTCTATTATATTTATTAATCACAGTACATAGCATTATACAATTCCTATAATTATTTTTCTAGTTTTTCGTAGTTTTTCCAATTGCATCGAACAAAATGAGCCCCAAAATCAATGTGGAGGAAGAGCAGAGTTGTGCTCCATCTTGTCAACAGGAGACCAGGCTAACTGACGGCCCCAGGGATCCAGACCTCCATCCTGCACCAGGTTGGGACGAGCTGAATCAATGTCTCTTAATTTATGTCTAATCGCCAACATTTGGCAAAAAAGGAGGAAGGTTGCCTTACCTGCATGCAGTGTTTTTTTATTTATCCATCCCCCTTCAATTGTAAGGGGCGGTGCCTTTCAAAAAGGCACGTGTAAGAAAGGTGAAGACCAAGAGGCCGTTGAACGCCTCAATGGTGTGGAACCATGTGTTCCAGCCGCTCCTGACCGAGGCCAAGCCGCAGACGAACATGAGGGAGATCCACGTCCAGCTGGGCCTCCAGTGGGGTCTGCTGAGCGAGGAGCAGAAGAGGCCCTTCTACGAGGAGGCCCGCCGCCTCAAGATGCTGCACGAGCAGAAGTATCCAGGTGAGAGCCCTCCGCGTCCTCCCCTCGAGTAGTTGGAATTAGAGTTGGTCCACATCCATCCATCCAGGTGGAACCTGAGCCTTCAACACCCAATCGTCTCCTTTCAGTTTGGAGCTATCTGCCCACAAACAAAAAACACAGCTTTTTCTCCGTGGACCACTCAGTGCTCCATGCCCCCGGAGAACAGTCCAGTACTGACCATGTGAGAACCAACCCAGCTACACAGCACCTAAATTCCCATCTCAGAGGAAAACAAACGTTAACTCTTCCGTGGTTACCCTTCCCCCCCGGCAGGAACCAGGATCCCGGTGTGATCAGCTTTGACCAGAACCAGCTGAAGAAGAAGAGAACTATAACGAAAAAGAAATACAAATAAATAAACTATTATAAACTGTTACTTGTCTTGTTACGACTCTGAACATAACCTTTGTCAACTTAAGCGTACTGTATATACAGTAAAACATGGGAATATACTGAATTAATCACATTAACATTCATACCTTGATTTGCTCTATTTTCTGCTGTCCCCTTTTTGCTGCTGGAATGATGTAAATTTCCCCGTTGTGGGACTAATAATAAAGGTTTATCTTACCTTATTAAACTCTTAATACTAATAAGTGTCAAATCTTAAAAGTCATCTTGCTTATTACTGAACAGGGCTATTAAATTTTAACTTATTTACTTTTCACATCAACTTTATATGTTAAACTTCATTTTTCGTGGTCGCATAAGGTGGAGTATAACATGTTGCAAAACGTAAACAAAGTGACAGGAAGCCTGGAGATAAAAAAAAAAAAAACGTGGATTCAATGTGTCCCGCAACAATAACAACAGTTCCTAGCTTCTTAATTCCCTGCTAAGTATTATTCCAAATAAGGGAACACATTAACAAACTAACATAGAAAACATCATGAACAAAGAAACAAGACAAAGTCTGACAGGTTCGTTGTCAGTTACGGGAGCATGTCTACGTTCTGACCCATCTGTAGGACTCATCCGCCTGAACATGAATTTAGAATGAAGTGTAAATGGATAATGTTGTGATGGTTTATATTTTTGGTAAATTGGGTGGTAAATTTGTAATGGCACAATCACAGTGATTGATGTAATCAGGTCACATGGATATATATAGCTGGGGACATTAGTTAATATATATCACCTTTTCACCTGCATGGCAGGGGTAGAAAGGGAGAGTGTAGTGGGTCGCCACATTTTTTGTTGACCGCTGTTTTTGTCCAGGATGATTTGTTTATTTGAGTATATTTTCTGCACATTATACAAAGTTGATTTCTTTAATTATTAAAAGTCATAAAAAGTATATTTTGATCTCTGTAAACCTTTTTTTTTGGTAGCACGTACTGTAAGAAATTGGTTTTCCAGCACTGTGGAATACAGCAGTACATTTAAGGAGGATGTTGAACAGTGGTTGAGTGAACCAGTTGAGTAAACATCATTTCCTCAATTGTAATTATTTTAGGACTCACTCCACTCTCACTTTCTACCCCTGCCATGCAGGTGAACAGGTGGTATATATTAACTAATGTCCCCGCCCATATCCAAGTGACCTGATTACATCAATCGCTGTGATTGTGCCATAACAAATAAACAACCACAATAACCAAAAATATAAACCATCACAACATTACCCATTTACAATTCATTCTAAATTCACAATAAATCCATTAATGGCTCTGACATACCAGCCTGTAATTATTAGGTTATTACATAATAATTACTGTTATTACACAAGTTACTGAGAGGCATGATAAAAGCTCAAGCTCAATAATCAAAGTCCATTAACTGACTTTACATTGTTGTCTTCTTTCTTCATCTTGATCCAGACAAGTAATTCCACAGCATTGCCTTAGTCAGAGTGATCTTTACCATCACGCTATATCTGTCAGTCAAAGTCAGTCAAGGCAGACTTTAAAGTGTCAACGTGTACCTGCCACTCCTTATCCAGCTTGGCCTACTGTAGCAGACAGACCATGGTTATTGACCGGTCCAGGCAGCTGCTCTTTGTTTAGATGCGCACCTGACGCACAAAGCCTCTCCTGTCTGGAAAGGTTTGCAGGACTCTTCCCATGACCCAGGAGCTACGAGGTGCCGTATTGTCCACTATAAGCTCTATATCTCCTCTACATCTTTTCCAGAACAAGTCTGACATGTACTGGACCTGCTTCCATTGCCTGCGAGCACATACTGTAAGTCTGTGCCTTGGAAGTCTCCTGTAGGGAAAGATGGTATGGTCTTCAAAAGTAACAGGTTATTTGGCGTCAATGCTTCCAGATAAGTGGGATCCATGGATGCTTTGGTAATTGGACGGCCATTGATGATAACCTCCACTTTACCAAGTACTGTGTGAAAGCCTTCTTCATTCAAGTTTTGTACATTCAAAGTGGAATTGAGGACTTTCCTCACTGATCTAATTAACTTCTTCCAAGATCCTCTATGATGTAAGCCAGTTGGGGGATCAAAAGTCCATTTTAGTCCTTTCTGGAGAAGAACAACATTAATCCGTGACTGATTCCACTGCTCAATGGTTGTTCTCAATTCACGCTCTGTCTCTTATCTAATTTGTCCCATTATCAGAGCACAGCTCCTGCACTTGACCATGTCTCGCTCTAAAGCATCTGAGAGCATTTATGAGATAATCAGTGTCCAGTGAAGGTTCCACTTCAATGTGGGTTGCTCGTAGGGCCACGCAGGTAAAAATAACTCCATACCTCTGCACTGCACTCCTTCTGCTCCTCACTGTGAAAGGCCGACATAGTCTACTCCAACAGGAGTAAAGAGAGGTTCATCCGAAATAACTCTGTCAGAGGGTACGTCTTCCATCTGCTGGGACGCTGGCTGAGCATTCAACCGTCGACAGATTACACACACTGATAGAACTGTCCTAATGGCTGTACTAGCACTAGTGATCCAATATCCCTCATGCAATTTGGATAACATGGTTACGATCACCATGTCCCACCTCTTGATGGATGTGCCTTAGAAGAATGGCTGTGATCCTTAAAATCCTTAGCCGGTATTTTTGGATGTTTAGCTTCCGTAGGCATAGAAGACCTGCTGAGCTGACCACCAACTCTCACAACACCTTTTTCCATCAGAGGGCAGAGTGTGTAGATGTGACTATGCCCCTTCACATTTTTTCCCTTTTGCAGCCTGGAGAATGGGAACCTCTGCCTTTGGCAAAACTTGTTGATCTCTCGTTCTGCCTTCTCAAGCTTCCCTACTGATAGACAGCTTGAAACAGTCCTCCTCTTGAAAGTTTCCATAACCTTCTCCAATGAACATCGTTGTTGTTCAACAACTAAGAAAACTGTGAAAGAACTATGTTCAGTTGTTTCCCCTTCTGACACAGAGACAAGAGCCAGGTCTTAAATCTCAAGGTCCATGCCACAGACTTTCTCAGATTGATCTAAGAGTCAAAAGTAATGGATTATGTGTGTCACTGCATCTACCTCCTCTCTGGCATGTACAGAATTTACTGCAGCAGCTTTCTTAACCTCAGGGTCATCTGATGTAAGTTGATGAACACCGTTGGGACTGATTGATTGCCACTCACTCTCAGGTTGAAGAAGAAAATGAGGCCCTGAAATCCATGTGGCATTTTTTAGAAATGCATCCACCTTCACACCTCTGGAGGCAACATCAGCTAGGTAACTTGCAGTCTCAACATGCCTCCACTGACAGGGTTGTGAGGCCTTTCAAATTTCTGTCACTCGGTTGGCAACAAAGACTCTGAATCTGGAAGTCTCCTTTCTGATGTATTTGAGCATAGAGGCACTGTCTGTCCAAAACACAGTGTCTTTACGATGCACGTGCAGCTCTTTCCTCCACAAGACCAATGCGATTGAGTTCCATTCGGGGGATGGTAACAGACTACGATGAAGCCTAGCCTTACACATGACAAAGGCACTATGTACTACTGAGTGTGCATTTCGTGACAACAGGAAAGTCACTACACTACATCTTCACTGGTAACACAGAAATTATGTAACTGTGCTGTGGTCACTTCTCCGAAGTCCAATGGTTTCATGAGATTGCATTTCTCCGAATGGCAAAGATCATTCAGCCAATTTGTCCACTCCTGACCAACTGACTCAGGTATGACATCATCCAAGCCAAGCGCTCTCCTGCAAAGATCTTCTTCGCAGACAAGAAGACAGGACTCAATATACCAGGAGATCATAGATAGAGCTAAGGCCACCAGAGGAACCTCAACAAATTAACATCTTCTGCTGCCGCTCTTACCTGATGAAACATGTTTTTAACATTCGCCATAATCACCACTGGTTCTTTTCTGAATCTGGTCACCACTCCAATTACTGAACTTCTAAGCTCCCTGTATGAGCTGAGCATTCAGTGACGTTCCCTGGAAACTCGCTCCACAATCAAAAAACACTCCGATCTTTCCTTTTGTAGGCTGGTAGATGTCATGGTGCGGGATATATCCTTTCCATCACTACGTTCCCTTTCCTCTTCAGGCACCCTTTTGGCATAACCTTTGTCAACAAGGTCATTCATGAAGGCCATATAATCAAATCAGCATGAAATGAGGACTCCTTCTGAAGCCTCTTCTTCGGGTGTAAGGCATGCTGCTCATTGATTTTTTTTTATTTATTATTTGGCATGCTAATGTCCCTTTTCCTCAAGGGTAAGATGATCTGGTGGTGGCCATTCACTTGCTTTGCTGAGCTTGTGACCAGTTCTATAAACCACTCAGGTGGTGGTCGATGCCTGGGGTGAGAGTTCAGGTTAAATAGAAAATACAACAACAATTGTCACTTAGTCTATGTTTACTGCATAGAAGATTAATCAGTGGGGAGCACTTCACAAGTCACACAGAATAGTCAAGAGCTTCTCCCCCGACCCAGCCGGTTTGGGGGGGTTACATGGTAGGTTACATGCACTGTTACTGTGAGGGTGTCACAAAGGCAGTTGCTGAGGGTATTGCCATATGCATTGGTCACAAAAGCAGTTGCAATTGTTTCAGCAGTTTCAACACGTTTCATCATCCCATTCAATATTTTCATTACATTTCCACCCTTTGATTCATCTTTTTATCAACGCATAAATGAAAAAGAACATTCACACTGTTAGTGAACACACATCATTGAAAAAAAATGTTCACACAGCTGGCACTACTCCTTGTAGCATGGGCCCATCGTCGTCCGAGTTGTTGTCGGCATAGGGCGGGACCCATGCGGTTTGCATGGCCTGTCCTGAGCCCACAGGAGCCCTGGCACCGAGGCCAGCACCTCTTGAGTTTCTGTCAACACACACTGCAGGGGCCCTGTGGCAGAGCCATAATCTAATTTACCTGGCACCAGGTGTACGGGTCGGCCGGCAAGGAACAGCCAGTTCATAGGTTCTCTGTAGGCCCAGCCCCGGGGTGACCACGAGGGTCCTCCTGGGGTCGTGGCCTCCCAATCCCCGAGTCCACCCAGCCAATCCGTCCACCTCACCAGATCCTCCCAATCCTGAGCAGGGTCTTCTTGTAACGACACGTGGGGCATGCTTCCCGGTACATCGAAAAAAACTTAAGCTCCCCCTCATCCAGTCCTACACTTACCGTTACCGGTGTCCCATCCCAATAAAGATATTTAGCCCTAGCCAGGGTTGTCTCTTTCCCTTTCTTAAACCATTTACGCTCCACCTTGCGGTCTGCTTTGGCAGCTAAAATTTGATGTGTGCATTAGGTATTTTTGTTGTATGTAATGGAGCAGGGGTACATGTGGTTAGGGAAGTGAACCCCTCTTATCAGATGACCAAATTCAGCTCGGAGTCCCCCTTGTTGTATTATTCCTGGGATTTAGGAATGGATGGTCCAAGGTCAGTTAAGACAGAGTTATTACGACATGCCCATAGGGTATGTCCAGGAGGAGATGTCATGCGAGCTGAGTTTGAGCTGAATTTGGCCATCTGAAAAAAGGGGTTCACTTCCCTAACCACAGGTACCCCTGCCCTGTTACATACAACCAACATACCTAATGCACACATTAAAGAGAGAGAGAGAGAGATTTATCGGGCAAACCGCTGACTGTATGAACGATTGTTTCACTTGCCAGCCGGGGTCCTCTCCCGCCCCGTCCTCCACGAAAACGGGGATGGTGAAAGGCTCCACTGTCTTGGTCCCTCCGGCCCTGATGGTACAAATAGTTTGTCCGCTCAGGGTCGGGACGGGCTTCAGTCCAGACAGCCTTATAAGAGAATGCTCTGCCCTGGAATCGACCAAACACGTTACCTTTTCTGCTCTCTATCCCGCCGTTCCCACCCGCCATCGCCTCTTTCACTCTTCCTTGCAGTCCCGACCAAAATGCCCAGGCTTTCCGCAGTTGTAACATCATCAAAGGCGGCTACAGCGCCGGAGCGTTGGGCATAGGGGGCAGCGGGCCCAGCACTGCAGCCGGCGGGGGCATCTGAATGCTTTGTTATAGAGTTTTTCCCACTTAGGATGCTCTGAGATCCGAACACATTTAGTTAAGCCGTGTGTGCTGCAATTTCCCCATCCATTTGAAGCTGCTCCTTCCTTTTACGAGTCGTTCCGCCTCGTCTTCCGGTTCATGTTTGTCCTCTAATAATTGTTTTCTTATCTTTAGCGCTGCCAAGTCAGCCTCAGCTTGAAAGAAGAAATACTAGAAGCAGCAGATTTTCTTCCTGTTGCAGAGTTTTTAGATTTGGATGCTTTGCTTCCCACATTTGACACATTGTCACTTGAGTTCAAATTACCTTGGAAGTCATGCATCATGATTATGGATGCAGCCTGCATTAGTACTTGAGGATCATCAGCTATTGGAATAAGAGACATCTGTTCATTCATTTCAAAAGGATCAGATTGAACACGACTGTCATGGTGAAGCAGTTCCTCTGGTTCACTCAAGCCCTATTCCACAATGCTGGAAAACCAATTTCTCACTAGCTACCAAAAAAAATATAACAAAATATAATTTTTATGACTTTTAATAATTAAAGAAATCAATTTTGTAAAATGTGCAGAAAATTTACTCAAATAATCAAATAATCCTAGACAAAAACAGCAGTCAACAAAAAATGTGACGACCCACTCCACTCCCCCTTTCTACCCCTGCCATGCAGGTGAACAGGTGATATATATTAATAAATGCCCCCACCCATATCCATGTGACCTGATTACATCAATCGCTGTGATTGTGCCATAATAAACAAACAACCAAAATAACCAAAAATATTAACCATCACAACATTATCCATTTACAATTCATTCTAAATTCATAATAAATCCATTCATGGCTTCTACAAAGTTCAGAGCATCATTTTCAGGAGGACGAGTCCTACAGATGGGTCAGAACGTAGACGTCCTCCTGCAACTCACAACAAATCTGTCAGTCTTGTCTTGTTCATTTGTTCATTCTGTTTTGTTTGTTGATGTGTTCCCTTTTTTTTGGAATACTGTAATACTCACCTTGGCCTTTAGGTTTTGCAGCACGCTATTACTCACACCTCATGCAACCACAAATAATGAAGTTAAACATATAAAGTTGTGATGAGAAATAAGCAGCCAATGAGTTATGGTTTAAACGTGTTTAGTGGATACTTACTTTTTGGTATGACACTCAAACAGTATTAAAATGTGAAATATTGTGTAGAGTAAATATCTGTGGACATTTGTTAAGATTTGACACTTGTTTGTATTAGTTTAATGAATGTCAATGTGATTAATTCAGTATATTCAAAGTCATAACAAGACAAGTAAGAGTTTATAACAGTTTATTTACTTGTATTTATTTTACATTATAGTTCTCAAGGAAGGTGACGATTCTGGCAGATTCACCATCCACTCGGTCTCGGGGCCCAACTCCATAGCAGGGGCCTGGCAGATGGAGGTCCAAACTCTCTGCGGGCAGATAGCTCCAAATTGAAAGGAGATGATGGGGTGTTGAACGCTCAGGTTCCACCTGGATGGATGGATGGATGTGGACCAACTGAAATTCTCACTACTCGAGGGGAGGACGCGCGGGGCTCTCACCTGGATACTTCTGCTCGTGCAGCATCTTGAGGCGGCGGGCCTCCTCGTAGAAGGGCCTCTTCTGCTCCTCGCTCAGCAGACCCCACTGGAGGCCCAGCTGGACGTGGATCTCCCTCCGGCTCATCTGGGGCTTGGCCTCGGTCAGGAGCGGCCGGAACACACGGTTCCACACCATGAGGGCGTTCAACGGCCTCTTGGTCTTCACCTTCGGTAATCGTTTCTTACACGGTGCCTGTTTTACAACTAAAGGGGGATGAAGAACTTAAAAAACACTGCATGCAGGTAAGGCAACGTTCCTCCTTTTTTGCCAAATGTTGGGGGCGATTAGACATCAGTTAAGAGTCACTGATCCAGCTCGTCCTTACCTGGTGCAGGATGGAGGTCTGGTTCCCCGGGGCCGTCAGCTAGCCTGATCTCCTGTTGACAAGATGGAGCACAACTCTGCTCCTCGGCCACATTGATTTTGGGGCTCATTTTGTTCGATGCAATTGGAAAATTACGAAAAACTAGATAAATAATAGGAATTGTATAATGCTATGTACTGTACATTCATAAATAGAAAATCCTTGGCTTAGACTTAAAGTGCTGGTATCTACTCTCTTCTTCTCCTCCTGTCTTCTATTTGTAGAACGTGTCGCTTTATAGGGGCGCATCTCTGACGTCACAAAGAACAAGGCCCAAGCGTATTGTTTACGTGTTTCCATGACGACTGGATTAAGCTTTGGTTAAAAAAAAGCGAAATTCTCCGTTAGCCATTAATTTATATTAGATCATATATTATCATTGTATTGTTATCAGATTTATGTAATTTAATATCAGACTTAAATTTCTATCAGATATGTTATGAAATTACTACATTTTGTATCTTACATATACTATTAGATAACATTTATTACTATTATCTCATTATTATATGATATTGTTACATTGCATATTATTATTGAGACTGATATTGCTATGAGATCATATTATATGAATTATTTTATTATGAGATTATATGACAAGCTATATTATATTATCAGATTTATATTACCAACCGCCTCGTCTGTTTATCTAAAGTGCCGTGGAAAAGTATTTGCCCCTTCTTGATCATATCAGTTATTGCATATTTAAACAATGAATTGTTTCAGATCTTTAGACAAAATGTATTATTTGACAAAGGGAACCTGAGCAAACACGAAACACATTGATGTGAAATGTGGAAAAAGTAATTTCTCAGCAGCAATTACTGCAGCCAACCGCTTCTTTCACATTCAGGTGGAGGGATCTTAGCACATTCTTCAGGTTAAACAATACAGCAAATGATCATTCTGTAGTCATAATTAATGGATATATTTACAACGAATTTGCAAAACGTGACTACAATAAAAATAAAAAAAGGTTTAATATCAGTCCCCGTATCACTGCAGCTCGCGGAAAACGATTACCTCCAATAATTAAATATATCGAATTTGGTTGAATTAAAACTTGGATTTAAACTTTAGCATCTGTCATTTTACATAAAAGGGTGAGCATGTCCATGAAAACGAGATGTTATAGTTTGAAGCATATTTAGCTTACTCATTAGACATTACATGAGATCGATCTTTTTTTCCTTTACTCTCCAACATACTTTCATTACAGAAACAAAACCAAACACTAACTCTACTAGTACTGCTTGTTTCTAGAGAATGTTTAGCTGTGACTGACGTACAGTTGGTTTTATACTGTGACAAATGTACTTATTGAGTCGCTTTGGACAAAAGCGTGTAATCAATGGCGTCGTATAATTTAATGTAATTTAATATACATATGTTGACTTTTTTTCAAATCCTGAAAAACCTCTACATTGTGAAATTAGTGATTTAAAAGTGTCTTGACCCCGAACCCCGCTCCCCAAACAATTACAAATGTATAATTCGATGTATGTATGTACATATGTATTATTAATATAATATGTACGTGTATATTCAAGATTCAAGAGGTTTATTTGTCACATACATGTACATACCTTCATACATATATGCAGTGAAATGTCTTTACAAGTGAGTGACTCAGTGCTTTTTGTTAGGAGCCCTGGTGAGTTCAGCATTGACAGTTCTTATGGCTTGCGGGGAGAAGCTCCGTCTCAGTCTCTCTGTCCTCGCTGTGTGACTGCGGAGGCCCTCGCCCGACCACAGCAGCTGGAACAGTCCGTTGTCGGGGTGGGTGAGGATCCTTCACGATCCCGCGGGGAGGGAAGGGTAGTTCCAGTGGTACGTTCGCCTGAACGCACCACCCTCCGCAGGGCCCGCCTGTCGTGAGCAGTACAGCTCCCAAACCAGGCGGTAATGTTGCCTGTCAGGAAGCTCTCCACCGCTGCAGAGTAGAAGGACTTGAGGATCCTCACCGAGACCCGGAATTTCTTATGCTGCTTGAGGTGGTAAAGACGCTGCCTCGCCTTTCTTACCAGTGTCTGTATGTAAACAGGTATGTTACTATGTATTAATAATATAATATGTATTGTGTATATATGTATGTAAATATGTATTTTAAATATAATATGTATTATGTGTATATATATGTAAATATGTATTATAAATGTATGTATTATGTGTATGACAGACAGCAAGTCAACGCTCAATATAAAGTATTTACCCGTAACCGATTAACGGTTACATTCTGACGTCATCTGCGGGCAGATGCGTATTAATCTAGAAGCTCTGTTCATTTGTTACGTTTTTATTTATCTGCTCAAGTTGCGTCATCAACGGCTGCAGCCCGACATGTCTCTGGACGCAATTGGACAGACCCTCAACCAATCAGAGCAAAGCGCATCCAGAGCCACCGCCCTCTAGAAATGACTGAGGCCCATTAGTATGTACAGGGTATTATTACTGTGTTTATTAGTATGTACAGGGTATTATTACTGTGTTTATTAGTATGTACAGGGTATTATTACTGTGTTTATTAGTATGTACAGGGTATTATTACTGTGTTAATTAGTATGTACAGGGTATTATTACTGTGTTTATTAGTATGTACAGGGTATTATTACTGTGTTTATTAGTATGTACAGGGTATTATTACTGTGTTTATTAGTATGTACAGGGTATTATTACTGTGTTTATTAGTATGTACAGGGTATTATTACTGTGTTTATTAGTATGTACAGGGTATTATTACTGTGTTAATTAGTATGTACAGGGTATTATTACTGTGTTTATTAGTATGTACAGGGTATTATTACTGTGTTTATTAGTATGTACAGGGTATTATTACTGTGTTTATTAGTATGTACAGGGTATTATTACTGTGTTTATTAGTATGTACACCGTATTATTACTGTGTTAATTAGTATGTACAGGGTATTATTACTGTGTTAATTAGTATGTACAGGGTATTATTACTGTGTTTATTAGTATGTACACCGTATTATTACTGTGTTAATTAGTATGTACACCGTATTATTACAGTGTTAATTAGTATGTACACCGTATTATTACAGTGTTAATTTGTATGTACACCGTGTTATTACTGTGTTGATAAGTATGTACACTGTATTATTACTGTGTTAATTAGTCTTTACACCGTATTATTACAGTGTTAATTAGTATGTACACCGTATTATTACTGTGTTAATTAGTATGTACACCGTATTATTAAGTGTTAATTAGTATGTACACCGTATTATTACAGTGTTAATTAGTATGTACACCGTATTATTACTGTGTTTATTAGTATTTACGCCGTATTATGACTGTGTTTATTAGTATGTACGCTAATTATTACTGTGTTAATTAGTATGTACACCGTATTATTACAGTGTTTATTAGTATGTTCACCGTATTATTACAGTGTTAATTAGTATGTACACCGTATTATTACAGTGTTAATTAGTATGTACACCGTGTTATTACAGTGTTAATTAGTATGTAAACCGTATTATTACAGTGTAAATTAGTATGTACACCGTATTATTACGTGTAAATTAGTATGTACACCGTATTATTACAGTGTTAATTAGTATGTACACCGTGTTATTACAGTGTTAATTAGTATGTAAACCGTATTATTACTGTGTTAATTAGTATGTAAACCGTATTATTACAGTGTAAATTAGTATGTACACCGTATTATTAAGTGTAAATTTGTATGTACACCGTATTATTACAGTGTTAATTAGTATGTACACCGTATTATTACTGTGTAAATTAGTATGTACACCGTGTTATTAAGTGTAAATAAGTATGTACACCGTATTATTACTGTGTTAATTAGTATGTACACCGTATTATTAAGTGTAAATTAGTATGCACACCGTATTATTACTGTGTTAATTAGTATGCACACCGTATTATTAAGTGTAAATTAGTATGCACACCGTATTATTACTGTGTTAATTAGTATGTACATCGTATTATTAAGTGTAAATTAGTATGTACACCGTATTATTACAGAGTAAATTAGTATGTACACCGTATTATTACTGTGTTAATTAGTATGTACACCGTATTATTACAGTGTTAATTAATATGTACACCGTATTATTACTGTGTTAATGAGTATGTACACCGTATTATTACTGTGTTTATTAGTATGTAAACCGTACTATTACAGTGTTATTAGTATTTACACCGTATTATTACAGTGTTTATTAGTATGTTCACCGTATTATTACAGTGTTTATTAGTATGTACACCGTATTATTACAGTGTTAATTAGTATGTACACCGTATTATTACAGTGTTAATTAGTATGCACATCGTATTATTACGTGTAAATTAGTATGTACACCGTATTATTACGTGTAAATTAGTATGTACACCGTATTATTACTGTGTTAATTAGTATGTACACCGTATTATTACTGTGTTTATTAGTATGTAAACCATATTATTACAGTGTTTATTAGTATTTACACCGTATTATTACAGTGTTTATTAGTATGTTCACCGTATTATTACAGTGTTTATTAGTATGTACACCTTATTATTACAGTGTTAATTAGTATGTACACCGTATTATTACTGTGTTAATTAGTATGCACATCGTATTATTAAGTGTAAATTAGTATGTACACCGTATTATTACAGTGTTTATTAGTATGTTCACCGTATTATTACAGTGTTTATTAGTATGTACACCGTATTATTACAGTGTTAATTAGTATGTACACCGTATTATTAGTGTTTATTAGTATGTACACCGTATTATTACAGTGTAAATTAGTATGTACACCGTATTATTACAGTGTTAATTAGTGTGTACACCGTATTATTACAGTGTTAATTAGTATGTACACCGTGTTATTACAGTGTTAATTAGTATGTAAACCGTATTATTAGTGTAAATTAGTATGTAAACCGTATTATTACAGTGTAAATTAGTATGTAAACCGTATTATTACTGTGTTAATTAGTATGTACACCGTATTATTACAGTGTAAATTAGTATGTACACCGTATTATTACAGTGTTAATTAGTATGTAAACCGTATTATTAGTGTTAATTAGTATGTACACCGTATTATTACAGTGTTTATTAGTATGTACACCGTATTATTACAGTGTTAATTAGTATGTACACCGTATTATTACTGTGTAAATTAGTATGTACACCGTATTATTACAGTGTTAATTAGTATGTACACCGTGTTATTACAGTGTTAATTAGTATGTACACCGTGTTATTACAGTTTTAATTAGTATGTAAACCGTATTATTACAGTGTAAATTAGTATGTACACCGTATTATTACTGTGTTAATTAGTATGCACATCGTATTATTAAGTGTAAATTAGTATGTACACCGTATTATTAAGTGTAAATTAGTATGTACACCGTATTATTACTGTGTTAATTAGTATGTACACCGTATTATTACAGTGTTTATTAGTATGTAAACCATATTATTACAGTGTTTATTAGTATTTACACCGTATTATTACAGTGTTTATTAGTATGTTCACCGTATTATTACAGTGTTTATTAGTATGTACACCGTATTATTACAGTGTTAATTAGTATGTACACCGTATTATTAGTGTTTATTAGTATGTACACCGTATTATTACTGTGTAAATTAGTATGTACACCGTATTATTACAGTGTTAATTAGTGTGTACACCGTATTATTACAGTGTTAATTAGTATGTACACCGTGTTATTACAGTGTTAATTAGTATGTAAACCGTATTATTAGTGTAAATTAGTATGTAAACCGTATTATTACTGTGTTAATTAGTATGTACACCGTATTATTACAGTGTAAATTAGTATGTACACCGTATTATTACGTGTAAATTAGTATGTACACCGTATTATTACAGTGTTAATTAGTATGTACACCGTATTATTACAGTGTTAATTAGTGTGTACACCGTATTATTACAGTGTTAATTAGTATGTACACCGTGTTATTACAGTGTTAATTAGTATGTAAACCGTATTATTAGTGTTAATTAGTATGTACACCGTATTATTACAGTGTTTATTAGTATGTACACCGTATTATTACAGTGTTAATTAGTATGTACACCGTATTATTACTGTGTAAATTAGTATGTACACCGTATTATTACAGTGTTAATTAGTATGTACACCGTGTTATTACAGTGTTAATTAGTATGTACACCGTGTTATTACAGTTTTAATTAGTATGTAAACCGTATTGTTACAGTGTAAATTAGTATGTACACCGTATTATTACAGTGTTAATTAGTATGTACACCGTATAATTACTGTGTTTATTAGTATGTACACCGTATTATTACAGTGTTAATTAGTATGTACACCGTGTTATTACAGTGTTAATTAGTATGTACACCGTATTATTACTGTGTAAATTAGTATGTACACCATATTATTACAGTGTTAATTAGTATGTACACCGTGTTATTACAGTGTTAATTAGTATGTACACCGTGTTATTACAGTTTTAATTAGTATGTAAACCGTATTATTACAGTGTAAATTAGTATGTACACCGTATTATTACTGTGTTAATTAGTATGCACATCGTATTATTAAGTGTAAATTAGTATGTACACCGTATTATTAAGTGTAAATTAGTATGTACACCGTATTATTACTGTGTTAATTAGTATGTACACCGTATTATTACAGTGTTTATTAGTATGTAAACAATATTATAACAGTGTTTATTAGTATTTACACCGTATTATTACAGTGTTTATTAGTATGTTCACCGTATTATTACAGTGTTTATTAGTATGTACACCGTATTATTACAGTGTTAATTAGTATGTACACCGTATTATTAGTGTTTATTAGTATGTACACCGTATTATTACAGTGTAAATTAGTATGTACACCGTATTATTACAGTGTTAATTAGTGTGTACACCGTATTATTACAGTGTTAATTAGTATGTACACCGTGTTATTACAGTGTTAATTAGTATGTAAACCGTATTATTAGTGTAAATTAGTATGTAAACCGTATTATTACTGTGTTAATTAGTATGTACACCGTATTATTACAGTGTAAATTAGTATGTACACCGTATTATTACGTGTAAATTAGTATGTACACCGTATTATTACTGTGTTAATTAGTATGTACACCGTATTATTACAGTGTTAATTAGTATGTACACCGTATTATTACAGTGTTAATTAGTGTGTACACCGTATTATTACAGTGTTAATTAGTATGTACACCGTGTTATTACAGTGTTAATTAGTATGTAAACCGTATTATTAGTGTTAATTAGTATGTACACCGTATTATTACAGTGTTTATTAGTATGTACACCGTATTATTACAGTGTTAATTAGTATGTACACCGTATTATTACTGTGTAAATTAGTATGTACACCGTATTATTACAGTGTTAATTAGTATGTACACCGTGTTATTACAGTGTTAATTAGTATGTACACCGTGTTATTAGTTTTAATTAGTATGTAAACCGTATTATTACAGTGTAAATTAGTATGTACACCGTATTATTACAGTGTTAATTAGTATGTACACCGTATAATTACTGTGTTTATTAGTATGTACACCGTATTATTACAGTGTTAATTAGTATGTACACCGTGTTATTACAGTGTTTATTAGTATGTACACCGTATTATTACAGTGTTAATTAGTATGTACACCGTATTATTACTGTGTTTATTAGTATGTACACCGTATTATTACAGTGTTAATTAGTATGTACACCGTATTATTACAGTGTTAATTAGTATGTACACCGTATTATTACTGTGTTTATTAGTATGTACACCGTATTATCACAGTGTTATGAAGGTAGGGTGTGATGCTCGGCATGCGCTTTGGTGCCCGGAAAGAGATTTTTATTTTTTTATTTCCACACCGTATAAAGTTATTTATTAAATAGTATTTATAATACATATTTAAACAGATATATACACACAATGCATATATTTATAATACATATTTGCATACGTATACACGTTATACATATTATATTTATATTTACCTTCATATATAAAAAATATACAAATATCTATAATACATATTTGCATACTTATACACATTATACATACAAGCAGTACAAGTAGTTACTTTTGTTTCGGTAATGAAAATATTTTAGACAGTAAATGGAAAAAAGATCGATCTCATGTAATGTCTTATAAATAAACGAAATATGCTTCAAACTACAACATCTCGTATTCATGGACGTCTCGTTTTCACCTTTTTTATGTAAAATGACACCGACGTTGAAGTTTAACTCCAAGTTTTAATTCAACCAGTTGAGATATATTTAATTATTGGAGGTAATCGTTTTCTGCGAGCTGCAATGATACTGGCCTGATATTACAATTATTACCTTTTATTTTTATATTTTTATTTTAAGTCGTGTTTTGCAAATTCGTTGTAAATATATCCATTAATTATGACTACAGAATGATCATTTACTGTCTTTAACCTGAAGAACGTGCTAAGATCCCTCCACCTGAATGTGAAAGAAAGCGGTTGGCTGCAGTAATTGCTGCTGAGAAATTACTTCTTCCATATTTCACATCAATGTGTTTCGTGTTTTCTCAAGTTCCCTTTGTCAAATACATTTTGTCTGAAGATCTGAAACAATTCGGTGTTTAAATATGCAATAACTCAGATGATCAAGAAGAGGCAAATACTTTTCCACTAAACTATAAATAGATGAGGCAGTTGGTAATATAAATCTGATAATATAATATAGCTTGTCATATAGTCTCATAATAAAATAGTTCTTATAATATGATCTCATAGCAACATTAGTCTCAATAATATGCAATGTAACAATATATTATAATACTAATCAATGTTATCTAATAGTATATGTAATATACAAAATGTAATTTCATAAGATATTTGATAGGAATTTAAGTCTGATATTAAATTATCTAAATTTGATAACAATACAATGATAATATTATAATTTATATCTAATATAATATAGAAAAAGCGTAATCCAGTAGTCATGGAAACACGTAAACAACGTGGGCCTTGTCATATGCTTTGTGACGTCAGAGATGCACCTCCTATAAGACAGAGAAGAGAACCAGTAGATACCAGCACTTTAAGTCTAAGCCAAGGATTTTCTATTTATAAATGTCCAGTACATAGCATTATACAATTCCTATAATTATTTTTCTAGTTTTTCGTAGTTTTTCCAATTGCATCGAACAAAATGAGGCCCTTCTACGAGGAGGCCCGCCGCCTCAAGATGCTGCACGAGCAGAAGTATCCAGGTGAGAGCCCCGCGCGTCCTCCCCTCAATTAGTGGGAATTTCAGTCGGTCCACATCCCTCCATCCATCCATCCATCCAGAAGGAACCTGAGCCTTCAACACCCCACCCCGTCTTGTCCTTTCAGTTTGGAGCTATCGGCCCACAAAGACATTTTTTTTCTCCGTGCGCCACTCAGTGCTCCACGCCCCCAGAGAGCAGCTCAGTACTGACCACGTGAGAACCAACCCAGCTACACAGCACCTAAATTCCCATCTCAGAGGAAAATAAACTTTTACTCTTCCGTGGTTATGCTTCTCCCCCCCGGCAGGAACCAGGATCCCGGTGTGATCAGCTCTGACCAGAACCAGCTGCAGGCTGACCTGGACGCCCCGGAGGCGTTCGACAGTCCCCAGCAGGGCCAGAGCCAGTCGTGGAGGCCAGACTGGACCTCCATCTGCCAGGCCCTTGCTATGGAGCTGGACTCCGAGACCGGGTGGATGGTGGATCAGTCAGAATCATCAACTTCCTTGAGAACTATGATGTAAAATAAATACAAATAAATAAACTGTTACTTGTCTTGTTATGACTCTGAACATAACTTTGTCACATTAAGCTTACTGTATAAACAGTAAAACATGGGAATAAATTCAATTAATCACATTAGCATTCATTAAACTAATACAAATTCGTCTCAAATCTTAAATGTCCACAGATATTTACTCACTGTACACAATATTTCACATTTTAATAACATTTCGAGTGTCATACAAAAATTGAAGTATCCACCAAACACATTTAAAACCTCATTGGCTGCCTATTACTGAAGGGGGGTATTCCATTTAAACGTTGTTTTTTTTCCCCACATCAGCTTTATATGTTTTGACTTCATTTTTCGTGTTCGCATGAGGTGGAGTGAGTTGCACGCTTCAAAACGAAGTGACGGGAAGCAGGGACGTGTGGCACGGTAACCCGGTCCGGCGCGTGGTTGAACGCCGCCCACTGCTCCTGGCTGCGCCCCCCCCCCCGGAGGCAGGACAAGCCAGGGTGGCTTAAATGCAGAGGACCCGTTTCACCGGCCACCACCACCCAAAAGCGTGTGCGTGTGTGTGTGCGTGTGTGTGTGTGTGTGTGTGTGTGTGTGTGTGCGCGTGCGTGTGCGCGTGCGCGCGTGCGGTGGTGCGCTGTGTGACGACTAAAGATTATTATTCTTCTAGATAAGAAAACATGTGGATTCAATGTGGTCCCCGCATCAATAACAGTCCCCGGAACAACAGTCCCTAGCTTCTTAGTTCCGTGCTGAAGGGAACGCACAAACTAACATAGAAAACAAAGAGTACGTTAAAGAGAAACTACTTCAATACTTGTAATTAAGTAGAAATTCACTGTGGTATTTACCACATGTTGACAAATGGGTGGTAAAGTAGACTTTACCAGCCGTTGAGTTCAACCAATTCACTCCCAGATTACATTTTGTGACTGGACAGCGTCACAACGTGGCTTAGTGACGTCGAAAGGGGGGGGGGGGGGGGGTGATGGTGACGTCAGCCTCGAAGCAGCGCGCCACAGTGGCGAGCGCTTTCAAAGCCGAGGTTTTGCGGTATGATGTATCGATCGGGTTTTGAACAGCGGGTATGAATACAGCAGTTTGCCAAGAGAAGAATAAAGAAACAGAACCCCGTACTACTTTTCTACAGAAACATTTTGTTCCCCTTACCAGAGTATAAAGCATAAACCTTATTACAGATGCAGCTGGAAAATCCAAATCTCAAGTAAAAGTACAAACAAATCACTCCATTCAAAGTACCACAGTGCATGTCTACTTAAGTAAAAGTGTATAAGCACTTAATATTAAATGTACTGTACTTAAATGTTTTAAATGTAAAAGTACCGGTGTCTTGATGGTGGATGGTGGATGGTGGAGGATGAGTGTTCATTTAGAACCTGTTTCCATTTGCATCAAAATTGTATAGGTATCATACTAATTTAAAAAGATAGCCAAATATAAATCCAGGTTTATATATGAATTCATTTTAACTAAATAAAAATGTTTTTAAGCAACAGTAAAACGTAGATATCTAGCGTCTTTTAGTGTCACCAAGTGGCCAATCTCGGCATCGTTTCCTCAATTAAATTTTTTTTTTTTTTTTTTGGATGTTTCGAGCACAACTACTTTATAACCAGCTTTATATCATTCAGATACTGCACTATTAAATAATACAAAAACAGAGAATATGCGAGACTATTTAATGGACAAATCTAAAATTGGACTCATTTAATTTCATTAGTTTGATGACTAAACAACCAACATCTTGTAAATGACGTTAACTATATTGCAACAGAGCAGTTTCTAGTGACTACTGGAAACAAAGTAAAAGAGACTGAGGTAGGGCCTTGTTTGCAAATTGTCTGAAGCGCTATCAAAAAAAGTATTGCAGAGATCAAAATATAAATGTTATAAATTTTAATTATTAAAGAAATCAACTTAGTATAACGTGCAGAAAATATACTCAAATAATCAAAACAATCCTAGACAAAAACAGCGGTCAACCAAAAATATGGCGACCCACTCCACTCTCACTTTCTACCCCTGCCATGCAGGTGAAAAGGTGATATATATTAACTAATGTCCCCACCCATATCCATGTGACCTGATTACATCAATCACTGTGATTGTGCCATAACAAATAAACCTGACGCACAAAGCCTCTCCTGTCTTGAAAGGTTTGCAGGACTCTTCCCATGACCCAGGAGCTACGAGGTGCCGTATTGTCCACTATAAGCTCTTTATCTCCAGAGACAAGGTGCACTTCACCCCTGATCATCTCTGACGCCCCTGCAGTTGAGCTAAGTATTCTGTCGTTGGTTAAACAAAGGTCCGGACTTGGTGCCAGTAAAAACCTGGATCTCTGCACGATGTTTGTATCTTATTCTGGTTTCAAAAACTTGGAGGAAAAACACTCGAACAGGAGCAGGGTCTGGTGCGAAAAGGGTTATTATATATCAGAGCGACAGATTTTTGATTGTTAATGACTTTATTTCAAAGTCATTACACCACATTGTGTGATACATCAGCACAAAACCTGATGTGGGGTCAAAACCTACAGGTGACTACATAACCTTGACCAAACCATAAACTGCCTACCCGCCGAACTCTGAACACCTAAATCAAACTCAAACCTCCTTTCCACCTCTCCAGGGCGGCATGCTGCCCCCATCTCGTCACATCCGTCCTGATCGTCCCTCTTAGGTCCTCCTCCACCTTCCTCATGACCCCCATCCCTTCTGTGCCCTATGAGGTCCAGCCTGGCTGCCCACATGTTCTTTTGAAAGAAGCTTGTGAGCAGCCAGAGCAGGAAACGTTCCATCCTACTGCCCACACTGCCAACCCCCCTCTCTTCCCTTTCCCAGGTCAGGTCAAAATTCCCCCTTACCCTCCTAAGCAGGACTCCCGCACTCACCCACACCACCCTCGCCAATGTACAGTCCCTCATGACGTGGTCTCTTCCCCAAGCACCTGACTTGGGGGCACCCAGTGGATCTCGCCAAGCTGTGCCGGTACATGATGGCACGCACTGGCAGGGCTTTGTGGAGGCAGGACCAGTTAAGGTCCTTGAGCCCGTTGTCCAGGCCGGCGGCTGGACCACCATCCAGACTGCTGCAGTATGCCCACGACAGCTGGCACGGTCACCCCCCGCCTCGTCTCAGCATAGAGCCTCCTCTGATCCAGCCCCAAGCCCCCATCCAAAGCCTCGGGGTGAGCCACTTCGCCGCATGGCCGTAGTGCCACGGCACCTGTTCCGACTGGGGCCCCAAGGTGCTCGAGACAGCCCCCAGCCCCACCGTCTCCTGTGGGGCTCCAAGCTCCGCGCTGCTACGGACACCGCCGTGAAAGTTGTGAAAGAAGGTGAAATACATGTTTTGGGGACTTTCTTTTGTGGCAGTTTCTCCTACCGCCCGCCACCACAGTGGCGTTTCAGGGACCTCAGGCGCAGAGACACAGTAGATGGGGGGTTGTAAACACCAGTTAATTGTAGAGGGTAGGCCAGCTGGAATTCGTCCAGGAGCAGATAGAACATGTCATGACACGGGCTCCTATCCTGAGTGTGCGTGGGGATTTGGGTTTTACCTGCTGCACGTTAGACCAACCAACAGGTATGCAGCTACTCTGATCCCCATTACGTAGATCCAGGTCGGGTGTGTCTGCTCAAACTACACCATCCCCACACCACACCTATATTAACTTACCAAAAAGGAGCATAATAGGTCCCCTTTAATGTTTGGCAAATGCTTTTGCTTCCTTCAGCATATTTATACACCAACAGCTATCGGTAAAGTGCTTCCACTCACCATACAGATCCTCTTCAGGTCTTTCTAGCAGCCAGCCCCTCATCAGCCATCAAGGTTTTGAGCTGCACCATGCGGTCCAGCACTAGCCACACAAATGCACACTTATTTACAATAACACTTCATAATTCAGTAATTCTGCTGATCTTTCTAATTACAGTTGCAGTCAGTTTGACCACTACTATCAAACATACTTAGTGGATTACAGCGCCTGCTAAATGTTCATTTCCAGACAGAACTAGTAGTAGTCATAGAAATAGTAGTTGTATTGTCTGATCTGTTCCAAATAATAGTAGACTGCTGTGGGACTCACTGTCCACAGGTAAGGGTTTAAGGAGGGAGACTGAGTTCTTTTTGCTGTATTGAGCCAGCATGGCAAGAGTTTTTATTAAGCGTCTTCTGCAAGACAGACAAATATTAAGATGGTCCAACTCGAGGCAGCTTGGCAGCCGCGGGAAAGGGGACCGTGCTGTGGTCCACAGCCGGTGCTTGACCATGCCGCTTGGTCCGCCGCAAGTGCGTTTCAGCAAAACACAGTGTCATGTGTCCAGACACTGCGGTGTGTTGTACCCACATGACAGAGCCTGGACAGACTCTAGGCAGGCGTAGATGCAGCCATTGTGGCGCTCGCACTTCAAGTCTGAACGGCAGACCAGGACCTCGCAGGCCCGCTCGGTTTGTGCATTATTTTACACAAGCATACCAGAGACACGTAACATACAAGAACATAACACTCTAAAACACAATCTTTAAAAACACAATATAAAGAATGTGCTCTATGCACAAGCCAAATCTAAAGGCTGCGACATCGGCGAAGTTTGCTGAGAGGGCAATAAGGTATGAAAGTAGACCTTCTCCACCCAAGTCCTCTACTAGACCAAAATTTCAACAGGTGGAGCGTTATACGAACCCCTTTAATGCTATGCTTCCTCTTTTACCTGCAGGGGGCAGCAGCACCATTAGGCTCTGGTTGCAGTGCAGCAGGCCCATGTGTAGTGTGCAAACTGTGCATGTCTGCTTGAGCTGGGTTGGGTTGCTTTTCCACCAAAATACAGGAATGAAACTAGAAACCATTTAGGTCCAGAACCTCAGCATTCCCTTAAAGAGTTCACGGGAAAAGGCCTGAGTTCCTGAGAACCGAGAACTAACTTCCTGGTTCCTGAACTGGTTCATGTGCTGGAAAAGTGACTTATGTAACTATTTTTTCTTGCAGACCAAAAGGAGAAGCAGCAGAAAAGGAGGCGTAGACGTCACAAGAAAAGAATCGTATAAGTTGTTACTAGAGCTTTGCTTCTCATCCTACTGTAATGTATGCAGTTATCACTGACTATGCGATGGAATAATTTTAACAGTTCTTATCTGTTTCATAGTTTTTTGATGCTGATGATACTTATTATGGAAAATTACAATACACGTTTTTTTGAGAATAATCAAAGTGTGTGTGCACGTGCGTGTCCGTGTAGTGTGTGTGTGTCTGTGTGTGTGTGTGCGTGTGTGTGTGTGTGTTGGGGTGGATATGCTTTTGGGTGGCTAATCTATGCAAAACGATTTTATTTTGTAATGATAATCATGTAGCTTTCATTTTATATGAGGAAAGGGATAATTTAATCCACTGCCAAAGCTGGCTCGACAGTGGCTGGCTTGTACAGTGCCCCTGCTCACACCTTGTTTAATGCCTTCATAACACACATTTCTGATGTTCTTCAAGATGCAAACTTAACCCACTATGATGTGACAAGTAAATTATTAAGGTAGCGGTCTTATTTTTATTCCTATTATTTCTGTGAACTCATGCAGTAGGAGAGAACCAAGACTTAGTAGAACTTTAAAGGACTTTCCCCTATTTTCACTTACTGGTGATTATCTGGCTAATATTATATCATTGTATATCAGTGACTAAGATCAATAGGAACCTGGGACCTGGACCTGGGACCATGGAACTATTGAAAGATTCTGCCTTTTTAAACAATAAATCTAAAGAAACTATTTAATATCATTGCATTCATGTGTAGGTAAGTAATTTCATTTTGGTGTTTCAAGGTGTTGTCATTTTAGATGACAACTTGATTAATCCACATTAAATATTTATTTAGCAGGTGACACTCCTAGTACAAGAGTAAACTACTGACAGATAATTGTCTTTCTACTTAGGGGTTTTTTTTATAAAGAATATATTAAACCAATTTTTATCAGTGGATTATTGGTGTGATATCATATGATATTATTATTGGTGTGTTGCGTTTTTCTTAACCAAACTTAAAAAATGCTTGACCCAAAGTTATCTCTTTATTATATCTGTTTTATCTAGTTATTTCTGTTGTAGTTATTTACATTTCTATGCAGTTTAGATAACTCCAAAAAGGCACAGAATTTGGATTTTGGTTCAACTTAAATCAGTCAAATAGGTAACTCAACCCTTCAGTAATACAATATGGTTACACAAAAACAACAATAACAAACCTATACTGTATGTTCAATTCCTGCAGGAGAATATATTGCTTATTTTCGTTCCTTCCTTCATACATCTGCTGTTGTTACTGTTACTGTGCACATTTTAAGTTGAGCTTTTAATGTCCGATTATGATGTTTGTTATCCAGGTGACACTAGGTGTCACTATTTCCTCTTCTTACCATTCTTACACAAAATAAGCTTTTCTTGTGGTTTTAATTATTAAGTAGCTTGGTCTCGCACCAAATTCCACTTTTTCCAGTAACAAAGTATTCACATTGTACATTGTACATAAACTGTGTTTTAATTCATTTACATTATCACCACCATGTCAAGGTAGAAAACATTCACTCTTTTTAACATTGTATAAGTCCCCCCTCTATCTTCACAGTGACAGAAACATCATGCATTCATAATATACGTGATAAAGGTAATCACTAAATTGTAAAATAATACTTTGACACAAGAAATATTCTAAAACATCACTTGAAATCTGTTAAATTATTGCTTAGTTTTCTCCTTATCTGAACAAACTGTTTGTACACATGCTTATGAATATGTTTTCATCTGTGTGAAGTATAAGACAATATACTTACATCATGAAAATACTTGAGCTACATTTATTGCTTACACCCTCACCACTTTTTTTCAAAATATACATGCAATAAAAAAGTATGTTCATCTTCATATCCGGCAGCATGACACACTGAAGTTGTGAAGTTCCTTCTTATGCGTTTATCTTTGCCTACCCAGTTGCATCCTGTAACCAGGCAGCCATGAGGCATCTTTACACACAAATTCTGTAATATAGCTGCTAGAAATAAGAATCCAACTTGACTTATTCCATCAAAATCTGTAGGGAATGAGAAATTTGTCCCGTTGGATAGTCTATAGAAAAAAATAAATGCTGTGTCCGAAATGGCATACTGTACTAGCACACTATAAAGTAAGCCAAATAGGTGTTTACTAAGTGTATAGTGTATTGTAAGGTCAAATACACTGAACACTACATTGGCAAGTGTATCCTACAATGCATTGTGAGCTCAAGACACCAGTAAACGTTTTTTCTGCAATGATGTCATCAACCCTCAATGTTCTGAAAGGAAGTGTAGTGCTGACATGACGATGTAGTATGTCCAAGCTAAAGTACAGTGGACAATAGTACCCACATGCAGTATGTAGTAAGCCATTCCAGACGCAGCTCAATTTTGGGTCATATCTTTAGGTTTTGTCTGCCCACTCTCTGAGTGGAGCCGTGGAAGTTCCAGGGAGAAGGGAAGATCGTCAAAAAACCTTTAGATCACATTGTCAAACATATGCATGGACTGCATGATGTTCTCATCCTGTGGACGAAGAAGCATGAAGAGTTATTAAATACACAATGTATTAGTTGTGTTCATGTAACGCTGCATAATGAGATAAAAACCAAAAAGACCTTGTGACAGGCATCTAAGAACTCCTCGATGGTGACCACTCCGTCGTTGTTTGTGTCCATTTTCTGGAAGGATTAGACAACAAAATAACCTTAAGAATATAGGTTCAAATGAAACTAAACAGTAAGGATCATCAGATTTTTTTTAGCAAAACAAAAACCTCCCAACCACTGCCTCAAAATACGTCATAAACTTGGTTTGTTTGTGAGAGGCTTTACCCTGAAGAAGTTCTCAACGTGCTCCTTGGGAGCGTTGTCCTTCATGCAGGGGAACGTGTACTTCCCCATCATGTCATAGATGGAATGCATGATGTCCATCATCTCCTGGAAAGAACAAGGAAAGGGAAAAACATCCAAAGGAGGAAAAGTGGTAGAGCGGCACATTCAAGACATTTCATTTGAAGCAACACTGACATTTTCTCCAAGCACCCTCCCCTGGCCTTGATGGCTAAATACCATATATCCCATTGCTAGACAGACCTCAGACAACTTTGACACCAAAACACAAAAACACAGGGGGTGGTGGGGTTATAGAGAGTGTTGTGAATACCTCTTTGGTGATGCATCCATCCTTGTTGAGGTCATACAGGTTGAAGGCCCAGTTGAGTTTATCGGTGACTGAGCCTCGCAGGATGATTGACAGACCCATCACAAAGTCCTATGAAGGACATTAGGAGACAGATTGTTGGAGCCAGAGAGTCAAAAGTCAAGAGAGGAGAGGCAGTGGAATGGAAGGAGCAGGACACAGCAATGTGGTAGAGCCCGCCGCTGTGGGCCCTGGGGCCAAAATAATCTCTGAAAACACAGAATATAGCTGTGCGCAGAACCAAAGCCTTCGTGGGGGGGCTGGAGAAAAAGTGAAACTGAAAGAAAAATATCTGTAAAAATAAATAAATAAAGCTCCCTTAATTATCGTTCAATAAGTCTCAGTCATGTTTAGCCTGACAAAGGTTATGTGCCTTATGTGTTTTTTTGTCTCGCAGTGGTCATCGCCTGATGCAGGAGATGCACCAGATCACGAGCCACGGACCGGTGGCTGGGGACCAGATCGCGAGCCACACGGACCCTGACACCAATTGTTTTTGTTGCTATTTTATCTTCCCATTGTGGCCAGCAGGTCTTTTTCTTTATAATAATTAGTAAAGACACACACCATGTCGGTGCCCCACTGCCGGAAAGACTCCCTCCCTAAACCTGTACTGGTGGATAGAGACTCCACAAGTGGTGCCTGAACAGGGTTAGGGTTGGAAGGGGCAGGACGGCGGATGAACGGCATCCAGGAGTCGAACCACTGGTTGTTGAACCACCTCGTCGAGCTGGATGACGAGACTTCCCTCGCTGCCAGCTTGACCGCGTCATCGCCAGTGTGACAGTGTCAAACCTCCTGGCCCTTGGGGCAGGGCTTCCCTCTCCTCCGTCTCCTCGGAGGACCTGATCTGTCCTGGCCCTGCACCGCCCGGAGGCGCCACCGCAGCCCCACCACAGCCCCACCACAGCCCCACCACAGCCCCACCACAGCCCCGCCGCTGTCTCCAGGAGGCGAGGCAGGAGGGCCACAGAGAGGAGGAGGTGCTAGTCCGCGGTGCGACCAACACGCCAACTGGGAGCCAGCAGGAGGACCAGCCCCGCGTCCGGCCCCAAGACCCATGCAGGCTTCGCCAGGTCCCCAGCCCATCCCGGCGCCCCAGAGGAGAATGTCTAGGGGTCCACTGCGTCCGCCCCCAGGACCCACTCGGGATTCAGTGGAAGCGCACCATAATGGAGGTTGGACAGGTGGTTCAAGTCCCTGGTCCGCTGGGCCCCTCCCCCGGTCGGAAATGGACCTCCAACATTCCGGTAAGAGTACAAGGGGGTAGACATCAGGGTTTGCTGCACTCTGGCTGTTCTCGGACCATGGTCCAGCAATGCCTGGTTTGACCCAGGGCTTTGGTGGAGGGGTGTCACCGGTGGAGATTTGCTGTGTGCATGGTGATATTCACCCGTATCCGATGGTACGGCTCGAAATTCATTACAAGGGAAAAAGCATGTCGCCCTCCATGATTTTGGGATCGGATTGGCCAGGGCTTGACACTTTAATAAGGGAGGCTGGAGGGGTGCGCTCATGATCAGTAGTGAAATGTGTGTGTTGGTGGCGCACGGTGACACTGAGGGACCGTGTGTGTGATTGCCACAGGGTCGGAGCAAAGGAGTCCCAGTCTTCCCCGGTCCCAGTGACTCTTCCACGGATGATTCTCTGCTACAGCAATCGCGGGACAATACCCTACACTTCGCCTTTGAGCGGGTAGTTAAAATCGATGGTAAATTGGTGCGCCCTGACACTACGCTCACTCATCCCTATTTCTCTGTGATTAGGGACAGGTTCAAGTGAGCCATGATACTTAGTCAGAAGCGAAAATGAGCCAGTTGTTGGTTCCGAAAAGAGCCAGGAAATGCTTTTCCAGGTGGCTCACCATAACCCGATGGCCGGTCACCTCGATTTCCCGGCCCAATTCGGGTGGTGGGAGTATGTGGCAGATAAGGGGGCGTGGCTTTAGGTCTTTAGGTGACAGCGCTGGCTTCTTCCTGCCATGGCGCATCTGTACCGGGTCCGCCTAATCAGCCTCATTAGCGCTGATTGGTCGGACCTGGCTGGAAGACCTTTCTTATGCGTCGCTTTATGTTGCAGTGGGGATCGCCTGGTGCAGGAGCCGTGACCCTGCGGACCAGATCGCGAGCCACACGGACCCTGGCACAGATTATTTTTGCTGCTATTTTATGTTCCTGTTTTGGCCAGCGTGCCTTTCTGTTTATAACAATTAATAAAGACACGTGCCATATCGGCGCCCCACTGTTGGAAAGACTCCTCTCTAAACCCATACAGGTGGGTAGAGACTCCCAAGGTGGTGGTGGAGAGCACAAAACTCACCTCGAAGCTGATGGTTCCGTTGTTTTGTATGTCAAACGCTTGGAACAGGAAGTGAGCGTACATACTGGAATCTGACGTGAGGAAAAAACATGAATAGCAGTCACATTCCACAATTCCACATATTCCATATGTTGACACTAATGAGACAGATTATATTGCATTGTGTCTTGATATCCCTGATGAAACTCTGAATTCAACAATCAAATATTTTCAAAGAGACATTGACGAAAGTGATGATCAACAGATATAGCTTCCTTTTGGGAGCAGGATGGGGATTTGGTGTTTGTCTATGATGTCATTGAGGATTCCCAATTCCCTGCGTAATCATCTTTATATTGACGTAGGAAATATGTGATATACTGTACGTTATGCAGTATATATGTATAAAATGTCCCTGGTGGTCGAGTGGTTAGAAATAAGGACTCGGCACTTTCACCGATGCGGCCCCGGCTTGATTCCTGGTCAGAGAACTAACTTCATAGGCATAGTGGCACACTGCTTGCAATGGGGTCGAATCCTGCCTGGGTCACTGTTGGCACCGTGCTCAGGTGGGTTATCTCCTGATTAGGGGCCTTTCTATGTAGAGTTTGCATGTTCTCCCCGTGCTCACATGGGGTTTCCTCCATAGAGCATCGGTAAGGACCCCCACCCAAAAACATGCAGAACGTCATCGTCTGACCAGCGATGGACGTTTGGAGTTGGTCCCCAGGCGCGTCGCTGTACACTGCCCACTGCTCCTGGCTGCCCCCCGGAGGAAGGACACACCAGGATGGGTTAAATGCAGAAAACAAGTTTCACCCGCCACCATTTGAAGCTGTGTGTGTGTGTGTGTGTGTGTGTGTGTGTGTGTGTGTGTGTGTGTGTGTGTGTGTGTGTGTGTGTGTGTGTGCATGTGCGCGCCGTGTGACAATAAAGAATCTTCTTTAATGCTTTCTGCATCGGGAGCGGGCGGAAAAGACGAAGACAGACTGGAAACTGACCTCCCTGTGGGAAGAACTGCGAGTAGATGGTTTTAAAAGTCTCCTCGTTCACCACGCCGCTGGGACACTCCTGCAGAGGACAGCCACGAAAAGTAGGGTTAGAAAATGCACACACTTGCGGTCTGGTACGATGGAGTAGACACACTAAGTCTTGCTACCGCAACCTATATTTGATTAACCTTCCAAAACCCCGTAATTCCACTTTAACTCGCAAACAAAGGGATGACACAGTCATTTTGAGGAACATATCACGGAAATATGGCAGCCAAATCAACCAAACAAAGCAAAAAAGAACAAATCATCGAATCCAATCTCCCGGGGAAGCCAGCAACGACCTCAACATGGCGTCCATAGCTCGCCTCCTAGAAGAACACCGAAAAGCCCTCTCCACCCACTTTAGGGAAACCATCTCGACACTCGAGGCAAAGCCAGACCACATTCCAGCTCCAGCGTCGGACCGTGTTCAGAAGATGCTTCGCTTGAGTCCAGCGTTAGCCTCAGTGTTTCCCATACATTGATTTATTGGTGGCGGCCCGTCACACCATCAGCATTGAACGCCACATTTTCACTTTCTATTTAAAATGGGTAATATCTTAATTCATTGTACAGCTGTGCATAGTGTATTGATGCGCTCAGCCCTTCCTTTCCCGCCTCTCTCTCTCCCCTCCCCCCATCCAGCCTTCAGAAATAATATGATATCGTTGATCAAGTACGCAAGCACGGTTTGGGTCCTTTGCCCTGAGGGAGCGATCGGGCAATTTGCGCCCCCTGTGATAGGGCTCATCGGGCACTTTCTGACAAACCCAGGCCGGGACAGAGACCGAGGCATGTCACCATCCGGCTACACAGGCACCAACGGAAGGAAAAAGTTCATCCGCGAAGCCCGGGCTACGAGAGGCAAGCTACAATATCAAGGCACTCCCATCGCCATCTACGAGGACTTGGCTCTGGAGGCGAGGGAACAAGGCTACAAATACCGAGAGGTGCTGTCGGAGCTCTACAACACAGGCCTCAAGCCAGCCCTGCTGTTTCCTGGCAGGCTCACCATCGTAATGAAGGAGGGAGGTAGGAAAACATTTGCTGACTGTGTGGGTCGGTCTGTGCTGGTAGCCATCAACAGCTATCCGGCCCAAGGTAATTCAATATGTTCGGTTTGTTGTTCTACCTTATTGGATGACCTCGGATCGTCTCTGGGTTACACTCACATTTGGGCTGGAACCCTGTTGTTTTTGCTTGGATTTTAATAATTATTAATCTTCTTGGCATTTTTTGGGCTATACGTATCCGAAACACGGCAACTGCAGTACGCACATGGTTGAGATGTTTCGGACGTCTTGTCGCACATTTGGAGCAGAAATTAGTGAAAAACTGTCTCAAATTTACCGGAAGTTGAAGAAACCCTGGCGTTACTTGATTAGTTAGGAGCGGGGTTCTTTGTGACCGAATCATCCCAAGTTATAAAAGCCCAAGCTTTGTCTCTCGGAGGTCATTCGCATCCAGCAACCTGCGCCCTGTGGACTGCATTGCGTTTGCAGACAGACAACTTGAGCCGATTCTGCGTTTAATGAAAACTCGGAAAAATATAACTTGTCCCGCTTTTCACAAAACCATAAAAAAACTATAATCTTATAGACAATTGTTTGGTTATACCAAATAATTGTCTATAAGATTAGAGTCCTTCCATCCTAATTTGGAATCTCAGGCCCTTGGAGATTTAAAAACCCCCGTTCTCCTTTTTTTCCCCACGTACACCACACACTCTCACAAATTGATTTCTTTACATCTTGTCAGTTCAGGCGAATACCATCCTGTAGCTACCTCAGATCATGCCCCTACTTTGGTTGACATCAATTTGGTTGACACTGGTTAGATTGACACTCCCCCCTCCGTACTTTATGGAAATTCAGCTCTCACTTTCTGTCGCATAGTGAGCGTTTAAAAGCTTTGTTGCTGTACATATTCGTTCCTATACTGGATTTAATGATACTCCTGATGTCGGTAGTGGCCCTCTGTCGGAGGCTCTGAAAGACTCTGTCTGAGGGCCGGTCAGCTCCTATATTTCCCGATTGAGAAAGGTTGAGGAGGCTGGGCTGCCATAAAACCACCGTATTAAAAAAAAACACGACTTCTATTGCACTCGGAACAGAGAGACAATTGCTTCAAACGCTCCTTTGAACAGGGATTACCAGAATCAAATCGCCCAGTGGTCGTCTGATCTCTGATCCGGCTGAAATTAATAGGTCTTTTCTCGGAGTACTCCGCCAACCTTTACACTTCTGAATGCCCCTCGATTTCCGCAACGACCCCCAATCCCAATGACTCATTAACATAACCCAAATTCGATGAAACCATCGTCGGGGAATTAGGTAGCTCCGTTTCCACCATAGAGATACCGAGAGCGATCCAATCAATGCAAAACGGGAAGTCCCCACGCCCCCACAGCTTCACAGTCGAATTTTACAAGGCCTATCCTACATTGTTAAGGTAGTTCCGATTCTCACGAGGATGTGCAATGATTCCTTTCAGGACGGCCGAGTACCAACGACTTGGTCTATTGTGTTTATCTCTTTGCTTCTGAAGAAAGATAAGGACCCTACTTCCTGCAGTAGCTTCAGACTAATTTTCGCTTTTAAATATAGATTGTTAGATACTGGCCAAAATCCTGTCCCTCCGCCTTGTGTGTGTGTAATGCCAGTCATAATTTCCCGGGACCAAAAGGGCTTTACATTAGAGAGACACTTTTTTTTCGACACAAGGAGGTTACTTAACATTATGGATTCTCCCCTGTCTAACACTCCTTAGACTTTGATTCTAAATTGATCGCCTGGATTTAACCTTTGTGTGCTTGCATCTGTACACACCAACGGCATTCAATCAGCGCCTTTCCCTCTTCAACACGGGACACGTCAGGGATTTCCCACTTTCACTAAACCCTTTTGTTCAATATAGCTATCGAATGTCAAGCCATCTGGCTCCGAAGCCATGATGGGTTTGAGGGCATCACTCGTCACGGCTTTACTTTCCCTTTACGAGGACGACCTTCTCCTCCCTTCCCCCAAATATTGTCAATTTTGGATCAATTTGGTCGCGTATCAGGTGACAATTAAGTCTCCGAAAAAGCAAAGTATTTCTCGTAAACCATTTGGCGAAGACACTTCCCCAATCCACACTCCCCTTTAAGAGGGTGTTAGAGTGATTCAGATACTTGGGGTGTTTGTCACTAACTCCTTCAAATCCTTGAAGGAGTTAGTTCCTCAAAAATACCACTACTAGACAAATGAAACTCAGATATATCTAGGTGGGTTATTTACTATAAATGTACAGATTCCGATTGAGAATGTCCAGTTGGACAGTGTCCCGTGTGCAACGTGGAATCAGTCACTCTGTAGTCTTTTGACGTTACCAACTATCGATTCAAGTGTATATTTACATAGCTCCACACCTGGTAGATGTCTGTAGAGCTGTTCGATTGATATTTTAAATCCGTGGTCCACATTATTTTGCCGGATTAATAATAAAAATAAAAAATGTAATCCTTAAAAATTTGTCACCGCGTCCCTCAACAACACTGAAATGTGCGACTGAGTGATGCATTCAAGATCCAGCAAGGCGTCGGATAGATAAAAGCTGCGCAGTGGTAATTAGGCACAGAAATATCACAGCGTTTTTCGTATTTCGTGGAAACGTAACTTATTGAAAATGTAATGCAAGGAAAACACTATACGAATAAATTACGTGCCCGACGTGGCAACGAACGGCCACCCGTCACTGAAAGTGCAGCTCTATTTCCACAGACAACACACTGAGTTCTATCAATGAGAAGTTGTCAGGCAAAACATAAACGGTTGTTTTAAAGACAGGAGGGTTGCGCTCCTGGTTGCTCCGCGAGACGAGCAACCAGGAGACGACAGTCCGGGGTGGGTCCATGCTGCGTTCAAGTAAACTCGGAAAATTTCAGAGGACCTGGGAAACTGTAAACCGCACTCAACACAACTAAATTGTACCCTGTGTATTGCTGCCTGCAGCTATATTTATACCGATTATTATTATTATTACTATTTTATTTTCATTTAGCAATAAGTTATTTGGTGTACGTAATCACATTTACTACATATTCATCGTCTCATTCCACTTTATGCTTCATTTTATTTACTTATTTGTTTTATTTCATTTTTTGTGACCATGACCAATGTGGGGTGGGGGGAGGGTGGGTGGTTCTTATTCTTTGCTTTTTCTGTTACAGACACCTTACCATGTCCTGCATTTGATATACTGGCTTTGCCACGTCTCCAGAAAATTCAATAAAAAGATTTGGTAAATAAATAAACAAACAAACAAACAAACAAATAAATAAATAAATAGATAAATAAATACACACAGATGGGTCACGAAAGTACCAAGACAACTCAAAGAATACGGAGGACATTGAAAGTTGAAAAATCAGTGGCCGCGAATGTGTGACTGACGTTTTTGAATCCCCGGTAGAGAACCTGCAGCTCCTTCCGGTTGAAGCTGGTTCGCTGCGTGAGCGTGTCCAGTCCCTCTGGTCGGTAGCACACCGTGGACAGCTCACCGTCGTCGCCCTCGCTGTCTGGAAGGACACACACCCCCAAAAAAACGGAGAAGTTAGACCCAAAACTATTCACTGCAGAGGGGAAGGAGAGGAGGAGGAGACGGGAGATAATGGGGTGGGGGGTGTTTAAAATGTTCTATCTTTATTTTAGGTTATCCTCACTCATTTGTGCGCATATATAATTTACTGCAAAATCGACTTTTTTTGTATTTATTTTTTATTTTTTACATTGAATTTTAGAATTTATGTTTTCCATTTGCTTTGGCAATGTAAATGTAACAATTGAATTTAATTGAATTGAGTTGAATTTAACTGAGAGAGGGTGAGAGAGGGAAAGAGTAGGAAATCCAAAGCAAAAGGTTGTAATTTTCCACCAAGAGAGGGAGGTGTGAAGTGTGAGTTTCTTCAGTCTCTGTGGAACTTGCTTTGATTGAGCGACGGGCTGGAGTCAGAGCGGCAGCACGGCAGCAGTTTGAGAAACCTCTGCTTTATGGTCTTTTTATGTGGTTTGGACGGTAGGTTCCCTGGAAACAACAACAACCAATCACAGCAAAGCTTTAGGAAGGATGGAACAGTCTAGATGTACAATTGGAACATCTGCCAAACTACAACCCATTTTAAATTGCTTATCCATGCAAAACGTTACAACGTTGTGAATCAATTTGCTGACCTGGCTTTTGACCGATTTGAGCAGAAAAAATATAGTTAAACTGTTGTAAACTAGGGTCAAGATGGTAATTTTATCAGAGCTTTCAGGACTCTGTGTTTGCTGTTTTTACTTGTTTCTTTTTAAGACTTAGGGAGCTGAGATGGAGAACCATATGTGCACACATACAAACAGTGACCTGCACCACCCTTTGGTCCAAAGAACACTGTAGAAGTGCCCTCTAGGTGCCTATGGTAGAGAACACGTTGTAAAGCCTTTAACTACCGAGCTTCATAAAACTCGGGTCGAAGAGGTAAGCAGAATTGCACTAACATACAAAAAAGCAATAAAAAATACGAACAGCACAATTTTATTGTGATTCCCTACAGCATCTAGCCCTTTGTGGCCGATCCACCTGGCACATGCCACCCTAGTGGCGTTTTCAGGGCCCTCCGACACAGAGAGGCAGGCAGAGATGTTGCAAACACACCAGTTTATTGTAGAGAGTGGGCAAGAGGTAACAAGCGGGGAGCAGATGGAACATTGTTATGACAAAGGCTCTACCTGTGTGTGTGTGGGGATGGGGGGATTGACCTGTTGCTTGTTGATTGCTCTAATGGGCATCAGGCATACTGCCACCCTGATCCTGCGCCCAATTACGTAGACCCAAGATAGGTGTGGCTGCTTAAACACACCAACCCCACACCACACCTTTGTATCTGGTTGAATTCAGAAACAGGAGCTCAGGGGACCTATTCTGCAAAACTCACTTTTTCAGTGCTTGTGCACATACATTTGAGTCTCTGATGGGCCTTCTAACACAGAAACTGAAGCAGTCCGTTTTTTTGTGAGCTATTTCAGAAAACATGTCCTGAAACACCCCGTTCAGATCTTTTGATCCGTTTGTACGTCACAGGGCCCACAGTGGAATTAGAACCACCCCCCATCTGAAAGTAACTCCACCAGCTGGAGAAATAACATGGAGAATAACAAGCACTGCTGGGTAGACCAGCACAAATCTTTTAAAAGAAAGAGGAATTAATACAAACTGTCCGTGAAGAAACTGCAGATGATGGAAATTTAAGTATTTAAAAGCTATTCTGCTGTGTGGTATGTTGTAGATAGTATGCGGTAGATCGACTGTAGGCTGCTGTGCATGATTTGCTGTGTGTTTCTCCCAAACAAAACCACTCAAAAATGTGTGTTTTATTGCAGATGTATTTCTTGTATTTACGAGGTTTACATGACACAAAAAATCCCTCTGGTGTCCCAGTGCGTTTCTGTGCGCACGGCAACAAAAGTCGGAGCAAACTTTTAAAGCAGGCCTTGTAGATCTGAAATGAGTGAAGATTGAGAAACTGGATTGGTTAAATGTTGCCTCAAATTTGCTCAGAAACAGATTTTGGTGGATTACTACTGATAAGGTGAAATCAGATGAAGACGAAATACAACGTCACCCGGAAGGGAAGCTCAAACCCCATTGGTTCACAGAACCCGGGGCCTTGGGAGGGTGGCTCCTTCTACTTCAACAGACCGTCGGGTATGCGATCGATTTCGGGGCAAGTTAGCCTAGAGTGCATAATCTGAGTGGTATTTTTCAGCAAAAAATTTAAATAAAAAACATGTTTTGGGCACCTCAGAGACCTATATTAACTTGTGTTAAAAGCAGCATAATCCTCTTTTTTGGTCGCCCTCTTCTTACTTAAGTTCCAGGTTTCTCCAATGGTCGATGTTGGCTTTGATGGTTTTAAGATTCAAGATTCAAGATTTTTTATTTGTCACATACATATACATACTTTCATACATATATGCAGTGAAATGTAATGAAATGGTTTCTTGTCTCTCATGTAAGACCCTTTGGACAAAAGCGTCTGATCAATGGATAAATGCAAATGTAAGCTGCTCCAGGAGGGCTTCAGAACTTGAGAGTTGAGGGTTGACATTTGAGACAGACAGCTTTACATTTTGTGTGCTAAACCTTAATGATAGATGGTTGTAACACACCACCAACTATATATGGGTACATAGTAGATGTTCACTGAAACATCTCTTTTCTACAACAGCAGTCAACTCTGAGGTGTTTCATAAATTCAGCCGCATGGAGCTTTCTCCATAAGTATACAGTAAATAGTGTCCCATAATAATATGTAATATCATTTATATATGTACTAAATGCTATGGTACGGTATGATATGCTGGTATAATAATGAAGAGTGAAATATCTATAATTCAATAGTATGATAACATAGTATTATAGTAATGATGTACAGGTGGCAAAATGGACTAATAATAATAGTTTTGTCTCCTGATGCTTTTCCCCCCTCTCGTAACCTTTGTTCTCGTGGTACTTGCCCCACCTCTCCTCCCTCTTTTCTTCCTTCTCTCCATCTCCCCCCTCTCTCCCTCTCCTCCCTCTCCCACCCGTCGGACTGGTAGTACCTGGCAACATGGCTCCGGTGAGCCAGCGGTAGAGGTGTCTGCCCATGTGGAGCAGCCGCCTGCAGTATCTCCTCTTGTGTGGCTCCATTCCTAACGTTCCTTGTGGACAGGGGAACGACTCCTCTGTCAGTCCGATCCCAAATTATTATCGGGGGGGTTTTTTTTTTTTTTTTTTTTTGGACGGTCCTTCCACTGCTGCAGGCGTCTTCTCTGAGGACCTTCTTCCGCTGTGGCGGTTTAGAGGGATTTGTTAATATGTGGAACCTACAAATTAACATCCATCTCTACATCCCTATCATCCACAGAGGACTGACAAGCTGATAAAAGTGTGAATAAATAATAACTCTTATCTTAATGTCAATCTCAACAGAAATAAAGCTACATGGCATTCTTTCTTACCGCCTATATTTCCATGGAAGAATCAACCTGTTGTGCTCTTTTTTTTTTTTTTTTGTCTTGTGGTTGTGGCTTCACCTTGCTGCTTAGTCCATGAAGCGTCCAGGTAAATACCCTCAATATTTTCTCTTTCTCAATAATCACTCAAAAACACAGAGCTTCCTTTGTTCGTGTTTCCAGGCCCCACGCTCTCTTTAACCCTCCTCTCCCCTCGTCTGCCGGGCAGAGTCCTGCTTGCACTGGGGGCCTCCCTCGTAGTTGCTGTTCTGTTGTTTTGTTTGGGTTAGTTTGCAATGGCCTCTGTTGCTTTATTATCCTGAGGGGGATCTCCTTGTAGCAGCAGTCCTTTATCCAAAGCCAGGTGGCATTGTTAAAATCATGCAGGGTGAATCTGCTTCATGGTTTCATGCTTCCCTTGATCGCTTCTCTTCTTTTCCTACTTTCCCTCTTCATCCTGTCAGTTGCTTGTCTCAGTTGTTTGTCTCCTCCTCCCCCAGTTTCTAATCCTTCTCTGCCACCTTTTATTTTAACACCTTTTTGCAGAGGTGGTTCTCCCCATGCCTCCGCTGCACGGATCACACATCTGCCTCTTTCACTCCTTATTGTGCGCCCTGCTTGACGGCGTACAGTTGATTAGTGTTGTTATGCCAACGCCTCAAAATCCCCATTGACAGACCAATGATGGTTCAGTGTCTAATGCTGCAAGCTGCACACAGTCGGACGATTTTTATATTCTATTAAATGTATTCATGGGATTACAGAAATAGCCGGCAGGTTGCTTTTGTTCGTTTGTTGAGTTTTAGGCAACATGTGCCGGCATTTTATCGACATCTATTTTATTTTTTCAAATCTGGAATTTACAAATGTTTTTATTTCTCAATATTCTTTTAGGCACTATTTATTTATTCCCTCATTTATTATTAGGTTTGACAGTTTTGGACCTCCATGGATTTGAGAATTAGGTATGACATTTGATGATGCTTTCCAAGGGCTTAGGCCCATGTTCATGTACATTTTAGTTTGATTTTTGATCTCTCTTGAATGCCAGTGTCTCTCTGATGTTGACGAACATCCATCCAGCGTCAGATGAAACAGCATCAGAATGATTTCATAAGTAGTGTGAGCATCACCGCTACCCCACCGCTAGACAGCAGTGTAGTGCAGAAGTCACATTGTACTGGATAGACATCAGAGCCCAAACCAAAAGGCAAACAAGGGAGTCATAGTGAGTCAAATGAACTATTGCAGCATGGAAATAGAATGTTATAATGGTTTTCCTAACCAATTATTACATGGGAATACAGTATAATGTATCACCGGTTAAATTGTATTCCCATGTCACCGGTTACGACCCTGTGATGTTGCTTTTCCTTAGTAGTGGAAGAAGAACTTATATATTTCCTTACGTATTGACCTGTTACAAGTCATTTCAAAATTGTAAAAAAAGAAAAAGAAAAGGCAGAAAACACATCGAACAACCGTCTAACTTTATTGTCCCTGGAGTAGTTTCATTACACAACCTAGTCAATGGGGAATCTCAATGTTAGTTGCTGGTGGAGGACATAGTGTTAAAGGAGACATGTTATGCTCCTTTTTGCACAAGTTAATATAGGTCTCTGAGGCCCCCAAAACATGTTTTTAAAGTTTTTTGCTGAAAATACCTTTCAGATTATGTATTCCAGCCATTCTAACATCCCATTTTGTTCCAGGAGGGAGGAGCCACCCTACCTAGGCCCCGAGTTCTGTGAGCCAATGGGGCTTGAGCACAAGTTCTGGGTTCTGTGAGCCAATGGGGTTGGAGCTAGGCTTCCGGGTTTTGTATTATGTACTGCGAAACTACTCACTGATTTCACCTTAGCAGTCCACCAAAATCTGTTTCTGAACAAATTTGAGGCGTGAAATAAGCAATCCAGTTGCTGAATCTTCACTCCGATTAGATCTACAAGGCCTCGTTTAAAAGAATTTAAAAGACTTTGGTTGCCGTGCTGCAAGCTTGTGGGGGACACAGACGTCGCACTGCGATGCACTGGGACTCTCGGACGCAGGGATTCTTTGTTTCATGTAAACGTTGGAAAATAACATACAAATAAATACATCTACGATAAAAACACTATTTTCTTTGGTTTTGTTTGGAGAAACACACAGCGTATTGCACGCCGCAGGCTACAGTCCATCTACCGCATAGTTTTTTGTTGTTTTTTTTTTTGTTTTTGTTTTTGTTTTAAAAAGGAACACAGCAGAATTATTTTTGAAATACTTACATTTCCATCGTCTGCAGTATCTTTAGGGACAATTTGTATTAATTCCTCTTTCTTTTCTTTGTGCAGTTACTCAGATGGAGTGTGGTTCGAGTTACAATGACTCAAAACATGTTTTCTTATTCCCACAAC
>NC_137191.1:12175064-12245064 GCF_960531495.2 Zeus faber
GACCCCTGGCGGTCCCTGGACCCCAGGTTGAGAACCACTGTATTGGTGACGAGACGTTGCCCGAGCGTCCCATCTGTTGTCAACCAAAAGCTGGTTGCAATAATTGTTGATAGTTGACACTGATAATCCAAAAGTTAAGAGTATTTAACTTCATTTGATCCAGATCCGAGTCCTGTCAAAACTCCTTCAGCTGTACTTAAGAAGTCAACATGCAAAACCGAACAAGTCCGCGTGTATCAAAAAGGCAATGAAGCCAGGTCAGCAAACACAAACAACATCGTCCCCTTTTCCATTTCGGTGACAGGCTCGTAACGGAACAAAACCAGAAGAACGTCCGGGTCTCCTCACCTGTCAGCGGGTCAAAGGACCTGTCCAGCTCCGTGGAATCCGACAAACTCTGGTCTTGGCTGGTCGACTTCATTTTCGGGGAAACGCGCTTTCGCGACCCAGATCCGGAAAAAAAAGATCTCCCACCCACCTCGGATTGGCTTCACTTCATTCTGGTTCGGAACGGGATGCCGAGGGGTTCCAGCCGGAGGGGGGTCGGTCCGCCGGAACGACCGGTGGGAGAATGACGCGAGGAGGTCCGCAGCGCAAGCCGCGTCTCCGCTCCAAACCTCAGCCGCGCTCGGGTGCGCGCTCACGCTCCTTATAGTTATCAGGCGAGGAGGAAGCCTGTTGGCGGATACGCGCAACAAACATGTACTGTACATATCCATTAGAAACATGAAGGACAACAAAACAAAACAAGTTGCGCTGTAGATTTTTAATGATAAAGTATTTTGGTAAATCTGTAAGGCTATAAACGAACTGACTTTATAGATATACATACACTGTACATATAAAAACAGGAGCTTTCATTTTGAAATTGAAAGGCTGTGCAACACGTAGTCTTGGCCCTAATACTACATAGACATAGTTTGGGTGTCCTAAGTCACATGACAGAGAAGCTATTGAACTTTGAAATTTAAGAAATCATATATATATATATATACATAAACAAGAAATTTTATTTTGAAATTGAAAGGCTGTGCAATAGTCTGGGTCCTAGTGCTATATAGACCAAGTTTGGGTGTCCAGGACAAGTCACAGGACAGAAAACCTAATGAACTTTGAACTGTAGAAATATATATATATATATATATATATATATATATATATATATATATATATATATATATGTATAAACAGAAAGTTTTGTTATGAAATTGAAAGGCTGTGCAACGTGTAGTCTAGGTCCTAGTGCTATATTGACCTAGTTTGAGTGTCCCAAGTCACATGACAGAGAAGTTATTAAAATTTAAAATTGCGTCGTTTCAATTGTAGACGGCCCCTTATACGCCCTTGAAACAGGGACCAACTCTCAGCGCGGCAGCTCTCCGTGAAGCTGCACCTTATTCCGGGGCCGCGATGAGCCGCTCTCCCCTGTGAGGTCCGGACGGTGTGTCCGTTGAATATTTCAATATCGAAGCCACTTTACCACGATGTGTCACTATACAGTGTGACTGTATGATCCATGTCTGTCCGCCCCAAAACAGACCCACCATCAGTTTCAACCCCGTTTGGGATGATAATGGTAGACATCACAGACTAAATGCAACTCAGTGATTAAAATTAAGAGAAGGCAACCACATAATAATAATAATAATAATAATAATAATAATAATAATAATAATAAAGAAAGCAAACATGCAAAATGCATTGAATGAAGGAAACATTGTGGCTGGGTGACCATGACGTGACCTAAAATGATTTAAATAATGGAGTACTAATCCAAGCACAAACATCAGCCTATTTGTTTTTCTCTTTAATAATGCCTAGTTTTGGAAAATGTTGGTGCCGTGGAAGATCCAAGAGAAAGCACAATGAACAACCACAGGACAGATGAGTGATAAAAAACACTTCAACTATAAAGCGCTGCCACTCGGATGAAGGAAAAGCAAAGCTTTTTAGGAATAAGAATTCTTCTCTTGCGTAACAAAGCTAAATAATATGTGTTGTGGATGAAGAGTTGAAGCGCCCTCGCGATAATGGGTGAGGGATTATGAACGTCATACATCAAAAGAGTGAAGAGTTGTAGAGAAAAAAAAATCTCAATAGCCGAAGGAAGCGTGGGATAAAGGAAGAAAAAGCGTGGATGGAGCGAAAAAGCACCAACGCCTGATGGCGAAAACAACATTAACTCAAAAAGGAGGATGGAACAGAAAGCGAGCACGTGGCGTCAAGAAAGGAGGCCGGAAATCTCGGTATTCTTTTCAGCTTACATGTATTAAAGAGGGGCTGCATAAGAAGAGGGGATCAATTTCTCAATTTCAAAGTTAAAGACACACTGACAAAATGAATGAGGCAAAGTGAGATTTGAAGCCTAGGGACAAAGTGAGCGATCACCCGTCAGATGAATATCTGATGAGGAGGCTGATATGCTTAAATGAAACATCGTAAACACACGGGCACATTAATGGGCTGTCACACTGAAATGCCCGGGTCCATTTGAGCATTCAGTCAATAATAATAATCTCTTCCTCACTCACATACACACACTAGTGCACCTCTCAGATTAAAGGGCAGTTACTTTCACTGTCCAATATACAATGAGGGGTAGCGGCGGAGGATTGGGAATAGTCATGTTACAAATCCAGCGTCTTTATCTCTCTCAGTTGCTCCTTCTATCGTTCAAACCAGGTCACTGTTTTGACTTTCAGTTTGTCATTATTGGTTGTGGCCAAGAGCTGAGTTTGCACAGTTTATTAGTCATATACACCGTGAAAACACCTTTTTAATCTTGGAGCTCAGTGTTGGAGCGTATTTCAACAACTCCGTCCCGTAGCTCCATTGTGCGTGCACGATATGGAGATATTGAGAAATCTGAATTATTTCTGTCCAACTAACAAAAGCTACCATTCATAGAGGATTGTTTAAACCACATCCTCTTTTTATTCTACAATTTGTTGCAGCAGTTCCTCCACCTTTCTACTTTTTTTTTTTGTTGTTCGCTAGATTTTTATCTATACCCAGCAATATTTTCAATACCTTAACATAACCTCCAGACAACTTTTGAGCAACTATAACCTAAAACGAGATCAAAATTTGATTGTTCTAAATTTTTCCTCCCAATGTTCTCTGATAAAGTGCACCTACAATAAAACAATAATCGAATGACATAAAAAATAGTAATTACATATAATAATAATTAAAAACAGTCTACTTTAGTAGGAGAGACTTTTATTTAAAAAAAGAAATCATAAATAATATACCTACGGAAGTTAAAAATGAAGGAACAAGCACCAACAATTAAAGATAGAAGTGTATAATTATTAGTCAGCTTCCAGTGGGAGTCCTCATACTAAAAGCAGGTCTACTGTTCCACAGTGGCAGTGTTTGGCTCTTCAACATGGAGACGTAGTTCACCCGTATCCCTCTGCTTGATACATGCCAGTGATACTTTCTTTTACTTTAAAAAAAAAAAAAAAAAAGAAGAAAACTTCTCAATGTTGGCCTTGGCTTTCCTCAGATTTGGGATTGATCTTCGTACGGGGGAAATTAATTGTGGAACAAACAGTAGAGTACCTCATAAAAAAGGGAAACGTGTCCTCAACCTAATTAATAGCCATCACCTCCTCCTCCGCATATATCCCAAAGCAAATGTGTAAAAACCTAACACTTCGAGAAATGTATTTTTTTTGAAAAATGAAGGAGGAGAAAAAAGAAAAAAAGTCCATCTGGAAAGGAATTTCTTTGATTTGAGATAGAAACAAATTTAATCCAAGAACCCAGTATTATCAACCAAAGTGAGGAGATCGAATTGGGATCAGCGTGTCCAGTGTTTCCTAATGACAATACTAATCAGTCAGTGCTAAAAGCCTTTTTTTTCCTGAAACAATAACTACAAAATAAGTTACGTACTGCAAAGCGTCAATCATTTGGAAAAACGGAAGTTAGTTAAAAAATACTCTCAGCCGCAGGATATACGTAGGGCAGGATGTTAAGCAGTGAGAGATTTTTGTTGAACAAAAAAAAAAAAGAAGAAAAACAAAAATCACTGCTCCAGTTGAAGATCTACTTTCTTGCGTCAGCTAAAAGTCCGGCCAATACTGTACATTTTACACCAGGTCTTGAGGAACCTGTGTAGCATGGGCACTTCCACAAAACACACACACTCACAAGTACACCCCACGCCGGAGTGGACTACTCGCCCGTGTATCTTCTGTAGTGAGACGCCTCCAGCCCCGCGGCCCCTTATGCATCCTTCCGATGTTGGCGACCTTCAGGGCGTCCGAGTCAAGGTGATTCATGGGGTCATCAAAAGATTGCGCAGGTTTGCGTGGTTCACGTGTGTGCGCGGAGTTGTGCACGGATCCAAACATGAGGGGGGGGTTTGTTTTCGTCCGTCTCAAGAGGGAGGACCGAGAGCGTCACTCAGGAGATGGTGGAGAACTCTTTGAGCAGGACGTCTTGACTCAGTGTGTTCAGAGAGACGTTCTTCCTCACGTTCAGACTGATGGAGCGCACCTTGACGGGAAAAGTGAAGATTTACTACGTCAATTTACAAAGTGAATGGGTGCAATTCATTTTAAAAGTAAAAGCATTGTCATTATTTTTTTTTTAACGGCATTGATTTTCATTGAAAAAACAACTGAAAGGGCTGGTCAGTTGCTGTGGATGAGTAGAACACATCAGTTGGGGAGGTAGCTCCATGGCGTCATGATGATGATTAGGGATGGACATTAATGGAATAGTGGTATGTAGAAGGGTTGGATGTGGGTATGGAGGGAGGTGGTACTGGGAGAGTGTGAATGTGTTTGGCTCGACTGGGCTTCTGTGTGTAGCCCCCTTATTATCCCCACAAGGATGCAGCATCAGATCCTGTTCATTATTTTATCATTGTACGTAATGCGGTTTAAACGATCTTGCCCCATCTGCCTTTTGTGGCTTCTGGTCTCCCCGTAGGGGCTGCAACGGGGTAACGCCGCGAGGCCAAGCCACATTTCCTTGTAACTTGACATTCAAGCACATTATACACCAGTGTCTGTGATCAATGGAGAAGTGACCTACCCAAAAAAACAAACAAAAAAACAAAACAAAAAAAACAAAAAAACTGCCAGATGAATCCAGGGATAAAGAAGCAGAAGCACCGCAGCCTCCTTTGTGGATTGTTTACCTAATTCTCAGTCTCTATTCAAACCTGGGCTTGGGGTATATCGGATGACCTGAACGTCTGACACTGTTTTATATGGAATCTCAACATGTGACTCGATGTGAGATTGACATATTTCACGGTTCACCACAGATTTATACATATTTAGATACGTCATTCATCAGCCATGCATCCACCCCAGCAGTGACCCCGACGCACTGCTGTCTTACTCACCAGCTCCTTGAAGAACGCCGCCTCTTTGGGCTGCTCTGAGTATCTCTCAAACTGGTCCAGACCATCCTGGAGTTTCAGAGTTAATGTATCGTAATTGGACCGTACCACCTCCAATACCTGGCAGGGTTTAAGGGATAAGGAGGGAAGGAATCAGAAGACGTACCGTGTCTCTGTGCCCATGAAATGCAAAGGCTTAATCAAAGCATTCCTCCAACGGCAATACGTATCATTCATTCAGGTGGAATGCTTGATTACGAAGCATTTAATGTGAATTATAATCCATTATGCAGAGTGTCGCCTTCAGCTTAACACCTTTGTAGGACTGTTACTGAGGAGCTATTCCTAGCCACCAGACACTTACTGTCAGCGCCCAAATGTCTGTTATCACAAAGTTGCACATTGGAGAAGTGAACGGTAGTATGAAAGAGGCCGACGCGGTTTCTTTCCTACAAATTGACAGATTCCTCAGTCGTTCGGGTGCGTTGTTTGTTTGTTTCTCAGACCATTAGCTTTAACAGCCAACATTTTGTCAGGCTGACTAATGGTGCTTGTGCATTTGAGAATTCATTTTACAAAGTACACTGACAGCCACCCTGTGTATGTGTGTGTGTTTCAGTAGACATGTGGTCAAACAGCAGCGACAGGTGAGGAAAAGGTGGTTCCGCTGAAATCAGTGCTAATTCGGCAGTGATTCTCCACACATCGCCACTGGCGGTCCTCCAATAAGCCATGAAATAATCTCCACGCCAACCCTTCCAGCTATTATAGACCCTGCACAGCACCGCAATGCATAAAACATTTACACAGAGACGCATGAGCCTGCCACTTTGTCAAGCCTTCCAGAGAATCACCGTCAACATGCTCACACTCATATGGGGAAGCACGCACGCACACACACACACGCGCGCGCATGTACACACGCACACACACACACACACACACACACACACACACACACACACACACACACACACACACACACACACACACACACACACACACACACACACACACACACACACACACACACTTTCCTAGTACAACCATTTGTAACCACATAGATATCAACACCATCATTTCAATATTTCTAGTTTATACACGCAAATGAGCAGTAATATCTAAAAGCGCATCTAAAATAAAAGCATAAAACCAAACAGAGGCTTGTTGGTGGAAAACCTTTCGCAGAGCGATCAATCCACCACTCTGCTGACGAGGGGAGCGCTTTTCTTTTTTATTCAAAGCCTAATGGTGTGCTGATGAAAAATTCATACCCACATCTCCTCCATTGCCCGCCCCGCCACACTATCCCTTCTTGGTGAAAATGCCGAGCTGTGGCCGGTTGGTAAAACGGACTCATGTTTAAAAATAAATAAATAAATAAATAAATAATGGGACAGAGAGGAGGAGGAAAAATGTTGGAAGGAACAAAGGAGATGGACAGAACTATGAATGAATCAATGGACGAGATAGAGTATACATGCACAGAACGTAAATAATAGGCAAGTAAGCATTGCGTCCACTGCACATGTCTGATGAGCAGTGAGGAACTGGCTCGTGTTTGGATCAACATATTGTTGGACAATCATCTGACTTGGGCACTTTTCCGCATAACTATGAGCACAGAGCTGCACATGCATCAACCAGTACAAAGCATTTATTTTGTATTTGTCTTTTGTTTAATTAGCTGACTTGAATACTCTGCCTTTCTGAAGGCCATCAATCTCTTCAGCGTCATTGTAGCATGATCTTAGATGTAAAGGAATGAGTGCATGAGAAGACTCGGGTGAACACTGGTTGACAGAAATGTGGGTTTGGGTATTACATCCCACTAAAGAGAAACAAGAGAAAGACTGGGAGATAGTGAGAAACATGAGGGGAGCAGAAGGGAGGGTGACGCTAGCTCCGAAATACAATAAAGAGTTGAAAGACTCTTTATCTGTGTAATCCGTGGCTTTGTTTAGGCTCAGTTGAGGCCGGCGAAATCATTACGGAGGCTATAATCTGTCTTTTTAGGATGCGCGGTAGTGACCCAATCAGGGTTCATGAGCTAATTTAGACAAAATTGGCTTGAGCAAACATGTCTTCCTGTCCTACCGCCGATAAGGACTGTAAGCCCTGGTCGGTGGATGATGCAGCGAGTACTTTCCCTGAGAAGACTTTCCATTTTCACCTGCTCCCAAAGCTAATCTTTGCTAACTTCCATGGCAAGTTTGTTAACGGTATTTTCATCTACAGATAAGTTGTGCCCATTTGTACAGTGACAATAAGGCCTGCGGTTCACCTCCAGCAGACCTATCCAGTACCTGATCCCGCGTAGCTGTATATTGGAAAACACCTAATTACCAAGAAAGAAATAATTTTTTTCCAATAAGAATTTGAAATTGACATACCAAGCTAATGTTAAAGGGGACCTTTAACATTAGCTTGGTAGAGCTATTTGGCTCCTTTTCAAGGTTAATATAGGTCTCTGAGTTCCCCAAAGCATGTTTTTGATTTTTTTTTTGCTGAAAATACCACTCAGATCATGCAATCTAGCCATTCTAACATACCTCTATACCATCCTGTAACAGGACGCTCTGTTTCAGTGGGTGGCGCCACCCTCCTGAGGCTTCTAGCTCTGTGAGCCAACCGGGTTGGCTCACAGAGATTTTACCTCATGTCGAGTTCAGACCACGTGATTCTGGGCTGAATTTCCGCTCGCCGACAGTATTTTGGAGATCGCTGAGAAAAGCCTCAGATCGGAGGAAAATCACAGCGCGCTGCCGTGAGCGACAAGCGTGTGGTGTCAACTGCTCACGACGCGTTCCGTCTGCTCGCCGACGCCGACGAGATATCAAACATGTTTAATATCTGGTTGTGTCGGAATCAAGTCGAGAGTGAAGCAACTAGCTACAGGCAACGAGAGCAGACACGGAGTAAGGAGAAGGGGAGGAAACAAGAAGGAGAGGCGGGAGTAATGCAAAGCAGCCGCCAAAAACACACAACATACCTATTTTACTTTTCTTCTTTAGGTCTTTAATATGTTTCATATTTAAATTCTGCTTTTATTCTTTTTTTTTTTACAGTGATCAAGAATATAATTTAAAAATAAATAATCCTGTCACGCTATCGCGTTATTTCCGGTGTCAATTCTCACACAGTTCTCCTGTGTTTTTGTGACATAACGTAGTTTGAAGGCCCGACAAGACTCGTCGGGGATTCCTCCCGGTGGAAGATCTTGTAATGTGTGACCCCCTGTCGCCGATCAGCAGTGTAGTGCGCAAACCACAAGACTGAAAGATTCCTGATCGCAAGACAGAAAGTTGGGTAGTGTGAACAGTACAGCTGATCTCACGACTGTGAAAGTCGTGTAGTGTGCCCATGGCATTAGAAGTCCACCAAAATTTGTTTCCGAACAAATTTGAGGCGAGATATAAGCAATCCAGTTGCTGAATCTCCACTCATATTAGATCTACGAGGCCTCATTTAAAAGTTTGTTCCGACTTTCGTTGCCGTGCTCCAAGCTTGTTGGGGACATCGCACGCAGGCATTTTCTTGTTTAAGGTAAATGTTAGAAGATAAAATAAATACATCTACAATTAAAAAAAACACAATTTTTATTGGTTTTGTTTGGAGAAATGCATAGCAGACATCCGCACAGCAGCCTACAGACTATCTACCGCTATCTATCTTTTTTTCTCTTATTTTTTTTAAGAAAGAAACACCGCAGAATTATTTTTTCGATACTTATATTTCCATCGTCTGCAGTTCTTTCACGGACAGTTGGTATTAATTTCTCTTTCTTTTAAAAGATTTGTGCTGGTCTGTAAGCCAACAGAGCAGTTCCCAGCGGTGCTTGCTATTCTCCAGCAGTGGGTGGAGTTACTTAGATGGAGGGCGGTTCTATTTCTATTGAGGCCCCATGTGAGGTAGGAAGGGGCTGCAAATCTGAACGCCTTGTTTCATCACGTTTTCTGAAATAGACAGCTCACAAAACACTGAGTTGTCTTATTTCATAGTTTATGTGTTAGTAAGCCCAGCAGAGACGGGAAAAAGACAAGCACTGAAAAAGTGAATTTTTCGTAATAGGTCCCCTTCCCCAGTTTCTCTCATTACAGATATTTACACTTTAATCTAAATTAAAACAGGAAATGATATCTATATTGAACCAGCAGCAGACCACTGGAATCCATGGCCAAATTCTGCCTGCGCACTTTGTTGTGAATAAATCAGATAAAAGCGGAATGGTAATTGAAAAGTATAATGACCAAATTCATCACTCTCTTATCAGCTTGTAAATAAGGGTGTTTTTTTTTACACCTTTTACACATCTTGGTCACGCAGCTATTTGAAAAATTATAAGTCTTTCAAAGGATGATTCACCATATCAAAGTTCAGCCTCCTTCCAAGCTCCAACTATTTCTTGAAACCCTGTGTGTATAGATATTCTTATTTTGAGGTATCGCAGTCTAACGCACTAAATCACTCATTATGTAGCTCTGCCTAATTACATATAGGGGGATTCCTAGTTTCCATGAATAAACTGTTATACCACAAAAATAGAATAGTTAAGATATAAAATGAGCTCTTTCAAGGACTGTGTTAACAGGCACGTTAACATGGAATTTAGGAATTTTGTTTTGCATGTAAGCCCCATATCCCAAATTATAACATACGAATAAGTTAATGTCCTGGTTATGAGGAACCCAAGTATGAAGCCTGGACCATTTATAGCAGGAACAGTAAGCTAATCAAAACAGGTTAATGTAAAAAAAAATATCAATGAACCGGTTACTCCAAGTTCAGTGCAAATGGTAATTTCTGGCTTAGGTCTTATAAGGACTCCCACTTACAACTGGAATTGAGTAGTCAGAGACATTGACTCTGGTTCTGTAACAATTGTTTGACTAGGCATGGTTGAAAAACTAAAAAGCAGTTTCCCTTTTTGAAAATGGAACTTGTCAAAAAAATGCAAATTATTAAATAACCAAAGTGTATCCCACTGTGTAAAATAAAATCCACATTTTCATAAAAAAGAAAAGACCTTTTTGGCATTTCTTCCTCCTGATACAAAAATACAATCCAAGATACAAAATGAGCATTTCTTCATTAACTTTGAACTGTTTTCAACTGGGGAAATCCTTTAGCCACACAAGTATCTGTAATACTATTCAAAAAACAAATCAAATAAATACAATATAAAGCATACTATAACAAATGTGTTTACCTGTTCTTCAGACAACTGGGAGATGTGGTTGACTGCAGCATACGACTCAATCTTGGGGTTGAAATGGTTGACGATGGCACTTTAATAAATTAGTAAACACACATGTCAGAATATAAAAATGGATACAGAATATTTTCAAAAAGACAGTGCGGTAGAGCGGGTCGTCTAGTAATCAGTTACTAGGATGGTAAAATGCAGAGAAGTGCATTTCGCTGCCTCAATATGTATACTCTGTGCAATGGCAATTAGTTGAATCTAATCTAAACACTCACTCACACCATCACGACATTATTAAACCATTTTATTGCACTTTTTAGTGATATTGTTTATTTCTGTGTTATTTTTCTGATAATTTCTTGAATATCTGAAGAGTGAAAGAGAAAAATGCATTATTTTTGTGTGATAGGTCCATACTGGTGAATATTTTGATAGGTCAGGTGCACACATCAGCAAAAACCCGAGACCAAAGTTCTCTTTCTTGTTTTGCAATTCCTTTCCAATGCCTCGCTCATAATGTGAAACAGCATAATTTAACATGCAACGGCAATTTCTCTCAGCTTTGACATTAATACAGTGGAGAAAAAAAGCTGGTATGGCTCAAATATAAGCTGATGCAATAAGCACTGAATATGAAATGAAATGTCTTTATTTTCTCATAGTGCATCATTCATCAAATGCATAGAGAGAATCTGTGCTGGTAATATGGCTGTCATCCGTGTGTGGGTAGTCAGCGTGTGGAAAGCCAAACTAATGGAAGTGGAATGGAATTTGTTTCTTCATTTACATTTCTAAACTCTAAACAAACTTTAGTGGGACTTTATATCTCACCACCAACCAATCTCGATTCATCCATGGATCAATTGTTCTCTCTCTACCTCGCTCTCCTCGAATCTTACTGTAATGCCTGTCTAGCGTGGGGGTTCCTCAACAGCAGTGTGCCGAGACTGCTGAAAGGGGGTGTGGGAGCTATTTTGTTTTTTAAAATAATTCCAATTCAGTCGCAGATAAGGCTCAAATTGTTCCTTTTCATAAACATTATGCTGGCTAGGAAAGGCGTCACTGAACCCTTTGAACCGATCATTACCCCAGTGTTAGGAGAAAAAGTGAATTCCATTCATTTAAATTGGAAATACACATGGCCATGGTGACATCACTGTGATGTTTAATACGTCAAATTAAACTTTTTGTCACGATTTTTCCAAACAACGCAGAACAAGAAAAATAGTGCCACTTTAGGTATAGGTTTAAGGTTAAATCTTTAAATAACGAATCGTATTTTGAATAACAATAAATGTACTCTTTGCATCCTTGTGGAAGTGGGTGGAATAGGACATAAGCACTGGATAAGAGGTCGTAGAAAAATCAAGCACGATAGTCGCATCGGCTCCCTCGTGGGTCTGAGATAGAGGAGTATGTAACTAATAAGCTCAGGAGAATGGTCTCTTCGGGGAAGATGGGGATGGAGATAAAGGAGGAAGAAGGAGAGGAGATTATAGGAGAGAATGATCAAGGACAGACGGGAGTGAGGATGCAGGGAGGAGCGAGGGTAAAGAACATAATGGAACAAAGGGGCCTTAGGGCGATGCAGGGGGGATGAGAGGAAAAAAAGAGGAATTGGCAAGGGACCAAGTACTCGGGTGACATTTCCCTCCTTCATTTAAATTTGACCCTTACCAATACATTAACATTCCTCTCTGAATTCCCCCTCAATTCAACATGGCCGTCTTCTCCTACCCTCCTAATGTTGGTGTGGGTCTTTGTGCTTTTACCGAACGTTGACGAGGCCGTGCGTCACTTTGCTGGCGGACTCCTTCCACTGGCCGGTGTTGGTTGAAACTCTCAAAACTGAAGGACAGAGAATGGGGAAGGAGAAGTGGGGGGAAGAAATATAACAAAGATGAGCAGATATGATTAACACACATCCAGACAGTATTCCCTTTCTTGGATTTCTCTCTACAGGTAAATATGACAGGTAAGTACAAAGTTAATCTAGAACAGGCATTTCCCATAAGAATGAAGGCAAGTATTAGGTTTTTTAATGGTTTTACATCAGCAGTAGACCTAGGGTTTTATAGTAAATGTTGAGTTTGATGCAGAAGAATGAAACACGGATAAACCAGACAAAATGTTGATGTTGAAATGAAGACCTCATAAATTCACATGTAACAATTTAAGAAATTTTAAGTACCTCCAGACAACCTGTTAGCTAAGACTACCACTGCTATTCCTGTAGTAGAAGTATTAGTAATTGGATAGTGCTACTGCGTTGTCTTACCCATACAGTAGAGGTTGTCAAACACCTGGTGCATGCGTACTATCTCATAGTACAACTCGTCATAGCTGTTGGAAGTGGGCAGGAAGGTGTCGCCGTACGTTATGAACATGTTGAACAAGTTCACCACCTGGATGAGAGCATATCAATGTTCACACACGCATGTCCTATCGACCTTGTTAACTCCTTTCCAAAACAAAGGAGTTCATTTATTCATTTTTTTTAAGTTGTCAACAAGAATTTCAGTTGATTAGTCGACTAGCCTTGACGTCACCCACCCCTCCAGCATAGACCATTAACGGCATACAAAAAAAGTTAGTTCCTATTTAAAATAATTATTTTATTTTCCAAATAGGCCAAGTGCTACAGTGACCAAACAAAAACAAGTCTTACCAGAGACGACAAAACGAAAATGCAGAAAGTTGCAAATGACTCAGCAGCACAGTAATAGAACCGTGGTAAGACAGCTTCATCCCACACAACGAGCACTCTTTTTCCTTAAATTTGGTAAAATAATGCCACACTTTGTTTCTCACGATCCGTGTGTCATTCCGGGCGGAGTTTCTGCGTGTGCTACACTTATTAATCATGAATAGTTTCCCGGAAGTCGACGTCACTGCCCGTGTCGACTAATCAATTTGTCGACTAATCACGCCTAATCCTAATACACACTTTATTTCCAATATTACAACTGTCATGTAAACACTGTATTCATAACATCTGATCTGAGTATAGCCCAGAGCATGTTCTAATTGACAGACCTAGATTATTCAATCATATTATGCTTGCAGCAAAAGGTCAGATATTTGCAGCACTTGGGCCATTTGATGTGGAAAATGCTGATTCACCAGATTCACTGGAGCGCATTTCAATGGCGAACAGTAGCAGCCACACTTTCGGCGTTATGATGAAACACTGTTCATGCTCACGCAAATGATGAGCGGAATATTTTTAAATGCTTGGATGGCGACAAATCAGAAATTGTGACATTTTTTGCAAAGTATCACTTCTGCTCCCAAACCGACTTTTTTTTATATGATTCAAATACTCAACTGATGAATGAGCCATGGAAAATTGAAAAGACCGAATTAAAAATAGCATCTCATTGTCATTAATGTCTGCATGTAAACATACCAAAAGCTCAAAATGTCAAAAAAGAGGAAGGATTGAGAACTTGAATCTATTGGTATTCACATAAGCACATATCTCCCTTAATGTCCAGGTAGTTGTTTCCATCAAATAGGGGATAAAAACTAAAAGTCTGACTTTGTGTATATGCATTTTCAGCAAACTAGGGCGTTCAAGATGCACTTACAGCCACCAAATTAGACATACTGTATATCTCTGAAACCAATTTTGAAAGTGGATTGTTCTCTCCGTCAGGTATATACTGTATACATATAGTAAATACGCGTACGTATAGTGTGCTTACCAATAAGGCCAGATGAAAGATGTTGTGCTTCGCCAGCAGCGTCGTCTCATTCGACAGCAGAAACTTCAGCAGGTTGATGAGAGCTGAGCAGAGAGAAACAAGCGGACAATAATGCAATAATCGAGTCGTATTGAGAATTCCCCCCGAACAATCCAGTTCCCTCTGTGCACATCACTATTATGGCAGCTAATGTAGTCACAGAGGGGGACTTCTTGTAAAATCAAAGTCTTTTCCGGAGGAAAACAAAAGCCATTAGGTGAATCTTAACTGGGAGCACACAAGACGCCAATACAATGTGACAATAGAGGATGAGGAAACAACAAGCTTTATTCTCTCCTTCATTCCTGGTTCTTTCTTTCTGTTCCTCCTTCACGGAATGCCATTATGGTCGACAAGGGGAGAAGCTGTTATTGAGGGGAATTTAGTCGATTATTGGTCTGATGTATTATGAAATATGTATTCTAATGAGACAGTGAGACGCAGCCATTACAGCCTGAATTGATATCCTGTTGTGACCGGGCTTCTTTGGGGAATCATTATCTTTTCTCAATGGCTTAACGTGTTTCTGAATTAACGGCAGTGCTTCCCATAGAAGGCCTGGTGGGACATACCAAAAAAAAACATGGAGGATGGCATTCTGGCAGCCTGCAACTTCTATTTATACTATGTAGCTAGTAGTGCTGAGGGACTGGTGTTTAGATTAGCTGTAGGTAGTGGAGGTGTTTAATCTGTTTGGCTTTGTTTACTTTTTTTTAGTTTGCTATTGTTTTGAATAGAATGGTAACTGATTAAATCGATTTTGAATCGTTCTAATGACCTTTAACACGGCACATAACCTGACGCTGTTTAAATCCTGTGTGATGGAATTATAGTTTGTCACTGCTGATCCCTAATTGAACCAATATATATTAATAGATGATACTATGATGTTGTAGCTGTATTTCCCTATTATTAATAGTCAAAACACTTGGTTGTTTTACTGTAAATAGGCCAGTGCCTTTCTTCCATAAAAAATTTGGTTCAACTGGCAACCCATTAAAATTGTTCTGGAATCCCATACTAAATCATTTTTTGCTGGCACTTCATAATAAACTACCATTCAAAGTATTTGCATTATGCATTCGCTCCTCTATATGCTCTTTCCATTGTTGGCGGAAACAATGGCAACAATGCAAAGATCGGGCACACTCAGGAAGTGAAAGGCTTTCGCTGTGAATTTGATAAACCAGCGGTGCTTTGTGGTCAGTAAATTATCGATAAGGATGAAGACTCAAAAAAAATGAACAGCACTCTTGAGATAAAAAATATCCCCACCACCTCAAGCGACAAAGGAGACAAACAAATCAATCAATCAGGAGGCATACTTTGGAGAAAAGAAAGTGAATGCCTTAGAGTGAAGGTGATGGTTAATTCAAATGAGTTCCATTTAAGTTTGGGACTTGTAGTGCAATCCACCCAACAGAGACAACCTTATGGATTTTCACTTTAACATTTTATTTATGTACACATTATATTTATGGTGTAGCAAGCTAGATAACTCGATGAGATTAGGTTACCAGCAAACAGAACCAGAACAATAATCTCGGCCTTACCAGACCACAGCTCCCTCCAGGTGTAGTGTAAGCGGATTCTGCACTTCTTCTGGTAGCAGATGAGTTTATGGATAATCTGCACACATCGGCTGTATGAAGATTAGGGACAAAGTCAGACAGAAATACACAATCAGTGTTGGAGCGTGGTGTACAGTTAGCAGGGTGAATGTGCGTGCGCGCGTGCGTGCGTGCGTGCGTGCGTGCGTGCGTGCTTACAGGTATAAATCCATGGGAAAATCCTTCATCATGTGAGTGACTATGAACTCCACCATCAGATCTAGGAAAAGGCGACAGACATACAGTGAGCAGAGACAGGAAGATACATGAGTGGCTGTGAAACAAACCAAATGGACTGAACTGCACGACACCTGCACTCTTTGGGAAATTAGAAAGTATGCAGGATTCGTCTTACCTAGGAGCGCACACACCAGAGGTCGGGAAGGGATGTTCTTGTCCACTGCTTTCTTTCTGTGCCTCATTGGCTGAAATATACACAACAGAAATAATTACACACTATATACATCAGCCACAACATTAAAACTACCTGCCTAATATTGTGTAGCTCCTCCTCGTACCGCCACAAGACCTCTGAAGGTGTGGTGTGGTATCCGGCACAAAGACATTAGCAGCAGAATCTTTATGAGTCTTATAATGCAGTTTTCACTCGAAAATTAGCGGCAGTTGACAAGGGTTTTTCGTACCCGGGTCAACCCCCTAAAAATAGGTGATTGACACCTTTCCCATTGCCAGGAGAAATGCAGATTTTTTTTCCGGTGCGTCCAGTTTGACGTCACAAACACGCTGGAAAAGGGGCGTGTCATGGCGCCAGTGTGTTTCCGAACAAAACAGTAGAGACAGCAACTCAAACAAACAACAACATAGAACTGTAAAACTTGGAAAAAAAAGTATTTTGAGCCATTTAAAAGAATTGATGATTCATGAATGACCCAACACTACAGAAGAATCAGCATGGAGCAACGTGAGCGAGTGCGAACCAGTCCTTCGGCGGTGGGGAGGAGGGACCGGCGGGGAGCCTGGGGGTTCTCCGCTGTAGTCCACACAGTGCGATCCCCACTCACTGCACGGTCTCCCGTGCAGAAAAAAGTCAATAACTTCTGATTTTGGATTCTAAATGGGATATGAAATGATGGAATGATACACGGATATTGCTGTCTATTTATGCAGCAGTGTCTGGAAGCTGGAGCCGTTTGAAACCTGTGTCTATTGGCGGTTGTGAACCCGGGACTGAAACCTGGGTTTTTCCTTTCCCACTGGTGACAAATGCTGCATATTAGCTGGTGTTACCGGGTTTTTGGTGCAGTGGGAAAGGGGTATAATTTGCGAGGTGGGGCCTCCGTGGATGGGGCTTGATGTTTCAGCACATCCCACAGATGCTCAATCAGATTGAGATCTAAGGAATTTGGAGGCCAAATCAACACCTTGAACTATCTGTCATGTTCCTCAAACCATTTCTGAACAATTTTTTCAGTGTGGCAGGGAGCATTATCCTGCTGAAAGAGGTCACTGCCATCTGGGAATGCTATTGTCTTCAAGGAGTGTACTTGGTCTACAATGTTTAGGTGGGTGGTAGGTGTCAAAGTAACATCCACATGAATGTCAGGACCAGGCCTCAACACTAACTTTTAAAAAGTGGTTGCCAGCCTGGCAACCAGGCATCAGCTTTGGTTGCTGAAACTGAAAATATGGTTGGCATTTTTAGTCACCTTATATTTTGAGTAATAAAGATACTATGCAGTTATACGTCAGCGTAATAATGAAAATGTGACACAAAATAATGTTTAAAAGCTTTATTACAGTAACCAAACAAAATTCTCTGTAGTTTGTGTTTCATCTAATACTTAACAGAATTTTAATTTTCAGAGGGCAAGAAACACAAGTCAAGACAGACAAAAGCTGTGATAACACTAACTCCCCTGGCCACACTTGGCATGATCAAACTCAGCCTGTATCTCTGTGTCTCTCTTACACCCACATGTACAGCATATGCTCACCACATGGACAATGAGAATCTCAACAGTCCTGTTTGTCCCCTCACTATTAACAATTATAAATTCTAATTTGCATCTTTCCATTTAAAAGTAGCTCTCTACCGTCAGACCAACAATCGGCGGTTGTAGATATACCAGTGGGTGTGCGGCATGCGCGGGGGGGAGGGGCCGCTCTGGTGGAACAAGGATTTTCCGCGAATGCAATCATGGAAGAGCTCATCGGGAAAAAGAATACAAAATCCCCTAATGGGATTATTGTGATTTTAAACAGGACGCAACCAGCACAGCTGGAGGACATAAATTAAGTCTAGTTTATTGTAGCGGCAGTGCCCAGCCTGGCACAGCACCAGTCCACGGCGCGGTGGTTGGGAACCTCTGCTCTACGGAGCCTGACACGAGCCACAAAAACTTTAAATAATTGCCTTATTTTGATTTAAAGTGTTTGATGAAAATGTAAAAATGTAAGGAAATCATTGAAGGGGCTGCGTTGGTGCTATGTCAAATCCTGACGGATATTTTATTATTTTATTACAGTTTTACTCTACCCGGTATTTGCAAAAGAAAATCACTTTCACAAGTGAAAGTTCTGTCACAAAATTATATTGTTACGTATCATCGCGCAGTTTTAAGTGGGTTTATGGAAATCCTGTTGTCACTGAACCAGTCTGCAGCTACGTAGCCCCATACGCAGCAAGCTGTGATACACTGTGTGTTCTAACACCTTTCTATCATAGCAGTATTAACATTTCAACAATTTTGGCTACAGTAGCTCTTCTGTGGGATTGGAAAAGATGGGCTGGACTTGGGCTAGACTCAGTGAGCCTTGGGCGCCCATGACCTGTCATGGGTTCACCGGTTGTCCTTCCTTGGACCACTTTTGGTGGGTACTAACCACTGCATACCGGCAACACCCCACAGAACCTGTCGATTTGGAGATGCTCTGACCCAGTCGTCTACTCAGTGGCTCCGATCCTTACGCTTGCCCATTTTTCCTGCTTCCAACACATCAACTTCAAGAACTGACTGTTCACTTGCTGCCATAGTTTAAAAAAACAGCAGCAAATTATTTTTTTCAGTCGGGATGACACATCCTTGCAGTTATATTTTTGCATTACATCCTTGTCCATATTTTTACCACTTTAATGCTCCGTACCTTTCTGTCACTTCAGCGTTGGGCGAGACTCACACGAGATGATCGATGTTATTCACTTCACCTGTCAGTGGTTTTATTGTTGAGGCTGATACATGTGGTGAACACGCTTTTTTCTCGTTCAATCCATTCCTCTAGTTTTCCCTCCCTCTTTCACACCCACGTACTCACCATTCTGTGCAGGTTGACTCTGAAGTTCATATTGTCATCGTGAAGAAAGGCATCGGCATACTGGTCCTGTTAAAACAGAGAAACACAAAGACACACTGAAGTAATGGGCAAAGAGCAACAGAGGACGGGAAAGCCTGCAAACATGCAGCACGGACGATACGTATTAAGCGTGACCATTTACAAGGCTCCTACCTCTGCTATGCAGGTGAGGATGATGAGACACAGTCTGGCACTGTTGAGTCTGTGTTCATCTGCAAACAACACAAAGACAGATTAGAAGCCAGGGTGATGAAGGGTGGACGGCAGGGGAAAAGAAGTAGCAGAGTAAAGTTTCTGTGAGCAAGTTGATGGATGAGGCAGGTGGAAATAAATAAATATTAGCGGAAACATGAGAGCCTTGTTTGTTTTGCCTTTGCCAGGCTCAACCATGCAAGAGCGCTTGTCGACAGTGATAAAGGAGGGGGAGCGAGAGAATCGCTAATGAACGATGGGAAGATAGAGTGACGGGCAGAAGTGGATGCAGACAGAAAGGATTGGGTTTACCTTTGGTGTCTTGCATGACGATAGAGGCGTACTTGAGGAAGGTGATGAGCAGGTTGCTAGTCTGCAGGTTGGGATCCAGAGGCAGCTCTGGGTTGTTCATTGCTGCACAACACATGACAGCCTTAGTAAAACCTTCAAACCAATATGGTTTCTTCGGCATTATTGTAAATAATGATGCTACATCATGAAGGGTGTGTCACAGTCATTTTATTTGAGCAAATCACACTCCAGTAAAATCGTTTGATTCTCCAATCATATGTTTCCATCCAAATTTCATGGAAATGTTGAGCCACTGGCACAATAAATAGACCATTGTCAGACTGTTTTTTGTCAGTTGAATTGAGCCACATTAAGGTCGAGGTCCTGACGCTGGTCGAAAACTCATAAGGATTTTCCATATGCGTGTTGGCAAACTTCAAATTAATATTTATGTTCTACTTATGGAGGAAATGCTTTCACCTTGTGACTCCACCAGAAAGCATTTTAGTCATGCACACTGTCTTACGCAAAGCTAAGCAAGGGTGGCTGTTGTTCTATAGATTTTTGCGAGTTACTGGACAGTTTTACACCTTGCCCTTTAAAGACATTGCCATGCTGCCACTCTAGGGAAGATTCCCTTCTGTCCCAAAAACGTTCCCTGTTTATGGTCTTTTCCTTTCAACATAGAGGCTACGCAGGAACGAAAGCTGCCATGACACAGCCTGATGAAGGCTGTTAGTGAACGACTCATTTGATTTTGACGCTAAACGTTAATAATTTATACAGCAAATGGCTTAGTTTAAAAGCACTGGAATGAGTCGCGCAGAGTCAAAAAAATGTGCACCTCTTAATACGTATGTCGTGCATGCATGCCAGCCTTTTTAACAGGAAGGCTGAGGTGACAGAAAGGCACAGAGCATTAAAGTAGTAAAAATATGGACAAGGATGTAATGCAAAAATTTAACTGCAAGGACGTGTCATCCTGACTGAAAAAGTTTTTTTAAACTATGGAATATTTCAAAAGAACAGAGGGGAGATTGTGCTGCACATGTTTTTGCTTTAGTATTTATAGGTCTCTCTTGTGTGTTTTGTGTGCTTGTCCACCAGTTTCAGATGCCTTTTTGGTTTGGGGGAAGTTATAAAAAATGCATGTACAACACAGTAGCGATCGACTTAGAAAGAAAAGAGCCAGAGACCCACAATGCCAAAAGCTTAAAAATATAAAAATAAAAATAAAAAGATTGCTTGATTTTAACTCTTTACATTCTCCAGAAAGAAGGAGATTAAATCTGTTTTCAGGCTGGTCATATGTTCTAACTTCCTTAACCACAAGAGCAACCATGAAGGCCATTTGTATTTTAAGACAATTCAGTAGAAATAAAGCAGAGGTAAATAAAAGATACAGAACTGCCATCTCTGAGAAAAAGCTCTTCACAGTAATTTGATTAATAAATGCACTTATCCATGTGTATTTGTACTCACCGTCCAGAGAGGGAGGGGTGGTGCCCAGTGGGGTTGTGGGAGTGGTCGGGATAGAAGCGGCCGGTATGCATGCCATGTCAATCTCTGGGTGGCTCTATACAGAGGGCAGAATAAAGTGTGTTACCGCCATGAAAAGATGCCACACTGTCTGTGGTGTCACAACAGAGTGTTGTGTTGAAATGATACTGCAACATTAAAGTTCAAGTGAAAATAGAATGCACTGCTATGCAAACCACACACACACACACACACACACACACACACACACACACACACACACACACACACACACACACACACACACACACACACACACACACACACACACACACACACACACACACACACACCCTCTGCCGGCGTGCCTTCTTCCCCAGGTAAACGACGCACATGCATCCTGCCATGAACATGATGGATTGCTGAGTGCCGAAAATGTGATTCATCAGACCAGGCCACCTTCTTCCAATGCTCCATGGTCCAGTTCTGACACTCATGTCTCATTATGGGCGCTTTTGGGAGTGGCGAGGGGTCAGCATGGGCACTCTGGTCTGTGGCTACGCAGCCCCATACGCAGCAAGCTGTGATGCACTGTGTGTTCTGACACCTTTTCATCATAGCCAAAATTGATTTATTCATCAATTTGTGCTACAGTAGCTCTTTTGTGGGATCAGACCAGATGGGCAAGCCTTTGCTCCACATGCATCAATGAGCATTGGGCAACCCTGACCCTGTCGCTGGTTCACCGGTTGTCCTTCCTTGGACCACTTTTGGTAGGTACTAACCACTGCACACTGGGAACACCCCAGACCTGTGGTTTTGGAGATGCTCTGACCCAGTCGTCTAGTCATCACAATTTCAAAATCAACAATAAGATAGAATAAATGGCAATATAACCTAGAATTTACTGGAAGATAGGGAACATTTTCCAATATATAATAGCCTAACCATAACTTTGCACAGATCCTGGCATGGGGAGGGGAGGTGGGGGAACTCGGGCCCCTACCCATGCTGAGTCTGGAGAGCCTAAACCCTAGGGTCGGACCATGGCACCCGGTGTAAACGGGTGTGGGGGATCGACTGGAAACACACACACACACACACACACACACACACACACACACACACACACACACACACACACACACACACACACACACACACACACACACACACACACACACACACACACACACACACACACACACACACACACCCCTCACAGATTGAAAAAATAATAGAAATCTCCTTTCATCTTCTCCAACCATTTTTCTCCAACCATCCTTTCCTTTGTTGTACCTCTTATTATCCAACATCAGAGATACCAGTCTTTCTTCTTCAAGTTCACAGAAGAAACAAACAAACTACAATTTTTTTGTGCAGGAACATGCTATCACACAGGAAACTTGATCTTAATTCCTATTATTTTTTATATCCATCTATATATCTATATCAATAAATGGAGGTAGGTGTATGTATTATCTACTATGCAAAAAACTTGCATGTGCAAAACACTTGAAAATACACTGTTCATAACAACCTATTATAGTCAGTTCGATGAGGATGTTCTGATGCTAAATAAGAAGGGATGCTTTAATATGCTAATGGAATCACACATTAAAACAAATGCACATATTGTGGTTGCGTGGTTGTGAAGGAGGTGTTGCACATGTGGTAGAATCCCACAGCAAAGTGTTACATAAAGAGGAGCCGGAAGAGAATGTAGAGCAAACTTTACCATGTTCAGCTCAACAATGGGGCTGAATCATTTAGAGAAGTATTTGAGTGTAATTTTTCTGACCAATATTTCTATTTTAAAAAGGTAAATAGCAGGGGTATGCATTGTGCCAGGTCCAGTCACTCAGAGTGAGCATAAAAACAGCAAAAACAAATAATGTTCAACTAATAATAATACCTCAATTTACTTTCATCAGGGGATTTGAGAAGAAAAGTTGCAAAATCGAACAAGTTGCTACTTAGCAACATGTCTAACGAGCTATCAAATTAACTTCTCAACCACCCATTAAAAGGCATAAACAACAGACATGAGCTTAAAAGTCCATATTTGGATACCTTCCTAAATTATGACCTACAAATGACAGGCTGCTCAGAGTCACCCTTTGGCTGGAGGAACAATTGTTGAATAAATAAAGTAAAGGAAGAGCAGAGTATCGCTGAGCAACTGTTGACAACATTTCTAGAGTTTGATGGCAAGGCCAACACGACTAATACCTATACATGTATAACTACAATTCTTCGTTTTGGGTTTTCAATAGTGTTGAGCATCAGGAAGGTTTGTAGGTTTACATGGAAGTGTATCAATCCAAAAAACTTATCTTGAGATATCTAGATCCGAACGTTCAAATGTGAGACCAAAGTCAGGAGTAGGGATGTCGCGATTCGATTTGACATTCAATTTTCAGGTCACTATTCGATTTTCGATTTTAAACATTTTTTTCCAGCACTGACGGCCATGCCATTGTTAGACTATCAAGTCTTGATTTGTAAAGAAAAACACTTGTTTCTCAATAAGTAACTTTCATTCGAATAATAAAAATTTTAAATAATAACAAAAGTATGATCATATTTGAACAACACACCTAAACATGTAAGAGCTTCATCAAAACTAGGCTGTAGAATAATAAACAAGAAGTTACTTATCACACTACTTTTAAGTTACTCACCAAAATAAGCACAGAAAAACAAATGCTATTTTTGCCAGAGAGGAACGCTGGTAGTTATAGGAAAATTACTACCGGTATCTTTTCTTCTACATGTATGCATCTGTGCGTCCACCATGTTGGAGCGGCTTACCTGGTGGGTGGGCACCCGGGTGCCCACCCAACAGGTAAGCCGCAGTTGACTCCGGAGTGGCCCGGGCCCCCTGGCACACACTGCATTTGTTTACCGGAGGATCTTGACCGCCCTAATGGCGACCATGTCTCACAATATTACCCACAAAAATATGCAAATCTTCTGATTTCGAAATTCTAAATCGAACGCTCATTTTGATCGAGTTTTGAGACATCCCTAGTCAGGACATAATAAAGAAATGATGATCAAAAAATACATTTTTTGATTTGGAATTTTTACTTTGTAGTGTAGAAACGTTAATTTGAACTTTTGAGTGAATAGAATTAGTGTCTTTTTACGTTTTCATGGCTTCTAGATGTCTTAAGTGATTCACAGTAAAAAAGAGCAAAGGAAGTGGCCAAAATTCAACAGGGATTATACATAGCAACCAACATTGTGAGGGAACAAGTAAAAACAAGGAATAAAGTGTAATGGAGTGGAAAATCTTACCTGTGCTAAAACAGTGATGAAGTTGCGATTGAGGTGCACAGCTTCATACAGCGCCAGCAGAATGGCTTCGTTGGTCCTTAAAATTAGAGGGAGGTCAGAGGATTTTTGACAAGATTAATGAAACAAATAAAAAGGAAACTATTGATATGAAATCCTGTTTGCTCACAAGCATAACGATTGACAGTATTACATATTATTCTAGCTATATATTCCAATTCAACATCTTGAACTGGACATCAATCACCGCATAAAATGTTAATCAACAGTATATGTCCAATACATGTATAGTAATTGAATATATTTTCCAAGGCATTTAAACAGTAATAGATTATCTGATTACTCTTCTACTGTATATGTGCACAAATTCTAAACTCACTTAATCCTTCTTTAGTTTTTTTTAGTCATTGAATTATTTCAAACATACTCTGTCCTTGTTGGAGAAAGCTTGAATTCCAAGTATTTCATTGCCAGCAGTGATTGCTACAGGCTATATTGTTATCCAATTGACAGACTTAATTGAATAAACCTGCAGAACAACAGTTTCAATCATGTAAGTGTGACCTGGGGGTGAATGTTAGAATGCTTTGTGTACTTACTGTACAGACAGCTTCTCATCTGCATCTGCTATAAACATGTTTCCCACCTGTGGCGCAGGGGGGCACGGCAACGTAAGTAACATCCATTCAAAGCAGGCACTTTAGTATACATTAACTACTCCCTAAAACTGTCAGACCGTACTGGTGTCAAACTGAATTCAATTTGAAAAGGCAGAGGCATCATTGCTTTAACAAATACAGCAAAATGAAATACCTTTGGAAAATAAAAGTTTATCCAGACAATATTAAAAATCAATAAATGTGAGCTATCATCAGGAAGATGGTCAAGTGTAATGTAAAGTGTGTGTGCTGACTCTTAAACGCACGTAACCTCAACTGGATATTGAACATACAGTATAAAGATCCTCACCATCGTAGTCAGGGTGGAGAAGAAGCCTCCTTGGTTCTCCTCCTCCTTATCTTTGTACTGTCTATGAGGGAGCCATGAGGAAAACAGGCCAGATTACACAGGATGAAGGACACGGTGATGAACAGAAACAAGAAAGCAAAGGAAAGAAGACTTTATTTGTCCACTGAAAGCTAACCATGTCGTCTCAGTTTCACTTAAAAACTATTTTTTACATTAAAGCTGCCTTGAGTGAAACTCAGGGAAATCACGATTAATGACGAACGCCGAGATTTAATTGTTTACGTCTACGTACGGTGGATGAAAAGTGACAGAAAAATGTGGAGGGTTGCTGAGAATAAATCAATTGGGACCCTAGAGCCAAAGCATATGTAAAAGCCTGTCATGTCTCGCAAGGAGGTACAATACCACACAAAACTGTTCAAAAACATTGCTCTATTTACAACTTTCTTTCACAATATAAATATTATTTTGGTACATGAGATGTTAAACTATTCTTCACCAGCCGCCTGCTTACTCATGCACAGGCTTTCTGCCATTTAGAGCTAAGCAGGTAGCTGTACCATGGAGTTTTGAGCTGCTTGCTATGAGCAGGGGGACAATAGAAGTAGCTCTGATGGACCGTCAAAAAGAAAACAACTAGCCAAAAAGCAAATGCAGTGATAGATTGGTGAAATGATTCTCAGGGCCTCTTCTGATTTAAAGTATCGCTTAACACAGCTTGAACTTTGTTTTCCTCCTATCCCATCCAGTTTTTAAAGTCACCAACCAATGCAACTACTTGGGAGATGGAGGGTGAGAACACATCAGCACCCTTTCGGTTTGGAAGGGATTGTATGTAATGAAGTTTCATGAACACGCAAGTCGACAAAACACTGTCAGGCGTCTCAGCAAGCAGACGGACCGTAATAAGCACAATTTACATTTCAAAACATTGCGCTGTCTAAAGATACCGGCCATTGCAAAAGGAAGACATAAATAACCGCAGTACGACAGTTTTATTTTTAGAATATTCCGAAATAGAACGTTTGTTGTAATCATCAAACCTGACCCGACAATGCTTCCGTGGCCCTTAGAGGAGTGTGCAATTTTATCTTCAGACCTACTTAATAGGTAACTGTAAATCCATTCCAGTAATCCTTTGGCAGTAAAACACTGCACATTGTCTGATTTTCACCTATGTGCACATGTATTCTCTGTAAGTAATGTGTCCTTTTAAGTTGCTGTATAAAAAATGCTCCCCAGGAATAAAGATCAAACTCTTACCTGTTATAGTCTGTGAGCGCGTGGTGCACAACCATGCCCATTCCCTAGAAGAGCAAAGATCACGTTTGGTGCAATTCATGAGGTGGTCATGATAAGAATGATCAACATGATAGAAGGACTGAATTTAACTTTTCTCTCGTTAAAAAAAGATGAACAATGAGTTCTCACATCTAGCGTGGGTTCGTCGTCCACAATGGAGAGCTTCACAATGTAGGGATTCACAGACTGCAAGTTGAAGCGCCAGAAAACAAATGAAATTAGTGAGCCTTTTTTCACATGCAGGTGACTTGAAAGGTGATTTGAAACGTACTTTTGTATGAACACACACACACACACACACCTCATATTTCCTGTAGTTGACCAGAAGGGCCAGAAGGACCACAGCATCGTAGCCATGCTGCCCTCTGCTGGACACATCTGACAGAATCTAACAGAGAGCAGAAGATGAAAAAAATCACTGATTTGTGCAATTGAGGAGGGGTTTACACTTATGAGAGGGAAACTGATAATCCAAACCTGTAGAATGGCTTCAAAGATGCTGTTAATCATCACATATTCCAGAATGGTGTTCTGGCTAATATTGTCCGTCACCTGAAACCAAATATGTGTATATTTTTAGTGACGTTCAAATTGTTTGCGTCAAAGTGCTACGCACAATCTACCGTGTTTCAGCCATGTGGTTGTGTTGACATGCAACTGGTCTTACCGTCACCAGACACAGCAGGAGTTTCAGACACAGGCTTTTCAGACTTTCAGAGCCCTCCCCACAAAGAAGGCTGTCCAAACTTTCCACCAGGTCCTATTGAGGACAGACGCACTTAAATTAAATGTATCTAAAGAAAATCAAAAGTAAAGCCCACCAACATCTATCTTTTCGTTTTTGTCAAAGGAAAAAAATATAAAACTCAATTACTAATTCTCAGTGTACCTCCCTCCTCCACATACACACCTTCATCCTCAGCTCAGCCTTGTCAAATCCCATGAGCATGTTGATGATGTCAAAGCCAGAGGCCGACTTGTTCTTCTGGTGAACCCCTCGGAAAAGTGCACACAGGGTCTGAGGGGACAGAACAGGTAGGGTCATCGATTTGATCGATCAGGTGTTACTAAAATCTCCACATTCTCCCCTTTATTCAAATATACAAGATTTCAAGCCTCCCTAGAACCACATATCAGCCACAACATTAAAACCACTGACCGAATAACAGTGTTGATCTCGTTACAATGGCATCTGTCAAGGGGTGGGATATATTAGGCAGCAAGTGAACAGTCAGTTCTTGGAGTTGATGTGTTGGACGCAGAAAAAACTGGACAAGCGTAAGAATCTGAGCCACTTTGACAAGGACCAACTTGTGATGTCTAGACGACTGGGTCAGAGCATCTCCAAAACGGCAGGTCTTGTGGGGTGTTCCCAGTATGCATTGGTTAGTACTGACCGAAAGTGGTCCAAGGAAGGACAACCGGTGAACCGACGACAGGGTCATGGATGCCCATGGGCTCATTGATGCACGTGGGGAGCGAAGTCCAGCCCATCTGGTCCGATCCCACAGAAAAGCTACTGTAGCACAAATTGCTGAAAAAGTTAATGCTGCTATGATAGAAAGGAGTCATCACACACAGTGCATCACAGCTTGATGCGTATGGGGCTGTGTAGCCGCAGACCGGTCAGAGTGCCCATGCTGACCCCTGTCCACCACCGAAAGTGCCTACAATGGGCAGGTGAGTGTCAGAACTGGACCATGGAGCAATGGAAGGTGGCCTGGTCTGATAAATCACGTTTTCTTGTACATCATGTGGATGGCCGGGGATTAGGGTCTGATCCGATTGAGCATCTGTGGGATGTGTTGGAATAACAAGCCCGAATCATGGGGGCCCCACCTCCCAACTTATACCGTTTTTACATCAAAATTATCGGTAAACGTGCTAAAAATAGGCGATTGACACCTTTCCTATTGCCAGGAGAAAAACTGTTTTGTTCTGGTGTGTCACGTTCGACGACACAAATACGTCGGAAAAGGGGGATGTCATGGTTCCAGTATGATTGGAAACAAAACAGCAGAAGACAGCATCTTAAACAAACAATGACATAAACTGTAAAACTTGGAAAAAAAAAAAAGTATTTTATGTGTATTCACATTAAATCCACATTAAATCCACATTAAAGTATTCATGTGGTCTCCCGGAGATGCTCCCCCTGTTCGGGGACCAGCTTGGGGCGGTGCTGGAGTGACACGCTGCCTGCTGGGGAGCATGGGGGTTCTCCGCTGTGCTCCCCACTGAGCAATCCCCACAATCAAAGCATTTCATGGTCCCCCACGGGAAAAAAGTCATTAACTTCTGATTTTGGATTCTAAATCGGATATGAAATGATTGAATGATACATGGATATTCCTGTCGATATACGCGCCAACGTCCAGAAATTCAACACGCGTCTCATCGAGCAGGAAAAGAGGCCAAAACTAGCTGGTCGATCCGGGTGTCCTGTTTGCGTTGGAGGCGATAAAAACCTGTCTATTGCAGGGTAATTTGACCCGGGGGTGAAACCCCGGTTGTACCTTTTCCACTGATGACAAATGACAGATGTTAGCAGATGTCACCGAGTTTTTGGTGCAGTGGGAAAGGGGTATAACAGGACTTGATAGGATCTGAACAGAACGTCTTGGTGCCAGATACCACAGGAAACCTTCAGAGGTCTTGTGGAGTCCATGCCTCAACGGGTCAGAGCTGTTTTGGCGGCACGAGGGGGAGCTAAGCAATAGCAATATTAGTGGTGGTTTAAATGTTGTGGTTGATCGGTGTACAGTATATAAAGACAGTATAAGAATATATTTTTTTTTAATTATTATTTATTTGTTTTATTATTTTCCCCAGTGAGGTTTGAAACAAGGTATATTTGAATTCAATGGAAGGTAGAGTATTTTAGTGTGAGGGTCTATCCAAGTGATTGAGTTCTTTATATGAGAGTGTCGTCAACGTAATTATATGGCATATGTTGTGATTGTTATACAAGCTGTATCATGTGTGTATAATTCTCTGGATACCTAGTTACCTGCAAAGCATTCACTACTTTGATCTGGTGCTCCTCTCCCAAGGTCTGAACACAATGGTGGAACAGAGAGTTGATGTTGTCCTGGATCCTCTGCACCTCCTCCCCATCTAAACTCTCCAACTTGGACTCCAGGTATTCCAGGTTCACCTGAGAAAGGAGCAGGGAAATATGGCAACGAAAGAAAGCTGTTAACATAATGTGTTAATGAAATATGATGAAAGGAATAGTAAAGGTGACTTATACTGTAGCAGACACTAATAAATGCGTAATTTACACTATAACAAGTTGTTAAGACAGAATAATTACTGATTTGTGGCACCAATTACCTGACCTATCACACCATTAATTAATAAGAAAGTATAGAAGCCACTTCAGCTCGTATTTTGGGTTTGACAAGTTGGAAAAACGTGTTCTTACCTTCATAAGAAACAACTCATCCCAGAAACGAGGGTTGTTTTTGGATGGGTCCTCCTTCTAGTGGAACGACATAGACACAGTGACTAGCTTACATCTCATGTGCTCGTATGCCCTCCATATGTACCATCTTACTTGTGGTGTTGTTCTTTAATACCACTTACAGCAAAGATCTCATCATACATCAGCACCACCTTCTCCTTCAGGGGCTTCTTGGAGGACGATGTTCTCCTGAGCAGCCCCGCCTTCTTCTCCACTTGAGACATGGCTGGTGGAGATGAGACAGTTACACCCAAGTGGCAGTCCTAAGTTTCAAGTGCTAAATTACTATAATTGTGTAATTATACACATCTACCTATGGCAGAAGAGCCATTTAATGGCATTGAAGACTGGGACATTTGGGTACATTTTTTCCTCAAAACAGCTCATGGAAAAACATTCCATTCACATTCAATTTGTTGTGACATTTCAAACATTGGTTTAGAATCCCCCCTTTTAATTTGTATGGACACATAGGGTTGTGGGATCTATCGAATTTACTATACGATCGCAATCTGCACAATAATTGTGTTCAGGCGATCATCTAATAACTGTGACAGCTCTACTACTCAGCAGGAAATGCACAAAGATAAAGAAAAAAAAACATGTTCCCTCACATGGTTGTTGAACAAATTACATTCAATATATATATATATATTTTTTTTTTTTTTTTCAAGTCGTGGTAACATTCACCTGTTGAATGACTAAAGCCCCTACCAGTTTTCACAGAATGTGAAGTTCTCTGCCAAACAAGGCTGTCTTGTCTTGATGAATATTATGCGACTTTCTCCGTTCTGATTAGAATTAGCGTAGAAAGCCTACGTCACAATTTCGCTACGATCGTGGGCTGATAAAGAGTGTAATGGTGGCAACTGGCAACCACCCTCTGGTTCATTTGATTATGTGGTTAGCCCTGCGGTTAGTACGGCCAGTTTACATACTAAAAGCCTGTTTTCCGCTGCATCATGAATACATTTAACCAACGAACATTTGGTGGCTTGGTCAGTTTATCAACCTCTACAAAGCTATCTGGCTGACATTATCTCCCCAAATTCCTCTACTAAAGTCACAAGCACCTAGCTAGCAGGACCTCTCATAGCATCCAGCAACACTGCGGCTGCATATCAGACAGGAAGGCTAAGCTAGACGTAAAATACGTAAAATTATTTATCATAACGAAAGCTGGCGATTCCTCACATGTATGGAGATGTTTGTGCTTACCTCAATCAAATGATTAGAATTCAATAAAGGTAGGTCATCAACTTTACTCGTGAGAAGCATCAGAAACGTTAGCTTCTGATAGCCCCTAGCCCAATGACTGCTTGCGCTGCGTTCAAGTCGTGTGGGAGAAGCGGGACCTACAACGTGGGGAACCTGGAAATACCGTTCACGCCAGCGCCCAACGCGCGTCTCTCCTTTGAACCCCGATTTCCAATGTAAGGAAAGTTGTGACGGGTAGAAATCTGGCGAAAGTTTTTTTGTTTTTTTTTGTTTTTTTCTCTCTTTAGTTTTCCTTTCGCAAGCCGTGCCGTGAACGCTTAGAAAAAAAATTGTTACGCGCAAGGAAATCGTTTCGACCGCATTTGGATGACCTTACGACATGAACGCACCGTTGGCTGCTACCGCCGGGGTCAGGGAGGCGTCTGCGATCACGACCTGGGAGCGGTTCAATGGACGCTCTCACTGCGTCTGAGGTGTGACTTTTTATTTGAGGAGAAACAGACACTGACCCATTACAGTCGTCATTTGGACGACAGACAAAGGCATTCGGATCATGTCTTTGAATGTTTCTCTGCATTGGAGTTTAGTGGCTCAAGGCCGTGACTGGGCTCCATCTCTTGCGCCTCCGTTTTCTCACTTTGCTTCCCAAAAGCTGTCGGATGGTTCGACACTGGGACGTAATGTGCTTATCGTCAGTCGCTTTGGACAAAAGCATCCGTTAGATGGACCTTAAAGCAGCTTCAGGAGTTGCAAATTGCATGTGATACATCACGTAATACTAAAATACATCATGTAATAATTTAAAACATCCTGTAATAATTAAATACATCATTTTATAATATAATACATCATTTTATAATATAATACATCATGATATAATATAATACATCATGTAATAGTTTAATACATCATGTAATCAGTTAATACATCATGTAATATTATAATACATCATGTTATAGTTTAATACATCATCTAATAATATAATACGTCATGTTATAATTTAATACATCATGTAATAGTTTAATCCATCATTTTATAATATAATACATCATGATATAATATAATACATCATGTAATAATTAAATACATCATTTTATAATATAATACATCATGATATAATATAATATATCATGTAATAGTTGAATACATCATGTAATCATTTAATACATAATGTAATATTATAATACATCATGTTATAGTTTAATACATCATCTAATAATATAATACATCATGTAATAATTTATTACATCATGTAATAATTTAATGCATCATGTAATAGTTGAATACATCATGTAATAATTTAATCCATCATGTAATAATTGTATATACGTATAATGTGATAATATAATACATCATGTAATAATATAATACACCATGTAATAGTTTAATACATTATCTAATAATATAATATATGATGTTATAATGTATTACATCATGTCATAATTGAATGCCTCATGTAATAATATCATACATTATGTAATGATTTTAATACATAATTTAATAATTTAATACATCACCAATTGCTGTTGTCTGCAACCTTCAGCTCCTTCATGTGGCACCATAACTAACCATGTTTTGAAAACCTTTGCACTATTTGCCTTTTGGACTTTCAGGTTTTCGTTTTTTTTCTCTTTCTCTCCCTAGAAGCGGCAATGCACTGTGTGATGATTATCTCCTTAATAACTTGTGCTATAAAACCTTGAAATCACAAATTACAATATATTCAACTATTCTATCCAACTTCAATGATGCATGAGAAATTAAATGCACTGGCTCACTTCACATACTGTGTCGCCTTTTAACTTTCTTTGACCAAGCCCCACTCATACTCATGTCCCATTAACTTCACTCGTCAACTATCATTAATATTTCAGAATGCACAGCAATGATAAGTTAGGACGTTCACTTATGAGGCCTATGGGCTCCACACAACTGCAGTTATTTTCTATAATACTCTTAAGGCATTGATGATGGTCATGAACTTTTATTTTGACTCATCCACTCATCAGCTGAAATGTATTTCAATGAATAGGTATCCTCGGTAACATTTGTATGTGACCCCACAGCCTTCCAAAACCATATTTAAAGATGAAAGAAATAGTTTTAAAGTGAAAATGTATCTTTTATTGGTAATACATTAATAATCAAGAGCAAAAACTAACCAAATCAAAAAATATATATCAAACAATGATTTTTCTACAGGGTTTGCAGAGGGTACAAGTCACCATTAAATTCATTTGTTATGGTTGCTGGAAAGATCAGTAATGAAATGGAAATGCAAAGAATAACAGAGCCTTAGTTGTATTTACAAAAGACAAGACACTCAGCACTGCTACCAAATATAGGACAAATGAATTTGATTTAGTTCTGGAAGATTTTTGGAAGGCTAGAGGTGCCACCCAAAAAAAATAAAAATAAGGAGCAAAACAGCTAGTAACCAAATTTACAGGTTTGTTAATCTTGAGGTTATGTAACCCATGTTAGGCTGAAAATGGCAACAGAGTAAATCATATCAGTAACAATAAAGGGTTAAAGAAATGACACCAGTGTGCAATGAACAATATACAAAGAGTGAGTGTCTGCCAAACCCAAAATAAATAGAGATCAAAAAAAGAAATTAAGCCGACACATACCAAAGTCACCCCTCAATGGTGACTCTGTACCCCTGGGGTTTTGTAATTTAATTTACACAAGTTTTAAAAAAGAGGAAGGAAAGAGAGGCTGAGAGGAAAGAGGAAGGTTCATGAGTGTTTTTTTCTCCTTGTTTTCCTTTTTTTCCACTTTTCTTTACATTAGATCAGGATGGCTTTAGGTAAATCTAAGTAAGAATACATTTTATTACAGTCAGACAGAACTTTGCTACTACCTTAAATATACAAGCACAAATACACAAAAATTCAAATCTCCAAAAATGAACAAAAAAAAAAAAAGACAAAATAAAAACATCCACACTAAATTTCTCTTTTATAAACATAAAAGATAAAAACAATATATCTTAGAGAGGGGGCGTTAAAAGTCCTGCGTTACTCCTTGGTCTGTAGCTTTTCAATATTGGTAGAAAATAAAAAAGTAAGAATTGAAAGGAGGAGTTTAATACAAATAAAAAACATTCTAGGGAAATATACTGGTATAAAAACTCTTAAAATGTGTGTAATTGTGTGTTTGCATGAGTGTACTTTAAATGCTCTCTATTCAAAACAATGTAACTGCTGAAGTCGAAGCAGAGAGTGCTCGGGCACCAGGGGATTCAGAAATCTTCAGGCGTTGCATTTGTGTGTAAGTGTAAGACCTTTCCCCAGTGCCACAGTGAAGCTCTCCTACCAGTCTCTCAATTTTCAATAGTTTCTGAACAAAGTGACTCTACACTCTGGTCCACCTGCTTTAGCGAAGCCCCATTCCTGTTCAGATCGACCATTTTCCCCCTCATGTGGCCACACACACACACACACACACACACACACACACACACACACACACACACACACACACACACACACACACACACACACACACACACACACACACACACACACACACACACACACACACACCTTTTGAAAGCCATCGTACGACCTCTGTATCAGCACAGGGGACCAGAATTTAGGATCACGTTAAGAGGTGAGCTAGTTGTCCCTAAGCAACTTGCCGCCATCTTGAATCCCCACTATCACTGCTCCATTCACCCCTCATCTTCCCCTACATGCACACTTAAATACAGACTATTTTATACTTTTACAACAAATCTCTGCTCCTGCTTTTCACATTAATAAAGTCAATGTATGAACTTCAAAAAATGCTCAGGGAACAGACGGAACATTCATGTATGAGATGAGGGAAAAGAGGGAGACGGAGGTGAGATAGAGAGCCTAAGTATTGGGAAGTCACTGAAAACATTGAAACTCGAAACACCGAAGACGTGTCCTCCGTCTTGATAGGATGAATTCAGCTGCGGGCCGTCTGACCCCCGTCAGTCACCTGTGTCGGATTCATCTGGGCTCTATGCGACGTTGCGTCTGGCTGTCGGGGCGGGAGGGCTGAGGAGTGATGTCATGAGTGGGGCGGGATGCTGGGGGTTCTATTGCGATGCCTGTGAAGTGGGGTTGTCGCTCTTGCTCTCCTGGCTGGAGGGGGCCTTGTTGTTCCAGGGGGAGTTGGCCCCCAGCGCCGGGGAGTTGTTGAAGCTATCCTCATCGTCAATGCCGTTGGCAGCGTCAAACTGCGTGTTCTCCAGCCGCGTGATCAGGCGCTCGTCCTCGTCGCCAAACTCGCCGCCCATGAGCGTCGGCTCGCCCACAACCATGACGTCCTGCGGTGCAAACGGCAAACCATTAGCAACAGGGAGGACTTGAGAAAATAAAGATCACATTTTTATTGTATTTAAAAAAATGATTAAAGAAAATGATTGTATTAAAGTAAAAACAGGCCTGTATTTTTTTTTTTTACCTAGGCCACAATTTTAAAATCATTGGAAGCAAACCAACAGCTAATCAAGATTCTGATATCAATCACTTGGTTGACACCCAATGATCAAAAAATAAGGGTATGGTGTAAAAAAATTTTTTTTTTTTTTTTAAAAGTGGGTTTTCCTTTAACAATATCACAATGCGCATTGTGCCATTAAGTGCATATCCTCCGTTTAATATACTGTTATCACAGATCTGTGATGATTTACTCCTTCATGTTCCCCTATTACTGTGACAAGATTTCAATGCAGATAAAAGATGAAGCACATGCATAATCTTTCTAATATCCAAGAGTTGATATTTCAGCCCAGTAATTTTGCTTCTCTTGTCAGATACGCACTGGAACCTGGCTGGACAGCGGGAACCCGCTGGCAGGGCTCTTCTTCTTGCTGTTGCTGTTGTTGGTTCCTCCGCTGATGGTGCTGCCGCCCGACATCTTACGCTTCCGCCGCTTGTTGGGGGCCTGTCTGGCTGGCTCGGCTGCAGAGGTGAGAGGGTCGGGGGGGAGTTAGGGGAGGCATTTACTCGGCGGTGCATGCGAGTGCGGTGTGTAACGCGTCCTTGCGCTGCACATACCGGGCGGGGCAACCATCCTCTGCCACTTCTGGAAGAGGCACGTCTTGAGGCAGTCTCTGGGGCTGAGACTGTAGGTCTTGTGTCTGGACATCAGCTCCTGCATGGGCTCCAGAATCACACACAGCTGGAAGCGGGAGAAAGTGCGGAGCAAAGCCTTTAGTTATCAAGGTTTTTCCACCAACCAAATACGAAAAAGGAAGGGCGTAAGGGCTTTACTGAAATAACTTATTTATAATGCATGCTTTGCATTACATGAATCCATCCTGCCATCAACTCTGCTATCGTTTTTGTCACTCAGAGGCCAGGGACCAAATCAAAAGGCTTCAAACTGTCTTTATCTTAGTGTTCCCTTCAGCATTACAAAGCACTGCTGTTCACATTGTTGATAAAAATCACGTCTTGGAATAACTATCCATTCAGTGCATAAGGTGTGTGTGTTACTCACTCGGAGGTAGTTGAGGGTGGAGTTGGACAGGCCACATCTTGTGATGTTTTTGGACAGCTGGTCCAACATCTGGGGGTCCTGGGCCTGGGGCAGCAACAAAGCACAGGTCATAAACCCGACCCGACCGGAGAGACAAGTGAAGTTCATTTCTATAGTCCTACAGCGTTAAAGGGCTTCACGTTTCACACAGAAATATGTATTCCCTAACCTTGGCCGTAGTCATGCTGGAAGGGAAAGCACATTAATGTGCCCAATCAAATGAACAGTCTGAGGGGACACACTTCACTCATAACAGCATAACAGCCTGCCATAACCCAATACGGCTCTCTTAGATAAATGCCTGTTAACTGGCAAGCATAAGCAGCCATTAGGCTTCATCTGAACATTAGAATTCTCCCTTGCAAACTCTCTTGGTCTTCTTGCCTTTTATTTCATCACGCTCTGCTTTTGCAAAGGATTTTAAAGAGCATTGTTCAATGCAATTGCATCGCATGGCTGAGCTGAAAGCTGTATGTCAGTTGCCCCACCCCCCACAAACCTACATGAAAATACCGAAACAAACCGACAGGGTGTAATTTGCATCTTAAAACTTGGATTTAGGACCGAGCTACAGCATAAATCTATAAAAGGGAAGAACTGAATCTTTTTAAACGTGGGAGCCTTCCCCATAAATGATTTTTCTGAGAACCGCTGGGAAATGCGATCATATATCAGGGTACTTCAACTCTAAAACATTCCAAGAAAATGTTTTTTATGGCTATCAGCCAGCTTCACCTCACGCATTAGGTCTGCATGCAGGCGCACACTCAAACCGAAACACATAAACTAAAGTGTCCATCCGAGACTTGTATGCACTCACGTGCATGGCCAGGATACTGCGGGGAATGAGTTCACGGTGTTGTCTAATGCTGAAGTGCCACGTCTTTATCCTCATCATGTCGTCAAACATGAACTCCAGGTACAAGCGACCCTCCACACACACCTGGGTCAGGTCAGAGGGGAAGACCAAAGACAAAATTCAAAATCAATTAGCATATGAAACTATGCATTGCCATTTCTAAAGCAGTCATCAAAATAGCCTGATGATCATTCAACAAATTGATTTCAACTGGAACTACAGCCTCACCCCAAGTCTGTTTTTTTTTTTAATACTCTTTTAATCTGAGCATTTATTGGGCACACAAAACAGTGTAGCTTTGTTTAGTTTTTCATTGTACTTTCTGCATCTCATGATTCCCTTTGCTCACACGAGGCACTGTGAGACTAGGGTAGGACTACATCGGTGTGTGTGTGTGTGTGTGTGTGTGTGTGTGTGTGTGTGTGTGTGTGTGTGTGTGTGTGTGTGTGTGTGTGTGTGTGATGCCATGTTCACACATACCTGTGTGAACATGGGTTTGCCATTCTGCGTAACCATGGTGCACTGGTCACAGTCAAGGGAGACAAAGTTGTTGTGGAAAGACTCCTTGGGATGTTTCAGCACATAGTACAGCTCAGTGGCGCCCCCCTCAAATATACTCCTGAAGTATCTCGGAATCAACGTCCGGCCAATTGCTGGAGAAAAGGGGGAACAGGAATAAGCAATAAGAATAACAATTTAAAGAGCCGTGGCTTTCAACAGATAATTCTAACTGCATTCTGCTCCAAGAGGTCAAAGCAGAGGTGAAAACATGAGGGTGGGCGAGGGCTTGTACGGCTGTCTCCTGAAAGCGTTTCAAGTGTTTCCTTAAAGCTGGTTTCTTACTGTATCGTTTGGGCCCGTCCTCCAGACAGAAGGTAATGGTTAGCATTGCATCATCTTCAAAGAACTCTGTAGTGAAGGCGTCCCACCACAAGTTATCACACTCCTACACGACGGAGAGGGGAATAAACACAGTAGGATATCCTCACGTTGGTTTAGGTGATTTTAGCTGTGCCTCTGAGTGAATGAGTTTGTTTGTGTGGGTGGGTGCCTACCTCCGTCCAGTTCTGTAGCCGTTTATTGAGCTCAAATATTCTGTAGTCTGTCTGGTTGCCATACGGTGTGTGCCTCCTGGAAAGAGATTAAAAAAAAAAAAAAAAGAGATATGAGGAACAGAGAGGAGCGTGGGGCTAAATGAAAGGAAGCAAGAAGCAAGAATCAGCTTGTGGCTGTGTGGCAGACGTGATAATAAAAATGAAAAAAAACACATGCTCATAACTGTGCACAGGCAGAATATTTCTGGGGCAGATTCCCAAGAATCTTTCGGTCTTTCAGGGATGGACAGATACAGACACTGATTTCAGACATCAGGTTCAATACTGTTCTCATGTGGTAAAAATGCACCATCTACAAAACCAGTTACCAACACACGGTCAGAAAGATGGTCAGACACAAAAAAAAGAATTACAGAAAAAATACATAACTATAAACCAGAAAACATGTAGTTAACTTGAGTTGCTTTCTTATTTTTAACTGACAGTTATATGTCGTTTCTGATACTGTTCAAACAAACCACTGAATATATTCGAGAAAATAATGCTCTGGGTGTTCAAAATCAGTGACATCATCATTGTGACTGAAAACCAGTATTGCTGCAAAACATCCAATCTATCCAGTCTACAGTCTTTTTTTGGTTTTGTTTTAACTTGCTCTTTCAGTTCACACCACAGTTAAAAGATACTGAATGGCAATGTTGCCTTACCCTATTCCTGGCTCCAGGTATGTAGGAGGGTACATTGGGGTTGGACTGGAGAAACAAAGATCAAGCGAAAGAGACATCAAGAAAAACTCAATTTAAAAGGCAATGAGACAGAAGAGCCCCTCGCTAAAAGCTAGTTAGTCAACGCCAAAACAAACACCCCCGAATACACAAATCCCAATGGCAGGGGACAAGTACAACTGCAAAGAGGCAAAAAGTAGAGCAAAGCAGACACTTCTCTCAGTGTATCCATCAAAATCAGACACACACCAGTCTAATCAGACTCATGACCACTTGATGTTTTCAGTAGTTGGGCATTTTCATTTGTTTTAGTGGTCGACGACAAACAAGAATTTCAGTCGATTCGTCGACCTGCCGTGACGTCATCACCCCAACATAGACTATTAACCGCACATAAAAACAGTTACCAGTACATTACCAATATGACGGACAACAGGTGCTATTTGAAATTCTTTTATCTTTCCAAATAGGCCAAGTGCTACAGTGACCAGACAAAAGCAAGTCTTACCAGAGATGACAAAACGAAAATGAAAAACGAACAAATGACTCCACATCACAGTAGTAGAGCCGTGATAATACAGTTTCATCCCACACATGAGCACTCTACTTTTTTCTCAAATTGGGTAAAATATTGCCCCACCTCGCGCTGTCTTGCCACCATCTTCCTCTCACACAAGCACATTCTACTGTGTGCTACACTTAAAGAGTCTGGGCGTTCTCGTGATGCGTGTGCTACTTATTAATCATGAATAGTTTCTCGAAAGTCGACGTCCCTGCCCAAGTCGACTAATCAATTAGTCGACAAATCATGCCCATCCCTGGTTTTCAGATAAGTATCATTACATTATCAGACTACTATTGTGTTATTATAATAACAATACAGCAGCAGGCTGTACAAGGCATAGGATATAAGACTAGAAAAAGACGACCTGAGAGCCAGATGTAGTATTAATGTGATGCTACCTGCATTATTGATTTTTTAAAAGGCACACTTTGTCCACACACAGGCTACAATAATATTACAACGCAACCTGAAAGTAACAGCAGCAACAATAACGACAGATCTTGAGATTGGCTGCTCCGCTTCCTGCCGGCTTAATTTGACGAGAGAGGCCAACAGTCCCGCCAGAGCTGACTCAGCGTGACAACCAGACTCGAGGCCCTGGCATAGTTTAGCTGAGTGCAGACCGACGCAAAAACAAACTGCTGGCAAATGCAGCACTCTGGGCAATTGTCCAGTGTACTCAATGCAACTTTGTCCGTTTGTTTAGTGGCACTTCAGTTCACACCAGGTGGGGGTCCCTTACAAATCAAATATAGTGGGACACTATTGTGAAATAAAGAGAAGCGGAAACCGCTTGAGAATCAGTACCAGGGTCACATCAAAACATGCCACTGTGGAAAAGTATGAAGGGGCGATGGCGGCGGAAGACCATCAAAAGATGTTGAAGCAAAAGACAAAGCGGAAGACACATGTCCGGATAAACGTAAAATTGTGCCCATTTATGCAACGTTGAAGGCCAAATTGCAGGTCATGGGTAGTGTGAGGCTGGTACCAAAGTTGTACTGCCAGCATCATGACACACACACACACACACACACACACACACACACACACAAACTCACCCAACGTCTCTGTCCAGCATGGTGCCGGGGTGGAAAGGGGGAAAGGCGCTACCGTTGGGAGGCTCCTTGGGGGAGTACAGCTTGAACGACTTGGACGAACAGCCTACAGCATGGAAAAGGGGGAACAAAAAAAAAAAAAAGGTGTTAGAATCGACACCAATGAGGCAACGTAAAAAGAGCTCGCACCAAATTCTTTGGTTCAAAACTGATTCAACCACAGCTTTACAGTCTTTTGCACTTTGTAAGCAATGGCCCCAGCACATGCATCCTGTCGCAGAACAAAACAACTTGCAACGGGACGCCACCCCTTTTCAAAATATTTTCAACCAGACCACCCCACCCTTAACTTTACCAAGAGCCCTATCCGGACCCTCACACAGACAGATATACGGACCCGATGTTACCCACATGGACCCGCCCCCTGGCCTACTCTAATTGCCCAGCTCCACCATAAAGGCCATCCAGGCGTGGCTGACTCGAGGTCATGACCTCTGCTGTTGCCAAAGTAAAGCCCCGCCTCATTAATGTGCCTCCTTGTCTCTGCATATTAAACATAGCGTGTATATATTATCCAGAGTCAATGTTGACGTGGAGTTTGATGGAGATGAAATAATAGAAATTGCGGCTCAGCCATGCAGACAGAAAGAGTGATTTAATTGGGGATATTGCTGCAATGCAATCCATCTAATTTATGTATTTTTGCCAGCTGTTTAGAAAGACAATCTCTTCAATGGAACTGGCCAATGAATGGATTCCTTTCCACAGAACACAACCGTCATTCAGCCAAATTGGTGGATTTTGGCCGGACGCTGCCCGGCCCCATAAATGTAATCGGGTGGGAAAAGATGGACAAAGGGCGACAAAATTAAAATAAAAAAAACAATTGTCTCATCTCCGTCGACAGAGATCGGGGGAGACGGGGCACGTTCAATCGCAAGACAAACACACATTTGCGACGCGCTCTCACGAAACAGTTTCTTCCGCTTCACGTTCAGGTCCAATTCACTGTAAAATTAAAAACACTCCGTTATCCGACATGAAAGGCGTCTCATATGTAAACAGTCATAACGGCGTAATACATACACGAGTAAACCTGCCAATCTCCCATAATCTCTTCAAAGTTGGGAAAAAAAAAAAGCTTATTGGAAATGAGAAAATGGATAAAAATGAGTGGGGGGGGATTTGTTAGGAGGTTTGCAGCTGTTTTTTGTTTTTTTTTAACGCATTTACGTGGAATAAATCCACAACAATGGACCCAGAGATGCAAAGCCTCCCACTCTGCACGAAACAATCCGAGTAGTTTTCACAGGAAACGGGCAGTTTGGGAGGATGAAGATGAATAAATAATCAATAGTTATGAGTCCATTAGTTGTTGAGAGCTCCATTAGCCGCCGTCCTCTTCCCGTGGTGGTTAATGACAGGCCGTCACCACCGCATCAGCCGGACGCCTCTTCCTCTGCCGGGAATCCCTGTTGTCTTCCTCTCTCTCTCTCTCTCTCTGTCTGTCTGTCTGTCTCTCGCTTCACACCACTTCAACTGTCTCTCTCTCACACACATAATTGACTTTGAGCTCCTTAAGTGACACCGTGTACAAAGGCAACCGGCGTGGAGCTTTAAGGACGAATCCGTCAAAAGTAAAATACTCACAGCCACACGGACCAAAAGCGGACGAATTCACTCCGGGCACAATTCTAAAAATCCTAAATCCGTTCACTTTCGGGAGAATTGGCGACTTATTTCACTGGTCGGGACTGCAACCACCATTCCGCCGCGAATCCCGACTAGATCCCCACCAAAATAACAGCCTGATACGTATCCGTCCACTCGGCGCTTCGACACACCGCTGTCTGGCTACAATGGCAAATGTGGCTGCAGCGTCGTGCTAGCAAGCTAGCCCCGTCGCGTTGTAACGAAGGGCTGCGCGATTCGAAACGCGCTCGGTCCCCCGTGCTTCGTCGCGGCAGTCAGGGGGGTCGGCGCCGCCGCGGGGAAATGAAACGAACGCAGACATCTCCGACGCACCCACCCCACAAACCTCCAAACAGCCACGGCGTTTCACGCGGGGCCTTGCGGGGCGAGCGCCACAGCGCGAACGAGAAGGCTCGCGATGCCGTTAGCTTGTTAGCTGCGGTTGGCTAGGCTGCTAGCGCCCGAGCATCGAACACACTTCTAGGTTCGCGGGGAGAAAACAACACAACGGGACGTTCCGACCCTCCCCGAGCACCGTGCGAACGTACGTTTAACGCTTCGGTGCCTTCCACGGGCGATCGGCGCCGGGTACGATCCACAGGCCGCCCGTTTACCTGCAGGTGAGTCCGGTCGGCGCAGAAAGGAAATCGGGTGTTTACAGATCCGCGCCGATGGACGGCGGCGGCGGCGGGCGGTGCGGCGGCGGCGGCGGCGGCGTCTCGGCGGCGGCTCGCGGAGGAAAAAACCACGGCGGCCGCTGGGGCGTCACGGAGGGGGAGCGGGAGGAACCGGGCTGCGCTGTCCCGCATGGGGCCTGGAGAGGAGGCTGAGCCCGCTGCGGGTGTACACGGAGCCCGATGAGCCCTTTGTTCAGGAGGACATGAACAATGGCTGGAGGCTGTAGGCCCTCCTCCCCCCCCCATCCCCCACCTCCCCCACCCCTCCTCACCTCTCCCCTCTCCCCTCCCCCACCCCGGTGCAGAGTGTCTGTCTAAGCACTTTGTTGTTTTGTTTTGTTTTTTCCCTCCCACCGCATCCCATAACTTCCCCTTCAAAGTGTCAGGGATGGGAACCGTCCCGATGCTCGGTGTGATGGATGCGGACGGTGACGGTGTCTGTAATTGGTCCTGATGCTGATTCTCATCAGTGCATCGGCATCACATGTCGTTTGGGGCATCGCGGCTCGTTCGCCTCGTTTCAGCGGAAGAGCCCGAGATCCTGACGCAGAATCAACAGCAGCAGACGTGAAGGCAAAGCATTGAGCCAAACTGATGAGTGCTTGCACTTGTGGTCCTCCGAATGACTCACCCATCCTCATTACAATTTACTGATAAATAGTACACGTGGTGTCACAGTGGATCATTGAAGAGCAGTCCTAAAATCTGCAGTTTCGATGGACACAGTCCCTCATTAAAACAAACAAACAAACAAACTAAAAACCTCTCCAAAGCTGAATATAGAAATAAACATGGAGACTCTTGTACAGTGTTTCCTCCCAGCACTGAGACTCGGCAGCTTGATAATAACAGTTCTTCAGTAGGTTTATAAACCCCACTGAGGTAGGCTAATAAACCCATTACAACTGGTGATCATCCGCTTCAAACTGTATTTTTGTCACACACACACACACACACACACACACCCACACACGCACACACACACACGCTCGCACACACACGCATTGAGGGAGGGATAGAGAAGGGGGGTAGAGAGAGAGCGAGAGCTTAAAGGAAAATCCCATAGACCTGTAAATCTGCTTAAACCTTCTCAAATTTTAATCAGATATTCAGATCACTGCCAGAGAGGATCCACCCATATGGCCAAAGTTGGGATATAAAAAGAGCAAGTCAGTTCTGGGTCAGTGTTTTGATTTTTGATTTCCCTTCTCTTTTTTTTTTTTGTTTGTAGTATGTGTGTCTACAAGATGTGGCGGACCGTATTCACACTGGTTTTCTTATAGTATCTCTCCAACAAGCACTGATGATTAATGCGGACATTAAACAATTACTGGAGTTATTGAAAATAACAAACTATGTTCAATATACTTGATTCCACCAAACAAACAAAACATTGTTGACGGGAATGTTCAAAAGATCATTTTGCCCGACATGGGCAAGGCCTGTGGAAATAGTGTAGAAGTATCTCTCGACATCCATCACAGCCATTTACAAAATGTATTTTCTGAATATATTACAAAAATAAAATAAAAAATAAAGTTTTTCTGCTGAGTACTATGAATGGTCCCAGACGTCCAAAAGCGTTGAAATATCGTGACTGTTGTGAAGGTTAACCGGCTTCCAAAGTGACTTCCAGTCTTGTTGGCCAGACCCTTTTTTCGCCGGGCCCCTTTCAAGGATTAATTCCGGGTGCTGTTGCACCTTAAAAGTTACGATTATTTAAATGTTGTGTCATCTTAGTAATACTTCAAGTGGAAAGGGTGAGAAATAAGGGCAGTTTTTTTTAATCATACTTTGTTATAGGTTGTTTTTTTTTTTGTTTCATGTCGTTTTTTGTCTCTTTCATTAACTTAAAAGATGAACAGTATATATATTGCAGTGGACGATGACTGTTTTCTGGAGGAATAATGTCCCGATCATATTTCTCCCTCTTCATCGCTCCGTGGAGCATTTTCCAGGTGACTGCGTCAGCCTGGAGAAGTTGTTATTGGCAACACTTTTCACCGGGAAAGTGAGCCTCACCGTCCTCCGCCTGTATTATCAGAACCTACTTTGAGTCCCAGCCGACAGCCTCGCGAAAAGTCTGAGATTAAGGGAGTCGAAGTGATGCCCCGAGCGAGACAGGGAGCCCCACAAGGCCCGTTTTCCGGCAACAGAGGCTGTGCTTTGGAGGCTGTTTATATTAGTGTTTAATACCATGAGCCAATGACACGAGAACTTTGCAGCCATGAGGCTTCTATCAGTCGTTTTTTATTACATTCTTGCGTGTCTCGCGCTCGGTTTAGGTGTGGTCAGTACTGACTCGGGAGTGGATGTCTAGGGCACCTTATACAGTGTGGGGTCGCTTGTATGGATCTTTGTTCAAAGATCCACGTCGCCATGGCAACACAAGCAATCAACGGTGTCACAACTGGAGAGGGGCTGAAGTGTTATCCATGGAAATGGACACACGAGGGTTAATCCGTGCCCGTGCGATTCTGTGTCTATGTGTTTGTGTGTGTCTGGCTACGTGTTTGTGTGTGTGACCAAAGCTGAGCCATTGAAATGGTACATGACAGAGGTTAATCCCCAGTGTGCGTGTGGTGGGGTTAGCGGGGGTCTGGGACTGGGGGGTGTCAGGATAAGGGTTGGAGGCTTACACACTCCGTCTGTTTGGCTCTCAGGCATCGAACAGGCCTTATCTTATACAAGCACCCCAACCAGCTCCTCTCACACACACACACACACACAGACACACACACACACACACACACACACGCACATGCACGCATGCACAGGCTAACACGCACACACACACACACACACACAACTGCCAAAGCACCTAGACAATATTCTAATATATTTCCAAAATGTGCAGTCACATTCACACCCAAAGCTGCGAAATCCACATATAATAGGTGATTAATGCCTGAGCATGCAGCCGCTGGATAAACTCCTGGAAGTGCACCGTGAGCAGTTTTCAGTGGAGTTACGGCTCAACCCAAGATGCAACATGGTTCTGTCGCCTCCGTCAAAGTTTTCTCCGACAAAGAAGTCGGCGGAGAAGAAGTCTTGTCTCTGGAAAACAACCACGCCAACGCGCTCCGTTCAAGCCCTTTCGACAGACCACGGGGCAGCCGTTTTCTGTTCCGCTCCAGGTGCGGGAGAGCACGGATGGGGGGAAAAAAGAACAGCAGGCGACTCACCTGCCTCGGTATCAAGTTGCTCTGACATTGCCATCTTGTCGGCTTAAAAATGCAGTGTTAGCAAACAAATACAGCGATCTCTTTGAAAGACTCGTTCTCCTTCTCTTTCCTCTTCCCCGCTCCCTGTTGCTTTGTCTCTCTCTTTTCTCTATATCTCTCTCTCTCTCTCTCGCTCTCTCTCTCATTCTCTCTTTCTCTCTCTCTGATATCTCCCATATCCAGATTGTCAGGCTCAGGGGCATAAGGGGGGAGTGGGGGCTATACTCGGAATATTTCGCGCATGTGTGTATCTGCGTATCTATACGTGCACGTGTCCGCGCTTGCGCTTGCACAACTGCATGGGCGCGTGCGCACACTGACAAAGGGGATGTGTGCACGACGTGTGAGTGTCAGGATGTTTGTGCGTGGCGGCGGTTAATGTGCAAATGCCTGTATGCGTTTCCCCCTTCCTCTCGCTTGTCAACAGGAAGCCGACCGGCGTCCCCGTCTGTCGTACGTCTGATAACAACCGTCACTGTCGCCCCTCCCGTTGACCAGACACCCGACCCCAGGTCAGCGCTCCGCCGCGCCGCGCCGGTGGGGTGGACCGGCCGTAGGAATGGAGTCGGCTGAACCGACGCCAGCTCTGGCCCGAGGCGGCGGCGGCTTTTAACAAGAATGTCAACATTTAAGCGTTGTTTCCGTTTTTCTAAATAAGGAACTGAGAAGGAAAATGGGTCTGCCACAAAGCCCCCGACTGCATTTCTGTTCATGTCAAGCGTTTAGAGTTTTGAAATAATCCTTATGTAGTGTTAACCCTCCAACTTCACACTAACAGGCGCAGCTCAATATGAATGAGTTAAACAGCCTTTGGTTATAGTCACAACATTCCATAGAGCAGCTCGCTATGTCCACATTAGGGAGCTTTGGCACTTTTTTTTTTTTTTTTTGGCAATGCTATTGTACACATGTGGTGTGTCAAAGAAATCCTTGAGTATCGTGAAACAACGCCGCACTTGGAACCCCACAGAGATTGGAACCCCACAACACTCAGGATGATCGGAGTTACCTATATTTGGAGGAATATAGACAGTAAATGACAAAGTGACAAGTGACAAAAAAGTGAGTGAGAAAAGTGACAAAAACAAGAGGAAAATTCACACACACGAGAAGCACAAAATATAATTACAAAGTGAGTAATAACTAATAAAGTCATTTCTCAATTGTTGTGCCCCAAATGAATTAGAATACAAGGGCTCTGCCACCAGTTAGTGGTATCATAACCCAGGAGTAGGTGTTAAATTGGATAACTACTTTATAGGACATAACTAATCCATTCTGTCAGAGCAGCGCCCTCGTGTGGCCGAACACAGCTGGTGCGTTTGTTTTCATCTTGTTTTATTTTCTCACTGTGGGGTTGAATTCCCTTCTGCGACTTTCCCTGGCAGGCAGCACACACTCACTGCAACAAGGGCACTTCAGAGGCAAGTGCATCGCATATTGTAAAGTGCCGGTGGATAAAACACGATGCGATGATCAGGGATAATAATAATTATGATTTTATGTAAAAAAAAAAAATGGCAGAGTGGCTGTATCAATGTTAATCATATTCATATTTATTTCCCCCCATGTATCTTTATTTATTGCCTTTATCATCACTCTACTGGAGCCTTTTTATTTTGCAGAAAGAACTCTCTGTTACGGGTCAGAGTGTGTGTGTGTGCGTGCGTGCGTGCGTGCGTGCGTGCGTGCGTGTGTGTGTGTGTGCGTGCGTGCGTCTGTGTGTGCATGCGTGTGTGTGTGTGTGTGTGTGTGTGTGTGTGTGTCTGTGTGGCAGCTACTGATGCAGGGGCTGACAGCTGTGTGAGGCGCAGTGACAGTGCCCTGATGGTGCCTCCTCTGTTCTCTGGGAGCCATTTTGTCTTTCTCTGATCTCAGAGTCAGGTCTGCCCCCCACCAGCCAATCACGTCGCAGCTCAGCCTCGCAGAAAACATAGAAACACAAGGTCTAGTCTAATCTCTCTCCCTCTCTCCCTCTCTCCCTCTCACTCTCTCTCTGTCTCGCTCTCTCAGACGCGCACGCGCGCACTCTTCTCCTACTGTGCTTGTGTCCCTCGCTCCCTTCCTCTTTCCCCGCTTATCCGCCTTTGCTTTGCGTCTTTTACTCTTTTGTCGCCTATTTTCCTCCCGTGTTCCACACACATGCTTTGTCACCTTCCTCCTTTTCTTTTCCCGTTAATCCTCCTCCTCTCTCCTCTGCGCACCCACCACCCTCCCTCTCTCCCTTTCTCTCGTGTCACACCAGCCTCTTCAGGCTCCGTTGTTGTGCAACTCGTTTCTAAACAGCTCAGTCTTTGTGCTTTTGGTCTGTTGCCATTTCAGCCGGGGCTGCAGTCTTTACTCATTTTTCTCCAATCAGGGACACCACGTGACTCTCTGCATGAGAGGACACGGTCCCTTCCCCCGTCTCTCTGACTCTCTCACCCTCCCTCTGTCTGTCCTTCCCTCTTTCACCCTCTCACTCCCCGCCGCTCACTTGCTCGCTCGCTCGCCCGCCCGCTCCCTCTCTCTCTCTCTCTCTCTCTCTCTCTCTCTCTCTCTCTCTCTCTCTCTCTCCCCTCATCACCCACTCAGCCAGGCAACATACGCTAGCAATCAGAGAAGTCAAAGCGGGAGGGAGCGGGGGTCGCAGTGGAGAAGGGGAAGGAAGGAGGAAGGAGCAGAGCACGGAACGAGAGCGTGCGCCGTCGGGAAGAGGGAGAGACGGGGGTGGGGGGGGGGGGGGGGGGGGTTAGGGGGAAGAGGAGGAGAAATCGAGCGGAAAGCGCAGCACAGGATGAAGGGGCCGCGCGATGGAGACGCCGGCGGAGCCCGAGCGGACGAGGGCCCGGGCGGGCCGAGAGCCGAGGCTATTTTAAAAGTTGACGCCAAGCACAAAGGGCAAAATGTTTTCGTTCGGAGGAGCGCACGTACACGCGCTGCCGCCTCCTCCACTACGTCCATGAATGCGGTCCGCTCGGCGCGCATACCCGCTCACACCGGCCAGTGTTTATATCATCCACATGTTGAGGCACATGCTGTGTACGTGTACATGCACACACGGACCCACAGACCCCCACGCACGCACACGCACACGCACACGCACGCACACACACACACACACACACACACACACACACACACACACACACACACACACACAAAGGCCCACACAAGTTGGGGGGAGGATCCGTCTTGTGTTGAACATGTCTCCGGAATGTAAACAAGCGAGAATGAGGAAAAAAAGATGTTGAGAGAGGAGGGAAATGCATTGGGAGTCGGTGTCGGGGATACGCCGGGAGTTAGGGAAAAGGGGTACGTTCTCTGTTCAATATGGGCAGCATCTCCCGACCCACTCCGGAATGCTTTGAAATGAGATCTGAAATAATGTGTTCTTTTAAACGGACAAGTCGAAAGTCCGCGGATCTTTTTTTTTCCCTTTTCTTTTCTTTTTTACCCGACTGAACGACTTTTGGACCTTCTAAACGTGAAACGTTGCTTCGAGATGTCATACGTCATACGCCATGTGGGGCAAAAAGTCAGAAAGCAAAGGATTTAAAATGAACTTCCGCAAAAAGTAATAAAGAGAGCGGCTTCGACACTGCAGCCACTGAACAATGTCACGTGTTTTTGTTGTATCAAACAAGATGGCAGGGTTGCCTCCACCCCCGTCTCATGATCTGAAAAGGATCAGGGTCAAACTCAAGAGAAGAGAGTAACAAGCTTGAATAAAAAGGGAGGACTTCAAACACGAGAGGAACAGAAGTGGAACACCCAGGAGAGGAGTCGTACGTCTGTCTGGAAATTTCCATGACCACGTTGATTAAATATGCAATCCGACCGCAAGATAGCAAAGGCCAGTTCTAAACAAATGCACCCACCTCCACGGTGCAGCCTTGTTAAGCAACCAAAGTGACTGTCTGATGACAGGGGTCAGAGATCGGAAAAAAAAGAAAAAACACACACATACACACACACACACACACACACACACGCATGCAATTAAACAAATGCACGTAATGATCTCGCATTCACACTGAACACAGATGCGCTGTGTGTACCAATGCCTTATGTGCTCTGAACAAACTGTACTACACTTACACACACACACACACACACACACACACACACACACACACACACACACACACACACCATCTGATGTGACTCGGGAATTTGTCTGCAAATTTGGATGCGAAACTAAGCACCCTTATGTTTTCATTACAGTGCCAAGATCTTCCTGAATAACAAGCATTCCATACCAGTCCACTTGTGCCGCGTCTAAAGAGTCCATGGGTCTCCTAAACTTTTCGCCCTAAGGAAAAATTTGCCAGCGAGAGGGATTTTTCAAACCACAGATATGGAGCCAGTTAGAGTTTCCATCCCTCTAATAGTTACGGTCGGGCCTGGTACCCGGGTAATCTGATCGCGGATGTGTGGCGGGCTTGATTTCTCCATTAACATCCAAACTGTTTGAGGTTTGACCACAGTTGCCACTGTGGCCTGGCAGAGAGTGAACAAGGGGAGGCCACAAGGGGTGAGACCAGGAAAATGGATGTGCGTGCACACGCACGCACACGCACACACACACACACACACACACACACACACACACACACACACACACACACACACACACACACACACTCCCCTCTTAATCTGTCATGACCCTGATTAGATGTTGAACGTTGTGTTTATATTGAGCATTATATGCATCTACTATGGGAAGTGCAACAAGAGCAGCTGTAGGATTGATGTTCCCCAGGCGTGAGTGACTCTGGTTTACCCTGCCAGCCCACTTCTAGACACTGCTTTTCTGTTACAAAAATTGGGAAGATAAACAAGGGAAGAATAATCTGTTGGCTTTGGAGCAGTTTAACCATGAATGGTCAGCAAAGTGCTCGGGGTGACAGACATGCACTCCTTTGTCACAACAGTCTCAGGGCTGGTTAGTACTCAACCTTCTTACCGAAAGAGTGACGGATGATTGTGGGAATCCAAAGTTGTGAAATAACACATCCAAATATATGCAGAGCAATTTCATGTTTCCCCATAAAGTAGTTTGCACATGGTGCAATGATGTATGTATGATATACGTATGTATGCATGTTTTCCTCTTTTGAGAGGAGAAGGGATCATTGGAAGCTAGTGTATAACTATAACCGTGAATGTTATTATTACATGTGTCTCTCTCAGTTGACCAAGGCCAAATCTCTCCTTCGTACCGTTGGAATGCACCCACTGGCCTTCTGCAGTATGTGAAAGGTTGCTGAAAATCACCTAATACCGCATTTATAACTTCATGCGATAATTTTCATTGCAGTGAAAAAATGATGGATTATAGACATCATCGACTATTTGAGCACATTACACCAATTAAAAGTTCCCCAGCAACAAAATAAAAATGACTGCTACATTTTACGTGGGAAACCAGGCCAACAACAGTCATTCAATAAATTATTTTGCCCTCCGTAACATCTACACCCGACCCCCCTGCACCCTTCTGAGTTATACCTGTTTATCTCCATCCCTGAAGTGAAACATAAGCCCAATATTTGTTGCTAAGTCAGGCCCACAACACGCATTTGACAGTCTAAGCCAGACTCAGCCAGACTTTTTTTCTTTTTTTTTTCTCTCTTTCTCCTATTGCACTAAAACTTTCATCCCTCCATCCCAAGCTTCCCCGGTACACGAGTGAACGCAGCATCTGGTCCTGTGTCGAACCTTTAAAAGAATCCAATATGCCGTCGCCGGGCCTCCGTTTAAACCAAAACCATGAGTCAGAGACAATTATCCTATAACAGCAACAAACCGACAGAGGTATGGAACTAGCATTAGTGATGCCATAGCAACAACTTCATGCCCAGATGTCTCCGCCGGTAACTGCGTGAAGCAAAACAATGGGCTCTTTTTCTTTGCGCTCCCATTCCAACTCTTCAAAATCTCCAAATTAAACAAACACAGACCCACTGGGATCCAGGAGGGGGAAGAAAAAAAACAAACTCTTAGTTGATAGAATAACAAACAAAAAGTCATTATACAAAAAAATAAAAAAAATAAAAAAAATTGTCTCTGCATCCTTCCAGTCATCATGAGGTCAACCTCCCATGAGCCTTTGCAAGCGGAGCCCCGGGGCCCGCGGCACCTCTCCCTGCCCCAGTCACGCCACGGCAGATGCACTCAACGACCAAAATACAGCGGCCAGGAGAGAGTCAGCCGCTCACAACTACCAGCCCCGTTGTCAGCGGCAACCATCAACCGGCGGCAGCTACTTACCGGGACACGCGCAGCCGCCCACGGACATCTTCTCACATGTCTGGTCTGAATCCGAGTAGAATGGTGTTGGCGGCCGTTACCCCTCCACTCCTCCTCGCCACAACCTCTCCTCTCTCTCTCTCCAGTCAATGCTGCTGCTCACATGAGGGTCCGTTATCCCCACGGTTCAAATACACACACTCTCACACACACACACACACACGCGCGCACGCACACACACACGCACACTCAGACAGACAGACAGACAGACACACACACACACACACACACACAGCACTGGGGAGCAACGAGGGAGGGAGAGACTGGGGAGGTGGGGGTGAGTAGAGGAGAGAGGAAGAGAGAGAGCGAGAGAGAGGGAGAGAGAGAGAGAGGGGGGGGGGGGGAGAGGAGGTTAAAAAGAGGAGAGGAGCAGAAGGGATCCTGCGTTCTCTGGTTGTGGCGGTGCACTGTTTGTGAATCACGCCGTGCGCTGTGTGTGAGTCTGCCGTGTGTTGGAGGGAGACGGGATTCTGTTCCTGCCTCTGCTCTGCCCTCACCCTCATCAGCCCTGCAAATTACAGCTCAGGTGGGAGGGGAGAGGGAGAGGGAGAGAGGGAGAGAGGGAGAGAGGGAGAGGGAGAGAGGGAGAGGGAGAGGGAGGAGGGGAGAGAGTGACAGACTGAGTGCCTGTGTGTGTGCAAGGGAGAAAGAGAAAGGGAGAGAGAGAGAGAGAGAGAGAGAGAGAGAGAGAGAGAGAGAGAGAGAGAGAGAGACTGAGTGCCTCCCTGTGCGCAACAGAAAGCCAGAGTGGGAGAGAGGCAGAGAGAGAGAGGGAGAGAGAGAGAGAGAGAGGGAGAGAGAGTGCGCATATATGTGCAAGAGCGAGGGAGGGAGAGAGTGGATTGTCAAAGTGACCTGAGAGGCAGATTTGAGAGAATAACAACCATGTGATGTGGGTCTTTTTTTTTTTTTCCTTTTAAAGATGTAGAGGCTATTTTTCACCACCGCTGTTAGAATGACACACGCATACACAAACAGATATGCACGCTTGCAAGCGCGTGCGCACACACACACATGCAAGTACACGTACGCACACACACACACAAACTCACATACGCGCACGTATACACACAGGACTAAATGATCTTTAGGTGTAGTCGATGAACTGTGTCATAGGGGAGTCTGGTGACAGGTAGTGGGCAAGTGTGTGTGTGTGTGTGTGTGTGCATGTGTGTGTGTGTGTGTGTGTGTGTGTGTGTGTGTGTGTGTGTGTGTGTGTGCGTGGGTGCATGTGTGTGTGTGTGTGTGTGTGTGTGTGTGTGTGTGTGTGTGTGTGTGTGTGTGTGCTGGCGCTGCTGCTAAGTAGCTTGTTACCATCCAGTGAAGGTCTGTTACATGGCAGGGAGGGCAGGGGGAGGGAGAAGGGGAGGAGAGAGGAGGGGGCGATTGACGTGCCTCGGCTCTCGCCCTCTCTCTCTCTCTCTCTCTCTCTCTCTCTCTCTCTCCCTCGCTTCTCTCTCTCCCTCTCTTTCGTTCATTCGCTCTCTCGCTCCGTTAGTCTTTCTGTCTGCAGTGTGTCACATAGTGTTGCTCTCCTGCCTCACTCATCTTTCTCTTTATTCGCCTTTTTATCTCTGTGCCGCCCCCCTCTCCCCATCTCCCCCCCGCTCTCCCCTCTCCCCCGTCCTCCCCCCCTTGTTCTCCCTTTCCCTCGTGCCAAATCAATTCCTTCCTTGTGCGTGAGACGCAGGAGTTGGCCCGTGCGCTTTGAACGGGCGATACAAGCGGAGACGACGGGGGGGGGGGGGGGGGGGGGGTCACCTGTCATGGCCGCAAACCAAACACGCGCACGTACGCGGCCACGACACCCCGGTGGAATTTAACTGTTCAAATTACAATTTTTAAAAAAAGAGGTCATGACCCCGGCTAAACCCCCAAATATAATCGTATTTCTTGACCAATTTCGTCAACCCTCCTCCTCACGCACACGCACGCCAACATGCGCGCAAACAACAAACACCTCTGGCTTTGTACACAACCTTTCATCGTCTGCTCAGCCTTCTGCCAGCGGTGACATCACAGAGTTATGTCGAGCAGCTAAATCATTTTCTCTCTTCATATGCACGGGGGAGGACAAATCCGCATAGATAGCCTCCCCCACATATATATCTACATCCCTCCTTTAAGATACTTGTTCTTTGTGCGTCTCTCTCTCGCTCTCTCTCTCCCTCTCCCCCGCTCCCTTTCTCTCCCCCTCTTACTCATTAGTTAGAATCTCATTTTGACGAGGAGAGTGTTAAGCCAATCAGAGGAAAAGAGCAGAAGCAGGAGGGAGACGGTAAAGAGGAGGGAGAGAAACAGAGGGAGAGAGAGAGAGAGAGAGAGAGAGAGAGGAAGAGAGAGAGAGAGAGAGAGAGAGAGATGGATTGGAGGAGAGAGACAGACAGGTTGCAGTAAGGGGAGGGGAGAAATTGAGAAAGGGAGTGGGGGGCGAGAAAGCGAGCATTTGAGGAAGAGAGGGAAGAAAGGCAAAAGAGGAGGATGGAGGGATGGATGGCTGGATGGATGGCTGGAGGAAGGGAGGGAGGAAGGGAAAGAAAGAGAGAATAAATAGCTCTGGCGCACTCGTCCCCCATTACCCTGGGAGGGCACTGTCGCCATGGCAATGTGGCAGAGAAAGGATAGCACAAGCATGATGAGCCTCCTACACGCGCGCACACACACACACACACACACACATGTACACACACACACACACACACATATGCACACACACACACACACACACATACGCACACACACACAAACACAAACACCATCGCAATCATAGACTAACAGAAGATTGTTCACAAAAGGGAAGTGTAATTCACGTACTGTATTTCGTCCTAATTCAACACAGGTTCACGAAAGGCAGTTTTTGAAAAGACAATATATGCAATGCGTACTTACAGCGTACGCGTTATCATACGTCTGGCAGTGACTGTTTGCGTACACAGACAGCTCGTCAGCTGAAGCTTTCCGGGTACAGTAGAACAACCAGAGGGTCGGAAAGAGCCGGGCGTACGGCACAGATTTTAATTACAAAAAGACAACACAGCACGACAGCGTGAGAGAGGAGAGCAGGAAAATGACAGTTTGCCGCCGCGGCACACTTTAGACAATTTGGATAAGGAGATATGGTCCGTCCATCTCCGAGTGTGCCCGCGCGCGCGTGCGCGGCCTTTATTTGTCTTTCCCGGAGCAAATTTGTTTACATTCATGATTTCAATAGTTGTTGTTGCTATGCCGACCGGCATGGATCCCGCAGTCGGCTGGGATTCCACCTTGTCATTGTGTGGCACCTTGTTTCTGTCCGCGGCGTCTCGGGGAATGAACCGGCCGAGACGTCCTCTTTCCCGCGTTGGCCATGTCAACCTGGTCACATCCATAAAGAACCAAAATGTCCACTTCTATTCACTCGTTCCAGTCTCTCATTTTACCAACACACACGTCGTCATGAACAATCATGAAATTTCACACAAATAAATAATTGTGCTAAACATTTTTTTCATGCCACCATCATATTATAAGCTTATATTAGTTGAATAATAGACTTCCATCTTATAAACAAGATATTTATTTACACTGAATATTGGAACGGAACATAAAAATTCGGGCAGACGGTTAATTGATGAAATGCAACAACTTTGCATTTCACTCGTTGCAACGTTTCTGACATTGGCTTAAAATTCGCCTTCAGCTTGAATGGAAACGTACGGTTGTAAAATCGAAGAATTTGACTTATTTATGGCGATTAGCCCAAATGACTGTGATCGAAGCGATAACAGAGTAATTGGGAAAGCTCCACACAAACACATGCACACACAACATACAGAGATTTACCAATCACCTATCAAAAGAGCGGGTTCACGGCTGCTGCAGAATGTTGAATGTTTGAATTGGTGAACGATTCAAAAAGCCCAGTGAGGGGCCTTTCCTCGGGGAAGAGGTAAAAAGAAGGGAAAGAATATGGTACGAAGATACATTTTGAACCGACGAGAATGTGCCACCCTCGCCGCCACCTCATTGTCGGCGCCCGCTGGTCTTGAGGAGGCCGGCAGAAACGACAGCGGGTGGCTGAGAGGCGTTGTAGGTGCGTACGACACACGGGGGAAGATCCAGTGAATAAAGGAGGCTCGGCTGTGTAAACCCATTGGGTTACGTAAGGCAGGATCTGCATTCTGTTTCTCTGAACTACATTATTGATAGAGGTCTTGTTACAATGCTGTGAGTGTGTGTGTGTGTGTGTGTGTGTGTGTGTGTGTGTACGTGTGTGTGTATTTGTGGGGACGTGACTCCTTCACGCCAGATTGTTTTCTCCGTTCCACTGCTCCGCAGCGGAGAGAGGGAGGTCTCGTTCGGCCCCTCGCGCGTACTCTCCGCTCGCTTTGTCTCGTCCTGTACCTTGTTCTGCTCTCTCCTGCTCTTTTTTTCCCCCCTCTCTCTCCCCGTGTTCAATGTAGCCCTTCTCCCTCCTTTCTCGGGCCCTACGTCTCGCACTAACAGATGTTTTCTGTGCCATGTGGGAGGGAATTCCTCTCCTTCGGCTTTGAGGGCGAGGAAGGAACTTGAAGGAAAGAGAAACCAGACAAGGGCAACAGCAACAGGACTCCTTCTCTGCACAGCCAGCTCCTCTTGCTCCCTCTCAAAGTGCAGCATGTGTGTGTGTGTGTGTGTGTGTGTGTGTGTGTGTGTGTGTGTGTGTGTGTGTGTGTGTGTGTGTGTGTGTGTGTGTGTGTGTGTGTGTGCTTGCGTGTCTGCGTGTGTGTGTGTGTCCCCCGTTTTCCGCGTAGTGGTGGTGTCAGCTTAAAGATCAGAGTGCCTTTGCTTTTTATAACACACTGCTCCCAGTGTCACACTATATCTGAAAGGGAGTAGAAGTGAACTCACTCACATGTGCGGACACACAGTACACATGCACACGCACACACGCACGCACGCGCACGCACGCACGCACGCACACACACACACACACATACACACAAACACACACGTACACAACCGCATGACCGAGTAGCTAACACGACTGGAAGACAAATACAAAACACGGACTTACACGGACTGGTGAGAGAGCCGAAGGATAATGGAATGCACTAATAGGTACACATGCACGCACAAAAGAGCAAGAGAGAGGGGGGGGGGATAGGGAGGGAGACAGGGAGAGAGAGGGGGGGAGAGGGAGAGGGAGAGAGAGAGATGGGGGAGACAGAGAGAGAGAGAGGGGGAGAGAGAGATAGGGAGGGAGACAGAGAGAAAGAGAGGGGGAGAGGGAGAGGGAGAGAGAGAGAGAGAGAGAGAGAGAGAGCGAGAGAGAGAAGGGGGCGATTGACAGGAGCATACCTTAGCCCGTATTCCTCAAGGGTTATTTTAAAATTCAAACATGGCAAAAGAGCACTGTGGGAGTCCTCCGGGTCAAGAGTGAGGGAGTGTGAGGGGCTGAGCGGAGGAGGGAGAATGAGAAAGGAGGTTGGAGAGTTGGGGAGAGGACGTGAACAACAAGGATGCACACACTGCGCAGGCGAACAAGGACACACACACAAACACATGCACGCACACACACACACACACACAAACGTACATACTCAAACAACCCAGAATAAGAGTACAGTGTGGTACTACACCGGCCATGAGGCAATATGTGACTGTATGTACTGTATGTGACAACGAGAGACAATTCTATCCTTTCTCTCTATTTTAGGCCACATTGGATTTCCTCCCAAAATCAGAGTTCAGAGTGGAAAAGGGGGGGGGGGGGGTGTTTGTGTGTGCATGTGTGGCAATGTAATGATGCTGAGGCTGGGTGCTAGATGCTGCAGTAAGGTGACCCACTTACACAGAACACACACACACACACACAGACACACACACGCACGCACACACACAGCTTGAGATGGAGATGCTCTGGCCCCATTTCAGACAGCGAGCGTATTCGGAGATGTGGGAGACGGCGAGAAAGGGGATGAGACAGATGTAGCGGAAGAGGAATAGCAAATTAGGAGAGAAAGACACACTGAGGGTTGGGAAGGCTTGAAGAGGAGGGAAGAGATAAAAAGAAAGGTGGAGATGAGGAGGGAGCGGTTCAGCCGATGTATGGTTATTGACTTTCAGTGGCATTCGTCCAAACAGGGCCCACTCCGCGATTACGCATTGAGGAGCTTATGGGGAAGCGATGAAGCACAGCGGTTCTAAAATTCTTCAACATCCTCAGTTTCCTCTGATCAGAAATGACAGTGTAACAACTTGGTATATTTAGCACAATATAAAAAAAACAGACCTGTCCGAGCCTTTTTCAGGCGCATGTATTAGCAGCAAAAATACAATAAGAACTGTGAGAAATGATGACCAGAACTTTTGGGGAATGTATACAGCATCACCATCTAGTGGGGAAAATCCATCATCACTTGCTCTTTTTGGCTCCTTGGCTTTGAGAAGAATTTTTCTCCATCCACTTATCAACAATCAGCATCACACGTTTGAATTTTCTGATCTTCTCATCTGGTATATTGCCACACATGTGTTGTTGTAGGTTTTATACCGGGCGACGATGAATGTTTCCACGAGGATGGGGTTCATGTAAAACATGTGCCCCGCCCGGAGGTTCAGTGCAAGAAACGCAACCAGAACCACGTCACCTGCACAAAACATGCATCACAAATAAATGCTCACAGCCGATACTGCAGAAAAGATTTGGTAACACCGGCTCCAAAACACGTCGCTTTGCTGATCACCCCAAACACCCACAACCAGCCTGAGCACTTGTTTGTAAAACTGATAATTGACTGCAGCAGGAGAAAAGCAGTTTTACCCGGCGTCTGCAGACAGGCGGTCGGGAAAACCACTTGCTGTTGGTTTTGTGGAGCCCATTATCCATTCCTTTCGCATTTTTCAGGTCGAAGGAGCAAACAGCTTAAGCAGACTGTGCAGAAAGTGTTTGTAACTTAGAGTTGCACCCGGCCAAAGCACTTACACAGTTCCTGGAGGATAAGAAAGGAAAAAAAAAAAAAGCCTCAAAATTCTTGAAAGAGTATCTGTACTTCCCTCTTTCTGTCTGAAATGAATAAGGAGAGATAGCCGTTTGGCCGGACCTGATTTCCAAGTGCCTATGGTTTACTGCAGGGACTCCCTAACTGGGGTCACTGGGGTATCCCTTGGAAGGGGATCCATAACAAATCGTATCGTATTTTTTTAATCAGACATGCAGGCAGTTTATTATAGACACAGAAAGCGTGTACGCCTGCGCGTCTGCTTATTTGTATTTCCACGGCTAAATTCTAACTAAAGACGTTTACAAATGATTCCAAAAGCGGGCTTCCAGAGCAGCGTAGGGCGGGGCAGCGTGCACGGACGACTTAACAACGCAAAACAGGACGGTGGACTTGGTCTCGGCGCCTTTCCGCCTCCTCCATGTTGTTCGTGTTGACGTCAGACACCAGGCGGCGCCGCTGACGTTTACGTTCGCGGCGTGACCCCCTTCGCACCTGACTCGACACCGCTGCGCTTTGAGGAAGACGTGACGCCGCTATTATAACCATTATAAAACAACGTTCTTGAAATGAGCCCGTCCCCCGTGTACACGAGAACGGTCAAACGAAATAACTGAAATTAAAATAAATATATATTTATTATTGGATTGTGAAGGTGCATGCCCCCCCCCCCTGGTTTGTGTATCCTCGGAATTCAAGACAGCGTTATTCTAAACGACACTCGTTACGACCAGTTGCGTGGCGATGCATAACTGACCGCGGGTCGGTTTCCCCAACATCCTGTTCGCGTTGAGGCCGCCGTTGGGGTCCCACGCAGCAAACTGACCCCAGATCAGCCTTCCGCCCGTGGAGCCGGCGACCACGTGCCTCCGCCTGTCAGCGCTCCACGTGCTGCACTCCAAGATGGCGGCGCGGTGGCCGGGGAAAGAGAAGGCTTTAAATGCCGGCAACAGCGAGTTTATGGTCAACAGCGCACTCAACGAGGTACCTATTTGATGGATGTCGAATGCTCTGCTGTGTTAGACGAACCTCGGTGGCTTCCGTGTGCAGTCCGTGTTTTTTTTTGGCCAGCGTGCGGCGGCCACATGTACGCGTAGTGACACGTGGCTAGCAAGCGGCTAGTAGTACTACCACCACGTTGTTAGTTGTGGAGTTGGCCAATGGGTCGTTCTTCCGCCGGGCGCGGACTGGAGTGAATAAACGTTCGACTGTTTTTAATACCGCAACCTTTCGCAGTACGACCCCCAGCTTGATGGGGTACGCGGATCGTGTCCAAAAGCAGCCTTTCCTACTTGGAACACTATGTTCTTACGCGGTGGCGTCAGGCGCAGACGCCGAAGTCGACGCTCTGCCCTCAATTCAACTGTTGTCAGTCGGGATTAACAAAATGAAAAAATAAATAAAAATCGTCGCACGCTTATTATTTTCAGCGGCCAACGTGGTCACGAGTACACGGTGTCCACGTTGTGGGGGAAATGCCACCGGAGCTTTGTTTTAACGCAGATCCGCCCCAAAACATGGTTTCCAAGTCTCTTAGAGCCACACGACAGGATTCGGGCCTGGCAGGATGTTCAGTCGTGCCCCGATTTACTGCCCCACCTTCCTACTTAATGTCTAAAGATGATAAAATAACAATATACAATATCTGCAATATGGTCATACAGGATAAACTACTTAACAATAAAAACCTCTGTAAAACCTCGCCCTTTGTCAAAAGTAGAAAATTGTGCAAGTTGTTATAACAGTGTGTAGTACATATGATATTGATATCTGTTGTGACCTATGACGTTACTGTTATGTGACGTTCAAATTTCCTTGTAAGTTTTCCTTGCATTTGCAGACGTGCTTATCCAAGTCTTGACAAAATGTTTTATATATTAGGTTATATATATATGATGCTTTTTGGTCCAGCATAAAAATGTCTTTGATTAGGACATTTATCCTGCTTTTTAACCCCCAATATTACTGCTTTTGGTAAGAACATGGTCTGTGACACCATTTTTAATAGGTCCTTTGTTAAAAAATGAAACAATTTAAACGTTTAGCCAAGTGTACATTTGATTGGAATATCTATTCTGTATGAATGTGCATTATTCCCATTCATGCTGAGAAGTATCCAGAAGAACACACAGTCATGTCACGTCAGTGTCCTCCCATGTGGACACGCCCAGGGAGAGGCTAACGTCTCCTTACGCTGTCACTGCATGAAACAAATGATCTCAGAGTTGGGTCCGTGATGTGCACAGCTTTGTTACTCTTGAATAATTATGTTTTGCTCTAATCAAGTCGAGTGCATTAAATGCAATGGATGTGTTCTCTATCCCTCTCTTTCGTTCATGAGCAGCTCGACTTGAGCAAAGCCGTCCTGGATGGAGTGATGATAAATACACAGGACTGCATGGACCAGTCTATCCTGTCCATCTTTCAAGATTCAGCTGGTGCAACCGAGGTCAGAACAACATACAGCTTGGTATCATCAGCTCATTTGATCACCACTTAACCCACACAGCGACAAGAAAAGGCAGAAAACACTAACACAGGCCTTTAAGAAAGCAACAGGCCGAGCCAGCTTTGCTGTCAGACTGGGACTGTCATAACAGCAGACATTTCATATCCCCTGGCAATGATAGCCACACACCAGTGCAAGTACATTATTAAAAAAAAAAAATAGTTAGCTATATAATAGTGACAATAATATTAAAGTTATAATAGCAGCCATTTATCTGTTTATCTTGTAAAATGTCAGAATTTTGCATTTCACATTTTCATGCCGTTCGGTGCTTGATGTTGATACAGTTTTTCTCTCGATTCCAGGCTCAAGATAAGAGTGACATTGAGGAAGAGAGTGAGTCGTCTTTGCTGACAGCGCTGACAGAGATACTTGACAGTGTAGAAGATGATGAAGGGACACTGTCTCCCTTTGACACGTTGCCTGACTCTCACCTCCTCACGAACCAGAAACACAGAAACTGTTCTCCGGTAGGTGCACGCATTGTTCATAATAGCATTGATTATTCCTCATGGGTGGTTTTTTTTTTAATACTCATATAGAAACTGTAACCTGTACCTATAATATTGCTTGAAATGTTCCACTTTCCCTAGGATAAATAATATCTAAAAAATGATTTGTATGATGTGTCATAACTCAGACATAATAACATATAACCCTCCCTCAGCATCTATTTCAAGGTCAATTTTCTGTTTCATTTCAGTTACGGAAGCTGTTGGGTGTGGCTGGAGCTCAAACTGTCCAAAACCCAGTGAGCCAATCTGCCTTAAAACAGGTATGAACCCTCACTCTATCCAAGTGTTGTCTACAAATAAAGAGAAGATGTATTCTCATTTTTATGAAGGCCCATGCATTTACCCACAGACTATAACTTTGGCGCTACATACCGTGAGTTGGATTTTAGAAACATTTATTTTTCTCTTTCAGGAGGAAACTATGGCCGACGGACTGGTAAGGTCTCAACTCAAATCGACACATGTGGTCTTCACTCAACCAAGCGATGGGCATGAGAGTTCCAAGAGTAAAGGAGAGGGCAACACCCTGCCACTGGGCGTCAAGAAAGCCAGTCAGAAGTCACTGTGCTCCACAAACTCACTCATACATCAGAGGATGGAGACGGAAATAGAGGTTTTCACCTCAACATCTCTGGTCAACCTTGTGAAGCTCATGCACCCATATTGCCTCCAGCTGTGCCTTGAGGAAGAGGCGACAGGCTGGTCAAGTGTGTCCAGACAAACCGCCTCATCTAAATTGAACGTGGACCACACGTTACCCTGCCTGGGAGAGATTTGGAAATATGAGAAACCCTCAGGAGACAGCGACGAAGAGATAGACGTCGATGTGACTGACGATGAGACCAAGGGAGAGTTGTTAGGAGATGAAAGTAACGGGCAGAAGGTTAAAGCTGAGGGCACGCAGCTAAAGAGTGTGCTGGTGAATGGGAATACATCCAGAAATTGCTCATTGAAGGAGAGGAAAAGGGTGAGCTTTGGCTCGATTCAGGTGGTAAACTTTGACGAGCCTCCAGGAGAGGTGGCCGATCAAAACAAGTTGATGAATGAAGCAAAGAGACAGACAAGTGAAATTGCGCTTTCAGTTCCAACCAAGAGCACCAAGACCCCTGAAGATCCAACTTTGACAGAGCTGGAGTCCCTCACAGCACCACCTTCTCAAACCGGCGGCAACAACGCGGACATTACTGACGCTGCGTTTGCCGTGCTGTCTAAGGGTGAGACCAAACCGAAACCCCTCAGCCTCCAACAGTACAGGCAGCTGCGCCAGAAGAGGCAGCCCCTGGTGGAAAACCAGGGAAATAACACCACCAAGTGGCCCTGTCTTTCTGAAGTGCCCAAAGAGCTGTCTCCCATCCTCTGTTTACAAGGACCAAAGACAACACACCACAATGCAATTACCCTCAGTGACAGTAACTGTAGTAGATCTAAAACTACCAGTCAGCAGACTTTATCATCCCGCGGCACTCTGCCGCCTGGGCCTCACTCGGTGGAGGCTAAACCGTCGAATCCCGCACGTCAAAGCCGCTTGAAGCGCTCAAGGACCGAATCCAAAACAATCTCACCCGTCCCAGTCGTCGCCGTTCCTCAGAGCAGGACGAGCCCAGCCAAGAAACCCATGATGCTGAATAGCGATCCTCCCAATCCGGTTCTACTGCCCCAGCCTGTCGCCAAAACAGACAGGATCAAGCCTGCTTCGTTACTCGCCGCCACCAAGTGTTTCCCGGAGACAAAGCCAAGAGAGGTGCATCACGACGGGAACACTAACCTCAAAACCACTAACCTGCTTCAAGAGATTCCGAAGCGACAAGTTCAAAGAGAGGCACCATCACAAGAGCCAAAGTCCGAATTATTATTACTTAACCACGATCCTGACTCTGAGAACCTTCAGGCAACCAAAAGTGAAGTCTCGAAACGACCATCGAATAACAAACTTCCACTGTCTCAGTCTCAACCGCAGTACCCTACCACAACACAGACTGAACTTATTGAGAAACAACCCTCTCAGGAATCCATCCAGAACTCAACGACAAAAACAGAGCCTTTCCCAAAGATTCCTCAATCCTTAAATCCAGATCTGACACAACATTCGTCGCAACATCCCACTTGGCAAACTGACCCTGTTAACATTCCCACCCCATTGGAGAATGAGCCTACAGGGACACCCCTTTGTTTCCCTTCCTCTGAGGAACTTCAAGCATCCTCTCAAATTGACTTCAGCGAGTCGACCCCGATGGGTGACTCAGGTGCGCTGTTTCCCTTCATCCGTTTATGACGTCTGAATTATTAAAAGCAAAATTCATTTTTTTTCAACAATCTTCTCTTGCCATCACTCTTTCAGGAATAGAAGCCTCTGACCTGACAAGCCTCCTGGAGCAGTTTGAGGAAACACAAGGTGAGTGCTGAGTAACATAGTCTCTGCATTCCTACTACACTGTAGTAGGAATACAGATTATAGTGCCAGGCTCTCTGCAGGTTGCTAGCATGACCAATTGCAAGCGTTTCTCTTTTGTCGTTTTTCAGCCAAAGTAGAGACCAAGTGTGAGCTGCAAGCCACACCAGAGAACATCCCCGGAGGCTGTGTTTCTCCGAACTTCCAGACACACTTGAGCCTGGGCAGAGCTCAAGAGATCCAAGGTCAGGGATCTTTCAGCACCTCAGAGATGCTCGGGAGGGCAAAAGACCTCACAATCCTGCAACCTCATCGAACGGTGGTATCTAAAGGCGTTCCAGAACCTCTTGGCACTGAAATAATTCTCAGCACTCAGGACCGTACTCAAGCTAAACAGCAGCGGACACTTTCTCCTTTGTCACCTCAGAGGAAACAACCGGCAAAACTCAGACTTCCGTCACCCAGAGCCATTCAAATCATAGACCCCCAGCCTCTACCTTTCAAGAAGACGCAGCCCAGCCTCTCCAAGCCTCTCGTGACCCCTGCTTATTCCCGGGTGGCTTCCTGCACGTCCGTGTTCTCTGACCATGACTATTGTATACCTCAGGACCCTTCAGTCAGTGCGACGACGTGTAGAAACCCTCAAACGTCCACTCACATGGATGACTCTTACCTCACAAATAAAACGCAGCCGACTACCCACAACGCGAGTGTTACGACTATCTGCAAAAGCCACGACGCGCCCTGCGCAGCCAACGCCACCTCAAGACTCAGTGACCAAAGGACATGTTCAGAGACAAAGCTTCCCACGGACCCAGACGGTTCCCTGCCCGGACAGGAGTACTGTTCTTCAAATGGTAAAGTCGAGGACACGCCACCGCTATGCATTCTTGCCACTCCTCCCCCCAGCCCTCCCGACCGCGGAAGGGAGAAGACGGTAACGAGGAGATACCAGAGGTCCCATCACTCGAGATCCAGTTCTGCTTCCTCGTCTTCCTCCAGCTGCTCCAGCTCTCCCTCTCCCTCGCCAAAAAGGCAAAGGTAACATTCAGTCCTCCATTTCCCCCCTAACTAGCTCATTATCGTTGCATCGTGCATTAGTCGTCCTCCAACCTGTCTGTTTCACAGGTTCCGTCCCGAGCGTTCAGAAAGCAGCTCCAGTTCGTCATCGGGATCCTGTTCTCGCTCCGTCTCTTGCTCACCTCCGCGGCGATACAGGTTCTCTTACTCCAGGTCACGGTCGAGCAGGTCGAGATCCAGGTCTTGGTCCCAGTCCAGGTCGCGGTCCAGGTCCCCGTCCCCTCAGAGTCGTCAGAGGCGTTGGAGAGATGTTTACAGGTCGGTTGATTTTATTTATTTTTTTCGTTCAAGTAGAAATGTGGAAATGCATGTAGTGTGCCTTTATCTCTCTTACTCCCTGGCTCCATTGAGAGGTACAGCGTGTCAGTTGCTGATATCAGTCTTCTTGTCCGCCCCCCCCCCCCCCACCGTAACCTTTTATCAAACTCAAGCAAAGAGACCAGGAGGCGCAGGAGACAGCAGGAGATCAGGATTCAAAAACTAAAAGCCATCGTGAGTATGAGCGATATTTGAACAGGTTGCGCTGTTTTGGTTACCCCTGATTCGTTGATTAAGTATTTATCCCCGCACAGGATGAGCGCAGGGTGGTGTATGTGGGCCGTATTCGGAGATCTATGAAGCACGACGAGCTGAGGGAACGCTTTTCTCTGTTCGGAGAGGTGGAATGTGTCTCGCTTCACTTCAGGGACAAAATGTGAGTATGCTGGGACGGAACTGTTTATGAAATGCCTTGAGTGTTGTGTTGGCCGTCAACACTCATGTCCCGCATCTCTCGGTGCCCATAGCGACAGCTACGGCTTTGTCACTTTCTACGACATGAAGGACGCTTTTGCAGCCATTGAGAACGGCAGCAAGCTGAGGAGGCCTGATGAGCTGCCGTTTGACATTTGTTTCGGTGGGAGGCGACAGTTCTGCAAGACTCACTACGCTGATCTGGGTGAGATCAAGAGCTTTAGTAGCCAGCATAATAAGCCTGAGAGATCAGCTGAGTAAAGTGTTACGAACCAGAAATGTCACCACCGTGCCACTTTTACCTCATTTAAGTAAATACTTCATAGCAGCCATGTTGAATCTATGTTGATTTAAAAATGACAGTAAACCTGTTCTTTTTCTGTCCTCCTTAGATTCTAGCAGAGATGTAGATTCGTCACCCGCTCATAACAAGTTTGAAGACCTGGACTTTGATTCTTTGCTGAAGCAAGCCCAGAAAGGAATTAAGATGTAGCAGAAAAGTTGTATCCTTAGCACCGTATGTTGGAGGTGCGAAAGAAACGGAGCAACTAAGAGACCTCAGACCTTTGTCTATTCTTTGTAGCGCTCTACTGCATATATGCACTCTTAGACCCTGTTCACACCTGGCATTTAAATGCAACCGGTCCGCTCTAAATACAGGTGGCGACTTCATGAATCATCATGAATTTGATATTCAAGTCTTTCATCAGTTCGTTTTTTTTTATCCGTCCATGCACTTAAAGGGGGCCTATTAATCTCCTTTTCAACAAGTTTATATAGGTCTCTGAGGTCCCCAGAACATGCCTTTTTACTTTTTTGCTTAAAATACCACTCTGGATTATGCATTCTAACCAGTCTAACATGCCTCTAATGTCCTATTCCAGGACGCTCTGTTTAGGCCCCTAGTTCTGTGAGCCGATGGGCTTTGAGCATTACTTCAGGGTTCCGTTGTATCAAGTCAGTAAACTTTCACTGATTTCACCTCATCAGTCCACCAAAATTTCTGAACAAATTTAAAGCAAGAAATAAGCATTCCAGTTGCACAATCTTCAGTCTATTAGTTGTACAAGTTTGTTCAGACTTTCGTGTCCGGGCTCCAAGCTTGTGGGGGACACCGCACCGGGACAGCGAACGCAGGGATTTTTTGTTTCATGTGAACGTCGGAAAATAAAATAAATACATATATGATAAAAACACAATTTTCAATAGTTTTGTGTGGAGAAACGCACAGCGGATCACGCGCCGCAGTCTACAGTCTTAACAACTGTATACTTTCTTTTATTTATTTATTTTTTAGAAAGAAACACACAGCAGAATTACTTTTAAATACATTTCCATTGTCGAGTTTCTTCTCTGACAGGTATTGGTATTAATTCCTCTTTCTTTGAAAAGATTTGTGCTGGTCTTTCAGCCAGCAGAGCACTTCCCAGGGCGCTTGTTATTCTCCAGCCGTGGGTGGAGTTACTCAGATGGAGGGAGGTTCTAATTCTACTGAGGCACCGAGTGACGTAGGAGAGGGCTGCAAATCTGTCGTCCTTTGAAAATAACACAACGCTCTCTTCAGGCCACTTGGAAGGAAAGGGTTATTGGTTACATTGCCAATTTTAAATGTTGTCAGTAAAAATGTTCAGTTTGTGGTCAGTGAAAATGAAAATTTAAGGTTGTGAACTCAGGGGTAGTACGTGTTGATTGCTAAGAAACTGCAAATTGACTCAAAAATAAGCTGATTTAACAATGTCCATCCTACTTTATATTAGGATTGAGACAAAGTCAATTTGATGATTCACAGCCGTATATGAGGACACTTCCAAATAAATGCAGGAAACCTACTCGAGCGGAATGTGGCAGCAATGCCAAAACATTAACTTTAGGTCACTTTAGTTGGAATGCTCGTTGAATTGCCTTTGTGTATGAAACGTCCTCTACAAATAAACTTAGAGTAAGGACAACAGTGCAGTTATTTTCTTATTAAGCTGCGAAAGACAAGTGACTAATTTCAGACATGATCATGGTGTGACTGCAATCCATTTCAGACTCAGATATATAGAATTCAGATATATCCCGATACATGATGCCAGGCCTGAATGGGGTCCCATTTTTATTTTATTTCCTTTTTCACTTCACAATGCATGCAAAAATGTAAATATTTACAAATGTGTTATACAATGAATTGAATTAATTGTTATTGTTCATCATAAGTTTTGTATTTGTATTTTGGGAGGGGTTTAGTGTTTTCCATGATTTGGTATGGAACTTACCAACTTACACATGGGAGTTTTGCAAAAACCTGTTTAATAAACCGTCTATAAACCAAATGTTGTTTGGAGTGAGGTCATGAATACACTGAGAAGAGATGTGAATGAGGGTGCCCTATCATTTGGAAAATCTGACAATGTCTTATTGGATTTAAGAATGGATATGTGATAAATCAGTAGTTTCCTTAAACATTTCTGAAGCTTTCATTGAGGTCTTGTGGATTTCTATAACCTGATTATAGTAGAAATAGTTTTGTTTATGAATAGGATTACTGAGCTTTATTTAAACCTGTGAAAAAGCTGAGCTCATATCCTCATTCACAGAATTACTTGGGAATTGACATTAGAACATTTTGTCACAGCTAAGAGCACAGTGCCATTGGAGAGCCATTAATGTATTATTTGAATATTTGTTGAAAGGTTTTAACTT
>NC_137191.1:12247564-12332564 GCF_960531495.2 Zeus faber
GGGCAGAACCCTCCAAGCCATGTCGGACCCGGGCGTAACCGCTGCATCCGAACCCAGCACGAAGCGCTTCATCAGCGGGGTGGTAGAAGGTAACCAACGGTCGTTACGTCTCACCTACATCTGTTTATTTGAGGAAAAAACTGTTTTTTTTGGTTTAATGTCTATTGCCATTGTCTATTTGCAGTTCATTTTTAGGTTTATTGCATATTGTCAATTTATATTTGATAAAATATTTATTTTATTTTATTTATTTATTTTTTATTATTTTTTTTATTTAATTTACACAATATATGTACAGAATATAATTATTATGATTATTATGATTATCAATATTATTATTACTACTACTATTATTTTTATTTTATCTTTTAGCATATATTTTAGAAAATATGTATTGAATTTACGTGTTTTATTGATTGGTGTTCTAAAATACTTATTACAGTGCTAATTGTACAGACTGACGCTTAGAAGGAAAACTATTGAGGTGAGAACTTTTATTGGTTCTTGATGCAGGTTTTTATGGCCGACCATGGACTATGGAGCAAAGGACAGAACTGTTCAAAAGGTAATGGGACAAATCAGACGTGTAAACCAGAGGTAATGTTACTTATGGAAAATCACAGCCGGTTAAGTTGTGTGTAACCTACAGCACAATCAATGGTGTGATGGGGGGCATGTCGTTTTCGATTCAAAACAGTTGTTAGCAGCCGTCAACATTTTTTGCTCGCTGGTGCTGTGTTTTTTAGGGAACAGAAGTGGGGATTAAACACCTACCTGTATGCCCCCAAGGATGACTACAAACACAGAATGTACTGGAGGGACCTCTACTCCAACCGAGAAGCGGGTTAGTCTCACGTCAGCGTGCCTGAGATGAACCTTCAACCCCGTCGTAAAAAAAACTCATGCGCATGCAGACACACACTCACCGTTTTATTAAAGGTGATTTTCTAGATTAGAGATGAGTATTGATTTGCACTTTCATCTTTGGCCCATTTAAGGGCCGTACTTCTGGCTTTCCTAGAACCGCTGCACTTGCGTTGTACTAAAGTGTGCACGCTGCGTGTGTGGAAGGGCCTTCTTCAGCGGCAGAGCAGGGTGACTTCTACTTCTGCTGCCAACTGTGATTGTTTGGTGGCATTGAAGCTTTTATCCCGTGGATTCCTGCTGGGGCCAATAAAGTCTTTGACGTTGATTCCAGTGAAATAAGTCGTTTTATCGTTCCCTTTTTCGTTGTGTAGACCAGCTGATAGCGTTGATATCCAAAGCCAAAGAGCATGAGGTTGAGTTCATCTACGCCATCTCGCCGGGCCTGGACATCACCTTTTCCAACCCCAAAGAGGTCGCCACCCTCAAGAGGAAGCTGGATCAGGTAGGACTGAGTGTACATATAAAAAGGGCGGAGTTGACGAGAGAACTTAAGTCAAGTTATCTCGTCAACTCAAGTCAACACTTGAGTTAACTTAATGTCGACCTAATTAAACCTTGATGGTCTCAAAGGTTTTTATTTTGGAAACCACGTATACGGAGTATAAGTCATGGGGACTTAGAACGCCACATGAATAAATAACTTTCAAGAAGCACAAAACAGCACAGACGTTGTATGGGTGTTAGATTACTGCTGTATACGGATATTCATTGAGATATTAGGCTCAAACTAAATGTCACTGATAACTCCTACGCCCATCACCCACTCACCCCCACCCCATCGCTTCTCCAGGTCAAGGAGTTTGGCTGCAAGTCGTTCTCTTTACTGTTCGACGACATTGAAACCGAGATGTGCCCAGCTGACAAACAGGCGTTCAGCTCCTTTGCTCATGCCCAGGTGGCCATCACAAATGAAGTGTATAAGCACCTGGGAGAACCCGAGACCTTTCTCTTCTGTCCCACAGGTCAGCAAATACAGTTGAGTTCAGACTTTTCTTAAAAAAAAAACCCAGAATGCACTTTGTTTATTTGCTAACTGTTCGTTTTCTATGCGCCTGCAAAGCTTTAAATTCCAAACCGTACGCACATTTTTTTTTTTCTTTGTTTTGTCTCGTTTCGGCTGTTATGGTTCTCAATCGCCTTCACATAAAAATGTCCCGGTCCTCCAGATTACTGCGCTGCGTTCTGCACTCCCAGTGTCTCCCAGTCTTCCTATCTCCACACCGTGGGAGACAGTCTCCTTCCTGGGGTGGATGTGCTGTGGACTGGTAGGAATGCACCATTGCTCTTCTCTGACCGGCTGCTTGGATGACTTCATATTCTGTGCATAACAGAAGGCAGCAGGTTTTATTCTGTGTGTAATGTAATGTTCCTGTTGACTCCCCATAGGCCGATTTGCATAACTGGAATGTTGTTTTTTTTTCTCCTTCAGGTCCCAAGGTTGTGTCCCATGTTATTTCTGTGGAGTCTATAGAGGAAGTGTCCTCTGTCCTGAAGAGGCCACCAGTCATCTGGGACAATATCCACGCCAATGACTATGACCCTCAAAGGATTTTTCTTGGGCCTTATAAGGTAAATATCTGCCTGTTAAGCTTTTTTACTCACTTAACAAATATCTCAGATTTACATCCGTATAGGGATTGGATGCATTTATCACCCCCCCCCCCACAGCGCTTTCAAGTGCTCTTATTGTTTGCGCTACGGTCGCAAAGACAACCGGATCGCTTTACGTTTTCCTCGAGCCAAGTTCTGTGTAAGGAATGCCTAGCTGCCAACCCTCCCATTTTTCTCGTGATTTTCCTGCATTTTTTTTCCCCCTTTTTCCCCTCTGTCCTTCTCGTTTTTTTATTTTCCCGGAATTTTAACCTTTCAAGAAAAACAACAAAAAAAAAAACGATTGGCTGCGCCGCCGACCTCCGCTGTTACGTCTCCGCTGGTGAGGGGAGAAAAACGAGCGCGCGTTCACACACACACTTGCACTTTGCCCCTGCCTGGCACGTAACATTGTGATCGACCCTGATCCTCTGTGCGTCCCCTCCTGTTCCCCGTTTCTCCAAACAAAACCAATAATGTTTTTGTAAAGTGGTTTTTTTTTTTGTGTGTTTTTTTTATTGTAGGTGTATTTATTGTAATAAAAAAAAATAAATCACTTCATCAGTCACTCTCTTAACCCCCCCCCCCGTGCCGCAGTAGTTGACGCACTTCCTTTGTGCCATGAATCCATCCTTCATTTTTGCGTTAGATCGTACTTGGCGGCAGTCCGTAGTGAAATGGAGGCTTATAAGGAACCAATCTAAACGCTGATGGTGTCATTATTGTACAGCCATTACACTGTGCTATAAGCATTAACTTCACAATGAGAAGTAAAAGCAGAAACGTTGTCTATTGCCCCTTCAATGTCGATTACAAACATTTAACTCGTTCATCTTCTTTCTTCAAGGATCGTCCTTCCGACCTAATTCCAAAACTAAAGGGGGTGCTCACTAACCCTAACTGTGAGTTCCATCCAAACTTTGTGGCCATCCACACAATGGCGGCATGGTGCAAGGCCATGGCTGAAGAAGGACAGAGGGATGTGGAGATGAGTAAGTATTTACATTTTCTACCGCGTATCCGATGCATTTTTAAGGAACCCTCCCTTACATGAATACTTGTACTGTTGGCACAAATCAAGAACGGCGTCTTAACATTTAATCACTCTACTATATTAAAGCACCCTTTACCCGTCTCCTTTACCATAGGTGATGAGGAGCAAGACCACTGCTACAGTCCCCAGAAAGCCTTGACTCAGGCCCTCACTGATTGGTTGCAGGAGTTCCTCAACACAGACCAACCTACAGGTACGACGACCACATCTCGACAATCTATACAGAATACAATGTAACGGGTGGCTCGCACCATTTGTACAAGTCAGAACATTTGTTAATTTTTTTATATATATATATTTTTTTTTTAAATAAAAAATTTGATGCATGGTTATGCTCTTTGACCACTCCGTCCAGGAACATGCCGTCCTCCCACTCGCCTGAAGAAAGAGTCTTCAGATGAGGAGCCCATGCAGACGGATGTGGGGGAGAGCTCCTATGTTCCCGGGCCCGGGGAGAACCCGCTCTACACAGCTGAGCCCCTGACTCTGGTCGACCTGAACCTGTTGTCTGAACTTTTCTACCTCCCCTACGAACACGGGCCGACGGCCAGAACCATGCTGCAGGAGCTGGACTGGCTCAAGAACCACAGAGAGGCTGCTGCGGCGGAGACAGACACGGTATTATGGTGTATTATAATATCCCAGTGCATGCCTGTTCGGAACAGGCTGCACTGTGGACATGAGTGACTCAGCCGCAGAGGCAGCGCATGCCCGTTAAGAGATAAGCGAAAGGACATACAGACAAACAGACAGGCAGACAGACAGACAGACAGACAGATTCCTTCCTTTATGAGTGCGGACGTAAGTGACTCAGTCGCAGAGCCCTGAAGCCCCGCCCCACTGCTGCAAAGAGCTGAGCGGCTGGCTGTACGCTTGTTGTTTATTAATATTACACGTGTCGCATGTCCAAATTGAGCCAAATTCGACACTGCGCATCCCCGGGTCTCCAGCGATACACCCGCCAAGTGGGAAGTAGATCAGACGAACGGATCAACGAAGGACACACAGACATAGAGATTTCTTCCTTCATAGTTCGATATTATTACAGTATATGCCAAAGCCCTCTTTCAAAATATTTACAATTGCAATGCTTCCTTTTCTGTGTCCGTTTCGTCGCCGGTCGTTTTCTCAGACGGCGGAGTGGCGTTCGAGAGCACAGCACTTTGATGAGATGTGCGAAGCCGTTGTGCAGATGTTCAATCGCTTGTCAAACGCACCCAACCGCCGCATCCTCTACGACCTCTACGATTACATCTGTGACATCAAGAGCGGCGTTGGTCTGGCTCGCGCATACGTGAAAACACTAGGCAAGAAAGATGGGATCGTTGGGCACGAAAATGCACGTCAAACAGCCCGCGCAGACCGGTTCATAACGGCGTGGTGTGCCTCCTCTCCACAGGGGGTCGTGGTCCACCCTCAGCCCAGCTGATGAACAACGATCCGGAGCCCTGGGGATTCAGAGGAGGGCTTTCTGGAGAGTTTCAGGTAGAACCTAGTCAAACCTTTTTATATATTTATTTTTTTATTTTTTATTTTATTTTTTAAAATACTCAGACAAAAGTGGTAAATTCTTCCTTAATTCTTAAGTAATGACTTTCTCCGCACACTACATAGTATAATGAATGGACCTCTCAAAGTACCCACCATATATATTTCACAGATTGAAGCAAATCCAATCACATTTCTAAAGTTTTCTCTAACCCATCGGCAGTTTGTATTTCATTAATTGCAGAGGAACATTTTATGTGGTTAAGTACACATCTAGAAACACCATGGCCATTTATTTGTACTTGTAGAGAATGCTGCCTTGCCATGGAAACAGGGATCTCTTCCGACACCCTCCCATGTCAACTGTCTACTCCATACGGCCTTATTGCCCCGAGGACAAGGTAGGCCAGAATATATTTATTTGACAAGTTGAACTACTGAGATTCAGCTGAGTATCGTGAAACATTGTGTGCCACCCGTGCGACTTTCCTTTGTAGATGGAAGTTCAGAGGATTTTCAGGGAGATGCAACGAGACGGAGAGGGCAAAGTTCCCACAACGGCACAGCCTCTTATCAGTGATGGGTACGATTTTTATTTTATTTTTTTATACTTTGTCTTTTTATACTTCATTACTAACGTCATCTCTATCTCCACCAGCCTATCAGCAGGTGAGCTGCCTCCTTCCGCTCACTGTGCTCTCGTGCTCGAGGATGAAATGGGGGTGTGTGGCTTTGCACTGGGCCTCACCGATGCCTCGCAGGCTGCTGCCAAGATTCAGGTGAGTGAGTGAGTGGGTGTGGACGTAACCCCGACTGAGTTGGAACACGGCAGTCACAATGAAATGGAATCATTCGGTGTGTATGTTCTGACTCCTGCAGAAGGCGGTGTGCGATTCAGTTTTAGGAGACTTCCCCTCCCTGCTCACCATCCGGCTGCTTCCCCGAGTCGCCGACCTGGCCCCGGCCAAGGGTATGGTCGGCGGTCTGCTCTCATCCATCAGAGGCTGTGGTGGGTTCAGTAAAGTGCTGGAACGTTCAATTAGAACGGATTAAAACGGTGGATGATTAACTGTTTTATTGACTACTTTACTTGTTTTCTTTCTCGTCCTCCAGGATCCAAAGGAGCTTTCTGTGAGTTGAGGCACAGTGATCGGAAGATGCTGGACTTTTACACCAAACTGGGCTCCTTCAAAATCATTCAAATGGCCGCTCTGCCCGAAGACATCGTTATCATGGGAACGTGTTTGTGAAAAACACAGCCGCGTGGTGTGTGTATGTGTGCGCTGCATTCAGGTTTTAAATGAGCTAGAAAACTAAAACCTGGAGGGTTAGATTTTGTAATTCTATAGGGGGTAAACCATCTAATAACGAGTTAATGAAATCATTATGTTTACGGTTATCACTGTAAAAATGTCTTGTCTAATCTCTAATCTCATCAAAGACTTCTCAAATCTTGGAATTGGTTCATTGGTTTTGTAGCAAAGGAAGATCACTAAAGGGATTCTTATGACACTACCGGGTTAAATGAAACATTGAACTGTTTCATTTTGTATGATTCGTCTGAGGCCGTTCCATCGCTGGTTAAACAACACAAAAATAATAAATGAAACACATTGAAATTTGGTTTATTATGTAGAACAAAAGTTACACATCAATGGATTTTGGAGTCTGGTTTTCTGAGTTGTAAAGACGATTGCTTCATCTTAATACTCTGACACGTTTAGTCAACTTAAGTGAATCAGCATTTTTAAGTAATGGATGTTCCCGGAGCAGCTGGTAATAGTACCAAAGCAGTACTTAAATTTTTCAAAGACCAAAATTGAGGGACATATCATTAAAGATTTAATGATTAAGGGGATGGGGGCCTTTAAAATCCGGAACAGCTCTTTATTTTAGAATCAGCTACATTGAACAGGCACAAATAGATATTAAATAACGTAAAAATGTCAAGTAGTCACACATGAATACCTCATGAGTTGTGTTCAAACCCTTAAGATGCAGGATTTCTCCAGTGTCGTGGGAGTTGAAAGAATTCAGCTGTTCAGTCACCGTCTCGTTTGGAGGAGTCCCTGCAATAACCTGGATTTGCATATAAAGCTTCCCCCCCCACCCGTTAACTCGAAGAGAAAACGAATGAGACGCAGTCGTTTGCATTTGTCCTCATAATGAACAAATAACAGGAAAGTCATTGAACAACCTCTCAGACGGTGTGCGAAACTAAAACCAAATAAAGTGTTGCTCTTGTACTGCGCCTTTTTTTTTTTTCTCTTCCCTGAGGGTGACCAGCAGAGGTCGGCTGTGAGAGGAGGGAGGTTTCAACCTTTCCTCGGTCCTCGGAGCGCTGGAGACTTGTTCGCATAGATTCCACCAAATCATCAGAAGTATCTACCAATATAAAAGTACGATGTTTAGCTCCATGTTGACCATGGTACAGATCCACCAGCAGGGATGGAATGAACAAATCTAGACAGAGGCAGGCCACAGCATCGTAGACTTATGTACTTAAAGCTTAAACATTGCGGTTCGGTGCCTCAAAAAAAAAAAAAAAAAAAGGCTAATTTAATAGTGAAGATAACTATCTATCTTATGCCTCAAACCTTCCTCAGTGCAGGCGATGTTTGGACCCAATTGATTAAAAAAAAGGAGAAAAACAAAACAAAACACAAATGGCCAAATAATTTCCCTTGAAAAAATGTGATCACATTTGAGCGAATACATCTTTGTTCACTTTCTACAAAATACAGAAATGAATAGGTAATTCATATAATCTACTTATTATTAAGTAGATTATTTCAAAATAATAATTTAATACTATGGGAATTCTGATAAAATAATACAATTCTGCTAGCGTCATTTGTCATAGAAAGTGTAGTGTACTGTAGTAGCAGCACCAAGTTAATCCAATCCAACTTTTTCCTTTTCGCATAAAATGAAAGTGATATCCACTACTGTCTTCTAAATCTAGCATCACGTCTGGAAATATAGCGGAGGAACTTTCGCTCTACCACTGTTCATGACAGGCTTGATCGTTATTTGAGGTCTCATGGGGCCAGCCACCTCAAACAAAGGCCGACATTAACATGGGGCCGAAATGTTTTTGGGATTTTGAGATAGTGCACAGTATTTGATTGTTCAATAGAGAGTAACAGGATAGGAGCCACAGGGGGCTTCATACACACTTTGAGGCCTACGATGATGCAACTCTCTCTCTTTCACTTGTAAAACCAGGGAGAGAGCCCCCTCCAGCGGCTCACAGCAGCCCAACATCAACGGCGCCCACAATAAAAACACAGAACACAAAACACAGAGGACTCGGACGCCCTCAAGGAAAACGACATGCATCAACCGAGACACAGGAGCCCCCTGCCCGACTTTATGACTTGTGGCGCGGGATTGACTCACCACAAGGAAACGTAACGCATGGCTGATAATCATGAAACGGTCTGATGTTCTGTAGAGCTCTGAGTAACATGAAATAAATAAGAGATGTATGAAAAGTGTCTTGCGATGCATAGATGCTTAAATATTGATGCTCAAGATTTTTAAAGTCCATGGAGGTGAGACGTGCAGATGGGCCGGAGGCTGTACGCGTTGGAGATCGGTGTATAATGAGCGGAGTAGCAGAACCTATTCTGGGGGTATTCTGGAGGTTGTGAGATCTGGGACCTCTCCACAATGGAGAGGTTGATCACATTCGCTGCGGTTAGGGCCGCACTCTTTTCGTGTCGAGGGGGAGCACAAAGTACGTTGTGTCGAAGAAGGTTGTTATTTAAGCTCTTCTGCCACTGATGTCTTTGTATTGTGATTACTTCCGAAACGATACTCTGTGATCTGCTTATTCTTGTAATTTATAAATTCAGGCAGACAAACCTTGTCTAGCGTAATACTCTTAATGGATAAAGCACGTGGCCTTGTGTTATGGGATTCTTGAACAAAATGAAGGTCTAGTTTTCAAGGCCTTTTGGCCCCAGAAGTGCAAGCAGTTAGAGAACATAACATAAAATGTCACGGCGGGGGAACTATACCAATATACTATATATCTTGAGCCAGAAACAACTCAAGTGGCTTAAGGCACTCAATCAATCAATCATTTGTAATATAGAGAGTCATCTATTGAAATCTGTGCTGAGAGGGGTTCGGGGAGTTCTGCACCATCACCACAATCAATTTTTTAAATAAACTCCAACCCTTCATACTTGACATCCCCGATCTTTGTCTCGGGCATCAACACTCGTCCGTCCAGAGTGAAGGCCATGATGTAGGTGGCGATCTTCCCCCCGTCCTCCTCCGACTTGAGCGCCAGTACTATCTGGTCGTCGGTGTCCGGCACAAACTTGAAGGAGGAGAAGCCGTGGGTGGGGTTGAGGGGTCCGACGTGCCGCACGACAATGTCACTGAAGTCTTCCCGGCAAGAGAGGAGCAGGTTGGTGGCGCGCCGCTCGTCCGCCATCTCTTCGTAGTGCTCGTGACTGGCACGGCGAGGCAGGAAGAACCAGCGCTGCAGACGTTCACTCCACGCTGCCGACTCGTGAATGAGGTAGCCTGAAGGGTGTCGATGAATAATTCACTTTATTTATACAGCACTTTAAAACTCCTTCAAAAATAACATAAAATAAATACAAATACACAGGTACTCCTCACTTAACGACCGAGTTGTGTTCCTACGACCAGGTTGTTAAGCCAATTAGTCGATAAGAGAGGACCTGTGTTATTTTGCGGGGTGTGGCTGGTATATATAGTGTATATAGTGTTATTTCACGGTCAGGGGGCGTGGCTGGTATATATCGTGTATATAGTGTTATTTCACGATAAGGGGGCGTGGCTGGTATATATAGTGTATATAGTGTTATTTCACGGTAAGGGGGCGTGGCTGGTATATATAGTGTATATAGTGTTATTTCACAGTAAGGGGGCGTGGCTGGTATATATAGTGTATATAGTGTTATTTCACAGTAAGGGGGCGTGGCTGGTATATATAGTGTATATAGTGTTATTTCACGATAAGGGGGCGTGGCGGGTATATATAGTGTATATTGTGTTATTTCACGGTAAGGGGGCGTGGCTGGTATATATAGTGTATATAGTGTTATTTCACGATAAGGGGGCGTGGCAGGTATATATAGTGTATATAGTGCTATTTCACGGTAAGGGGGCGTGGCTGGTATATATAGTGTATATAGTGTTATTTCACGGTAAGGGGGCGTGGCAGGTATATATAGTGTATATAGTGCTATTTCACGGTAAGGGGGCGTGGCAGGTATATATAGTGTATATAGTGCTATTTCACGGTAAGGGGGCATGGCAGGTATATATAGTGTATATAGTGCTATTTCACGGTAAGGGGGCGTGGCTATTGCAAATGCTAGTGTAGTGAATCCTGACAGACTGCGGGAACGAGACTGAGAACGGTGATGAGATGTATACAGTGTATATAGTATATATAGTGTATAAAGTGTATATAGTGTAAAAGGTAGATAGTGTATATAGTGTATAAAGTGTATATAAGAGATAGCGTATATATTAGATATAGTGTCTATTGTGTATAAAGTGTATATAGGATATCTAATGTATATAGTGTATAAAGGGTGATGCGTGACGCTGAGACGCCATGGTATTCAGTGGTACACTGGTATGCAGTGTACAATACAGACTGGTCAGAGAGCTGGTGCTAAGTCTGAATGGTCATTAAACAAGTAGGTCATTAAGCGAGGACTACCTGTATTAAAAATAGAACAGAAGAGGTGATTTATATATAATAAATAGACAAAACGGTAAACCAAAAGATGTTATCAGGATATCCTCTCTGGTAAAATAAAACGAATAAAAGGACAATCACCTAAATCCAATTATTTCTTACAACTTATAATATTGTGCCAATAATATCAGCCAGGAGATTTTAGGTTTTGTGTGGAATAATTTAAGATGCAGTATTTTTTCCCAGCTTTTCCACGGCACAACCAAATAAATGCATGTGGATATCAAGAGATGATCCGTCATCTTTAGTGAAGAACAGTGAAAAACAAAAAGAGCAGATAAGGGAAGTCTAGCTCCGGTGGAATGGACCCTGACCCGGGGAGGTGATCCCTGCAGCGCTGCGCAGGGCGTTGTACCGCGGCACCCAGTTTTCATGTTGCACGTCCCCGCGGTAGCCCACCACTTTCACCCATTCAGGGTGGTTGTTCACAACCTCTCCAGCGGTTGTAGTCCACTCCTTTCCCAGGCCGCCAACATACAGGTTTTCATCCTTAACTGCCAACCACTCTGCTTTGAATCCTTCACACCAAAAGACAGGTCACATTCGCAAAATAATCACTACGAGGATTTATCAAAAAAATTGACGAGATATAAAAAAAATAACTAGAACTTAGCTTAGGAATCTTGTTCAATAACTTTTTAGAAAGCCTAGATTGGCATAATGAAAAGTTAAAAATATGAAAAAAAATAAAAGATAAATAATCACAATAGATTTATTTAACTGACAAACAGTAAACATTCCAATAGGGAAGTAGAAAGTGAAAATGGAAGGTAGAATTGTTTGCAAATGATCATTAGAATTTTCCTCCCACACTTCTTATTATGGGGTGCATGGAGGCACATACACTTAGCCCAGGCTAAGAAGGTTCCAATGCAGGTATCTCCCTGATGCCCGTACCAAGCTAGAAATGGAGAGAGCCCCGCAACGCTGACCAAGAAAAAGCAGATGGATGGATGGATGGATGCCTTCTATAAATCATTTTAGATTTTAAGCTGTACCTCCTGTAATCTCTTTCTAAACACTTGGGGGAGCCATAGGGGTTAGCCCCAATTCCACAGGAGTTTTTTTCCTCAACATATAAATGTAAAGAGTTCCAAAATTTAGTAAACAAATGCTGAGTTTTTAAGATAATATGTATATATGGCAACAGTTCTGTATTCTTGCCCGCAGAGCATTATCCTGTACATTATCCTGACTGTTACTAGAGTAACATGATGTACGCCTCCAACTTATGTTTTTTATTTTTACCAAAATGAACAAATGGTGGATTTACATGTACAAAAGGTTTAAGGATAACTTACCTTTGGAGACTGAGCCGTCCCCGTCCGGCAATATTACCCAGGGCACGGCTTGGTGGCCCTGTATCCTGTAGACAACACCAGTACGGTCGTCCACACTGTACAAGTGACCGTTAAACACCACCAGCTCAGACAGCTCCATACCTAAAGGATGAGTTCAGTTCATTAAACAAGGTTTTGGTCTCAATAGACCCACGTGTGTCAAGTAAATACCGAACTGTAAAACCAACTTGTGTCATGTCTGGTGTCTGTTGCCCTACCTCGTCCCTTCTCAGCCAGGTGACTCTCCAGGATTACTTTCTCAGTGTCCCACTCCACTTCCAGTCTATCAGCGCTCCCTGACACAGTCAGGTAACCCTTCCTCATATAGCTGAACCACGTCTGCTCCTTGGAGCTACGCGAGGCTGTATCCAGGTCCGCAATGACGCCGATACGGTACCGGAGGCCTTGCTTTGTCTTTTCAGGCGGGCTCAAGGGGTAAGTGTCATTGTAATGTTTTGAGGCGAGGCTCCCAGATGCAACAGTTCGATTGCTGTTGAAAATTATGCGACTACCCTCACGGGTTACCTGCCAGCCGTGCCACTTGTTGCCCTTTGTGGAGTTGTCCCTGTTCTCCGCTGGCAGCTGCATGTACAACAGAACGGCAATGGTAAGCAGAGCTATCATAGTGATGCCCTGCCATTTTAGGCGGAATCGTGGGTCAGACGTGACAGCCCCCGTCATGGACGCCAAGGCAGGGGAAAGGCCCGGGACGGCAAGACGAAAGGGGGTCATGGAATTATCTTCGTCATCCCCACTGTGAGGCTCGGATAGGGTGTGACAGTGGTCATAGCCTGGGATCAGACAAACAAGAGAGAGAAGTAAGTACTAAACAAGATGTCAATCAGTACAATACAAGATGTGGACGTGCATGACGAAAGAAAAATCCTCACAGAGTGAATAAGGCGGACATGTGAAATTTGAGAGGGAAAAAAAGAAGAGAAATAGAAAGAAGTGAATTTCACTGAAAAGCAGAGGGATATGGTGGGTAAAGCGTTACTATTGTTTATTGTTTGTTTATAATAGACCCTTGTTTATTGTTGGGGCAGAGCCTGGGAACATGCATGTTAAGTAGGCAGTAGGTCCCTGGCTCCCTCCTGTGGCTGAGAAGCTATGACATAGACTGCTCTGTTCTGATGTACGTAGCAAGTTCTTGAGCAAAACGTCCTTGTTCCCAAGTCACAATTTTTTACATATTGTGCCGGCCAAGGGCTGAGTCACAGAGGGTAGCCCTGACGACAGCATCTATGTTAATTTTAATAATTAATTAGACTTGCATGTCTCACATGTAAACAAATACAACTTAAATATTGAACAGTTGGTTTGGTAATTAGAAGACTATCTAAAACCAAATTCACATATTTAAGTCAATTGTTTCTACAATCCCTCATTTTTAAATACTTTTGGATATTCTAATTCCAGGTTAATCTATTCTATTTAATTGCCTCTACAATGTGTGCAAAAGCGACATAAGGACCTCCTGCTTCCTGGAACCATGGTATGAATTGAGTTGAACTGAATTTCTCACTGGAGGTTATAAGTAAGTTAAGATAAGTGTTAACTTGTTTTATGATGTCTGCTTATTCTTATATGATGATCGTCATGTCACCTAGAGACTGAATGATTATTTAATTCTCCCATGTCACCATGAGTTACATAGGAGTATGGCAGTTTCATGAGTACAAAACTTGATATTCCAGTTCTTTCAGTTCCACAAGAGGAACACTGTCAACACTACATGAAGAATTGAAATCGTGCCTCTTTCTGCACTTTCAGTTATTTGGCATTAGCAGTGATGTATATGGTGGCTTAAAAGTCATAAATGAAGCACAGAGAACCCAAATCCAGCTTAGAAGTGCATGGTAGGTCGGTATTATAAGTGCTAGCTATTAGGCCTTTAGAGCTGCATGTTTCTCCAAACAAAACCAATAAAAATTGTGTTTTTTATTGTAGATGTATTTATTTTCCTTTGTTTCCTGATTGAATGAAACAAACAGTTGCGGAGTGGTGCGGATTAAAAGCTACAGACGCTGAAACAGTCGTCGAGAACAGGTATCGAGGCATGTTAGAATGGCTAGAATGAATAATTCTCCTCCCCTGGTTTCCTCTCGTGCTTTCATTGGCTTGTTCGCTGCTGCTGTCGTCCCCGAGCTCCCCTTGCTATTGCAAATGACATGATCTTGTGTTGCCAAGCTCCTGAGGTTTGAGCTCGAGGACGGCACGAAGGTTCCGGCGTGTCTAAGACCCATCCCAACTATACGAGTGAAGGTGGCGGCAGTGCGTTGCGAGAGGCGCCGATGTGCGGCATTTTGTCCCCGATTTCAGAAATTTGTCTGGGATTCCCGGATACCCGCAAATATCGTGTAGTCTGAACAGGCATGACTTGTCATTGTTTCAACCAATCCAATAAAGCTGAAGGAATGACATTGCTTCAGACTACATGTGGCAAACATGAATGACATGTATAAATATACAATAATAGAGTTGGACAACATTCGCAGCTTTAGGTTTAAATTAGTACCCATGCACATTCATCCAATAGCAGTCTCTCTGACACTCACACACAATCACACACAAGCATGAACACTGTTTCTAGTCTTTTTCAATCATGTTGGATAAAACATGATTACAAGCCGTCGTGTTGCAGTCATCACTGAAAAAAATGTGTATCTATTATAGTCCCTAAAAAACAGTTTCCCTTTTCACAATACAGAAATACTGAATTGAGCACTCACCCTTTCTCTGTCTATTCATTATTGTGCATTCTGCCGGCACGTTGTTCTCCTTTGCACACATTCCTGGATCCAACCCACATCTCTTCTACGCTGTACCCTCCAGATAAAGAGCAAACATCTATCTCTCAATGTCTCCTCCTCTTACACGCTTCCCTTCACCATTTATCTTGTTCTGCTGATCTTCTCCTGTACCTTTGACACAGAGGTTGAACTCCGCGACCGTGAGTTCAGACACAGAATAAATAAATGATATGGTTACTTTTGAACTTCGTCACCTTCATCCCATTGACATAGAGAAAGTAAAATTAGACGTAGGGATAGAAATGTAATACATCTAATTCAAATATGAATGGCAGGCCGAACACAATGGGTAGTCTTTGTACAGCTCCTGCGTGCATACATATACACATATTCAGAGACATTTTTTTTTTTTGCTTGTATTTGTTTTACTTTTCGCTTGATAAATATCACATTTTCATCAATATAATTGCACAGCCTTCTAGTTTTCATCTTTTACACATTTATTGGTATGCGGAAAAATAAAGTATCTCGAATCTTGCGCGCGGGCCGTTCTCTCGCGAGATTCGACAGCGGGGTGGTTACGTGGTTGACGTACCGTACGCAACAGTAGAACAACTTCTGCCGAAGGCTCGACGTGTGAACACGTTTAGAACCACAAACACACACACACACACACACACACCACGTAAATAAACACGTCACTGCTACGAGTGGGTGTTGATATAAAATACGTTAGTGGCGAACCAACGGGCGTGTTGTACGGGGCTCCACTAAAGCCCAGAATCGGCTTTCGCCGGCTCGGTCTTCCCGGCTCGGTCTTCCCTGTAAACTTCGACCGGCTGACGTCCACCCGCGGTAACGTTGGAACGGCGTGAGAGAAATGCAACGTTACCGCGACGTTCCCCCGCCAACACAGCGGCTCCCCTCTTGCTGCCCTGCGGCGCTGCATGGAAACAATAAAAACAATAAAAAAAAAACAATCAAACACAGCGTCGCACAGCCCTGAAGTTGGCCTTTCGCGTTGACTAGCTAGCGAGTCGGACGTTAGCGTGGCAGCGGCGACGTTCGTTATTGCGGGCTCTGCGGGGTGCATGCAATGTTTTTAAACTCAAGTCACGCAGTGTGGATTTCCTCCCCCCCCAAAAAAATGTCCTTACTTGACGAAGAGACGGGCTCCAGGTGTCCCCGTTCCGCTTGTTCGCCGAATATCACCAGTCCATTGGGGCTGACGCAGGACTCGCGGACGATTCGTTGGTTTGCGAGCACATATCCGAAATGCCCCCGGGGAGTCGTCACAGTCAATTATGATTCCCGCGTCTCATGACAACACCTGCAATGACGCCGACGACAGATGTTTTTGACAACCCCACTTTCCGCTCTTCGCCGAATCCAGTATTTTTTGACAGAATTAAATGCCGGGGGTGTTTTTTTTGAAATTCGACTCTTTTTACCGAGTGACTCGTCAAGAACCGAATCCAACAAAGTATTTTGAACCTTTCGTTGCGAGTTGAGGCAGCAGCCCCACGCGCTGCAATGGCTGCACCTCCAGTTGATATAATAATAATAATAATAATAATAATAATAATAATAATAATAATAATAACAATAATCATATTCACATTCACATGCCTCTTTAATTCACATGCCACTTTAATGCACATATCTGTATATACATAAGCAAATTCCCTCTCTCTATTCCATTTTATTTTTATTGTATTTTATTTTATTCTATATATTTTAATTTTATTCTATAAGTATTCAACTTACTGTATTACGTTTTAGGAGTCAGTTAGTCGGTCTATTAGAAATATATTTTTTTCCTAGGACATATTGTGTGCTATCACCGGGTGCGTTGCATTACATTTCACTGCATATATGTATGAAAGTATGTATATGTATGTGACAAATAAAAATCTTGAATCTTGAATCTTGAATCATCATCATCATCATCATCATAATAATGACAATAACAATAATAATAATAATAATAATGATAACTATATATGAATAATCATAATGAACATGTTATTATTATTATTATTGTTATTAATAACAATAACAATTATATAAAAAAAAAATAATAATACTGGTTGGAGTAATTTAACAATAGTTATTTAACAATTATCTTTCAATCACAAATATTCACAGCGCAAATCCATTTTTGGAAATGCCGAGGTTGTGAGTATTTTAACCAACACATATGGTTTAACCAAACTTGGGTAAAATGTGTGTATTCAAAAACATTTACCGGAAGGCAAATCCAGCTTTTAATTTAATCATTTATTATTTTAAGGTGTTATGATCCCCTAGGGTATTTATGTACCCATTATTCGATATAAGCGTAAGTATAAGCAATTAGTTTAACAACAGTGGATAGTTAAACAACGTGCATCAATGTTAATTTAGTCAAAAATATTCCTTATAATTATATATTTGAATTCCTAGCCTATAAACAAACATGACAATCTCAAGTGTCCAAATTTGACAAGTTCAACTGGTTGTCACAGTTGTGGAGTTCACAGTAGAAAGCTACAGCCACTAATTCACACCAGTGAATGACAGTGTACAATCCTGACATGAGCCCCAGTTCCCTTTCATTCCCTAGATTAAACTTTATGGCAGAATAGATTGTCAGTAATCAAAAAGGAATTCACAGAGACAGTTACTGTACTAAAACAAACCGTCAATACAATACATGTAAATTTACTCACCATAGGCAAGTGAAGTAATGTACTGAAGCCTGTTTCTTTTTTTACATTTACAGTGTGCATAATGGGTTAAACCTATCAGTTAATCTATCATATCATATTTGTGATTTCCACAGAAGCATCATCACACCCTGACCTAATTTAGATCAAACAGTTCGCGTAATTGTACTAATATGCTATATTGACTATGGACACTGTAAACAGCAACTGTGCAATAAGCACAACACATTTAACACTGTAGGCCATGTGACAGGTGAGAAACGAACAGTGTCTATAGAAACATCTCAAACATTCCACCCACATGTGTGTTCACCAAACAGCCAAAAGTGAGATTCTGGATATTTCATCAGTAACCCTTCATATTGATAGAGCATGATGACAGTGTTAAGAAGTGGATTTGTTGAAGCTTGAGGCTCCAAATGCTCTCGGCTTTTCCCCCATCATCTGGAAGAATATCTGTAAAAGAAATAACTAAATTGAGATAGCTGCTTCTTAGCTTGCGGGTATCTATTGTCATCTGATAGACAAGGAAAATAAATAAACTACAATTGATTTGGCAATCAGAGTGAGTGTTAGTGTGCACAACAGAGTAGGTAGAGTAATAAAACATAAATATAACATAATATAATAATAATAATAATAATAATAATAATAATAATAATGTAATCCTTATCAGAAAAAAATACAAGCAAAAATAAAAATAAAACAAATATTGGCAAAATTATGTAAGTAAAGTACTGTACATGGGAAAAAAATATATATATATGTATGTGACTGATGTAGATGTGTTTATATGAAGAGCAGTATACATAACAGGTCTACCACTGAACGCCATCTTTGCTTCTTATGTGCCTTTAGATATTTTACGCAAAGAAACATTTACTACATTTGACTGAAAATGAATATATATGAAGAAAGGCTTCATCTTCTGCTAGAGATTGGTTCTGCCCTCGTCTTCTGAAAGCCAACTGTTGGGAAGTTAAAACACTGCCATGACCTGAATATTAAGTCTCAAACATATGAGACTGCACACGTCGATTAATTGTTGTATCAGCGTCGTAGTGTAAATATGACATTGTTCAAGTGGGTTACTGTCCAGTCCTTACTGAATTCAAATTTAAGATTTGTTCATTTTAAGTACTAAATTGAGTGTTGTAGTATCGAGTATGAAAAGTGCAATTTCCTTCATTGAGAGACACCGTGCTGTTGTACCTGTGTTAGGTGGTAGTCCCCATCCATCATTTGTTCAATGATATTGAAGTGGTCCGTGTCAGGCACATCTTCCATTGTCACATTTAACCCTGATTCCCTCAAAGCCTTCAAGCCGGAGGGAATAAGTACAGAGGGGAAATAATTCAAAAGATCATCACAAAAATGGAGGTATAGCTCAGAAAGACTTTACGTAAAAGTTTAAAAATCTTACTATTACAGATAGATGAATGCATATTAATCCATATTGATCCTTAGATCTACTTAAAGGGAAACTTTCTACATGTGATATTTCTCCTTAATCGGTCGCAATGATTTCGTCAATACATTCTTTTTAGGTTAAGTTCCACTAACTTTGTAGTATTCCTGCGATTGATTCCAAAACTCCGGGGAGTCGTTCTGAGCAACAGCAACAACTATGTGGCAGTTTGGGGAGGAAAGCTTCAGCTGGGAGAGCAGCTTGCTCGGACTGTTTCTCACAGCCACCTCCCTGTGAACAGTGAACTGGTGATTAAAGGAGCGCAAATGCGCAAACACACGTTGAGCACTCACTGAAATTAACAAGAGTTGCAATACACACAGTTCTTTGTCAAGAACCAAAGCAAATATGAAATAAATAAGACTGCTATCCTGCCAAGTCACACACACCAACTATTTCGCTGAGTCAGATTCTACGTACTCGGTCATCTTCAATGGCTCATTGATGTAGGTAGAGAGGATGGGCAGCAGGTCATATATACCACTGACAAGGAAAGCACCTGCAATGTAGGAAATGGGATTTCATTCAATATTAAATGAGAATCATTAGAGATAATTGTAGAGACCAGGCAAAGAAAGAAAAGTAGACCATTTACAACATTATTTGTCAAACATGAATAATAATAATAATTATAAGAATAATATGTATATCTGCCTTTCTTTTGATCAGGTTGTCAGACCATGATGTGGCCAAGTACCACAACGTTTACTCCGCACATATTTTCGGCGTGCTGGACCTCACCGTTGATTTGCGGCGTAACATTGTACTGAGACCAGTCAGTGGAGAGAACCATAGCAGCCAGGTGAGCGCCGGCGGAGTGGCCACAGAGGTACAGGCCGCTGTGGGGTAAAAGAGATTCATCTTTGCTACAGAATGTCGCATATCCATAAACACCGCTTTCCTAACATGACAATATTGAAGAAAAAAAAAATCACTTTAAAAAGTTATCCGTGATTCTCATAACAAGACGGATCACATTGGCGATGTTTCTTCTTTCGTTTGAAGAGGTGGAAGTGAAAGAGGGGAACGGAGCAGATGTTGCGGTACCTGATATGTGAATACTGCTTGATAACAGACACGACACTCCTGCGCACCTGGGACACCATTAAGTCCATGTTTCCTAAAGGGAGGTGACAGGACCACAGGGATCCGTTTGACACGTTCACCATTCGTTTGACATCATAGACCGTGAACAACATTCTCGCATTCCCAATTAGAACGGGCTCTTTACCTTTCGGCGCAATGTCGTAGTCAACAGCAACGACTACTACACCTTTCTTGACCATTGGGATCGCCAAAAAGCCAGACTCCTCCTTACTGGGTATGAATAAAGCAACAGCGTGAACAACTTTTCCACACTCTGTCAGAACGTTTTGGTCCAAATGAAGCATTTAAAACTACCTTAGAAACTGCCAGTAACCTCCGTGGATGTAGATAACCAGGGATACGTCTGAAACCGAGGGACATACTTGGGTCTAGAATTGTCATCGTCTCTTCAGGCTCCGTCGAGCGCAACAACATAGGTACCTACCAACAGAGGCGGTGTTGGGTATGTATACATCTAGTTTCTCTCCATCTCCCTGTCCGTACGGCACGTTGAGCAGCGTCTGGGCCAGGCTGCGGGCACGCGCGGTGCCTGGGGAACACATAGAAATATCGTGAAACACAAATTTTAAGCAATTTGTGTTGTGGACGATGGGTCCCCGAGCCTACAACAGTGATTCCCAATCTTTTTTAATATCAAGGACCCTCAGTTTGAATATATATATATATATATATTTTTTTTTTTTTTTGGTCCCTCTTTCTTTTGTTTGTTTCTTTTTAGTTTGTTTTTTTTGTCTCGTGTTTTAATAATATTTTGTCTCTGTAAACCCAATCTGAGAAGATTTTTACTGTCGGATATGATACAGTAGTGTCCACAACCTGTCAGTACTACAGTATAATGAGGGTGAAATCAAGACAGTGAAGTTCAAGTTCAACAGATTATTTGTCACATACATCATTACTGTACATTCTGTCATGGTGCTAACTTTAATATATATATAATAGTTAAAATAATGGTACGGTCACCAGTTTGGCTGGGGACCCCCTGGAACCGACCCGTGGCGCCCCGGCCCCCTGACCCATGTTCACCGCCACTACCCTCCGGTTGGCGGCGTGTGCAGTGGACCAACTCACTGCGCAATCGTCATTTTAGACTCTTTAACCGCGCACTCGTTTGTGTCCCATTAACCACCAACCTTCTCTGAGGACCGCGACGTGTGCCCTGATCACATCGTCCGCCGACATTCTGTGCGACCACCGGCTGGGGGAATACTGCCTCTCCAGGTCCTGTCAAACCGAACAGCGTTGAGGGGCGGGCGAAGGGCGGCCATGCAAGCCGGTGCAGCTCGCCAACCGGCCGGTGTTCGGCAAACAGCGCCCTCGCCCGCTGGGCTCTTCGGTTCACTTTTTTTTTTTTTTACATTTTTTTTTTAATTGATTGGCCTCAAGCGCTTCTCTCGTTTCCGCACACGCATTCTCGCTTGTTCCTTAAATTTAAATCACAACACATGCCACTTTACACGTTGTTCGTGGGTAACATGGTGACGCGGGAGCGATTCGTCTTTTAGAAGAATTCGAATCTTTTAGATGACTCGGGCGTCCTGCTTGTAAATTGCACATTATAGTTTGTAATGACCAGCCATAACATGCATGCAAATTAAATAATAACTAAATACTTTGTATTGAGCACTTTTTAACATAACATAATGGAGGATGTACAGTTGAACAAATATTCAGGAAAATAAGGATTGAAAGAGCATTTCAGGTGTTCTCACCGCTTGGTCCATTTCTCTCCAGTGTGCCATATTAACTACTGAGCAAAACTCCTGTCTCTCTCTCTCTTTCTTTCTCTCTCTCTCTCTCTCTCTCTCTCCCAGTATCTGAGGGACAGACAAAAGTGAGTCAACCTCAGTGGTTGACAAATATCACTCTCCCCTGAAGCCACGTCGTAATCCCAGGCAGCCTTCAGCTTCAAGGTCCAACCCCAGTGCCCCTGAACACACAACCCCTATTCCAACGGACCCCTCACCATGCCTGCATGACTGCATGTCACCAATAAAGAATCTTGAATCTCCTAAATTTTGAGCTACAACAAAAAAAAAAGAAAAAACCCAAACAGCATTATTCACGTAAATAGCTTGGTTTCTCAATTACAGACGTACAATCTTTTGCTTTCAAAAAGAAGAGTACTATACTTTGGATACCTCACAGTTCTCAGAATGTGTTTTTGGGCTGCCCCAGACACTGGGGCAGTACACATTTACATGTACAAACAATGTTAGTACAGGACATGTAAATGTGTATTTATTCTCCTATTCTTTCCATTCTTCTCTTCCTCTTCCTTTCTTTTTTTCACTGTACAGGAATTTAAAGTAATTGTTGAAGTTGCACATGGGTTGCGCATTCATTTGGTGAGTGGAACCCAACACTAACAGAGACGATAAACAAAGAAGTGTGTGTGTGTGTGTGTGTGTGTGTGTGTGTGTGTGTGTGTGTGTGTGTGTGTGTGTGTGTGTGCGTGCGTGCGTGTGTGTGTGTGTGTTTGTGCATGCGTACGTGCGTGTGTGTGTGGGAGGAGGGGGGAAGATAAAGAGCCCTTGGATCACAATGGATTATTGTTGATATGTAGAAATGGTTGTCAAAAACCAAAGAAAAACATTTAGAATGGACACCATTAAGGCCAAGGAACTGCACCTTTCTATGCTTGGTGGCAGAAAGTATATCAACAGAGTTAGAGGTGGAGTGGCTAAGCAAAGATGCAGGATATGTGCTGGGAAACATGAGTACCAAAAAGTGCAGATGGAATGAAACTTGGAGCGTGGAAAAGCAGTCGACAATTGGTGGACAGATAGACAGGATTGGAAGTAGTGTATAATATACAGTATACAGTTTATTATAATGGAAAAGGTCACAGGTGGCAGCCCGAAAAGTTTGCGTTAGTGGAATGATACCTGTAGTGAAAACCTTTGAAACAAGTAATATGGCATTTAGACAAGTTCAAATAAATTTAGGTGGAGATGTCAAGCATGGACAGGGAATGTGTCAGGAGAGAAAGGGATGGAGATGGAGAGGGATTAGACCAGAGCGACAGCCGGATGCAGCATATATTGATTGATTGATTGAATGATTGATTTATTGATTGAATGATTGACTGATTGACCCGTTGCACTTCGCTTACCGGCCAAACAGATCCATGGACGACGCAATCTCCCAGGTACTGCACACTCGCTTGGATGGCCAGTAGGGGGGCTATGTGAGATTGCTGTTCATCGACTACAGTTCAGCTTTCAATACCATAGTCCCCACCAGACTGGCTGTCAAGCTGCGGAAGCTAGGTCTGAACACTCCGCTGTGTGCCTGGATCCTGGACTTCCTCACAACCAGGCCCCAGGTGGTTAGGGTGGGGAGGCACACGTCCAGCTCCCTCACCCTGAACACAGGATCCCTCCAGGGCTGCGTCCTCAGCCCCCTAGTGTTCTCCCTGTACACACATGACCGTGTGGCCAGGTCCAGCTCCAACGCCATCATCAAGTTTGCTGACGACACCGTCGTGGTGGGCCTGATCACCGGCGACGACAAGAAGGCCTGCCGTGAGGAGGTGGCTGACCCGTCACTCTGGTGCCAGGACAACAGCCTCCACCTGAACGTCTGTAAAACCAAAGAGCTGATTGTGGACTTTAGAAGAGGATTACAACCGAGGACGCGCGCGCTGTTGATGATTAATGGGACTTTTGTCGACAGGGTGAGCAGCTTCAAGTACCTGGGAGTCCACATCACGGAGGACTTAACATGGACTTTACATACAGACACACTGGTGAGAAAGGCGAGGCAGCGTCTTTTCCACATTTACATTACATTACATTACATTTAGTCATTTAGCAGACGCTTTTATCCAAAGCGACTTACAATTGTTCAAACACCGACGGACGCAGCCATCAGGAGCAATTAGGGGTTAAGTGTCTTGCTCAAGGACACTACAGCGTGCTAGCAGGAGGAGCCTGGGATCGAACCAGCAACCTTTAGATCACTAGACCACCAGCTCTACCGCCTGAGCTACCATCCCCGTTTCCACCTCAGGCAGCTGAAGAAATTCAGGGTCTCGGTGAGGATCCTCAAGTCTTTCTACTCTGGAGCGGTGGAGAGCTTTGGGAACTGTACCGCTCAGGACAGGCGGGCTCTGCAGAGGGTGGTGCTTTCAGCGGAACGTACCACTGGAACTACCCTCCCCTCCCTGCTGGACCTATACACCAGGACGTACTGTATGTTTCATACTGTAATGCATATTGTATCACTGTACGGGATTATAGCATACTGTGCCGTATTTCTGTTATGTTCGATGTTACTGTTGTATACTGTACTGTATATCTCCACACACACTACCACACTTTATTCACATGCCACTTAACTGCACATATCTGTATATACATAATAGCCTCTATATATATATGTATTGTAGGAGCCATGAATTGGTTTGCTATTAATTGATTTATTATTATCAGGTTTATTGTATATGAATTTATTATGAATTATTATGATTATGTTTTGGGTTATATTTGGTCAATGAATGAATTTACTATCACGGGTGTGGGATGAATGATTGACAGGCATATATGGGCGTCACTTTAAAAGGCACCAGCTGATCTCCTGTTGAGAATCAGAGTGAGAGGGGGTGTTGGGGGAACCCACACTTTCGTTGACCGCCTTAGTTCGATTTCGTTTATTTGCTTTGGTCGCTGTATTATGAGTTAAAGGCACCGTTTATTTAAGTTTCCCTATGTTGACCGAATAAACACCCTTAAACACATTCGTTGGATCCAGCGCATCGGCATTTGTTTGTTTAGAAGCGCGTCGGACAATAGGCCCCTTATCATCGCCTCTGAGCGGCTTATTTAGTTCGTTTTGGAGTCGCATACAAATGTATGATTCGAGGTGTTATGCACCCGGAGATTTTGCAAAATAAGTATATATATATATGTGTGTGTGTGTGTGTGTGTAAAATAAGATAACATGGAATGAAGGTGTCACGGCTGCAAAACAAAGTAGAGTCAAAGGGGACAAGAGGCGGAAGTGACGTCGGAGTCGTGCGCGCGGGGCTGCTCCGATTGGTCCGCCTCGTTCGAGTTGAGCTCGAGCGCGCGGGGCCGGGAAAAGCCGCGAGGAAGCGGCTCGTTCCCCCCGCCGCACACTCCGCCGCACACTCCGCTGCACACTCTGCTGCACACTCCGCTCGACATGGACTGCCTGAACGTTCCGAGGGTCCTTCCCAGCTCCCCGCGGAAAAGCACCGGACAAATCCAGGTCAGAACCGCGCTGCGCGCCGCGGTGCCTTGGGGTCGCATATTTTGTCCAAAACTAACTGAGCTGTGTTGTTGTGTGCAGGTCATCTTCGGACCCATGTTCTCTGGAAAAAGGTAAATGTGATAGTTATCAAAGTATTACATTGTTTATATATATATATATATATATATATATACACACACACACAGCTGCAGTCGCGCCATCAGAAGGCTACTTTGCCTACTGATTGCGCGGCTGCAGCTGTGCAGCGCCCCGCCAAATATGTTATAATAATAATAATAATAATAATAATACCCGTATTACACCACTAGGTTGTTAACCCTTTAACCTTGGCGTCCGCTGGTCCCTTAAAAGCTCTTTCAACGTTTCAACCTTCGACACCACTTTTGAGGCCTAGTATTTGTAAAACAAAGGTTCCAGCGGTCAGTCTCCTGAGGTCCTAAAATCATTTCAACTTGACATGTTGTGCTATTAGCGTCACTTTGATGCTATAAACCCGCGGGCCAGCTGCTGAATCGTAATGCTTTCGAGGTTTGTGGCGGAAAGAAAATGAGTGATTGTTGCATTATTCCAGCTCCTAATCTTTTAAATCTTATACATTTTAATAATCCATTAAATCATCTAGTTCATGGTGTAACCCAGTGAAAAATATTATCCATGAGTAAAAGTAAAAAAAAGTTCATAATATGTAAATCTGGGTTTAGAAGTCACTGAATAGTGTTAAACAAGGTAAACATATAGAGATGTATTTCATGTTAAACTATGGTATAGAATAAATACGTTTTAAAAAAAGGTCAATGTCAAGTTAAAACATGTTTTTGAAGAGTTCATGTTTTGATTTGTTTTGTTTTTAATGAGCTGGTAAAACTGGGAATTGAGCTGGAGTTTAATAATGGGTTATGACTGGTTGATGCTGTGAGCTGGAGAGCGGAAGTGAAGGGAGTGAGCGAGAGGGGCCCATGTGGCTGGGAGGGAGAAGGAAACACACAGTGTTGGTTTTGATGAAAATGTAAATTTAAAAGTTAAGTTATGTTCATACCAACTTGTGGACTAATTCTTGTGCCGTCAACTCGACATTCTGCGCTGGAATCATGTTTGCCGGTTTCGCGAGAGACAGACAGTTTGTTCAGACTGTTTCACTTGGTATGTGACGCTAGTTGAGTAAGCAACACAGTAAGATACACTTACATTTATTAGCAGAATGGATGGACAACAGGACACCCATTAGCTAACCAAGCTAACCAAGTAGAGTCACACAAAAGTGGGATTGTTTCAACGAGGGAACGCTGAGGAAAACCAGATGGTGCTCTGAGCAACCAGGCCGCTGAGTTTCTGGCCGCTTCTGGCCACGTGGGAATGTTGGGAAGTTTAACAAGTATGTACCTAAGTTCACAGTACCTACAGATAGCAACCCGCTCACCAAAGCTAAATGCTATTGGGCACAGGTGGCATACAGCCTCGTCCACATACAACTTTGATGTTCAGTACCACCCAGGTAGACACAACATAGATGCAGATTTGCTCTCAAGAAACATGCCTGACGAACAGAACGCAAAGGCATGGGAGATCATTCTACAGACAGGTGTCATGTCAGTATGTCAACGAATCCACATCTCAGACTCCTACAAGTAGATCAGTTGGGAGCCTCTCCCAAGTGCATTCCTGACATCTACGCTTTCCCAACACATCTGGATCTAACCTCATTGGGACATATGTCAAAACAGGAGCTGATGTTGGCTCAAAAGAACGACACAGTGATAGGACCAGTTATCCAGGCCAGTTAACCATGGCAACTGGCCAACAGATACCAGTCCAGAATTCTCTCCCATGAAACGAGAGCTAGGGAAGTTAATCATGGAAGATAGTCTGCTTCATTGCTTGAGCAAGCGTCCTTCCGGGGACTAAGTCATTCAGCTTGTCTGGCTGTGTAAGTTCCATGCAGTGGTTCTGAAGTCCTTGCGTGATGACCTTGGACACCTTGGAACTGAAAGGACTTACTTACCGCTTGAGGACCCGGTTGTTCTAGCCTTAAATGTCTAGCCTCCAATGTCGGTGGAGGCGTCTGCCTAATGGTAAACAAACGCTGGTGTAACGCCAACAACACCAAATTCCTCTCCCACTCCTGCTCGCCGAACCTGGAACAGCTGACCATACTATGCCGTCCATTTTATCTCCCCCGGGAATTCAGCACGGTCATCATTACAGCCGTTTATATCCCACCGCAAGCGGACACCGACGCAGCTCTGTCGGTTCTGTACGATGTGTTGTGCGGATTTCAGAACAGACATCCCGACGCGGCTGTGGTGGTGACTGGGGACTTTAACAGGGCCAACCTGAAAAAAGTTCTGCCGAATTTCCACCAACGCATCACGTGTGCCACCAGGGGAGACAGAACTCTGGACCATTGTTACACTCCTCACAAGAACGGATACAAGCCCGTGTCGCTTCCTGCTTTCGGGAAATCAGATCACGCCGCGATCTCGCTGCTTCCTGTTTACAGGCCTCTGATCGCGCGGGATCTGGTGATGACGAGGGAAGTGAAGCGGTGGACGGACCAATCAGAGGCTGCGCTTCAGGACGCTCTGACTGACGTAGACTGGGACGTGTTCCAAGCGAGTTCAAGTGACGTCAGCGAGTTTACGGAGGTTGTAGGGAGTTTTGTGGCTACGCTCGCGGATGAAATCGTTCCCACGGTGAAAGTTCGGATATTTCCAAACCAGAAACCATGGGTTGATAAATCCATCCGCTGCGCTCTGAATGCGCGCACGGCCGCTTACAACGACGGACTTGTATCTGGTAACATGGACAATTACAAAGCGGCATCGTACAATCTGCGGAGGGCAGTGAAGGACGCTAAACGGACGTACAGAGAGACCGTGGAGCTGCAGATGGAGCGGGGGGGGACACAAGACGCTTGTGGGAGGGGCTGCGAACAATAACAAACTACAAGAGCAGCTCCTCCCCAGCCACGAGTGCGGACGCCTCCCTGGCCAACCAACTGAACTCCTTTTATGCGCGGTTCGAGTCTGGCAGCAGCACCGCTAGCTCGCCGGCTAATTGGAGCTACACCGCTGGGGACGAGCGCGCACTCTGTGTCCGTGCACGAGGTCAGGAGGGCTTTGATGCGGGTGAACACCAGGAAAGCTGCGGGTCCAGACGGCATATCTGGACGAGTACTGAAGACCTGTGCTAACCAGCTAGCTCCGGTGTTCACTACAATATTCAACATCTCCCTGGCTGAATCAGTGGTCCCATCCTGTTTCAAGAGGTCCACCGTCGTTCCTGTCCCGAAGATCGCCTCTCCAACCTGCCTGAATGACTACCGTCCGGTGGCCCTCACCTCGGTGGTCATGAAGTGTTTCGAGAGGCTGATTAAGGATTACATCTGCGCCTCCCTCCCCCGCACCTTGGACCCGTTGCAGTTCGCGTACCGGCAGAACAGATCCACGGATGACGCGGTCTCCCAGGTACTGCACACCACGCTCACGCACCTGGATGGCCAGAAGGGGGCCTATGTGAGAATGCTGTTCATTGATTATAGTTCAGCTTTCAACACCATAGTTCCCACCAGACTGGCTGTCAAGTTGTTGGAGCTAGGATTGAATGCTCCGCTGTGCACCTGGATCCTGGACTTCCTCACAGGCCGCCCCCAGGTGGTCAAGGTGGGGAAGTACATGTCAAGCTCCCTCACCCTGAATACAGGATCCCCCCAGGGCTGCGTCCTCAGCCCCCTACTGTACTCCCTGTACACACATGACTGTGTGGCCAGGTCCAGCTCCAACACCATCATCAAGTTTGCTGACGACACCGTGGTCGTGGGCCTGATCACCGACTGCGATGAGAAGGCCTACCGCGAGGAGGTGGCTGACCTGTCACTCTGGTGCCAGGACAACAGCCTCCACCTGAACGTCAGCAAAACCAAGGAGCTGATTGTGGACTTTAGGCGTGGATCACAATCGAGGACGCACGCCCCCTTGTGGATTAATGGGACTTCTGTCGATAGGGTGAGCAGCTTCAGATATCTGGGAGTCCACATCACAGAGGACTTAACATGGACTGTTCATACAGACACTCTGGTGAGAAAGGCGAGGCAGCGTCTCTACCACCTCAGGCAGCTGAGGAAATTCCGGGTCTCGGTGAGGATCCTCAAGTCCTTCTACTCTGGAGCAGTGGAGAGCATCCTGACAGGCAACATCACTGCCTGGTTTGGGAACTGTACTGCCCAGGACAGGCGGGTTATACACCAGGAGGTGTAGTAGCAGAGCCCGTAGGATCATGAAGGATCCTCATCACCCCAACAACGGACTGTTTCAGCTGCTGCGGTCAGGCAAGCGCCTCCGCAGTCACGCAGCGAGAACAGAGAGACTGAGACGGAGTTTCTTCCCTCAAGCCATCAGAACTGTCAACGCTGACCTCACCAGGGGTCCTAACTGAGCCATGCACTAGGCTCCACTACCTACTGTACAATATGTAGCATACTGTACCGCACACTGTATCACTGTTCAGGGTTGTTCGTGATGCCGTATTGCTGCGCCGTACTGTTGTATACTGTGCTGTATTATCCCAAACACTACCTCACACTATTCACATTCACATGCCACTTTAATTCACATGCCACTTTAAATGCACATATCTGTATATACATAGCCATATTCCTTCAACCTATTCCATTTTATTTCAATTTATTTTTTATTGTATTTTATTCTATATATTTTTTATCTTATTCTATAAGTATTCCACTTACTGTATTACGTTTTAGGAGTCAGTTAGTCGGTCTATTAGAAAGGAATTTTCTACTTTTTATTTTATTTTATTTTTTGTACTTTTTCCTAGGACTTATTGTGTGCTATCACCGGGTGCGTTGCATTACATTTCACTGCATATATGTATGGAAGTATGTATATGTATGTGACAAATAAAAATCTTGAATCTTGAATCTTGAATCAGTAGGTGCTGAGGAGTACATAAAAACGGTGGCCAGTGCATTACTAGCAGGTCTCCTTGTCCAAGGGCAGCTCCATTGTACCAGAGTTTAAACAGTGGACCTATGGATCTAGTGTGTATTGATTTCCTTTCGACGGCCCCAGATTCTAGGTGGACTACCAATGTGTTAGTGGTCTCGACCATTTCACACTCTAGGCACAAGCTTTCCCAACTACAAACAAAGTACAGACTGTGGCAAAGATTCCGGTGGATAAGTACTTGGTCCACCATGGCCTGCCTGCTAGGATCCATTCAGATCAGGGGTGAGACTTGGAGTCGATTAACCTAAGAACTCTTGATGGTTATGGAAGTCAGACTAAACTGTATCATCTGCAGGCAGATCGACAACCAGAGAGGCTCAATCGGACCTTAGTCTCCATGCTAGGTACTCTGAGACACAGGAATATATTCCAATTTATACTAGATATTTGGTTCATTTGGTTCAACAACAGTACCAAGTGTGAAGCTGCAGGGTATTCAACTTATTTACTGCCATTGAGTAAGGAAGCAAGACTTCCTTTTGACTTGTGTTTTGGCACTTCTCTTGGTGGCCAAGATGATTGGTATGTTATGTGTCAAAGTTGAAATTAGACTTGCAGAGAGCCTACAAGCTTGCCTCTGAAGGTCCTGACAACTCATTTGAGAAACAAAGTTGTATGACAAGGTAGTATGCCAGCTGTTGGGCATAGGGGATAGAGTCCTACTAAAAAGGCTGAAAGGAAGAGGCAAGAGAGAGGAAAGAGGGAGTCTCACTTGGGTATCCAAAAGTTACAGGGATTCTGACTCATCCTCTGACCTGGAGTATTATAAAACCGAGAGATCACAGAAACCCTACCATAAATACCTGGATGAGTTTCTGCAAGATACCAAGAACAGTTCAGCCAAGGATGAAAGTGTTGGAACAGTTTCATGTTGTGAACGAAAATCAATCTGATCAGAATGCAGTTTCTGAAGTTGAATATGATACTGACTCAGAGTCTGAACATGAGGCTGACCCTGTCAGTACCAGGTCCTGGGAAAAGAGAAATGTTATCCATAGTTCTGGAGACCGAAAAGTTCCATATCTGGTATTCGTTCTAAGAGAACTAGCCTCCCCTTGCGGCTGCCTGCGCGAGCACCTTGTGTCGATTACGCACATTTTGGTATTTTTTAGTATTTATAGAGCTTATTGAGCTTATTGTGCGTAATCACCGGGGGTCATGACATTTCACTGCATATATGTATGACCATATGTATGTGACAAATAATCTCTTGAACTTGAACTATGAAACCAGTCCTTAAACTAACTTATGGTGAATCTTGTAAGAGCAGAGATCAGTCACTTGCGATAGTACACAGAGGTGTAATTATTACGATTGGAAGGAACAAAAGCCAATGTGTGAGTGCTATAGTGTTGACCCACTGATAGTTGTTGAATTGGAATTGTGTATGGGGTAAAATTGTATTTTTATAAATTGTTATTTTGCCTAACACAAAGTGTGTGTGTGTGTGTGTGTGTGTGTGTGTGTGTTTAGAAACCTTTTATCACATTAGGGATTTATATTTTCATTTAAAGAGGTAGTATAGTCCTGTTTTGGTTAGGTAAAATAAGTTAATCTGGTGGCTGGAAAAAATAGGATGGAAAGTTAAGATAATTGACACTTGGTTTCTAGGTCAATGGTTTAGGAACTTTATTTGAAAATAATTCAGGGGCCTGCCCAGGCTAATCTATAGAGGGTAGGAGCGCTAAGCTAACCTGTTTCTACCTAATACTTACCTCTGCCCTGTACAAGATATATAGTGCCATCATACTTACCTGCCAATGGTTTGTCAAAAGACTTAAATTTCCTCTAGACTTAGACTTCCTCATGTCTTAATGCAGGGGTCTCAAACTACAGGCCCGAGGGCCACATCACAAGACAATTTAATGTGGCTCGTTACCTGGTGATATTATATCGATAAATCTGCCCTGGAAATCATTTTTCAAATTACAACGCTTAAATAATCCATACGGATGTACTTAATGTTTTTAAAATATGACACCGAATTGAATAGACCATAAGAGAGCTACTTCTAACAAGATTGCGGGGTGATTAAGGGAGGAAAAACAAAACAATAAAACAGGCCAGTTTGCCCTTGAAGTTCAACACAGTCCCCCTAGAAGAAGACAACCTGGCCAGTGGCCCTCAGGTCACTTTAGTTTGTGAGGTGTTCAATTTAACGCTGCTTTGCATTCTGGCCCTCAAATGTGCTTTTGAGCTTTGCTAGCTTGTGCAGGTTTGATTATTTTACTCAAAGTAATATTGCATTTGACTTTAATTGATCATGCTGTGTTTATTCAAATTATTTTGCAGCACTGAGCTGATGCGACGAATTCGCCGGTTTGATGTTGCCCGGTATAGCTGTCTGGTGGTCAAATATACCAACGACAAACGTTATTCCGTCAATGACATGGCCACTCACGACAAGTAAGAAATCTGTTGAGTTTGAGCAATTCTTATCATGATAACGGATGGCCTGGCACTCAAACAAGTTCTTTGAGAAATCTACAATGGTATACCGAGACTTGAACACATGGCAATGAAAATTTGACTACTTTGATTTCCTGCCTGTTTCCTTTGTAGACATACAATGCAAGCAGTATCAGCGGGTCGGCTCGGAGAAGTGTACGTCCTCGCCGTGCAAGCCTCTGTCATTGGAATCGATGAAGGACAGTTTGTAGGTTTTTTTCTTTTTTGTGTGCGGTATTTATTTCTCCATGTTTCCTGCATTGATGTGTATCCCCCCCCCCCCCCCCCCCCCCCACACACACACACACACACACTGTTAACTGTAATTTTATGGAGATTTAAATAATTTACTCCTTGAAAATAATTATTTATTTATCCAAATCTGCTTGTTTCCGTCTTATCCCAATTCCTCAAACTTGCCATCACTGTAAACTGAATGTTAATGTGTACATCAAACCTATAGTAAAAATTGTCACTGTAGTTTCCAGATGTAGTAGAGTTCTGCGAGGAGATGGCAAATTTGGGCAAGACGGTCATAGTAGCAGCCTTGGATGGAACCTTCCAGAGAAAGGTGGGTTTGTTGAAGAATGGTTACAGTGTGTATTCTTACACTCAATAAGGGGGTTGCTGTGCAGAAAATGCAAGAAGCTGTTTGAGAGGAGTAGTGTGTGTGTATTGCGCCCCTGAACAATGTCCATGGCAACCACTAACACTGTTCAATGTGCTCATTTTCCTAGAAACTAGTACAGACTTTGTCTTCTAACCCAATAATCAAATTTTCCATGCGTCACACTGGGCTAACTCGTGCTATATTGTCGTGTGTTTCCACAGCCGTTTGGGAGCATTCTCAGCCTGGTACCTTTGGCTGAGAGTGTAGTAAAACTCAATGCTGTCTGTATGCAGTGTTACAAAGAAGCGGCCTACACCAAGAGACTGGGCTCGGAAAAAGAGGTGAGCCTCCTGCCGTCTGCTGCGCTCCCCATGCGCATCAATGAGCCCATGGGCGCCCATGACCCTGTCGCTGGTTTACCAGGTGTCCTTCCTTGGACTACTTTTTGTAGGTACTAATCACTGCATACCAGGAACACGCCACAAGACCTGCCGTTTTGTAGATGCTCTGACCCAGTCATCAAGCCATCACAATTTGGCCCTTGTCGGCCCTTGTGTTGCTCAGATCCTTACGCGGTCGCCAATGGTCAAGTGGGATTGCTAGTCAGAGTCTTGGTCTGACAATTTATAGTCAATTCCGCCAGCAGAACCCTACAAAAGGACCTGATAGTGCAACCAGCTCCTTAATTAGCGGTGACACACAATTGAATATACATGGCAAACAAGCGGAGAAACACACAACACCGCCACATTCAATGTACTCCCAGTGTATTATATATATATACAGTGCGATATAACAAACATATTGTCCCGTGCAACCCCTTTTCCCAGAGTAACTTCCTCAGTTAAAATATTTTATATCACGGCCTGAAATCCCGTAGGAACAAGTCTTTTTTTAAAGTACTGTACTCCGGAGATCCGGGAGTTACGTCCTGCACTCTGGTGGAGACGAGGCGACTGGTCCCAGGGGGCGAAGGCCAGGCGACTTATGAGGGGAATCGGATGGATGACAGACCACTCGATCGGACTGAACGCGCTGCCCGGGATCGTCAGATGATCGGCGGACTCGCCGAATGGCTAACATCTTCCGAATGTATCTGTGTCCCTGACAACTTCGCCATACAACCGTTTGAATGTCCCCCTACTTCTTTATAGGAGTGTTCCTTGTGACGAAGGGGACTGTGACTGAAAAAAACACGCGTGTCCTCTACGCTGTCCGAACCTTCCGCCACTTCCGAGGCTGGTGAGCTAGTGGGGAAGCCCAGAAATTCTTCATGGTGACTGTCCTCGTTAAAAAGGTCCAAGAGGCGTTTCTTCTCCAGCTCGTCCAGTTCCTGTACGGTGGGATAGCAGGGCTTAAAGATTGCAACATGCACCACCTTCCCGTTCTCCCCATTGTGCTCCAGTACCTCATCATAATTAACTGGCCTCATCTGAGCAACAACGCAGTATGGACCGAGTCACTTGGGAGCCAGTTTTGCTGTAAATGATTTTCCTGCTTTAGATAATTGGTGGGACCGGAGCCATACTGTCTTTGTCCTGATATTTCTGATCTTGGTGAGTCTTATCATAATTGCATTTTTGTCTTTCTCTGCTTTTTGTGAGGTAACACTGGGAAAATGCCTTATGGTCGTGAAGTTTGGTGACGGTTTTGACAAGGGGTCCCCCTTTGATCATCTACAGCAGGGGTGGTCGGAGACTCTCCGGCATAAGGATTTGAGATGTGGTTTTATGGTGTAATTGTAGCACTCTATAGACTTTGTCCTCCTGTGGCAGATCTGCCAGCCACATGCCACCCGAGTAGCGTTTTCAGGGCCCTCCAGCACAGAGACACAGACGATGGGATTGAGAACATACCAGTTTATTGTAGAGAGGGGGCAGGCGGAACAAGCCCCGGAGCAGATGGACAGCATGTCATGACAACGGCTCCTCTTTTGTGTGTGTGGGGATGGGGGTTTTTACCTGTTGCTCGTTAGACCAATCAATGAGCAACAGGTTAACAGCAACACAGATCCTTGGCCCGATTGCCTAGATCCAGGACAGGTGTGACTTCTCAAACCACACCACATACCTCAGACACAAAACTGAGGCCAGACAGGATCCCTGCCCGAAGCCTTCTCGGCCAGGCCTTCTGGGACTCTGAAGCAGGGTTCCCATACCTCAAACCAACAATTATCCAACAAAAAAAACAACTGGTCCCTTCCCAGGCACCTGGTTGCCCGGAACAGCACAGTCCATGGACATCCTTCCCCCAGGGCAATGAGGCAGACTACCCACTCCTCCCTTCTGTAGTATGGAGCCATGGGCTGCTGTTCTGGCTGATGGAGGTGTAGCTGGGATCGGCTGTGGGGGTGGCTGCCGGGTGGAGCAGCTAGCTGCAGGTGATTACTCATGGTGGTTGCTGCTTCGGACCCCCTGGGTAGTGCTGCTGCCAATTGGGAGAGAGTTGGTGCTGTGTTCCCTGTCTTCCCCGTGCTGGAGAGTCCCTGTTGAGGTGCGATTGTGGCAGATCTGCCTGCCACAAGCCACCTGAGTGCCGTTTCTTTTCCTGAGTGCCACCTCCAGCACAGAGAGACAGACGACGGGGTAAACATACCAGTTTATTGTAGAGGACTAGGTGGAACGAGCCCAACTACCTGTTGCTCATTAGACCAATCAGCGAGCAACAGGTGTACAGCCACACTGAGCCAGGGCTCAATTACCAAGACCTAGGACAGGTGTGGCTGCTCAAACCACACATCCCCCACACCACACTTCCAAAATGGTGTATTTTGTGGAGTCCATTAAGATGACCTCTCCCTCATCCATCCCCAGCCATCACAACGTTTGCCTGTTTTTCCTGCTACCAACATATAAACTTTAAGAACTGACTGTTCACTTGCTGCATAATATATCCCGCCCCTCAAAGAGTGCCATTGTAACGATGAGCAATGTTATCCACGTCACCTGACAGTGGTTCTAATGTTGTGGCTGATCGGTGTATACCCTCTGAATCAAGTGAAATTGTCTGTGCCGTAGGTGGAGGTGATTGGTGGATCTGAAAAGTACCACGCAGTCTGTAGGAAGTGTTACGGCGTCACCATGGACAAAGAGAACAGCCCTCCAGTGATGGATGAAACTCCACCACAAGCACTGAAGGGCAAGCTGCTGGACGCCGCTGTTTCACGGAAGCTCTTTTCAAACCTCAATATCTCGACACAACAGTAAAGTCACTCCTGTTTATGAACAAAAACCACACTCTTTCATGTCTTTGTCTGGCTGATGTACTTAAGTCTAAAAAGTGGGAGCCAGGATTTCTTCTTAATTTTTTTTTTTTTTTTTTAACTTTCCACATTATTTACATTACGAGACAGAGCAACAGGATGCGACAACTAGAGTCCACAACTGACCAACACAAAGGCTTGGGGAAATCGGCTGATTTTTATAGCTGTATTTGTAGTTCAACCCTTGACTTCCTGAAATATGATGAACCAAGTTAATTTAGGGATTGTGTATTGTCTCTTTCACAGGTGTATTTCCTTTTAGTATAAATTTGGCTGCTGGCTACATTTATAGGCAAACCACATTGAAATTGGTTGTAATTTTTCTTACTGGGTATTTATCACATACTTGTGTTCTATAAAGGTATGGATGTCATTACAAGCACTTAAATATATTAAAAGGAACAAAACTGGAAATCAGAAACCTTGGCATAATGGTGAGCCTGCCTGGCACATGATCAGCTTTAACCTGCAGTCCAGGTGGCGCAGCCTTCATGACATGGCACAGGCCTCATTTTCCATCGATGGTCATAACTCATTCGCCTTTTGTACTTCATTAAGTTCACATGTGTTGTATCATTGCATTTTATTGTTGGTGCAAGTCAATTAATATTTATATCAGTACTATGATACAAATACAAAATGGCAGCATAACACATCTAAACAGCAATTCTATCTAGTTCCTATAAAAGAGACTTTAGACCAAATTTATAAAAAGTTGGCTGGCTTGACCAGTACACTGACACAGTACCGGATCAATCACTGTAAGGTACCTCCTATAAAGTAAACCAGTGTGCATGCTGACATGGTGTGTGCTTTTTCCACTTAATCTGTTAACCTGCCTACACACTGGGGTCTTTGCAGTTCAAACAACAGTTTGGACTAAAAGTCAATGGCATTTGTGAAAACCTTTGTAGAAGCTGTAAATGGCAATATTGTTACAAGCATTTCATATGTAATGATTTAGTATGAGGAGAACACTTATAAATTAAGCTTTTAATAAATGCATTTCATTTTCCGTGCCCCTTGCCTCTGAGTCTTTATGGATGTTTGTTGTAACTTCGTACTCAAAAACCATCACTGGTGTGTGTGTGTGGAGAAAGTTAACAACCACAACCTCTTTCTTGTCTACACAACAGAGCTAGTGTTGAAACCAATTTTGCCGTGAGGGTGAACAACTTTTCCGGTCAACTGGAATCCTAAAAGCAGATTTATGAGCGAGACATTATCGTTGCCAGATGATCAAATGATCTTTAATCCTAAGAATAGAAGCGTATGGACTAAGGAAGATTTCACGCCACCAGGATGGGACTTCCATGGAGCCATTTTTCCAGTGCACTCTAGGATGAACAAAAAAAAAAAAGTGAGGAAAGAAAATATGCTGCTAGTGTTGTCCATGACTACAACTCTTACTGGTGGAGTTTTGATTATGTCAGTTCACGTCGTCTCACCAAACCTTCAGGATCAGCCCATTTGAGGTAAAAGTTGTATTATTTCATTGGCCGATAGGTCTAGAAATCAGACTGCCCAGTCACCAACACCCAGACATGTATTTACTGTGTATCTGACCGCAGGCATTGGGGCTTTGATCCTCTACTTAAACCGCAGTGTTCCCACAACTCCTGCTTGCTGTGACGCCGCCGCAACATCTGGGGGAGTGGATCTTGAATCCTCTGCGTGGCGCTCCACGAACAGGGGGCGTGGAACTCCCTAGTAAGAGGGGGGTTGGTACCCCGCCTCGTCCTTCGGCGGGGGGCCGGGGATGAAGGGAGGCTGCTGGTACACGTCGGGCCCGTTGCCGGGGTAGGACGAGTAGGTGGTGGGGTTGTAGGTGGTGGGCGTGTAGGAGGTCGGGGCGTAGGTCGGGGGGTAGGGCATACGGGGAGCGTGGAGGTCTGCCGGCGGCTCAGTGTATGTCGGGATAGTGACGTCGTCCACACCGTGGCGGTAGCGGGCCAGGGCAAAGTAGGTGAGGATCCCCTGGGACACAGTGAGCACACGACTGTCAAGGTGGTTATCACTTTGTTTCATCAAGGAGTAAAATAGTATCAAAAAATTTGACTCGTATATATATATATATATATATATATATATATATATATATATATATATATATATACATACATACATACATATACACACACACACACACACACACACACACACACACACTGTATACAAAAATATAAATAAAAAATCATGGAAGACATTCACCTTGCTGTATTGACAGAGGATGGACATTTTGTATTCATATCAGTGGTGGAAATATCTCTGCTTATCGAATTGGATATGCATTCCTCATCATTTACCATCAGTTTTAGGCCCTGTTATTAACACTTCAAAAGGAGCTTTACTAAATGTTCGGTCAAACAAATCTTTAATAAATTATTTCATTGTAAACAATGAACTTGATTTCATGCTTTTTCACTTGGTTAGATGGCAATGGCAACGCAGCATTTATTGAAGCGTGTACTCCAAATTATAGCGTATAGAATTGATTTAAAAAAAAGTCCTCTTGTATAGTAAGCTCTAAATGGTCAGAGATGGGATGTAGGAAAAGAGACACAATGTGATTTTTGGCCAACAGTGTTGTGTATGTGTGTCTAGGATTCTAGGAAGCAGATGAGAAATAAACAGTTCGAAAGAAAGACAAAGCAGGTGAGAAAATATGACAATGGGTTTGTTGTGTGCATTCTGGGCGTCATGATTGTAAAGTCCAAGTCCAAAGTCCAAGACGCCACTGAAATAAGAAAATAATTTGCTGAGGAAGGCTTATTCTTACCCACGCTTTTAACTGATTTCATTCTTTCAATTGTTTTATTATTCTACTTTGTAAATGCATTTTGGGTTGCTTTTACGGTCACTATCTGATGGCCTTTTAACCTAAAGCACTTTGAGTTACATGGTGTGTATGAAAAGTGCTGTATAAATAAAGGTTATTATATGAACCTGTTTACGCTGTCAGGAGACGCTGGCATTTTGAGGGATTTGATTTCTGCAGAAGAGAAATGAGCACAATACCGTGCACACTCTAACGGGTGGAACAGGACTGACTGAAGAATTATTCAGAGGAGTTTCTTAAGTGAGAACGAAAAGGCAGAAGGAAAGAAAAGCCCACGTCTTCAGGGACACACACTGCTGATAACACCAGAGACACCAAGGCAAAACAGGACGGTATGGGGAGCTCAGAATGTGCAGACCGGGAACAGCCTTCCAGGGGAGAACAAGAAAAAAAATATAACAGGATTGTCTAAGGAATACAATATCTGGAAAATATAGGATAATAATAGTCAGTTTTTTGGGGGGGGGCGGGAATGACTCAGGATTTGATGACATGGCTTTCAGGTCATGCAACTTGACCAGTGTTTGGCTCAACGCTCCATCTTCCATCTTCATTTCTGTTTGTTAATCTATATAGCCCTTAATCGTCAGTACAGTCAAAGTCACAATTATTAATTATATCATCGCCTGATATTATTTAAGTCAATCACAACTGTTTTGCAAATAAGCTTCCAGAAGTGGACATCGGGGGAAACAGCAAGGTCTCTTTCCCTGTGGTTGGCCACAGTTATGACATCATTTTTGAATATGATTTTCAGCATTTGAGAAAGAGAAGGCAGATGTACGTGCCTGTGGCCATTTCCCCTGCCACACGCCACCCAAGTGGCGTTTCCAGGGCCCTCCAACAGAGAGACAGCCAATGGAGTTGTAAAGTACCATTTTTATTGTAGCGAGTGGGCTAGGTGGAACAAGCCAGAAGCAGATGGACAGCATGTCATGACAAGGGCTCCTCTCCTGTGTGTGTGTGTGGGGATGGTTTTTTTTTTACCTATTGCTCATTGATTACTCTAATGAGCAACTGGCGCACAACCACACTGATCCTGTCTTTCTGCTTCACTGTTTATTGCGTGAGTTACTATATAGGGCCGACTCTCAGAAATTCCGTGATACCCTGCCAGGTGTGACGCTGCTTTCATCACGGCTAGACTCTCCAGCTCAATGCTCAACTGCAGTCAGTTCCTAAGGAGCCACCCTAATATTGGGCGATGGTGGCGCAGGAGGTAGAGCCGGTCGTGCAGTAATCACGGGGTTCCTGGTTTGATCCCCATTCCTCCTGGCAGCACGTTGAAGTGTCCTTGAGCAAGACACTGAACCCTAAAGTGCTCTCGATGAGCTGGTGTGCACCTTGCACGGTTGCAGCTGCCATTGACGTATGAATTTGTATGTGAATGGGTGAATGTGAGGCCTGTGTTGTCAAGCGCTTTGAGTGGTCGCAAGACTGGAGAAGCACCATATAAGATGCAGTCCATTTACCATTTATTAGGCGATGCATTCATAAGCTAAGGAATCGCTTATACAAAAAAAAAATACTCTGCCCCCCAGAGTATATGTGTGTGTGTACACACACACACACACACACACACACACACACACACACACACACACACACACACACACACACACACACACACACACACACACACACACACACACACACACACACACACACACACACACACACACACACACAATTTGTAAATGGCACATCAATATAATTTTTTGAGCACTCATCTGCAGATAAGAAAAAGCTATAGTAGCACTTCATGCCGTATTATAAACTCTATAACACTTTTACTTTTAATACTTCAGGTGCAATGAAGTACAAGTGTCAATAGGGTGCTTTCACTTTTACTCTAGTTATTGTGTGTCAGGGTATTTGTACGTTTATTTCAGTAAAGGGTCTGAGCACTTCTTCCACCTCTGTCAGATATCCTCAATCCGACTGGAGCTCCATCTTAAATGGAGGCTTCAGACATAGTTGCTTTGTGTGGCTCTTTAAAAGGGACGTAGTAAATAAAATAAAAAAATAAATAAAAAAAAAAAAAAACATATAAAAACCCTCACCCAAGTTGCGATGGAGAAGAAGGAGAACGCCACGATGGCGTGGGCGGCGTCCTCAGGGATGGCGCTGACGTCCTGTGTGCGACCCCACAGAGTGGCCAGCAGGCAAAAACACACAAACCACATCAAGGTCCACACCCCTGGGCGGAAAGAGAGAAAATAAATCAAATGTGTGTTTTTGTCTATGGTTTCATCGATGGGATACGTGCTTAATGGGAGTTGAAAAAAAGGAATCTGCGTTTTTATCTTTAATCGTACACAGGTATTGTCATGTGGCTCAGAGACAGAAAGGCTATACACCCGTCGGAGTGACGGAGCTCCACTCATTGTTGACACAACAATTCTTCTTTTTAGTTCCGTACCATGTAAATAATTCCGCCCTGCGATCGAGTGATTATTATACTGATGCATATCTGCGCATCATTATTACTTGGGATGGACCAACGCACTTCACCCACCACCAATCGTAAAAGACTGTCGACTTTAAATAAAATACTGTGAGCAATGATCAGTTACTTTGAGAGAATCTACCAGAGGAATTCGAGCATCTTTGCCCGCAGTGGTGTCGTATAGGGCTCGGAAAGACGTCCTGCTATTAAGGAATGTAAAGATAGAGCGAAAAAGGGGGATTGTTGACATAAAGATCAACAGGCATCAACGACGTCGCCCCCCCCCCCGGAGTCAAACTAACTTATCTGAGGACAGTGAACAATCGGTCAAACGGTTCCTCGGACCGAAAAAGACAAACTTGATTTTAGGTTAATATAAGACTGATATTCAACACCAGCGTCAGTCCCACCCAGACCATTTACAATATCATTATCGTACACTAAAAAGCCAGAATCTGAACCTCGATTAAAAACAAAAAAAAAACTGTGTTCTCAAAACGCGAGGCCCAGTCCTCCCGCGTGGGGCGCCTGCTCACCAGAGAAGCCGAGGTCGGCCACGACCACGTATTTCCTCTCCTGCGCGTTGCTCATGAGCGGCATGTAGGCGTCGAGCAGGAGGAAGACTCCGCAGGCGAGGAAGGCCAGGACCCCCACGCCCACCGCGTAGTGGCAGGCGGGGTCGCTCTGGTTGAAGACGCACTTGGCCTGGGAGCTGTAGCTGGGGTTGATGTAGCCCTCCGACGTGACGCAGGCAAACACGACGATCGCAAAGATCTGGGGGGAGATGGACAGGAGGGGAGGGAGATTAAAACGCTCCCATTTATTTGAGTCGGAGAAAGCAAAGCTCACGCTTGTTTATCTAAGTGGGTCTCCCAGGATACCGGCGCAAGGCGAAATCGACGACCATGAAACAACCTCTCCATTGTTCTTTTTTTTTTTTGTAATTCACATGTCTACGAGGCGGACACGAACCCTCGTCGTCTCCCAGCGAGCTCGTCCAAGCCATCATTACATGCTGTACAACAACATGCAAACGTTCGTCCCATCGCGTGTAATCCTTTTTCTCCCCCCTCCACAGCTGTTTTGCCTCGCTGCCTAGATGTATCCCAACTCCTCCGAATAACGCCCCCCCCCCCCCCGCCCCCCCGCGCCCCGAGCCCTGCCGCGCTCCTTCCTTCCTTCCGCTCCTGTCCTGTGCCGCAGGTGAATCGGTGCAAACTGTTGATGCATGGGTCCATTATCCGCTCGGTGGTCCGCCCGGTGTCTGCTCCGCTCTGGTTACCCACCTAACCATGTGACCTACTTCCCAGTGCAGCTGCCTGCCATGTGACTGGAGAGACACCAGCAGCTCCACGATAACATCCAGTATCAGAGTGTCAGGGAAAGAAAGAAAGGAGGGGGGGGGGGGGGTTCATGTGCTGGAAGAGGAATGAGGAGAGAAAGAGGCCAGGCAGAGTGATCTTCCTTTCTACTGATATGAAACGACGTGAGACGCGGCGGGCCTAAGCAGTGTGGCAGCGATAGCAGGTGGTTCTCCCCGCCCCCCTCTCTTCTAAGAAATGCCACGGTGCATGAGGCGACTTCCCTCAGAGCAGTTATCAGAGCGGCTGGGGTGAATTCCAATCTTTGCGCTCGTCGGGTGAAGAGAAGGGAGGGCGACAGGTTATTCGGATCTTTCGCAGACAGATCAGACAGATTACCGCCGGCGCAGTACGCCCTGGGAGCTCTCGCGGCCAGTCCCACGGAAGACGGCGATGTATGATTTCAGACAATGGCGTCCAACGAAAAACGAACGGGAACAAAGCCGCGCAGTGTCCGATTATTTGTCCCCCGGTAGCCCCCCTGTTTGCTTCGTTTTGGAGTCCCCAGTCAGCAGATATAATTAAGCACTCCAAGACTCTCATTGTGCACTGTGGCGGCTCCAGGCCGAGGACGCAAAGGTCTGCGAATGTTTTGTTTTTTCCCCCCCCTCCCGACTGAAAGTAAGCAGCTTCAACCGTCAGCATTTTTGAGAGCATCCAGAGACGACGTCAAGCGCAAGGTTGACTTTTAGGTTTGAAAACCCGATGATTCAAAATAAAATTTTATTTAATTAAAAAAAAAAAAGAAAAAGATTCTCTGTACCATACGGAGAGAAGGGAGGGAGGTTCTCAACGGCAGGGATTAACCCGTGACGCTGAGGAGGGGAGCAAGGGGGGCGAGGTGTCACCTTACCTTACCAGGATTCCCCTGTTTACTATTAACACAGCAGGCTCATTCACTGGGAGCCAGAGGAGCCATTGTAGCCTGCTTCACCTGTCTGGCGGAGATTCAGTTTGGCATTTGCATAGCGCTCCGCTTTCCACCCCGGAGAGAGAAACCTGTCCCGACCAATTCAGGTGGGAAGGGCGACGAGCAAACCTGCCAAGCTACAAATATAACGTCACTGGGATTATTAGTGGTTGTTTTTGATGTAAAACAATTGACATTATTTATGACAAAATGTGAAAATAGTCAAATATGTCAGTCGTTTGTGCGCCATAGGCCCTCTGAATAGTTATGGATCTCTTGCTGTGGACGTGGACTGTGACATTACTTCGAAACGGAAACATTGAACTTTTACATTCTCGTTCGCCCTCGTCGTCGCGCTAAGGCGGTGGCCTCGCTCCCTTCTCCAGAGACCGCCTCGTTATGTCGTCTCTGTTTCTCTTGGCGTGTTTTCATCCGGCGGCGCAGCTCTCTACTGTGAATGTTAATGCCAATGTAAATGTCCCCGTTGTTGCAAATGTCCGAAAAGCTTTACCTCATCTTGTCTTAACACTATGGCTACTCCGCTTTCCGCGCACTGCTGCCCGGGGAAAGGCGGACCCCGCCACCAACATATCAACAGCGTTGGAGAACGCGTTAAACGGACGTTTCATACGAATGGGAAGCTAAAAAAGTATCAAATATGGATTAAAAAAAAACAACCAGTGATATTCTTACTGGTTACCACTTTGATGGGCAACTCAATTTAAATGTCTTTGAATTATAGAACATACGACGGTAGCCAATGTTGTGTTACTCTCGTCAAAGTTATCGTGACAACCTCGAGCGTCCCGCATGTCTGTAACACCGAGAGCTCGCGTTACAAGCGGTCCCACCTGGAAGCTTCGGGGAAATTTAATCATTTCTATTTCCAGCGTCTGGCCGCGACACCTGTTGTTGTCACCCCTCCCATAATAAGACTCCATTTCCTCTAATAAGACTGTATTCCCGCCCGTAGCACGTTGACCGTTGCACCCCCGGCGCCACTGGGCTGCCGACGGCCAGTTTGACGTCTCCCCGCGCACTCACCCAGCTGAGGAGCCGCACAATAGTTTGCGGCTGTCGGGCAAACTTGCGGAAATCGAAGCCTCCCCCGGCCAGCGCGGCTCCGTACGCCCTCGCGGCGCCCGTCTCCTCCATGTCCCCGCTCCCGGTCCGGATCAGATCCCGCGGTCACAAGATCCGCAGCGAGGTGCCCGCGGCTGGACAAATAAACAAACCGGTCCCAGTCACTGACTGCGGCTTCTGAGAACAGGATCCACCCATCGGCAGCGTCGGCTCCCGCGGGGTGCGTCAGACCGCGTTAAATGCTAAATACATTCGATTTTGCATCATGGAAAGCAACAAATGGTGTTAATGTAAGCGCATTACTTTTTTTTTTTTTACTGGGATAATATTATTTTAAAGTTTTATTGTCGTTTATTAGTATTTGAATTTTTTGATTCACATTTGGAAAATGGGGGGGAATAGTCAGCAGGGGGCAGCATCGCGCGTCATTAGAATAAGTTTGTCAAGTGGCGATTATTAAGGTGCCTTCAGCTGCAGTTCAGCTAACGGCCGCTAGATGCCGCTCCGGAACCCCCCCCCCCTTCTCTATGTAGGTCAATGGAAAAAAAAAAAAAGAGACTCAATAAAATCTCAATATCTATCTAAATAAGACGATATATCATTACCAAAGCATGTTTTATGCAGCATAATGATCTAAGATGGGGTTTTTTTTTGCAAAAAATGGTACCGATGATATGGTGTAGAATATACACTGTATACTGTATATCGAGGACACTGGATGTTTTAAAGATTTTTTTTTTATTATTATTGTGAAACAGACAGAGGCCAAACCTAAAAATTACAATTTGTAATTCAATCATTCTAATCTTTATATGACAGTAGATTTTTAACTTTTGAAAGCTGACTGGACATGCACGGCACAGCTATGGTACAGGTTCATCCTCCAATGTGTTTTTCACCTCATCAGTCTCAGGCCACTCATCCGTCGATGCTATAGACGCCTGAGAAGAGGATCAGGCAGTTATCTCAGAGTGCGGAAAAATGTCTTTGAATGTGGAATAGTTAACTTTCAGTGAATTAGATATTCAAAAGATTGATAGATATGGGTGGATGATTGATATAGGAGGAGCGTCTTTCATTGTTACCATTAGACATACCAAATCAGAATCATTCATCGTAGCTGTTCTCAAAACATCACTGTCCTCTCTGAACTCCTCCAAGTCCTGTGAAAGAGTAACATGGTTAAAAAATTTGTATAATAGTATTATAGGAATAGGAAAATTGCATTTTTCTTTCGAGTATGACGGTGAAATTATTAAAATATAAAAACGGTGAACAGTCTCTAGAATGTATATGTAGTTTGAGGTATTGAGTAAAGTGAAAGGTGACGCACAAACTCATCCTCATAAGCTAGTATCATGCTGTGCATCTCCAGACTCCGCCTGAGGAAAGAGAGAACAAAGATGTGCAACTGATAGAGCTGGTTTGGAACCAGCCCGAAAAGGGCTTTTTATTTAATATTGTATTTTTTTTCTTACAGAGGCTTATCTCCAAACTGCCTTCTCCCTGGAATTAAAAAAGAATATACTGTTATTTGTATGTAGGTTTGACATTTAACAAGAGTAACAAAGGTCCATCCTTCAAGATGTACGACACACAATATAAGACAATATATAATAGGGTATTGAACAACGAAACAACACAATATTGAATTACACATGATATATGCTTTTCAATGATTCTCAAAAGATGGCTGAAGCTCTCGTCGATTTTCAGCCTTTAAAATATATCTCAGGGAAATACTGATCAGTGTAAATGCAAACTTACTAAACATCACTCCAACACAGCAACATATAGAGACCAAGGTTACCAGGAACAAGAAGCAGCCAAAGACAACCACAACCACCAACAGTGGAAGACGATTCAGCACTGGAAGGTGGAGGAGGAAATGTGGTTGAAATAATATAAAATCACATCCCATAGACATCGGTTTCTATACTTTTTTTGGGGCCGGCCAATGTATCAGTAGTACCTTCCATGTCTAAATACAGGTCTTCACTCTTTATACTAGTGGTATTGTCAAAGCTGTCGGACACTTCACAGTGGTACGTCCCAGCGCTGCTCCTCCCCACAGAGAGCAGGAGCGCGGGCGGCTGCGGAGGCTGGTGCACCGCCCAGTAGAACGTCCCTCGGCTTTCCAGGAGGCTTCCGTTGAGGAACCACTGGTAGCGTGGATGGGATCCCTTGGCCACTTGGCAGAAGAGTCTCAGTCCAACCACACAAAAGTCCTCTCCAATGTCATAGTCGAAATGAATCGTCCCAGGGCCACCAACTGATACTGTTGGGATGGGATTATTACAGGGGGGTTTTCAGGCCAGGTAAATACATACAGATAAACAAATAAACAGGCTATAGCCTATGAATAGCCTTAAATGTCCACACAATTATACAATCCACATACCCACTTCTAATGCCATCCATCGACTATGCGTAATCCGGTCGCCATTCTCTGCCTGGCACTGGAGCCATCCCAAATGGTAGTCTAGTTCCACGGCAATGGTAAATGTGGCGTTCCAGTCGTCTACTGTCTTATTAGTGACAAAGTCTGTTCTGTTGTAGAGCGAAAATGTGATCGGGAGAGTCCCCCTGGTCGACCGACAGGTGACCAAGGCCGAATAGTTCTGGAAGCTCCTTTTCACCACGGTGAAGGAGATGTCCGCGTCAGACACCAGCTCTGTGCACGGGGAAATGGTTGTTCCAGTAAACGTACCGCATGTACGGCACAGGAAGTAGGACCTATGAATATTTCTGCGGCATTCTGTTCAAATCAAGCGCCACCATCACTGTCCGTCCATTGTATAGGGAGGAGAGCTGACCTTTGACCGTGATGAGGACTTCAGGACTGTGGGCGGTGTAGACCTCCGTCTCGTTGAATTGGTTGGCGGCGACACACGCGTAGCTCCCGCTGTCTCGGGGAGTGGTTCTACGGATAACACGCACGGCTCGTTATTTCATTCACATCTGCATAGCGGTCGCGAAATCTACCTGCGGGTGTCAACGCCTTCACGATCCAATATCCAACACTACCGTTCTGTTTTCAACAAGGAGTGCACCCACGTCCTGGCCAAGTGGTCGCATAGACCCCACCCCTCATATTTCTTACTTACTGCCAATAAGACACAAAGGCGTCAAGTTGAACATCCACTGACCTATAAACCAAGAGTTGCTCATGCACGGGAAAGCGGAAAGGAGATTGGAGCACATGCTGGCCATTGAAGAGCCAGCTGTAGGAGAGGTGGTTCCCAGATGTGACGTTACAGCGCAGCGACAGAGTCCTCCCCTCATAGAACTCCACCGGACCCGACTGGACGACAAGCTTCGCACCGCGCACCGGCTCTGCAAGGAAGGCACAGCAACGCAGCCTTGAACGCACATGAGATAATTATTATTATTATTTTTTAAATAAAATAAAAGATAGAGTACGTCACGCTTTAGGACCCATAGAATTAAATGTAGAAAACCCCAAAAACAGCGATGTCAGTTTTTCGGATGCAAAAATGTGCGATTGTGTGGCCTGACTCAGAAACTCACCGACGACCCTGAGGTGGTGTCTGTAGCTGACGGTGGGTTGTATCCGGGAGTTGTTCTGCACACTGGCCACACACTCCAGGAAGCCCTCGTAGGACGCTCTGACGACCACCATGAATGTTGCCTTCTCCCCTTTAATGGAGGTGTATTCGCCCAGGAACTTAGACCGGTCGCCTTCCCTAGAAAATGTCCGATTTCAGCGAGAGGGTTTCATTATTCAACAGACAGATCCCTTGTATTTACTATTCTTTACCAGTGATTGTTACATTTCCGTCTGCCCCTCAGATCTAGCTTGATGTGACCAGTGTCGGCTGGTGACGATATTGGATGTGAGGGCAAAATTAAAGTCTAATATCCGTCAATAACCAGCACTGCAGGATCACATTTCACAGCCTGTACATGTTACAGCGGTGGCACTAGAAAACCCGCATTCCCAGGTTTCCATCTCTGAGTGCACCCAGTACGGCCCAAACGCTCTTTGGTTTTGGAATAAAATGGTCTTTGTCGTGAACTGAGCCACCAGTGTCACCGTGTAATTTATGTAATTTGTGCAACACGCAACACTGCAATAGGCTGATATGCACAATGATATGCAGAGCTTAGGGCTAGTGAGTAATTAGACCCTCCAGCCCCAACTTGACATTACTCCGACTCTCGTTTCTTTTTCCTTTTTTCCCCTGCTTTACCCAAGAGTAATTTGTTTCAAGGTAGTTGCTGACGTGGAATATGACAACATACGTATTTTATCATATTTACTGTATCTTAAAAAATATATATAGGCGGAATACTTAGCCCTACGCTCACTTATATAACTGCAGCAGAATGAGTTCTTCTGGGAAAGTTTTCACCTCACAGCCAAAGTCTACTATCTCCCCGACCAAAGCTACATTGGGGCCGTCCAGCATCGGAAATCCTAGATATGCAGCATCTAGAAAATGCAAAGGTATAAATAAACACTCTCGGCAGATGGTTTGGTGAAGTATGAGGTGGTATGAAAATAACAAAATGGTATCAACTCATGTGCATGAGTACACACACAAATACATTCACAACATTAACACCTAACAATTAATATCTTACTGGTTTCCATGGCCCAGTGCCCTAGTGAGAGGGGGAAAAAGAAAAAGAGTTAAGGTTAGAAAAGTTCCAATGCGTTAAATAATATTCACTACTATTCACATTGTTATCGGGTTCTTGATTAGAATATCTTACCCATTATAACGACGAATATTAATGATGACATTCTTAATGTCTACCCGAGTGTAAAAGGCGCCCAAGTCGAAAAAATAATATGGTTTATCCTCCTAAATCTTCTAAAATGAAAGACGGGGGTGGGGAAACACTTCTGACTTCTTCCCCAAAGCGGTTCTATTGTGACACTATTTAGTGTCTACTGTCAGTAGTGCAGCCGTTTGGATGTCTGGGCATGTGCACGCATGCACGCACACACGCACACACGCACACACACACACACACACACACACCGAAGCATGTGCAAGGAACTGATAGTGTTGTACTGCCCCTCCCTCTCAATTTCCACCCTCTCCCGTAATTTTCAAGATTCATGAATAAAATGATGCCATGTTTTTAACCTTTATTAATATTTACTTGCTTATACATTTTTTAACTAATACAAGTATAGTAAATCAATTATATTATCTTATATTCTAAAATTCGAAATGAGAATCAGCAACAACTTTTTAATAGCATCATTTTAATTTGAACAAAACAAACAGTAATTATCAGGTGAGGACAATGGAGCTAATGTAATGTCAGTAGAAACACAAAAATGTCTGTTGAGGACAGAGAGCCAACATTTTAAGAAAGATATCCGATCTGATCTGATCTCGGGTCTCCCAGGTTCCAGGTGTAATGTCCCATGTCACACTGTTATCTCCAAAGTCTGAAACAATAATGAAAATGTTTGTTTTTGTATCATACATCCATATTTCAGCTTTTTAAATCTTTGTCTACATTGGTAAATATATACCTGGTTGTGGACATCGCTATCTGTGCTAGATGAGTCCATCCGCCCGAGGGACAAGGCATGTGCCTCTGACCTGGGAAGGAAATGGAGACTTCATTTGATGAATATCTGGGTGATTGGCATTGTGCAAAAAATAATGAAGAAACGGCAGAACAAAAAGAAAAGTTTACTGTATTGATCCACCAAGGCCAGCGTGGGCTAAAACGGGAAAGGAAAACAAGAGGAAAACAATGACTTGGAGGCTGATAGAAGCCAGGGTTTTAAACACTGTGTTTCACCATTTGAAATGGTGTGTTTAGCCTGGTCAAATTCAAATTTGCTTTATTGGCAAAGCAAATATTCGTTAACTCCCGTAGCTTTACGTCACAGGTGATAAAACCATATGATAATGAGATGTAATGGATGTGAGAAAAACAACATAAGGGAAGAGGCTCATTAGACAGTTATAACAGACGAGTGAACTGATTTGTAAAGTCAGTCATTATTCCTACTTCTATATATTTCGCAGCTAAAAGGGATTTTTCGTACACACCTTGCTGGTGCAGCATCTTCACCACAAAGACCACGCCCCCCACCAGCATGACTAACATGAAGCAGCAGAAAGAGATGCTGATGATCTCAATGATACTCATAGAGACACCTGTGGGGCAGAATACACAGTGGTGTGGTGAAGTGTCTATCTATCTATCTATCTATCTATCTATCTATCTATCTATCTATCTATCTATCTATCCATCCATCTATCTATCTATCTATCTATCTATCTATCTATCTATCTATCTATCTATCTATCTATCTATCTATCTATCTATCTATCTATCTATCTATCTATCTATCTATCTATCTATCTGTCTGTCTGTCTGTCTGTCCATCTATCTAACTGTCTGCCGTCTCAGTTTTTTTTCATACACATACAAATCCCTCTGTCTGTCCACGTGAGCAGTTTCCATCTCACCTGTCATTTGCACCAGCACGGCTGGGCTCTCCAACCAGGGTGATGAATCATCGTAGCTGTCCCTCGCCCGACACTGGTAATACCCGGACACCCCTGGGTCCATCGTGGCGAGGATCAGGGCACGCCTGTCGTCCGCCAGGACAAAGCGACGGCCCATAGACTCTAAAGGAGACTTTGTGTGGGTGTCAGTGGGGAGGACAGAGCTGTTGAAGATCCAGGAGAAGGAAGGGAACGTTCCTCTGCTCAACAGACAATGCAGTTTGACACAGGCCATTTTTGCGTTGGCGTCGTATAGATATTCCACTTCCACCTTCACGTCGCCTCCGACCGGGACTTGAAGGGTCGGCAAACAGAGGGAAAAACGAGAGGGAATGAGCCGCACGGCTTTTAAGTCAAACTCATACTCATCAACCATCCCAAACTATGAGCATGGAAAACTATATAGACCCGTACCTACTTCCAGAATCAGAGGCTCGCTCATCACCTGCTGGACGTCGTTCTTTACCAGACACCGCACCGTGCCCATGTCCTGCCCGGGCACCACGGCAACAAGGAACGATGCCTCTGTGGAGTTGGCCGCAGTGACGGAGCCCAGTTCCTCTCCATCCAGCAGGAAGTGAAAGGTGGCAGGCGGGCTCCCTCTGGACGTCCCGCAGGTCACATTGCCACTGTAACTGGTTCCCACTTTGGAGATGGTGAGGGAGATCTTTGGTTTGGGTAAGAGCACTGGTGACATAGGAAGTAGAAAAGATTAATAAGTGAACCACCCAGCGATGGTCTCTATCTAACCCAGACGTTCTTAGCCTTGGGGTCGTGACAAAGTCATATGCAAATGGGGGTTATGGGGTTTCTAAGACAGATATATTCATGTTCCATTGATATATTTTAATTTGAAACCAAATGTTAAAAAGGCTTAAAATATCGAATCATTTCTAAATGATCCATTTTCATTGAATCCATGCTCTATAATATCATAAAAGTGGTCTATGCAATACCCAAGTTCAAATATAATATAATACATGGTAAGAAAGATTGTTATTCAGCCTCAATCTGTTTATTAAGATTCAGAAACCTGACTTTATCCTATGCGGCGTGTTTCTGTTTTAAGAGGACTTAGACAGTCGTAGTATAGTATTGCACGAGTAGTATTGATGGTACACAGACTGAATAGCTGTTGAAATATTACCTTTCACCATCACATGGACCTCCCTGCTGCTGGAGGACCTGTTTTCTTTCTCAGCCATGCAGGAGTAGATCCCAGCATGCCGAGCGCTCGCGTTCTCCACCGCGAGCTTGTTCCCTGCGAGGCGGAGCGAGGGCAGGGTCTCATACGTCACTTTCCTCCTGTCGAAGAACCAGGTGTAAGAAAGGCCGAAAACCCCGGCGACGTCGCAGCTCAGGAGCAGATGCGACCCCTCGTACAGAACGGGAGGGTCGGGATCAGAGGTCAGCCTGGCTCCTAGGGGGAGGAGGTGTATGAGGAGGGGTGGAAGGGTTTGTGTGAGGGGCAATTGAACACAATACTATAGCGTACATATAATACTATAATACAATGTCTCTTCTCTCTCTCTCTCTCTCTCTCTCTCTCTCTCTCTCTCTCTCTCTCTCTCTCTGGAGCTACTCACTCACTAAAAGCAGCCTGATACTGTTGCTTTCTCCCGTGTGTCCACCGGCTGTCGCCCTGCAGTGGTACAAAGGCTCCGACGTTCCTGTGACCCGAACGGGAAACGACGCGGGTTGCCCTGCCTGGAGGTTACGGGTTGCGATCACTTTTGTGTCTCTGATCAGCTGATAGATAACAGGAGCAGAGGAGCCGGGGACTTCACAACCAAAAACCACCTTAGACCCAAAGTAGGCTATGTCTGGACCGCTCAGCACGGGGATGGGGGCGACTGACCCATCTATAAAAACAAATAAAATAAAATCAATAAAGTCAAAAATACATGATCTGTTTGTTTGGGTTTTTTTTGGGTCATGATTCAAATATTTGCCTAGAAGCAATGAACCACAATAGATGTTGTGTGAAAATACACATAAATACATTGCAGTATATACTGTAATATACATAATTATTAATTATTTTTCCACTTCTTGTGAATGTTGTTTTATATTGTATTGCCCCCCCCCCTTTATGTGTTATGTTTTTTTATGTATTCAGTGACATTTTCTGCTGCTTTCTGGGCCAGGTCTCCCTTGTAAAAAAAGATTTTGAATGTCAACTAAACCAACCTGGTAAAATAAAGGTAAAATAAATAAAGAAATACATTAATAGAAAAATAGATTACAGTACCAGTCAAGAAATGATGAACACATCTTGCAGGTATTCATACATTTGTGAAACTTACTTATCTTTAGGACCAAGTTCAGCAAGCCTGGAAAATGTAACATCAAAAGCAGAATCGTTGAGGTTGTGTTAATTTATTGTCGAAATGATGTGTCTAAAAATTATTAGAATCTATTAGTTTATCAAGAGATGTTTTCAACTCACCCAAACCCGGGAGCAAAATAAATAGTGGAATCTTCATATTTTAGTTCTGTACGCACGTGGTTAGTGTGTGTGTGTGTGTGTGTGTGTGTGTGTGTGTGCGCAAATGGTGGGGTGTCACACACATGTTACAGATAGATAACACACTGAGTTTAGGTATAATTGTATTTCGGCTTCACTTTCGCTCCCTCTGATCAGTTTCAACACACGGGCGTAGATGTAAAACTCTAAGTTCAATTATATAAAATATGTAATTCAATATTTAAAAAATGGAAAAAAGCTCATCACCTGCAATGTTGAACTAAAATCCAATAACTAATTTCCATTTTTGTTATTTCTACATTTTTGTACAACAACTTTCTGTAAATACAGTTGCTCCATTACAGCTGTCAAGTATACTGTATTTATTATCTTTGGGGATCTAGAGCTAAGTGATAAGACTCACAATAGAAGCACTGTAATCCACCTTCTCTTCTTCTTAGACTTCATTTTAAGACCAGTAGAGAACAGAATTGGACCACACGAACCAGGGTGTGTGTATGGAAACCACCAATAATGAATGAAGATATCAAGCGAACTCTCGGCTGACCTCTGGGGTGTTTTTCTTGTTTTTTTTAGCCTCCGGACAATGGTTTACCTTGAACGAGTGTCGATCCTGAGGTTCGGATATGTGCTCCATGCCCTCAGTGATTTTGGAAACAATGCTTTAATTTTACTTGATGACATTTGTAAAGCAAGTAGTGTGCTTTTCGTTCAGCAACATTTGCGTTCATAATAATTTCCAGAGGGCTTTCCACGTTTTGTCTTTAGTTTCGTCACCGTTCTCTCCTTTTTACTAAAAATGATTGAGAAAATAACATATTGACATATCTGTATTTTGATTAAAAAAAAAAAATTATAATTTAGATTTAGAAAATATGATCAGAGTCTGACGTCTGAGTCCCAATATGAACCACATTTATTCTGGAAGTATATTTGCACACAAAATAAAATAAAATCTGCAATAGCAGTGAACATATGGAAAAGTTCTCTGTAGCTATGAACTAATCAGGCCCCTCAGATCATTAAAAAGCAACCATCAGGTACATTTTTTTTAAGTTAATTTACAGTATAGGGTTTATGGAGAAGATGATTTAAACATGTTTTACAGGCAGAACGGGCAAGAATACAGGAGGTGATGCAGCGTTCTGTAGCAGCTGCAAAAATATAATTATCTATGTGGTGAGGCTGCGTTGAGTTATTGTAATCCAATCAGTCTGGTGATCTGTTTTATTTGTGTTGTCCTCTCCTTTGAGGAATACCGATTTGTTCACGTAGTAAAACTGTGGAACTAGGACTGTGAAAATAAAATCGACTTGACTAGATTTGTCATTCCCGATAGATGAAGCTAGAGAGAGACTTTGGATGATTGTTTGGTCATGATCAGAAAAACTTAAACCCTGTGGCTCAGCCAGTACAGATCTACCAAAAACAACAATAAACAGGACAAAAGAAACAAGGAGAAGAAACAACAACTTCAAATGTCATATAAAAAAAAGTGCGGTCACACTGAAATGCCTACCGTATTTTCCGCACTATAGGGGGCACTGTCAATGAATGGTCTATTTTCGATCTTTTTTCATATATAAAGCGCACCGGACTATAAGGCGCATTACGCGAAACAAAACAGTCAGGTAAGTCAGTCAGTCAAACTTTATTAAACGTGTTCACAATAACTCTCAACATTGTTCAAACGTTAATGAGCGTATTCACAATAACTCCCAACCTTGTTCAGTTGTAACACGTAAAATACAACACAATACACTCACTTTTTCAGTTCATTCCTCGTCCACAAGTTCTACATCTTCAGTGTGCGAGTTTAACAGTTGGGCGATTACGGCATCCAGCATGCCCGGATCCCTCTCGTCATTATCCGAGTCAGTGTCGTTGCTGTTACCTGGCAGTTCAGTGATGATTCCCGGACCCTGTTTTCTCCACAGTGCGGTTCACGGGGATATCAAAGGTGAGGGGAACCTCGTCCACGTTGGCGATGTGCTCTGGTCGGATCTTCTTTTCAGTAAAATTGTTTTTGCAGTATGGGCGGAAAGTGGCCAGTTTTTCTTCGTAATCTTTTGGCAGTTGCTACGAGACGAAAGTTCGTGTGCGGATGGAGAGATTACGTCTTTTCATAAAATGAAAGCACCAAGAAGGAACGCCTCAAAAGTCATTGATATTCATGTAGTTTACCAAAGAAGTACTAAGACATGTTGACAGAGCGCCGTGTACCACACAAAATCGCTTCGAGGTCAGTAGGCACAACCAGAATGAATCCATATATAAGGCGTATTTTCCGGACTATAAGGCGCACTTAAAAGCCTTTAATTTTCTCAAAAAACGACAGTGCGCATTATAATCCGGAAAATACGGTACTTCTGCAGTGAAATAGCCTGACTATAATCTGGACAAGTCCACTCTGTTATGCAAAGTGTTCTCCCAGTGTCTTTTGTTATCAATGAAAAGCATTTTGTGCTTTGTGCCAACATTCCTCTCTGGCCTTGGAAGCAGCAACAGTTCTGCGTTTTGCAGGGATGGTCATTGCAAATGTATTACTTTATTACTATACTCACTGAAAAAAAAAATCTAGAAATGTACAAAGTGTATAACCACACGTATAACCAGTAATGTGCTATGCTAATAAGCCCAATCTAATTTCTCTGCATTTTGCATAGCGCGTTAACTACAAAAACAGAACCGCGTGAGGCCCACTCCTCAGGACCTATTCATCTAGGTGAGCTATAGCTGAAGCAAGTTCAAGTCCAAGTTCAAATTCAAGAGATTATTTGTCATACATATATGCAGTGAAATGTCATGACACCCGGTGATTACGCACAATAAGCTCTATAAGCTGTAAAAATACTTAAAATACTAAAATGTGCGTAACCGGCACGAGGCGCTTGCGCAGGCGGCTGACTTGGACTTTCCAATAAGAGGAAACATGCCGGGACACGTGACATCATCATCTCTCAGGCTCGCGGAGGTGATTGCATGGGGTCCACAAATTGGTCGGAAGGTTGGTCCGGCCCAGTGCCGGCGGTGTCCGCTCTCTTCCTTTTGCTTTGTTTCCGGAGCAACGTTGCATGTTGTTTCACGAGAAAACGCTTGTCCGAAGTGCTCTGTAAAATGAAAGATCGTCTCAGTATTTCCACAGCGTTTTCTCTGAAGGCGAATAGCCCAGACTTTTTACCACGACTTACTATGACCAGCATATCTTTCAGTCTCTCGATGGCTCTCTGATTGGCTCGTCCCCGCGACACATAGGAAGTCAAGATCACACTGAGGAAACATGATTTCACATTATTATATTAAGTCAGCGATGAAAGGCCGAATGTATAATCATTTGTTGATTAAATTTTTCAATGCCAAAGCCACCAAATATCTAATTACGCAATTTGGCTTGAGAAAACCAACTTGACCACTATAAGTGTTTTAGTATCGTTGTCACAACGTGAGGAAAATAGACAACGCGAATTTAGTGATCAACATAAGAAAATATCTCTTTATGGGTGCACACAAAGATAAACATATGCAAGGAAAATATCTTTGCGCATGTTTCCAAGTAGACAGGCCCATGGCCGCGCTTACATTTCCGACAGTATGAGCGGCAGAGCGAAGCCCTCGGAGCTCATGTAGCGCAGAGCATTCTGGGCCAACGTGGGGAGGCTGTCCAAGCACACACTGGTCACATTAAACACACTGGCGCTGCCAAACGGACCAGAGGAGGACGTGGAGGACCTGGCACACAGACGAGAGATTTAAAAAAAAAAAAAAAAAGAGGCCTAACGAGTTGCCCATGAGATATGCGAGGGGGGGGGGGAATAAAGAAAGAGTCCGAATGAAGAGTTGTGCCGGGGTACATGATGTCCATTAGTTCAGGCCTGAAATATGACTTGGTTTCTCTGCTGTGGTTTTTCTCTCTCTCGTTCTCACATGTAGAGATGGATGGCCAGCGCGGTTGCGGCCATGAAGAGACCCAGAAGTAACATTAAGTGGAACAACACTGAAGAACTGGAGGCTCTGAAAATCCTCTGCTCTGGAACGCAGCATCGCAGCACGTTGAACTATCCGGGAGCAGAACGATAAAAATAAAATAAAATAAAAAACACACAGCAAACAAGCAAACAAACAAACAAAAACGGTCACGGAGTGGAGAAAATCAGAGACGTGTGTCAACATGAAGCGACGGCGAAATTGAGAATCAGTCGAGAACGCCGATCAGAAATAAATATGTGCTTCAAACTGCCATCCGTCAAAACCTTCTTGATGTAGAATGTCGCCACCAGGGTCACAGTTCCAAGGAAAGGCAACAGGGGGCAGTAGTAGAGTCCTGCCCAGGACACCGTCTGCTTGTAGACCAGATCAAGCACATTGAAAGGGATGAGGAAGTGCTGTTGGCCTGACCACCGTGCGAGCCGGCATGACGGGCACTTTTCCTTCAGCAATCTGTGGCACATGGGACAGAAGGCTCGGGAAGTCAAAAAGGCCCTTTATTTATTTATTTTTTAACCAAAGTTGAACGATGATAACTACAGCATGGACCATGACTCCAATGTGTTGTTTCGCGGCACAAACATAAACATACTGCAGCGAAACATATAACATAAAGCACATTTTTCAGCGTTTCAACGATATTCATTATATTCCCTGAGAATGTCTCGAAGACAAAAATGAGATGGTTCATTCCAAAGCCAACCCACATTCTGGGGTAGGCAAAGAGCAGTGTGTTGCAGAAACAGGCGAGGAAGTCGAACACAAAGAGCTTGTACATCTCCCGGCCGAACCGGTGCTCCCAGCACGACGGGGAAATCTGCAGACACAAGAAACGTGTTAGGTAGAGAATACGGGTTATTCCCAAAACGGATGTCTCGCGTCAAACGTCGCAGCTCGTTCTTAACTCACTGGCTGACGGAAGAGGAAGAATAGGAAGATCCCGAGTGAGGCCAGCTTAAGAAAGATGCTCCTGCAAAACAGAAGTGGCAAAATGATCATACTGTGTATTATATATACAGTATATATTATATGAATATTCTGCATATTGTACATAAGTCAAAAAGATTATTTGCATTTCTGTCTTGGTCTTTACCTCACTAGGGTGGTGTTGACCTGCGTGGTGAGGGAGTAATCCTCAAAGGAGGAGATCTTACGGAAGATGTGAGGAAGAATCAGGTTGACCAGAGTTATGACAATGGGAGGGAGGTATTGGAGGAAGATCCTGTTCAGCCAATGGTGCAGGCTCTGAGAGGCGCAAAGAGAGGAAGATCTCAGACGTCCCGTTCAGAGTGCGCGCACCCTACGTTAACGCAACCGCCTCCCACGAAAGAGGTGGGACCGTCTGGTCGGACGCCGGGATTGAAGTCTCACGTTCTGGCTCTCGGACTCCAGCGTGGTGGCGTAGAAGATGAGGCAGAAGGCCGCGCCCAGCAGAGTCAGCACCAAGAAGTTCAGGAAGATCCTGAGCAGGTAGAGGCGAATCCACTGAGCCAGCGTCCTCTGAGCTTCACGCAGGTGGAATCTCTGCTCCTCCAGGTGCAACTGCGGGGGGGGGGGGTGGGGGGGTACACCAACAGGACGGAGGCAAGACAGGGTGTTTGCCGCGGCACCTTTCCACTGGACATGACCGTGAGTTTTTGCAGCTTTGGTTGCATGGCGGCTGTGTCGTCCCCTCACCTTGAGGTCGTTCCGGATGAAGCCGTGGTTGAGGCAGGCGGACGCCGGGCCTTGGACGGTGAAGTCCCAGCCACAGAAGATCTTGAAGCTCACGTTCACGTTATAGCGGTTGCCCAGCAACCAGCTGTGCTTGTAGCCAACCACCATTCTAACGAAGACGTTTAGAGTAACTATTTTGATACATTTAGATGAGCTGCAGATCTAAGGTATAATAGTGCGTCATCTGGAATCGAATCATTTGTAATTTGACAGATTATTTTTTTTTATTGATTGTCATGTCACACGGACCTGCGCACCACCATGATCACACTGACGATGAGGATGGTGAGAATTCCGGTGAAGAAGAGTATAGGTGTATTAAAGCACGGCCAATTCAAGGAGCCGCGTGTGTAGAACCCATAGAAAACTGGAGAGCGTTCAAGGAATCCCTAGCAGATGTAGATAGATAATACAGTGAAAGGAAGTTAAAAAGGATTTTTACCTTGAAAAGCAACAACAAAAACACTCACCGTCCCCAGGAAGAAGTCTAACACGGAGTCATTGCCACCAAAGATGAGAGGATCTAAAAAAATTACACAATAGTGTATTTTAGACTATGTCGGCTTTATTGTGGTTTATATTATGCAGTTAAGACACGTCACTCACCAGTATTGTTGCCTCTGCCATAAAATACTGTAGGCCCCAAAATAAAAGATAGTACAAACACACAATGTAGTATGTTTAAGTACACAAGATATCTGAGGAACAGAAAATAGGCCTTGACGCCAACTCCAAATCTACCTGTAAAAGACAGCACAGGTCACGTAAGGCCTTGCAAACAATAAGTAACGATAAGCTCCATGTGAGAAACAATGCAAAGTCACACTGTGGGGCCCCTATTACTTTCAACAGTGTGGAGAATGTGTTGCCATGGCGACAGCTTCGATACAGCCACGCGAACATGCCCTCGCAGTCTCTTGTTGTTGATGCTCTGGCTGCGCCTCCAGGACTCCCAAAACCCAATGTTGCGTGTTTGCAGCTTCCTCTGTTCCCTGTTGGGCAGGTGGAGCAAAGACGGAGGCGAGAATCCAAATGCATGTCGAAAACAACTCTGGATCTTTCATATTTTTTTTTTTAAGTTTCATCTCTCTAGGTACTGTATGGTCACCGACGCGTCTTGGTCGGAGCTAAGAGCCAAATTTCCGTCGAAGCAGTTGTTTAAGGTGTGCCGTGTGATGAATCCCACCTAATTTCTCTTTTCCCCCGAATGGATATGGCCAGTTCTCTGAGAGGCTTGGAGGACGCCTTGTCTCTGGTCCCATTGGACGGACCACCGTGGAGAACACTGTCTGTGGGTTCTGAGTCCCTCCAGTCACTGGGTCCCGTTCCCCGGGGGCGGGCGGCCTGGACGCTGGGAAGCTGCTCCAGGATCTCAGCCTGATAGTACCCACACACTTCCTCAGACAGAGCAGAACAACTGCTCTCCTCTGTGGGCGGGCAAGCAGATAACAGACGCCCAAAATGGATTTTCAACATTGATTGAACATCTATTTTTCTCACCGCAAGCAAATAACGTAAGAACATGTTTACATTTCATCATCAACTATAAAAACCCCTTAAGGGATAAATGGTAATGGTTACAAAAATACAGTAAAGACGCGTAAACATACTCATCAACGCACGGACATTCACATGCAGGGCAATTGATGTTGAAATCCAGAATCTATCTCATGCACTACACACACATAAACATTGAGCTCAACCGTCATGCAGGCATAAACACATTTTAATCATTTTCATTTACCCGAGAGAAGTCTTGCGAAAGTGACACTTTTGTGTTCGTCCATTTCTTCGTCTTCTTGGCTTCCTTAATTTGACATTCATGCAAGCGCGGTCTCCTTGCAGCTCACAGAAAACACAGCCGCAGGCGACAGAGCCAAACAAAATCCAACACAACCGTAATGATTCTGAAGAGGATTGTACTCGTGTATTTTCTTAATTTTTGCCAATCTTATCATCTCTATTCTATGTTGAGGTGAGAACGGATCTGGAGTAAACGGAGCCTCCCAATTCAGACGTAGTGGTTTATCTTCCGGCCTGTGGAGCCAATAGATATGTCTGTTAAAAAGTAGACTGGCAGCAGCTCTCGGGCAGGTTTCAGGAAATCACATGACCGGATACAAAAGTGTTTTTGGTTTGTGAAACATTGAGATATACAGAAGAAGGAAATAAATACAAGAATACCTCATGCCACACACGAACACACGCACACCCACGCACACACACACACACACACACGCACGCACGCACACATACAGTCAAGATGCAATTAAAAAAATTGTATAGAATCTCTCTGGTTAGAATCAAAGTCAGATTTATTTAGTCCAGTGTAACATATTATATAGTCATTTATATTGTAAAGAATGTAAGCCAAGTCAAAGAACAATTATTTGTACAGCTCTTGCAGCGGTCTGAGGGTATTTTACAATGTCATTGACAACAATTGCATATTACATTTGAATATTGCATATTCCTTCGGGATGTTTGCACATTAGACAGTGCGCAACCTGGTATGCGTACTATGTGAATTGCACTAAGGCGTTGACAATCAACCACTGAAGTACTCATCTAGAAACATTTTTCCATCCTGAAAACATTCAGCAGAAATGTGCTAAACACCCACTCAACCTCCGAAACATTAGACCAGCAATCAACAGTACATTTCCATCACCGTCTGTCAGGCAGCCAGAGTAGAAGCAGAAGGCAGATTTCCATCTGACTATTAGAGAAGTTTTATTACTGTTACCTATGATCTCACATTTAAGGAAGATTAGATAAGAAATGTTAAGCTCATAATAGAGCGTTGGGACACTGTAAGACAGTGTCGAAATAGTGTCACAGTGCCGAAATAGTCTCTGTTGAAATAGCTGTTTAAGGGCTGTCGTATTGTATATGAGAGGCTACAGTAATGATCTGAGATTTTGTTTTGGGTTTTTTTTATTAGGTGGACTATTTATATCAGTGCAGTCGTCACATATGACGCCGTGTGTGGGCCTGTGGGCGCGGCCAGGTACAGGTGAGTCAGGCAGGTGAAGGGAGGAGCCCGAAGTCGGAAGAAAACGTTCACCAACAGGTAGGGCTATTCGATCTATTCTACCCTTTGCTATGTTTTCATCTCTGTCCTCTTTTTTTTATTTTTTTTATTATTTAGGCGCAACTTAAAGAAAAGTCTTTGCCAGTCTATTCTGCATTTGGCAGCATTTCGTCATGGCGCTGACGAAGGGGCAGCCCCCGACGAGCGCGAAAAGGACTGCGCCACTCATGTAGACATTTTGAGGGGAGGCGTGTGTGTGTGCGTGAGACGCGAAAATAAAACGCACAGTTAACACACGGTGCGGTCACTTGGACGCCGGTGCACTTTCACACAGGGAGTTTCCCGGGCGCGGAGACAGCCTCCCGTGACGCAGTCCCACAAAGTTGTCGCAGTCTCGGAAGTTTAAAGAGTCATTTGGGTTTTTTTTTTTTTTTTGTTTTTTTTTAAGACCCCGCGAAAGGAAATGGTTCGTCCCGGCTGCCCGGTTACCCACGCGACGCGGAGCCGGTGGAACAGGTCGGTCAGAGTCGTTTTCAGAACCGCCGGAGGATATTTTTTGGGGGGAGTTCTGTTGCAGGAGTAAGTTTTCCCTTCACACCCCCCCCCCCCTAATTTACCACTAATTTACCACTTTTATAAACAACGTGTTTGTGTCAGATTGTTTTTAGACGAACGGCACCCCGTCACATCAGTCTTTCGTGGTAACTGAAACGCTTTCACGAGAACGGTCAGAAACCGGTTTGGAGGTTACGGACACAGATGTTTGCAATCCGTGTTTTTTTTTGCGATTCAATACTATATCGTAGGTGCTATTAACAATATTAATAATAGCATTTAGCTGCGGATGTGCGGTGTAATTCACGTGCGATATTTGTTTGGGTGTTCCGCTGGCGTCCTTTTGTGTGAGGGCAGAGATTGAAGCTGAAGACCACATCTTGACAAATCGCCTTTTATTCCAGGATGAAATGCGCTATAACTCCCATGTGAGCCTATGGATGCCGCGTGTATTGTTATTGTTATTATTGTTGTTGTTGTTGTTGTTGTTGTTGTTGTTGTTGTTATTATTAGTAGTATTAGCCTGTGCTGTAAAAACAAACAAACATCGAAGTAATTTAAAAAGTTCTAAGAGGGAGGCTTGGGGCATGTACATTTGGAGGACTTTCTTTCACACAACTTTCATGCGGGGGGGGGGGAAACACTCACGTACACGCACACACATACACACACACACACACACACACGCACGCACGCACGCACGCACAGCCCTTACGTTGCTTCAGCCTTGGCTTTGCAGGTTTTGGCGAAGTAGCCTATAATTAAGTTGTCATTCCGCCGTGCCTTCGTGTCGTGAATACGTTGCAGCATTAACCGTATGCTGTGTTTGTGCTTTTTCTCGCAAGCCAATGAGTCCCGGCTGTGTTTGTATCGCATACATGTTTTCTATTTTTCCTCTCCATTTTTTTTTCCTCCCCATTAACCCTTTCCATACCCCTCCCTTTCCCCATTTTGACCCTTGACAGATAGGACCTTTTTTTTTTTTTTAATATTTTTATTTGTTTTTTTTTTTACTTTTATCTCCACCTTCTTTCTCCTCCATCCACCCTGTTAAGACAATAATAGATGCCACAACATGAAGTTATACATGCCAACATATCATATTGTTTCATTGAAGTTTTCCATCGCCATCATCCCCTCACTCATCTTTGTAGATTCTGTTAAATCAACCAATAATGGCAGACTCTATTGGCCCTCCCCCATATTTTGCTTTGTTCCTCTACTGCCCGCTGTTGTTTTTTCCCACTGGAGCCTGGGAAGTTATGATCACACAGTCGTCAAAAGCTCTCGGGACGCACACATTTCTTACACCCTTTCCTCCTCTTTGTCTATATATCCTCCAATAAATCCATATACTGTTTTTCTGTTAAATAATTTGAGACATTGATGTGACATTAAGCTGTGTTTGAATATACATCTTTGTAAATGTCTGGGCTTTGTTTGTTTACACGTCTCTCCCGGTGAGTGATGTTAAACACGGTGTCTTTAAAGCACTTTGAGTTGGGTTTGTGCTGGATGTCCAGCTTCCTTCTTAAATCAGCTTTCTATGAATCGTCCGCCCATAAGTAAAGACACATGTGGTAAATCTGTAGAACGTTTTCCCCATTCCCTATCCCCAGGGTGTTTTATTTGGCAATAGCACCGATCTAAACTCTGAACTCGGTTAGATTGTGTTTAAGTATTTGTCCCACCCCCTCAAAATCATTCTCTATATTGACTAGGACCACTTATGTGTAAGTAGAAACACACATACTGTATATATACAAGCACATTATTCTCCAAGCCACTACAGCTCTCACAGTCAAAGAGAAACAGTATGACTAACCACTCCAGCAATGCTGATGTCAGTCATTCTGCATTATAGAACTGTGTGTCGTTGTATTGCATTGCATAGAGCCACTTTGGGTGTCACCACTGTGTGAGCGCCAAAGACAGGATGGACAGAATCATAGTGGTAGATAGAGGAAACAAAAGGAAACTCAATACGCAATAAAAAAAACAACTATATGGAACAAGACATTAAAACAAGGTTATAGGAGACTGTCATCTATTCTTGAAACTGAGATACTGGAAGTATGTTAAAGTGAATGGGGACAGTTCAGTGAAATGTTTTGATATAGCTTAAATTAGCATGTTGAGCAGGCTGAAAAGACAAACGCCTATGATTGAAAGACAGTGGACTCTGAAATCTGAAACCATTTATCAGTGTCTTGGCTATTTGCCAGAGTCTGTTCGTACTGCCTGGTCTGCCGTGTTGAAGTCGCACTAGATCAGGAAACAGCAGAGACCTCACCCCTATGCTACCAAACACACACATACACTTACACACACACTCGTCATGGACAGCATATCTCCCATGATCTCCCATGATATCATGGTGTTGAGTCATGGCATGTTAGATTGAATACATAAACAGGGGTTATTCTTCCAAATTGGTTAAAATATGACCTGTGGTTTTTTTTTTGTTTGTTTCTAAGCCAAGAATGCATACATTTTAGCATACTGTAGATGACCTCAGTGGTATTAGACCGATTTACCCAGTCAGTCGTGTATTTGGATGCGTATGAGGTATGTGAGCACTTGAGCTGTTTATCTCACCACAAAGCAATGATTAAATGGAATTTATGGCTCTTGATCATGGTTTATTTGTCCAGAGTTCTTCATTAAACATTATTGGGCTACAGCTCTTAAAGTTGTTTTGGACTGTTTGAGGAAAATACTTTAATTGGACACAAATGAATATCTGGTTTCCATTTTCCCTAATTCTAAGCATTAATAGTTTTTATAGCATTGGCTTGGAATCATGATGGACAACTAAAGATGTGTTTGCAAACCACTGGCAACATGTTTATACCTGTGATCAACATTTATGTGCACTTGTGTGCAATTAGGGAAATCATGAAATTGAAATTTGTCCTGTACATGGACATCTTTTAATGCAAACACAACGGCATGCTAACACATACTCCGACCTCAGCATGACACACATATTCATTCAGATAATGAATCACATTGTCTTTGCCCACATGATTATTCATCAAATAAGGTCCTTCCATTTGCAGACATAGCACTTGTCACAACCAGCAGAACAATGGAGAACTCATGACATAGTGACATAATCTCCAGTGACTTGACATCTCTGTGACAATTTTCTTTGTCGTATTGCCTCAATCTTTATAGATCCTTCATTTTGGCTGCACAAAAAGTTTAATGTTTAAGGCTTTTCCACGGGTCTTATTTACCCAAACTCAGAGACTCATGTTACAACCTGGGTCGTCTTTTCCTCTTCACTTTCCCCTTTTCCTGGCCCTTCCTATTCATTCCCTCAGGTGGATTATTGGATATTGAGTCACAGAGTTCTTTAAGTCCCTGTAAAGCAAAATAAATGTGTTTTGAGTTTGTCACACCGTGAAAATGTGTTATTAACCACCCAGCCAAATTTGAATTATGAAGGTTTAAAAATCGTGAAAGAAAAGGCACTTCTGCTCTGAGACTCTGGGGGCGTGTCCGCTGAAGACATTCAAACCACGCCCAATTGCGTTAATGGCGTTAAACATTTACATTGGAGAAGGTAGATTCCATGTTTAAATGTTCTGCTAAACCCAGTCCTGTCACTCTAGTTGTTCACCTCAAAGCGCCACTGTCTTGCTGTGGAACTCCCCGCTTTCCGTTGCCCCCTGCTGGCTCGTCCGCAGACCAGTCGGGGCACCGCGGCCTGCTAGCATGCAGCTAATGCAAACGTAACCAAACCCTGCACCGTCAAACCAATGGAACGGTGCTTTTTTTGTTCCGGGCGTCCGTGGCATGCGTTCAGATGAGGTCTCCCTGAAGATGCCTCCAGGAGTTTATTCCCAAAACAGTGTTTTATTTCATAATCTAGACTGTGAGCTTAGCTTATTTCACAACTGACGCTCTGATTCCGACCTGGTGTTTATATAGTGTTTGGGGAGGTGCCATGCCAAGTATGACTGCTCCAAGTCATCAAGTCATGATTTAGGCCCGCCCAAAAGATTCTGGGGGGGGAAAAATGGTGAGAAACAGTGGTCAAACTCAATAATTCTGTACTACATCGTTCAGTCTTTTCACATGTTTTCAGCAATTATTTTTTAACATATATTATGTGTTTAGAAACAAATCACTGAATTCGCTTTACAGGGAGTTTAAATGTAGAAATGTCAAAGTTAATGTTGCGAGCATTTTACATATTAGAGTCTGTTGCCAACAGTAATCAGGGTATGTTGTTTCTTGTGGAGTTTCTGTCCCAGATGTCTTCCCTCTGAATGTGTGCTCTCTCCAGACAAGCTGCGACATGATTCGAGGTGGAAAAGCTCAGTTTCTGACAGATGATGTACCTCCCCACCATCCCTCGCTTTTACCTCCCCCTCTCTCAGGTAGCGCAGTGATCACCATGACAGGGGAGCGGCGGGCAGGTTTGAGCAGATGAGCTGTGTGACCGCCTGTGATCGGTCGACAGAGACAGCAGACATTCGGGGCTGCTTGACGGACGAAGAAGACGAAGGATGGCTCGAAATGTCAACTTTGACTTCCACCCCCACTACCTCGAAGTTGGACTCGAGTGAGTGTTTGAAAAGCCGCTTTTTCTTTTTTTTTTTTTTTTTTTCTCCTCTCTCACAAGCTTCCACTTCGTCCCCTCCCCTCTTTTCCTGTTCACATCTTCTTTAATAAATTCCCTTGCTCGGTCTTCAACAACTTGAACTTGAACCTTTGGCCTCAAGGAGTGCTTTTTCTTTCTAGCACTTAGCTTGTTTAGAGTTCAGTTAAGTGGTGAAGAACTTGAGAAGATCCTTCAGTTGGAAGGAAGTAGTGAGTAGAGATAACCGGATTACAGTCGCTGTTTTCTTTGACGTGTTATGCTGTGAACACAAGGGCAGATCACACAGTGGAGCCTCCTAGGGTTTTACTGTCCTTTTTGCCCTGGAGGACATTGTTCTCGATCCGTTTCCATTGTTTCCATCCATTGTTTATAGAAATAACATTGACTTCTTGTATAAAGTTTAGTGATTTTACATAGAAATTACAATGTGTTTTGAGTGTGTAACTACTTGTATACAAGTTGCTTCTGTTAGCGCAAATGTCTAAAAATAATGTATTTATAGGATAAATACCAGCTTGCCTTTTGTCATCTTTTCCTGTGTTTACTTCTAAATGTTCCCAGAGATCTTGGGCCCCCCAGCAAAGATGCTCTTAATTGGGGCATTCAGTATTTATGCTTCTAGTTTGGTAATCGGTTGCACAACTGAACAGCACAGGAAAGCTGTTAACTTAGCCTCTCTTTGTCTTTCTTTGCTTTTCCGTCTTTCGCTCGCCGTCAGGAGTCCAGTCGATGAGGAAGGAGTCCATGACTCGTTTAACCAGCTGATCGCAGAGCAGACTCAGAATGGACGACTCTCCGAGGCGTACGAGTTGCAGCAACTGCAGCGAGACCTGGATGAGGAGGGTCGAGGTACACTGTGTGTGTGCGCGCGTGCTTGTCGTGAAACTGGTTTCCATTAATATCCTGCTGAATTTTGGAAAATAAAACGTTGTTATACATGTGACTGTCCGGTTGGAGGGCACCTACTGATAAGCCTACATGACTGTTTATGTTTATTATGTCAAACTTGTAAAGTTCATACCGGTAAGACAAGAGAAGTTATTTATCTCATTTATGTTGAGTCAATCCTCAGTCTTTTGTCGGACAATTTTGGAAGTCAAACACAGAAACTCGTGGAAAAACAAATTCCACATTGGATTTGGACGGGGAACAGTGCAGGTCTAACAGCTCTTTTTCGTCCCTGTTCTCCAGACAGCGTGGCCGGCCTGAACAGCCCCGGATATGACGTCTGGGGCGGGATACAGAGTCATGGAGATTTTGCCAGGGATGAGGAAGCAGAGCAGTTTGACCCCCTAATAGCAGAACGTTGGTCCTCTGCCACTCTGAGGGTCCTGTCCTCCATGCCTAGCCGCACCATCGGTTAGTCAAAATGAAGCCTTGCAAATGTGAATTAACATTCAGATTACTTCTTACTGCACTAACATGCCAAAACAAAGCATTAAACTAGAAGACACAGGTAGGGTGGGAAAGGTGCCAGTAGGTAGTATTAGATGTTCCTGGATGTTTCGGGTTTCCTGGTTCCTCTTTTTTGCTTTTCCAAAATGTCAGTTTTTTTGTTTTTTTTTGGTAAATCCAACATTCAGCTGTGAAATTATTTTGCACATAAAAATCCAGTCCTTGGACTGGGAAAGTGAATCCCAAGAGTTGACTGGATTGGATTTTACGCTTTGAAGGCATAAGACTTTATGAAAACTTGAGTTTGGGACAGAACTGGACCACAAACGATGGCATCAAGCAAGTTCATCGGAATCCGGGTGCAGAGACGTACAGATATTGATGAAGGATCGAGGTGTTTGATGGATTCTTCATTACAGCACCTTACAGTAACAGAAGTCCTCACGTTTTGAGCCTGGGTGTCCTCATTAACATTTAGACTCCCAGCTCTAGAAATCCTGATCCATACGGCAAGTTGTTCCGACTGCGTAGAGTTTCACGAGGAAGTGTCACGTTGGGCATCGTCTACCAAGTTAAGTGCTCTTGCACAAGAGTGACATTGACCCTTTATCTGTCTGCGCTGTCCGTCTGTGACTACACACCGTGTTCCCACGCCATTACCATTGTGACTAATAAACCACTTGAATCTTGAATCTCTTTAATCATGAAACTTCCTGTGGCAATGCTAACAAAGTGACTTAAACCCAGAAACTCTCTTGGCATGCCTGTTAAGTGCTTTACCCGCACCAGCTGCTCTGTTCTTGTGTCTGTCTGACCGATATGATGTTTGTTTCTGTGTACACCCTCCTTTTCCAGGCCGCAGCAGAGGTGCCATCATCTCCCAGTACTACAACAGGACCATGCAGCTCAGGAGACGCAGGCAAAGCCGACCCTCCATCCGAGACTTCTCCCACTCATCCCGGCCCAGCATACGAGACTACAGAGTGGAGTCAGATGACACCGACGCAGATGGTGAGTCCTAAAAAGCTGGTCTACGCCAATACAGCTGTTTATACAAACAGAGAGCTGCAAACAAACTGAGAGCCGATGTTTGTCGTCATAGTGAACAAGTGGGACCGACTGGTGAACAACCTTCAGAACCTGTCGGTGGGCGACAGAGTCCGGATGCTCAGAGCGATGCCGCTCAGCGTAGCAGAGAAGACCGAACTCAGGTCTTCTATGCACAATGTCACACTAACTGCTTACCAACCCCTCCCCTATTATATTGTGTGTGTGTGTGTGTGTGTGTGTGTGTGTGTGTGTGTGTGTGTGTGTGTGTGTGTGTGTGTGTGTGTGTGTGTGTGTGTGTGTGTGTGTGTGTGTGTGTGTACTCACTCACAGGATAGATATATGTATGTATGTGTGTGTGTGTGTGTATATATGTATGTGTGTGTGTATATGTATATATATGTGTGTGTAAATATAAATGTCTGTTTGCATCTAGGAGGTTGGCGCTAAACAAGGACAGGCGGTCATTCTCAAGCAGTCGGATCCCCTGTTGCAGTCACCTCAAGTATTACATCATCATTGTAAGTCATCTCTGAGACAGTCACTTACTTCATTGTACTTCCTGAGTTCCCATCCTTCTAATGCAGGGCCTGTAAATCCTTATATCTTTCAGAGTATCTAGACATCAGACCAGGTCATATTTCTCACATTATTAAGAATGACAACATAAGACGTCGCCTAGCTGAAACCATGGGACAGTGCAGGTTTCAATGATATGGTAATTTCTCTTTTTGTCATGCGATGGTGTAGGTACATACAAACATCTCAAATGGAATCAGTTCATTTTACTTTCTGATTCTTCAGGTTATGTAGGGTTATGGGTAAACACACACACCTATCAGTATGTATTGCAAGGTTCCTCTTTAAGGAAGCAAATAAGTTTCAGTGTGTGAAACAGAGTGCGTTTCCTGTTGCTTTTCATATCTCCATGTTGAAATAGTTGACTTGCCCTGGTGTTTATGTCCTGAAATGTGGGAGTCCCATCTCCAGAATCTCACAAGGAAAAAAACAAGCACATGTTGATTGTTTGCCCTATTATTTGCTGCTTTATTAACTGCTGCAAAATTGTGCTGAATTAATACCACACACCACTCTGTTAATTTCTTTTGTCTTTGTTATAATCTGTGTTGAAATCATTCATATTTTATTTTGACTTATTGGATTGTTATATTTTTATTTATATATATATATATATATATATATATATATATATATATATATATATATATATATATATATATATATATATATATATATATATATAAATATAATTTTTTTTAATTTTTTTTTATTTTTTTTTATTTTTTTTTTTTTTTTCTTTGAAGAAAAAACTCACACACACACAAACCATAATATAATAGGGGAGGGGTTGGTAAGCAGTTAGTGTGACATTGTGCATAGAAGACCTGAGTTCGGTCTTTTTTTTTTTTTTTTTTTTTTTTTTTCTTTTTTTTTTTTCTTTCTCTATATCTGTATATACCTGATCAGCCACAACATTAAAACCACCACCAATATCCAAAACAGCTCTGACCCATTGAGGCATGGACTCCACAAGACCTCTGAAGGTGTCCTGTGGTATCTGGCACCAAGACGTCCTTTTAAGTTCTGAAGTTGTGAGGTGGGTCCCCCATGGATCAAGCCTGTTCCAGCACACAGATCCCACAAAACGTGATTTATCACAGCAGGCCACCATCTTCCATTGCTCCATGGTCCAGTTGTGATGCTCACATGCCCATTGTAGGTGCTTTCGGTGGTGGACAAGGGTCAGCATGGACACTCTGACCGGTCTGCAGCTACGCAGCCTCATACACAGCAAGCTGTGATGTACTGTGTGTTCTGACACCTTTCTATCATAGCAGCATTAACTTTTTCAGCAATTTGTGCTACAGTAGCTCTTCTGTGGGATCGGACCAGACGGGCTGGACTTGGCTCACCACACGCATCTGTGAGCCCAATGAGCCCCCCTCTTCCCTGTCGCCCGTTCACTTGTTGTCCTTCCTTGGACCCCTTTCAGTAGGTACTAACCACTGCATACAGGGAACACCTCACGAGACCTGCTGTTTTGGAGATGCTCTGACCCAGTCGTCTAGCTGTCACAAATTGGCCCCTGTCAATGTCGCTCAGATCCTTACGCTTGTCCAGTTTTCCTGTTTCCAACACATTGACTCCAAGAACTGACTGTTCACTTGCTGCCTAATATATCCCACCCCTTGGAAAGTGCCATTGTAACAAGATGATCAATGTCATTCACTGTGTGTGTGTGTGTGTGTGTGTGTGTGTGTGTGTGTGTGTGTGTGTGTGTGTGTGTGTGTGTGTGTGTGTGTGTGTGTGTGTGTGTGTGTGTGTGTGTGTGTGTGTGTGTGTGTGTGTGTGTTTTCTTCATGTTTTTTGACCTCCCAGGCTGTGAGGCAGGCCTGGTACAGCTGGCTGTCCTTCCTGCACTCTCTGCAGCTGTGGCAGGTGGCTCTGAAGCAAGTGAGCGGAAGATTTGGCACCGGCGTCCTCTCGTACTTCCTGTTCCTCAAGACGCTGCTCTTCTTCAACCTCTTCCTCTTTCTGGTTACCGGTGTGTTCCTGGTGCTGCCTCAGGCCATACACCCTCCAGTGCTGCCTCAAGCACAAGTCAGCTTCTCTGGGCTGGAGCTCCTCACTGGAGGGGTAAGCATGGCCGGGCAGTGGTTACACACTGACACATGAGGGGGAAAGTTGGTCCTTTGAGACCTGTGGTTTATGGAAGCGTTTTGGCAGCTGCAACTGAAACAATCAAAACAGGAAATCAGTGACTATTGGCATAATAGGTTTAGCTGCATCCTCTATCACCGTATTCTATTAACACACCTCCTTGACGGAAGCACAGGTACAATAATTGTTCAATTCGACAAAAACTGCTACAAAAATAAGCAGGTTAAATTCTACTACTACTCATACTACTGTAGTCTGTATTTGTTGATTTTTTTTAACTCCTTTTCAGACCAAATCTTAATATGTTTATAGATTTTTAGCAGAGTGATGAAGAGGCTTCACTAGTAAATGCGCATTTTGGTGAACCAGAAAAAAAGCTTGAATGGTATTCATTCAAATCAATAACAATGCACAGTAATGGAGATGATGCCAAAGATTTGAGGTTCCAGTTTAGGTCTTGGACAATCCAGGCAACAGTATATGGATCTCTGTCTTGTTTTTTTTTTCCTCTCCCCCTGTTCTAAGGGTTACTTCTCAGACTCGGTGATGTACTATGGCTACTACAGCAACTTCACCTTTAACAAGAGCTGCAAAGACAGTGACAGAAGACAGAATCTCTCGGCGTCCAATGGAACAGCGTTCGACTGTGTGTCACACGGACTGTCCTACAACATGCCCCTGGCTTACTTCTTCACCATAGGCGTGTCCTTCTTCGTCACATGTATCATCCTTGTGTACAGGTATATGCTGTGTGTTTGTGGGTCTAAAAAACGAAATACCTCTTCGGCTCCAACTCATTGTGGCACACCTCTATGTGCTCTGTCGGCAGCATGTCAAAGTCGTTTGGGCAGAGTTTCCGTATCGACAAGTCTCAGGGTATTTTGGCCATAAAGGTCTTCTGCTCCTGGGACTTCAAGGTCATCAAGAAGACATCTGTCAAACTCATGTCTGACAATATTTCTACACAGCTCAAGGTATGGCTACACTCACACACACACCCACACCTATATACTTTATTCTGAGGAAAGTACACAGAAAGTGCACAAAGTTGTTTTAAGGAATATTTGAAATCGTTTTTATTAAAGGAATGATGTGCAAATCAGATATATTAATTATAACGCTTTCTTCCATGACAATTTGATTGTGTGGGGTTGTTTTTTTTTTTTTTTTTTTTTTTTTTTTTTTTTTTTTTTTCTTTTTCTTCTTTCGTCTTAACTAGTAATATATTTCTTATGATGTAACTGCCGTTAACAAAGGTGCTTATCTCAAAGTCTTCAGGTTTGTTTCTTTTATAACCTCCTGTGCATATTGGACTCTTTTCCTGTCTACTATTATATATTTGTTTAGCACAAATAAACTAGACTTAAAGGAAATAACTCTCTTTCTCTCTAAAAAGCAGGCAAAGAATTGATGATCATCTCTCTGACCTACCCCCTTAACACCATTTCCTCTTTTTATTCAATATCACTCGCCCTCTTTCTCTTTTATACTTCCCTTTCACCGTCCACCTCATCCCTCTCTCCAGGAGTTGCTGGCAGAGGTGAACTGTAAACACGGTGTGACGTCACTGAGCCAGAGGCTGTGGAGACTAACAGTACACGGCCTGGCCTGGGCCATTTGTATCGGCAGCGTTGTCGCCTGTGCCTTTGCCGTGTACTACTTCTCTGAGTTCATGCACGAGGTCAGGGATTGGTCAGGGTTCCATTGGGCATCATTAACACAAAACAACAAATTTCCATTGTTTTTTAGTTGATTGTTAATTTCTGTTTTGATTACATTCATCCTTCCTTCCCCCACCTTACAGGACCTCCAGAAAAAGACGCGATCCGGCAACGGAGACCCTCTGCTGAAAGAAGCCAGTCTGCTGGCTCTGCCAGTGGTCGTGTCTCTCATCAACCTGCTGCTGCCCGGTCTGTTCAATGCCACGGCCTGGATGGAGGAGTATGACTCGCCCAGTTTACGTGCATACGTATCCATCTCCAGGTAGCACCAGAGGAACTAAGCCCAGTGTGTATCGTATAGAGGAGACAGAGCCCTCTGTTGCTGTTTAACAGGGAAATCTGAAACAGAAACTAGTCTAGCTTCGGGCTTTGGGCGCAGCACACCCCTGCGGCAGTGTCCTGCGCCCGACACCGGGAAAGTGATCTTCTGTACGCTTGATATCCCACTCCCGGCTGGACGGGCAGGGATTTGGTGCTGGGCTCTTCCCTCTTCCCTCGCAGCTACTAAGGGAATCTGTGTTTTCTTTGTTTTGTTTTTTTAATCCAGTGTTGTTAACATTAGTAATCGATGCCTGTTTTTTTTTTATTAAACAACATTCATATAGGAAGACATGACATTTCAATGTAAATTATGTCAATATGTAATTTAAATGTGTACATTAATAAAATAATAACTTTAACGGGCTAGTATTTCTGGTGCCGACTAGCAAGCATAGCAACGTTTAATCAACTAGTCAACGAATGTTGCACATCCCTAGACCGTACCTGTTTAAAGTGTAGGAGAGATCTATTCATGGTTTCGTCCTCATTGTTGGTCATTGTTATTGTTGTGTGCGCACCACTACATCATGAGGCAACGAACGACAACGAAAATGACTGTCAGGTGATCAGTGATGTAAGGATGTAAACATTCTGTAGTCTGAATCCGCAAGTCCTGCCATGGCTAAGAGTGCAGGCCTGTTTTAAATTGTCCTTTCAACTCTTTTATTCTTCTTTGCCTTTATATAATGCCTTTTATGCCTGTATGTAAATCACTTTGAAGTTTTCTTGAGTATGAAATGTGTAAAATAAACCTGCCTTGCCGTGCCTGAATTTAAACCTTGCGTTCGGGTGTGTGTGTGTGTGTGTCGCAGAAACCTGATGTTAAAGATGAGCGTGCTGGGAGTGCTGTGCTACCATTGGCTCGGTAGAGAGGCTGTCGAATCTCAGAGTCTCGGCCTGCAGGTAAAACAAATGCTGATTGGATGTTTTTGTTTTTGAATTATACATTTTTTATATTTTAATTCACCTATTCTAGAAACACTGTATTATGCACATTAATGTTGTGTGTGTGTGTGTGTGTGTGTGTGTGTGTGTGTGTGTGTGTGTGTGTGTGTGTGTGTGTGTGTGTGTGTGTGTGTGTGTGTGTGTGTGTGTGTGTGTGTGTGTGTGTGTGTGTGTGTGTGTGTGTGTGTGTGTGTGTGTGCTGTCTTCAGTGCTGGGAGAGTTTTGTAGGCCAGGAACTGTATCGCTTCCTGTTAATGGACTTTATCTTTACTGTCCTGGACACTCTCTTTGGAGAATTCCTCTGGAGGTGGGTGGAGCCTCTACACTTTCCCTCATTTTCGCTGAATCTGTAAATTACTTTTCAAACACCGTTGTCACAAACGTCCATCTGGGTTTGCGTTAATTATTAAAACTTGACTGCTTTACCTCCCAGTTGTAAGGGGGCTTCTTGTTGAGTGAATGAATTTCTCTTCTCCTTTCCTCTATCTTATTCTACTTCCGACACATAACACATACAGTACTTATCCACCCTGTTTACTGTCTTGACACCTGTCTTTATTTCCTGTTGCTCTCTGTATCTTTAGCTCTTTTTTTTTTTTTTTTTAATTATTTTTAACAATTCATCCTCTCCTCCTTTTTGCAGGTTGTTTTCAGAAAGGGTGTTGAAGAGGAGTAGAAGACCTGTGTTCGATATTGCCAGGAACGTCCTGGAACTCATCTATGGACAAACGCTCGCCTGGTGGGGAAATTCATGACACTGTTATTTCACAATCATATTAATTTTGGCTGTACTCACACCTAATTAGATACAAAATTATTTCCACATAATGGTAATCATCATAATCTGTTTTTCAGGTTAGGTGTTATTTTTACTCCTCTCCTGCCTGTCGTACAGATTTTGAAACTCCTGCTTCTCTTCTACATCAAGAAGGTACTCTTGAATCCCATCAGTAGTGTTGTAGTGTTACCACTCCCTTGTAGGTTTCTGTAGGCGTCTAAAGGTTCCCCAAATTAGATGGGTCCATTGTAACGGAAATTCATGTTTCAAACCCCAAATCTGCAATCCATTTTTTTTTTTAATCCTTGCCATTAATCATGGCAACACTGATGATGAAGAACATGAACATCCATGTTCTCATCCAGCTTTATCTCATAACTTGTTGAGCTATAAAGATACATGCTCAACACTGCTCATTTAAAACTTTTAAAAAGGATTTGCCATTATATTGATCCTTTAGTTCCTGTAAGCTTTTGTGGTGGCAAAAATAAATATATATATATATATATATATATATATATATATATATAGATAGATAGATAGATAGATAGAGCATGTGTCTCATATGATTTCATTGAATTAAATGTATAATATAGGATTTCTTTAGATGCTCTCTACATAATTTACCCTCAGTCATGCTCATGTGCTTCCCATGCAGTACCTCTGCACCGCCCCTAGGAGGCATCCTCACACTTTGGGAACCGTTGCTTTGGACTAAAATATGTCTTTTACATTTTCTTTTCCTCACAGTACTTATTCCATACCATTTATATTCAGTCCTTATTTTTACTGTCGAAATAAGCAATTCTTGAATTCAATAAAAATAATGGAAATTACCACAGTGTTATAAACGTGACTGCATTGGAAAGATATTATTGAAATACAATATACTGGCCAGCCCTCTTAGCATAATACACAGTATTTCACAGTGTCATGTCTCAACTACGTGTACTGATAACCTAGAAATGAAACGGTTTGTTACGTTCTTGACCCTGACACCAAACCCGTTACCGTCTGAGATCTCTCACTGTCCGGCCAGGAGGTTCACTGCTGCGATGGGGTTGTCTCTCCAGGGTAGTGTGATGCTGAACTGCCAGGCTCCCAGGAAGCCGTACAGAGCCAGCCAGATGTCAACCATCTTCATCACGCTGCTCTGCTTCCCCTCCTTCCTCAGTGCCTCTGTTTGTGTCACATACACCATGTGGAGGTGCATGAACACACACGCACTCAAACCTCACATGCTCCCTTTCAGCACCGTCATTCTTTTCATTCACATCCTGAAGAAAAAAAACCTTCTAATGAGGTTACACGGTCCCCACAAACGACCCTTCATTCATTCATTTATTTATATATTAAATTTTTTGCATTCTTTTGTAGAAATTGAATTCCAATGATTTAAATTCTTACCTCTCTATCTCACTCACTCACTCACTCACTCACTCACTCACACACACACAAAGATTTACATAACATTACTAAATGGTATTTTCTTAGTTAAGAAAAAATAAATGAGATTTTATTTAGCATCTCTGTGTAAACAGATCAATTTCTGCTGCAATAGTATTATTGGTCCTATGTGAAGTTCCTGAAGAACTTTCACTGAGCTGCGTGACGTCTTCTTGACCTCTGTGGGCCCGTGTTTGTTCGGATCAGCATCACCCCGTCCTTAGCGTGTGGTCCGTTCCGCGGCCTCGACACCATGATCCAGGCCGGGAAGCGCTGGGTGGAGGAGCTGGAGCGAAGCAACCCCAACCTGAGCTGGCTGGCCACAGCACACGCTTACCTGGTGGAAAACCCCCTGTTCCTGTTTGTGGCTGCAGGCATCTTCCTGTGAGCGCACGCACGCACGCACGCACGCACGCGCGAGAGAGTTGATCATCTTGTTACAATATGACACCTGTCAAGGGGTGGGATATATTTGGCAAGGGTAATTAGGGAACATGACATGACACACAGTGATTAAAGATTGTGTGTGTGTGTGTGTGTGTGTGTGTGTGTGTGTGTGTGTGTGTGTGTGTGTGTGTGTGTGTGTGTGGGGCTGTGTGTGGCTGTAACTCTGGCCTGCCATAGGTAATTGATCTCAAGCCACCTAGACCTGACACGAAATGAGCACAATGATTTGATATTGAATGATATTGAACCCATATAAAGAGACTGTTTGAGCATTGACAGATGCACTTAATTTGTTGAAAAAGGCCCTTATATATTTTGAGAATTATTCAAGAATTGCTGGAAGTTAAACTCTCATGATTCAAGGGAAATAATTCTTGAAAATCATGATCAATATTATGATCCATCTTTGTTTTGGTCTAAATTGATTACTCGATAATGAAGTTTATGAGCAATATTTACTTATTTTAATTAAATGCATTTTGCTTGCTTGATTTTTTTTCTTCATTATAATTATTATTATTATTACTACTACTACTATTTGATTGCCTTCTATTGATGTAAAGCACTTTGAGTTGCATGTCTATAAAAGGTGCTATACAAATAGAGTATAATAATTATCATTATTAGAAGTTATTATCCCTGTTTTCTGCATGCGTGTGTCCTTTTTGTATGCGTGCTACATTAACGTTTATAACGTGGTTATTTTTGATGCTGATATTTTCACTTACCGCCAGGTTAACGCTCTTCAAAGGAAATGAATGGCTCAGCGTTGCATCTTGCATCCTGTAGCGCTGCCTTCAGTGTGATGGTTCATTCTCACTCTCGCTCTCTCTCTCAGGATAATCATCTACTTCCATACGCAAGTGGTGGATGGTCAGAGGAAGATCATTGCATTACTTCAGGAGCAGATAGAAAATGTAACAACAAAGTTATTATGATGTAAAAAATGTGTTGTAATAACTCTGCCTTCTGATTCTAATCAGACCTCCTGCATGTGTGCTCCCCCCCCCCCCCATAACCACACTTGACCTGTACATGCACATTATATTCCTGACCCGTAACGTACCCATATTCAAAACAAAGAAGTGTAACCTAACGACCGCTATAAGATATATCAACCCGTCATTCATAGGCTTCTGTTTTTTGACATTTTAATTCAAACTATTCAAATTGTCGTTATGATTTTTCTTTAACATCAAAAGCCATTTATTGTTATTGTATAGACATTTTATACTCCCCTCTTCCATCCATCACGTCATTGTTAATATCCAGCATTTTTCAAATTCATTATTTGTCAAAATGGAACCAACCCACGCTTTGCATCTCTCCACGAACCTGCAAACTGAATTCAAGATGGATCTCAAACTGCCCGCTAGCACAGTGTTTGTGTGGATTACCCACTGGTACCCAACTCGCTGCACCCGCTCTGCACCCTCCTTCTACAGTCTACAAACACTTTTCCATATCCTTCTGCATATTTATCAGCCATTATTTTTTAGCTTAATACCCTCTGACCTTTGCTCTTTACTACTGTTCCAACCTCTCGTCCTGTCCGCTCAGGAGGGGGAGGACAAGAAGTTTCTGATCACCCGGCTTCAGCACATCCATGAGCGGAAGCGCACCGTTCCGCGCCGCCTCACCAGCCAGGTCAGACCTCACAGCAACCCCTCCTGTGTGTTCCCTGTCTTACAATCGGTTCAAATCATCGTCTCATCGACGTGTTTTTGTTTTATTCCATTTTAGGATTCAAGCTGTTAAGACTCCAGCTGTTGCTGGGAGATGGAGATTGATCAGTTTCTCAAAGGGGAAAAACATTTGAGTTTCTCAGAAACCAGGATTGGAGGATACATAATACTGGGAGGAAGACTGTAAACTGAATGCGTCGTCACTCGACTTGCAGAAAGCCAATTCAGGAATTCTTATAAAATCAAATACATTATTAATTCAGTTTAGATTTCATAGATTTAAGTGCCATGAACCCTGGGAGTTATATTGTCAAAGGTTGCCAGAAATGTTGGTTTTTTTTGTTTTTTTTACATATAGGAAATAATAATTTCTTTGTGTCTCTAAAATTAGAGCCATACATAATACACTGCACTGCGCCCGCTCATAAAGCTACAGAGATACATCAAGTTTGTTGATACGATAATGTCAACATCAAAAAAGTTAAGTTCATAAGTTTACAGATTGTTATTGGAAAGCAAGTTGTATTGCTAGTTTTTAATTTTGTTTTAAAGGGATCATTTAATTTTTGGGAAGGAAGTTGATCGTATCACTCGGGAAGATAAACCGTCGATTTGGTTTGTCTGGTGTTATATCACAAATGACTCCTCCCTCAAATGTCATTATCGCACTTTTGTACAAACTGTGAACCAATGGATGCTCTCTGACATTTACAGTTTTGTTTTTTTTAACCAGGGTATATGCCACAGGCAAATTTGGTAAGTTAATACAGGTTCAGTTATCTTATCTCTTTACCTACTTTGTTTGAAAGGGTTTTTTTTTGTTGTTGTTTTTTACTGTGGCTGTTTTTCAAGCTGATAGTTTTTAATTAAATTATGTTTTATCTTCATCTTGTTTTATCTCATTGTGCATACATATTTATTAGTGTTCAATTTAAGTATGATATAAATAAACTAAGCAGGGAAAAAAAAAAACCATTTTAATGTTAGCATACAGGTATTCTTTTAACATTAATAGTTGATTTCTATCAACATGCATTTTAAAAGTAGTATATTTACAATTTATGATGTAAAATAAATATTAAAAGTTTTAAGTTGCTTGTATAACAGAGTGTAATATTTACTCTTTAAGCATCTGTATTTCCTTACATTGGTAAACATTACTCATTGATTTTATTTTTTAGTAATTCTCCAAAAACCAAAAGCAGCATAAAGAGCAAGGGTTTGAGCACCATGGTGATCTGTAAATGTGATTGGGTTCTGACAGAAGATACAAACATTCCTCTCATTTCCACCGAAGCACAAGTAATGACATTAGACATTAATACAAGCCAAACATATCTCTGTACTAAAAAACACTAAATGATTATAACATCAAACAACCCGAAGATCTTTAGGTTTGTTTATACAAAAGCTTTGGATTGATTAGATCATAATCATTAAATGTCGTGCCACTGAGACATTCAAGGGCTATTTCAGGTTTGGTTGTTTGTAGTTGTTTTTTTTGTGAAAGTGTCCATAATTGATTCACAGAATAGGGTTGTTTTTCCTCAGATGTCTTTTCCATTAAAGTCCCGGTGATTTGTTTACATGTATACGGCTCTCACACGTTGGAGTGCAGCCCCATTTTCACCATGGGCGTAGCTTAACGGGCCACTCCGCATCTTCCGTTCAGCACCTTCAGTTTTTGTATCACATTACATGAAGAATAGTAATATTAACGGGGCTCTTTGAGAGAAACGTGTCTCAATTGCCGTTATTGAGCATCCCCAAAAGCTTCCCGGGGTCCATCCCCTGCTGCTGGGCCATCTTCTGAATATCAAAGCCCATGTGCTTTAGGAACTGAATCACGGTCATCTCCTGTCCCGTCAGCTGGTCCCGGATGGTGGGGCACGTGGGGTTACAGTGCGGCCATGGGCAGCTGTCGATCAAGTGTAGCGGGCAGCCCCTGGCGGCTTTGGGGCCCTGGTGGTTGTGGTGGCCGTGGCTGCTGTTTCTGTTGTCTTGGAGGACGCGGTCCCAGCAGTGGAGGGCTCGGGGCAGGGACGTCCCTTTCACCTGGATGTCCATCCAGTAGCTGAACGTGCACCGGCAAGCCGAACGATTGGGCAAAAGGAGGGATGGATAGAGAGATGAAGAGGAGAATAAGCGAAATAGGAGTCATTGAATCACTTCCCTGGTGTCCTGGTGAACAAATGTCTGAAAGTGTTGGATCTCGTTACTCACGTCCTGGTGATGAGCTCGTGAGAGAGGCAGGCTGGAGCAAACATCGCCCTGCGGGTGAAACCGAATGATCATTTCGGCTGATATTTATGTGTGTGCTTGTGTGTCTTATTGAAGTGTCTTGCTTACGGTACGTCGCGGAGCGTGCCCCTCAGCTCGTTCCCCAGGTCCTGGATGTATCGCCACTGTCCCTCGTGGATCGGCTGTCCGGTCAGGTGGACGTTGTCTATGGTCAACTGGGCTTCGTCAAAGAGCCACTGCACCACAAACACCGGACCTACACAGGGGAGAGGATGTTTACTGGGCCGGCAAAACGCCACGTTGACTCCCAACGGCTCCGTCATCCCTGGGGGACCACGTGCACGTCCAGCGCGCGCTTACTTTTCAGCGTGGGATAAACTTTATATCCAAAGAAACAGTTCCACTCCTCTCCAACGTGGGCTTGTCTGCAGCTTTCTGGCACCTGCCCGCCCCAGTACCTGCACGACGGAAAAGAATTCATGCAATCTGTCTCACTCCCTCCGTCAGTCCATCTACTTGTCCATCATCGACCCAGCCCGCTCACCTGATGCCTCTCTTGATGGCCTCCATTGGGGCGCAGCTGATGGTGTCGATGCAGTCGGTGAATCGGTACTGCTTGTTGTCGAGGAACCACCCAGAGTCGGCCAAGCCTCTGACTCGCACCCCCGGGAAGCCCTGCGCCGTCAGCTGCTCGGCAACTTGGTCCACGTTCAGCAGGACGCCGGTGCCACCCGCGCTGGGGGGAGCAGGAGGCGGTTATTAAGCTTACCGTAATGCTCATGCTCTCGGGGCCGATTCCTTTGACTGCAATAAGAAGGCGAAGGGATGAGGGTTGAACGGACCCCTGCCGCACTGACCTGCTCCCCGCTAAGAGTAGAACCTTGGCGTTGTCCAGGCCCTTGGTCAGGAGTTCGTTCACCACCTCCTTAATGATCAGAGACCCCATGAAGGCATAGTCACCTAATCGCAGAAACATGCACGCGGGCGTGAGTGATTGACGTCCTCAGAAATTTGCATTCAAGTTGCATTCATAACGTGATTACGATTAAGGATCCCCCGTGGCCACAGCAAAAGCAATGTTTTTTTTTGTTTTTTTTATTTCCCTCACTTTGATCCGTCTTGGCGGTGGCTCCGCTCCACGCATCGCTGGAGCAGTAGGGGATGAAACTAGGAGAGAAAACTGACTTTATGAATACAACTCAGACCGAGTCATTCACTTCACGCTAAATGCCGGTCGCTCAAGTGCTTGTTTAGGCTCGCACATGTATACGCCTAGCCATTGACGTAACACCGGAACAAAATAGGAAAATAAGAAAAACACATTAAGACAGGAAGGAAAGGGTCCATTAAACAGAGAGTAAATGTGGAGTTCTTACACCATGTTGGCATTCCACCAGTACGGGTTTTCCTCTGGCTGAGGGGACAGGATCCCTGTTCCTGAGTGAGGGGGGGCCATAGGAAATAGCACAGTTGTTAAATGGAGGGAGTAGAAAGGAAAGCCTATCTACCCTAGAAGAGGAGGGGAAAGGCCAAATGATAGTATCCTGGAGTCTTACATTTCACTTAGCTGGTCCTCAGAGTGATTTTCTTCTCATGAATACAAAGTCTATCCTTTATACCGTCCAAACAACCACTAAATATTAAAGCCACACACATGTCCCTGCGTAGATGTGTTTGTGTGTGTTGAACTGGAGGCAAATAGATCCTCGTTCTTCGCCTTGATTTGCTCTGCAATTACGAGCGGCCGTGGCTCTCTGCACTTGCCACCAGGCTTGTCGGCGCGGGATAGCGCGAGAGAGGGAGGGGAAGACGGAAAGCCATAAACACACAAGGGCTTCCCTGATGGCTGGAAGGTAAGAGCCAAAGAGGCTCCTCCGCTGATTAATGTAAACTCTGCCAAGGAGGAAATGCAAACATTTATTTGACTCTCGATCTGGAGGATTTTTTCCCTACAGGGGGAAAAATAACAGTACTGGCGTA